>NW_026635941.1:0-699745 GCF_028554395.1 Pezoporus wallicus
CTATATAAGTGAACTGCGTCACAAATAAAGTAGAAGTTTGCTTATCACCCATATTGGGTTGGCCTGTCTTGCTTCTCCTTGCCGCTTACAAATGGCGCCCAAACAGGGACGTGGACTAAAGGGCCCCGGCTGCCGGGGACCTGGAATACAGGGCCTCGGTTAGCGGGGACCCGGATTACAGGGCCCCGGTTAACGGGGACCCGGAATACAGGGCCCTGAGTATCAGGGACCCGGAATGGCGAGTGAGCGGCACCGGCGGCAGCGGCCGGGGAGCGTGGGCAGTGCTGCTGCGGTGGCATGACGGACCCAGGTGCTTGGACTAACCGAAAGGAGTCCGCCGCTGGGGCGAACCAGACACTGCTGCGTTGGGAGGCTGATCCGGAGACCGAGGTTACAGGACGATCCAGAAGAAGACAACCCGGAAAAGGCCGCCATGAAAATGGACCGAGAGGTAGCCCTGGACTTATTACAGCGCTTTTTAGAAAAGTGGGGAATTAAGCCTGAAACTCTAAAGCAGCTAGCGAGTCTAGTGGCTGTAGGGGAGGCTAAGGGTTTTTTTTGTAGATCCTAATACAGTATTTGAGGAGAGTGAGTGGCAAAAGTTTGGTGATGAGTTATTTGACTCGATGCTTGATGATGACAAAATGGCAAAGAAATTTGGTAAGCCTTGGAGAGAAGTAATAAATTGCATAAAAAACTACAAGGCGGAAAAGAAAATCACCGCTGTAGCAACAGAGAAACTAGGAACAGACGTCCCCGGTCGGTTAAGGCCGGGGGAAGATTGTAACTCGTTTCCCCCAACTTGCAGGCCGCTCCCTGTGCTCGGTGCGCAAGGTTTTTCCCCCTCCCTTTCCCTTTCTCCCTCTCCCTCCTCATCAGAAGGTGCAGCGGAGAATGCGCAACTCCCTGCTCCCCCACCGCCCTAGTCAAGTTCTGAAAAGCAGAGGGATTCCGACAGCAGGGACTTTGAAAAGGACAGAGAGAGTGTGTTAGAAGGCATACGCATGATAAATGTCAAGGAATCCGAAAGAAAGAGGGCGGTGCCTCGGCGCCGGATTGATTGGGGCACCATTTTGAAACACACAGTAGAAAATAGAGACTACGCCCTAGCGAGAGATCTAGAAGACCTGCGAGCCTTCCCAGTCCGGTACGAACCAGATGGACTGGGAGGAACACAGGGAACCCATTATGCCTAGATTGGAAATTTTTAACTCAGTTAGGAAGTACGGTGAACAAATCAGGATTGCACGGTGAGCCCACTAAACAGATGTTAGGTTATATTTGGAGCGGTACAGTTTTATGCCCTGAAGATATTAAGGGAATAATTAGAATGATCATGACACAAGCGCAGCAGCTGTTGTGGCAAGCGCATTGGCAACAGCTCTGTGATAGATCATCAAACCTGCCCAGAGGCCAAAATGACCCAATTGATGGGAACTGGGCGATTTGCTAGTGCAGACATTCAAGTGCAAATGGGGCCAGACGTCTGTCTGGAATCCATGCGTACTGCCCAGGAAGCCATGCAGAGTGTGCGCATGGCGCCCCCCACCCCCTCGTACATGTCCATTAAACAGGGAAAAGATGAAACACTTGCTGATTTTGTGGATAGACTAACCGCAACCATCAGCTTAGCGGATACTCCAGATTATATGAGGGGTCCGCTGCTGCGCCAGTGTGTCATGGAAAATAGCAACACCTATACAAAAGGTATTTTAGTCACCCTACCCGCAGATGCCACCATAGAACTTATGCTAGAACGCATGAGCAGGGTGCCAGTAGGAGCTCAGGCACTACTTGTAGAAACTGTTAGGGAAATGGGAAAAGAGATAGCTCACGCACAGAGGGAGGCAGCGCAGGCTCAGGTGCAGGCTTTTGCAGCGCTGGGTCCTCTCCGGTCCAACAACGTAGTGCCGGCACAACCAAGACGTGAATGCAAGACGCAGCTTCGTTGCTACAGATGTGGCGGAAGACATTTGAAATGAAACTGCAGAAGGCCTGTTTGGTGTTCTAATTGTCACTGAAACAGCCACAGCACAGAAGCCTGCAGCTGTTCGGGAAACCGACAGATGAGCGCGAATGGCCGCCGCGCGCAGATAACAATCGCGGCCCCTGCTCAGGCCGCCACCCAGTGGCCAGCGCCAAGTGCGACACCGTCGGCTGCCGCCCAGTGGCCAGCACCAAGTGCGACACCATCAGACCTACATCCCGCCACTAGAGGGAGCCTCGGCTTGGACCTGGCAACCGCGGTAGATGCGACCCTCATTGGTCAGCGGCCGTGTAAAATCCCCACAGCAGTACGGGGACCACTAATGATCAATGGACAGGCCCATGGAGCATTGCTGCTTGGGTGATCCTCCAGTGGACTGAAGGGTTTATATTACCTGGACTGATTGATGCAGACTTTACTGGAGAAATTTGCATTGTAGCTCAAACGTCATTTCTTCTGATTCATATCCCTGTAGGGAGCAAGATTGCCCAGCTAGTCCCCTTGCCACAATGAACTGCTGCAATGCAAGATACTGTTTCATTGGCCAAGCATGGGTCCCAGGGATTTGGCTCCACGGGTGGCCTTGTTATGCAAACTGTCCCAATGACCACCAGACCCGTAGTGGACTCCACATGGTCTCGAGGGAACCAGCGTCTAAATTTACCGGCATTACTGGACACTGGAGCAGATATCACCATAATAAACACTGACAAGTGGCCACACTGGTGGCCATGCCACCCCACCCTTGGCTGGGTTGAAGGCGTTGGCGGCACTGCTTCTGTGCAACGCAGCTCTGATTTAATACAGGTGGCCGTCGAAGGTCAGGTTGCTTCTATTTATGCAATCATTATGCCGTTGCCCACTGGGGTGAATGCCCTAATCGGCCGAGATGTGCTAGACCAGCTGGGACTGGTGCTGACTAACCAGCATTTTTAGGAGCGGTCGCTGCACAATGGACTTTCCCAATCCAGCTCACATGGACTACTAACACTCCGGTGTGGCCGCTGAAAAAGGAAAGTCTAGAGCAAGCGCAGCTTTTAGTGCAGGAACAATTACAACAGGGACATCTACGACCTTCCATGAGCCCCTGGAATATGCCAATTTTTGTTATAAAAAAGAAATCAGGAAAATATAGACTGCTGCAGGACTTGAGAGCTGTGAATGCACAGATACAAGCGATGGGTGCCTTGCAGCCAGGATTGCCCAACCTTGCTATGCTCCCAGAGGGTTGGCACCTGCTGGTTATTGATCTTGAAGACTGTTTTTTCACAATTAAGCTGCATCCACTAGATACCGCACGATTCGCTTTCACCTTGCCAATGCCAAATAAAGCAGCACCTTTTTGCCGTTTTGAATGGACTGTACTGCCACAGGGCATGAAAAATAGCCCTGCCCTGTGTCAACTGTTTGTGGCCAATGCGCTCCAGCCCCTTCGCCGGATATGGCCAGGAACATTAATTTATCATTATATGGGCGATATTCTATTCGCCCAAAATCAACCCTTCACCACGGACCAAGAGACTCTACTGGAGCAGCAACTGAGCAAACAAGGACTCGTTATCGCGGCTGAAAAAATTCAGCGCGGCCCTGCTTGGAAATATTTAGGTTGGCATATTACGGAGGGCCAGGTACGACCGCAGAAGCTGCAACTTCACATTCAAATTTCAACCCTACATGACGCACAGAGCTTACTTGGAGATATACAATGGCTGCATCCTGTCGTGGGCATTTCAAACGATAATATTGACACCTTGAGACCCCTGTTGCAAGGCACCAACCCAGAACGGCCGCTGCGACCCACATCGGAACAGCGGCTAACCATTCAGTGCATCAGCACACAAATCGTACAGAGATGGGTTGACCGTCGAGACCCAGACCTTCCCATAGACCTTACAATATTACAAGGCCCTAAGCATCTCTTGGGTGCACTGACACAGTGCAAAACGAAAAGGGGGGAGGAGGTGAAGATATTGGAGTGGCTTTTTACTGCTGTCTGGCCCAAAACTACTATTCAACAGAAAATAGAAAATTTAGCAGAGTTGGTCCAAAAGGGCCGAAGGAGGGTGTTGCAATTAACAGCCCAGGAACCCGGAACTATTTACCTGCCAATAAAACGGCGGGATCTTGAGTGGTATCTCCAGCATTCACAGGCGTTACAAGTCAGCCTGCTGTCTCAGGCTGCGGAGCTTAAGGTAGAGCAACTGCAATCCACCACCTTGCACTGGATCAGCCAGCAAGAATGGATCAAGATACCAAAAAGGAGTGAGCGCCCGCTGACCAATGCAGTAACGGTTTTTACAGACACTGGAAAGAAGTCTCGGCGTGCCACGGCGACCTGGATGGAGGATGAGACATGACACCAGCAGGTATTGGCCGTGGAAGCAGAGGACTTACTGCAGACTTTAGAGCTAGCAGCGGTCATCTGGACCTTTTTGAACTGGCATCACACAGAAATAAATGTAATCTCTGATTCTATGTACGTCACAGGTGTGGTTCAGCGCATTGAGGATGCTCGGCTCAGAGAGTGTCGACACCGGCGGTTGTTTGACCTGCTGTGTCAGCTGCAGGCGGCCATTCATCAGCAGGAGTATGCTTACGCCATCATCCACATATGGAGTCATAAATGGTCACAGGGGTTGGGGGAAGGCAATGATAGAGCAGATCAATTAGTTTCCATTGCTGCACCCCTGAGCGACTTCGTAAAGGCCAGGGAGGCCCACAGCACTTTTCACCAGAATGCCAAGGGACTATTTCGTCAATTTAAGATTACAATGGAGGAAGCGAGAGGCATTGTCAGGGCCTGCCCCAGCTGCAGCCATCATGGACCAGGGCTGGGAATTGGGGTGAACCCTCGGGGTTTGGGCCCTTGTGAAGTATGGCAGATGGATGTCACGCACGTGCCGCAGTTTGGACGCCTAAAGTATGTGCACATCACAATTGACACATATAGCAGATTCCTGTGGGCCACAGCCCAGACAGGAGAAAAGGGTTCCCATGTAGTACAGCATCTAACTAGCTGCTTTACCATTATGGGAGTGCCTCAGGAAATAAAAACGGACAATGGACCTGCCTATGTAGGTGAGAGAATGCGCTAATTTTGTCAACAATGGGGAGTCAAACATGTGACTGGCATTCCCCATTCACCAACGGGACAGGCCATAGTTGAGCAGGCGCATCAGACCCTGAAACGGTACCTTGAAAAGTTCAGTGACGTTCACGACGTGCAAGAAAGACTGTCTAAGGCATTGTTTGTTCTGAACTACTTGTGCATTTTTGCAGATCAGGACTCTCCCCCTGCTCAAGTGCACAGCCGAGCCGCGGTGTCCAAATCTAAGGTACCCATGATGGTCATGTACCATGATCCCAGCACAGGCCTATGGCAGGACCCGGCAGAAGTGAAGTACATGGGGCAAGGTTATATGTGTGTGCTTACATCCACAGGTACACAATGGGTCCCTGCGAAGTGGACCAAAACAGTGTCCTTATCTTCCCCTGCTCTTCCTGACAGTAACGAAGACTCCGGAAACGGCCAGCTGTCTACCTCCGCAGCCCAGGAACAATGGGTGGGCAATGATGGTTAAGTTTGCGGGGCAGAACACCATTTGCCTCGCATTACCTTCTCCTGGTAACCCATTTCCAATATGTTTGGTTGGTATTCTTATAGGCAGCTGGCCCTTGCCTGTCTGCCATGTCGTATGTAGCACTGCCAACCTCAACAGCACAACAGACAATTGGGACGCTTGGGTACCATATTCGCCTATTGCCCCAAATGGACCTCAGGGGTAGAATTATTAGGGGCCGTGCGAATGGGTACTTGCATAATATTTAGTTGAACAAGCACCTAAGCCAAGGTGAATGGTACTGCGACAAATATAAATTCTAGTCCTTTAGATTACAGGAACGCCAGCGTGTGGTTCAGGTAAGCTTCCCGCAACACTTCCCGCTCTACCGATCATCCCCTGAAGCTGCTCAGCAGAATGTTCCGATCTGCGGCGATCCAGCCTGGCCTGGCAATCCCTCAAAAATAAAAAAGGGGACCATGTTACTGGAAGACTGACCCTGCTGACCCCTAACACTTCAGTGACAGCACTTGTATTTAGTCTTACTGCTAACTGTAGATCTGATGTAAGTTTTGGTCACCTGACACTATTGTAACTGTTTCTTTCCTCGCGCCAGGTATGGCATCGGCCGGGGCCTTGGAGCAGCTAAACAGACTGGGTGCTGAGTTGCTAAGCAGACAAATCCTGTATCGAAGGCAATTTCTGATTTGTTGTTTAATGTTGACTCTGTAAGACATGCAACACTGCAGAACCTTTTGTTGTTGGAACAGGGACATGGATATGAAGAGTTTGATGGAGTGTGTTGTATGGAATCTGTCTGATCATTCTAATTCAATGCACGCACAGCTGAGAACCCTGACTCAGCTTACCCAGCAATCGTAAGTGAGCAATAACCTAGGGATAACTAGATGGGTGTCCTCACGGGGCATTACAGGTTGACTTAAACACTGCTGTTTGAAGTACTGCACTTATGCATCATTGTTAGGTTAATCATTGTAGCTATTAGACTTGCTTATAGTTGTGTGATAAAACAGGTGAACAGAATAACCCACAATGTCTTGCTCACACAAAGAAAAAGGGGGAAATTGTTGCAGAATAAGAGCAAGGCCATGGAGCCTTAGAGGCCTGTGCGAGCAAGGCAAGGGGTAGGCCCCACAGGTAACCGGAAACCGGATGTGGGAGGAGAATGTGGAGGAACCTGTGTGGATCTAACCAATACTGTTGTGCCTAGGAGGCGTGGCTAAATACCACGCCTATATAAATGAACTGCGTCACAAGTAAAGTAGAAGTTTGCTTATCACCCATATTGGGTTGGCCTGTCTTGCTTCTCCTCACTGCTTATAGAGGTACACTACAAAAACCTTGAAAAAGGCTATCTGAAACTACGGCAAGTTATTTAGGTCACAGCAGTTGAAGAGAAAAGCTTGACTTGGGAGTATCAGCTAAAACTCACAGTAAGAACCACGATGGATGAGGGCCTGTAATTTCATGAGTACACTGTTTAAATAAGCTCTTCCATGCCTATTTTTGTCAAAAGAATTAATTGATAGAAGTCAAATTATGTACCCTAGGAAATAAATCACATGGCTCCTAGTTTATAACAAGGTAGCATCAAAATTATGAAATGAGTGTATAGAATGTGAATAAAACACTCTTGCTGTATTTCCAGTATTATCTCTGCAAATTACTTCCATCTCTCAAATAATCCTCCAATGCTCCTCTTCTAGAGAAATTGTCATGAATCACTACAGGTTTACTCTGATTCTCTTGGCTACAGTACATACCAACAGTTGCTCTACATCAAATCCCAAAGGATTTGACACCTACTTAAGAACACCACAATCAGAAATGAATCAGCAAAAGAAAACAATTCAGAATGAGAAATGCCTTAAAGCAATAATAATAATTAAAAAAATCTGCTTCTTAAACCCTCCCATAACTTATAACTTTTCATTCAGTTATTGCAAGGTCCAGAAAGGGAGTTTGAAAGATATGGATATGTATGACTCAGAAAAAGCAGCCACAGGTGCTAAACCAGAATCTTTGGTTTAAAAAAACAGTGAAGAACTCTATAAATTTCATTCTGTTATTATCATTATCTAATGTATTTTAGAGTATATTTCTCACAAAACCAAATAAAACCACCTATTTATACATGTACATGCATTCGCAATGTTTTTCTGTGAGAACTTGAAATTAAGTATGAGCTGTTCCAGAGCTTTCATCTCTACCAGATGATTCTTAAAGAATTCTACTTTAATGATGTTTCCTATTAGGGGCAACTCCAAAGACCAGCTAACCCTGACATAAGGAGATTTTTTCTTGGGTTTCTTCTTCAAATTTTTCTGGACTATTTTCTTTGCCTCTATTTTTGTAAGTGGCGAGGAGAAGCAGACAGGCCAACCCAATATGGGTGATAAGCAAACTTCTACTTTATTTGTGACGCAGTTCACATGTATATAGGAGTAGTATTCAGCCACTGTTCCTTGGCACCACAGTATTGGTTAGCCCCACACAGCTTCCTCCACATTCTCCTCCCATGTCCGGTCTCCGGTTACCTGTGGGGGCCACCCCCTGCCTTGCTCGCACAGTCCTCCAGGGCTCTATGGTCCTGCTCCTAGAGACATTCTGCAACATATTTTCCCTTTGCTCAAAGGGGTTTTTGTTTCTGCAGAACATATTTCCTGTAGATGTGTTCTTTTCTTTTTTTTTTTTTTTCTCTGAGAAACAAAGAGGGATAAAGGTTTTGAGTGGGTTTTTTTTTGTTTGTTTTCTTTTGGGTTTTTGTTTTGGTTTTTTTTTTTGGTTGGTTGGTTGGTTCAGTTTGTTCGTTTGTTTTTTTACTCTTTTCAGTTTCCTCATCTTTGGCTTTTTTTGCCCATGGAAAAAAAAAAAAAAAAAAACTCCAAACAAACAAACAAACAAATAAAAAAAAAACACAAGAAAACCCAAAAGGTGGAGGGGGTGTTCTTATAACAATAGCATCTTGTCTTTTCCATTGTAGCTCTAGTAAGTAAAGCTAATGAAAAAAAATCAAAAAATCTCCAGCAACTTCATTCAAGACTGTCTCTAATTGATTTATTTTTGCTCAGTTTTTGCAGTTGCTGAAGCCCTCATGAGCTGCTCAACTAGTGAAAAGAGATCATTGATCACTTTGATGAGTGGTTCTATCTCTGCCCATTTTTAGTTCTCTGTGGGAAGAATCAGTGCACCTAGGAGGAATAGTAACATTAATAACTTGCCAATTAATGTATTTAACACATATATTTTGCTATCACACTGGATAATTATTCTA
This sequence comes from Pezoporus wallicus, assembly GCF_028554395.1. Taxonomy (NCBI): domain Eukaryota; kingdom Metazoa; phylum Chordata; class Aves; order Psittaciformes; family Psittacidae; genus Pezoporus; species Pezoporus wallicus. Next base: position 8,843 of record NW_026635941.1, read on the forward strand.
AATCACATAGAAAACATGACTATCCAAAGGATCGATTCTGCACTGAAGACCTGAAATGCGTGTTTTCATACATTGCACGGTTGCTTATTTCAAGACTGTATCAGTCTCCATACTAGTAGTTGAGCTCAAGAAAGGAGTTACTGAGCAGAGGTTTGAACACAGGACTGTGTCCTATGAGGTCCATGGCAGAATATGCTTAACTAAATCTGAGCTGCAGACTGAAGTTTTTATTCTAGTAGGACTGGGTGTCAGGAAAGACATTAAGTATTAAAAAAAAAAAAACAACAACCAAACAACAACCAAACAAAACATTTCTCCTTTTTTTTTTAAGGAAGGAAAACATGAACTGAAACTGGTGAGACTGCCTTATTTTAAGGTAAGAATCTAAGTAAATGACTTCTAAATCAACCAGACAATTTTTTTTTTTTCTTCTAGTTATTTATTTGTGCCTTTTGTTTATTTCACACCAAAACTGGAGGTAGATCCAGGCTCTCTCAAAACTTTAGCCATTTAATTTCAGGTGTAAGTTCTTCATGTCATTACAATCCGAATTTAAGTGGAAGTCTATTTTCAGGCTTTAAAAACTCATATGAATAATGAAAGCAGAAGCACCAGAGAGAAAATATGTTCACCTGGCTTAAAAACCTTACTCCTGATTACTTTCCATTCCTTGCCCTAGAAGAAGAGTCCTAACAGCATTAATGAGTAGACTTGAAGACATGAATAAACTTAAATGTCTTCATCATCTTAGAATATTTTAAAATTAAAAAGGAGAATTAAAATATAAATTTTTTTTTTAAATGTAATGTAATTTATTTGGGTCTCACAGGGCTGGGAATTATGAGTCATAGTAGTTCCCATGATTCATGGTTGGTCGACAAAATTTTATCTGAGAACTCGTATTTTTTATTTAAAGCTTCTTTCTAAGTATCCTGAATGGAAGTCTACATAAAAAGTAAACTCTGTATTTTACTTTTTTTTTTTTCCTGAGGATAAATGTAAGTTATTCTTTCCTTGAGCTGCAGCAATCACCTAAGCTTAATTAGAAGATAGGTACTAGTGTTTGTTCTCTTTTCTAGTGTTCCCTTTAAAAGAAAAAAACAAAACAAAACAAAACAAAACAAAACAATAAACCCAAACTTTTAAAAGTTGTTCATTTAAAAACATCTCTTTTAGAAAAGACATTCTTGGCAGGAATATGTAAAAGGTATATGGCAATATCTCTGCAGACTGAGTAATTTTATTAAATACCCAAACTCAAGGAAACCGCTATCATGAAACCGTTCCTAGACAGATGCTTAATGTATACCTATATTATTTGTGAAGGATATCTACTAGTTATTGGGGACAGCTGGCTATGAAAGAGCTAAAATGCACCATGAAAGAACACTTCAAGATCAGGATCAGGCCAAATATACTGTATGAGTTGCCGTCATTATTTTAATACACCAACTCTCCTAGTCAGTTGCCAAGTTTACCTTGACTCAAGGGATTTAATACAGTCATCCATGATGTGAAAATTTTCATTATATGAAACTTTCACTTTAGCAGAGGTCTGGAGTCTCAGTCTTAGCTTTTTTAGTTCCTTTCAATGCTTCACTATAATAGCATACATTGTCACTATTTCTACAAATGCAACAGAAAAATAATTTAATTGCTTAAATATATGTAGAATTGTAACTAGTTATTAACTTGCACAATACACAATTTTGGATAAGTATTTGCTTTTTGTTTATAAATTACTACTTCCATTCACGTAACAATTTTTTGTTTCATTTAGAGTTGAGAAAATATATGCACCTAGGGTTTTTTTCTCCATATGATGTGCAAGTTTATATGAAAGATTACATTAATAGGTCTGGATGCTTAGAAACATTGAACACTCTTTTGGAACCACACAATAGGTACTTCATAGTTAATTTCCACAGAGCATTTTTCTTGATGGCAATCACAAGCTGATAATTTACTCACTGAATGATTTATCTCCTGATATCAATTTGCTTCAGTTACAATTGTGAAGAGCATATATCTTGAAGATGTCTTTCAAGAAAGGTCTCAGTGTAATTTATGCAAAACAGCTGTTTCCTAGCATCATGGTGAGGTCAGTAATGAAGACATGCATAGACTCCTGAAATGCATTTTAAAGGTATTGTGTAAGCAGGAAGACTCTGCTACATGAATCTTGTTCCTGCAGCTTGAATCAGGCTAAAAACACTAAAGAGTTTCTGCAGCACCTCACAAAGAAGAAGATTTTGGCATACTATGTGTATATATATACATATATATATATATCAAAATAACTCTGTAACAGGTATTTCATTTAGGATTTTAAGAGTATGACTAAGTTTCATTTTGTACATTGACTTATGATTCTGGTTTTTGTTTGTTTTTTTTTTTAAATATATTTTGTCCTATAGGAATGCTTCAGCTTGCTTTGACCTCAACTGTCTTGCCACAGGAAGCAGTTTATAAGTATTCTACGTCAGTCTGTAACAAAAGCAATGTGAAAACATCTGCATAATTTCTGAACCTCTGGGCTACCTAGGATAATTTAGGACAATTATTATAGAAAGCTTCTCCATTTATAGGTGGTTTATAATTAATTTTTCTTGTTATGAAAGAGGATTTATTTTCTTTATTGAAAACCCAGTATGTTCTATAATAAAAAATCTATTCAACACTGAGAAATAACACTATGGTAAAGACAGGTCCCTAAGGTCACCTGCGTTGGACAGATCTAGGTCAGTGCTTCTCATGAAAGAGAGTAATTTCTAGAATTCTATTTGGGTTTAGTAGTTAAAAAAAAAAAAAAAAGAAAGAAAAATTCTGCAAAGAGCATCTCAGTTTGCAAACTTTCTTCTTCACATGAACCAACACTTTAAATGTTTAAAAGATGTTACCAGTTTAAATTTAAAAAAACAAACACAACAAAAAAACACCACCAACCCCCCCCCCAAAAAGAAAAAACACAACCAAAAACCAAAACAAGCCAAACAAAACCACCAACAAAACCAAAGAATTCTCCAATCTCACATAAACTGTATTATCTGCAAAAACTTCAGGCAAAAATTTTGGCTGAATTTTCAAAGGACACTGAGTTACTTTCATTGCTTCTGGGCATAGCTGTGACCCTTTCTCCACTCAGGTACCAGTGAATCCAGTTTTACAGCATAACTTTAAAGAAACTTTAGACAACATATTTTCAGCTACCAGAATAAACAGCACAGTTTGTTTCTGCTTACCTGTGACACCAATGGTTTTAATTTCTGCTTCACAATCCTCAGAGTTATGGAGCAGGTAGGAGGAAAAGAAGGAAGAGCAAGAAAGTACAGTCATACAGACTTCTGAATGTTGCTGGAGCTATTGAATGTGCTGTTAAAGCATAATGAACACCTTCATTGCCAACAACTTGCTTTTACTTTGCTCTGAAAAACCCTCAATGTTTTTACTAGAGTGAGAGTTTTTTCCTTCTTACATAGATTTCTTGTAAGGATATACTTATACTTTATAATGGAATTAAAAAAAAAAAAAAGACAGAGCTTCTGGCTCAAAGAGACATTGTATCTTGAGATCCAATACGCTTGATGCAAGGTTGTTGCATTTCATTTTCTGTGCATTTCCTTTTCTCCTAATAAACCCAGTGGAAAGTCTATCAGTAGTGCTTAATAGTTATTTTGTTTCCAAGACTACAACAGGCTCAATCGTAAAGATATCAGCCTTATTTTATTTTAAAACAAGAAGAAAAAGCTGCATAGCAAATAATAAACATTTGAAAGTAAACTGTTAGTCTGCAACCTGCATTGCAAATTCTGGCAACAAACATCAGCGAATACTTTCACATACCCATACACAAAAAAGCAAATTTATATCAATGTCTTTGGCAAAAAGCAAGGAAAATCCAAGTGTTAAGGTAGTCTGACACCAAGCTTCCTATTATTCTAGGCAACTCAGCAGGGCAAACAAGAGTAAAAAGGGAAATATTCCCCCTCCCCTCCCCCCCCCTTACCTGTATCATCTCACTTTTGCTAGGTGGAGGTTAGTAATATCTGAATGTCTAGTTTAACTGCTATTGATTTACTTAAGCAAGGTACAGATAGCTTTCATAGATATGTAAGAAGCAACACCTTATTCCTAACTCAATAAACTGGAGACAAATTTAAAATAGGGTGAGAAATGTATAATGGTGAGACTAAGTGCTTAAAGCAATTACATACTAGAAGAGTTTTCTGACCTCTCCTAAGATTAATTTTTCCTCCAAACTTTCTTTTAAAGGGAAAATATGGATAGCAACTCCCTGAGCATATGCAGCAGCAATTAAGAAAACAGGAATGACTGCAATTAAGAAAACGGGAATGTTGGAGGCACATGCCCAGGGTGAGACCCATGAGGGTCTATGCTACAGTGTCTTGTGCCAGCATAACTGGTTGTTGACAGAGTTCAGCACAGAATGAGAGTGCCACCACCTTGTAGGCAGAGTTCACTGCAGTCAGGGATTCCAAGCTGCTGCAACACACATGGTCATTCACAGATTGTAACAACCCATCCTCTTCTTCAAGGCTACAATTACATTCCATTTGCTTCCACACTTTCAGAGCTCCCGTCCCAACAGGGCAGGCTCTTGCACTAGCATAGGAAGAACCACTTTCATGTAAAATGTGCAAAAGCATCTGTGAGAAGGAAAAATGAGTGTAAACAATGAAATCTTTTCCTACATTTCAGAGAACTATCAATAATTAGTGAAATCTTTAATTTGAAAACTAAAGCCCTGAAATCCAAAGACATGAAGTCAGCAGATCTGAACTTCCAATAAAGCTAGAAAGTTGCAATTTTCATGGCAATAAACATGTATTTAAAATTAATACAGGATACACAAATTCTGTGTTTCCAATGTTTTACTCCATCAATCTAGAGATGTATATCAAAGAATAAAGCTAGTAAATTGAAGGAATATAAAGCTTAGGACTTCAATAAATACGAAAATATATCTACTTGCTGTAAGACTCAGTTGAAGTGTTGTTTCTTCAGATGATCTGGCTCCTCTAAAACAGAAAGCAAGCTCTTTGAGAAATTTGGGATGCTTAACTGCTGAAAAAAAATTGTTGATCTGAGTGGTTCTTTCTACTCTACATAGATTTTTAAGGCTTTTAAAACTGCTTTTCCATAATGTACTACACAAAATAATCTAAAAAGTTTTTTTTTCAAACAGTATTAGAATAATCTCAGAAAATAATAAAGGCATGGCCTCAGAATCAAATCTGTTCAGGACAAATGTGTCTTTATCACTTTTTTTTTTTTTTTATTCTCTGAAGACAAATGGAAACAGTCAGGGTTCTTCATTTTTTGCTCTTGCTCTTATGTGAGAAGGTAAGCATAAATCACATCCTATTCTATAGTTTATGAGCCTGTCTCCATTTTGTTTAACATGATCTTCTGGCATCCTTTCATTCCAAGAAAGTTTGTGGGTTGGTTCTTTTGGGGGTTTCTTTTTGTAAACATACTCCTAAGTATTTATTTAATGTAACGTTGCACATTTTTACATCCTGCGTGTTTTGGTTACAAAAATGTTTATTTGAAGTTCTTTCATACTGAATGTTTTGCATACTTATATGAACAGGTGTAAATAATGTGATGAAGTTCGGAGGTTAAATTGATACTCTTCCCAACATTAAAAAAAAGTCCCTTGTAGAGTTGAAGGCTGCTAAGTAACAGAACTGACATTTGTAGCCTAGTTAACTGACATATCACCTTGTGAGCAGGAATAATGCCATCTAAGCAGATGGTTATACTGCATACTGATGGCCAATGATTATGGCTGTACAACAGCTGGGGATGTTGAAGATTTCAGTTTCCTCAGCCATGAGGATCAATCCATCCAGTATTTTCATGCATAAGATTAAGAGGATAAGGTTTCCCATATGCACATCTACTCTCACAGCTACTCTGGATTAATCTGTTTGCTACTGTGTCCTTTTCCACAGCAAGTTGGCAAGCCAGCCAATATTATCCACTGGCATCCCAGTTAAGCATGCCAGGTAGTAATAAACTGTGTCTAATATATTCATCAATAAATATTGACCTTCCCAGGAGTACTAATTTGAATTACAGAAGAATGTTTCTGAAAGGCAATCAAAATACTCGTTCACTTTATATTTCTGCAAGGTGCTCATAAATTAAAACAGTTTTTGTTTTTGCCTGTTCACAGAGAATAGTTTAATTTTAACACAGTGGAATGTCACAAGTGAGAATTACAGAAGAAAGTGTCAAGAATATAAACAGCCATGCATTAAAAAAAAAGACCACGTTGAACAGATCATTTCATCTGACCTTGCTGACAAGTCTTGGTGATGCGTAAGTATATGTGCTTGTACTAATATACATTTTTTTCTCATAAGTGAAACTGAAGATACATTATTCAGGAACATTAAAGGAAAACTACTGAAGATGGGGACATGTGAAAAGCAGGTAGAAGAGAGGGTGCAGGAACATTTGGAACAGCTTTTGAGCCTCACAGACCAATATAATTTTTTTTCTGTAGTACACAGGAAATTACTTCCTTTGGCAGATTTTAAAGAACCAAGTATGACTGATGTTATCAGGATTTGAAGAGAAGAAAAAGAAAAGGATAACAGAATGGGACCAAGAAAAGTTATCATACTTTGTGTTATGTCTGCATTCAGGAGCTTGCAAGAATATTAAACATGAGCCATAAAGAATTAGGGAAAAGAGTGGTATAACTTAAAAAAACACCAACCAAATGAAAAACCTCAACAAACAAAACAACAAAAACACACAATCAAAACGATAGGGAAAAAAAAAAAAGAGCTCCATTAACATAATTGCCTGTAGACTTGATGAGAATATCATTAATATTATTGAGATAAGCATCTAAAGGATCAAAACTAATTCCATAGATCTACAATTTGTTATCAGGGCAAAAAAAAAGAAGCAAATTTTAGAAGGTTGTAATAGGTTTTGCTTACTGTCTGTCTGCAGTGAGGAAAGGAAAATACAAGGCAATATCCTCACTGTTTTGTATTTTAAAGACAAGAATGATTAAGCATCACAGAAAAGAACAAAGGTCGTCAACAGAGTTTCAGGAAAAAAATTAGACCTGTTTTCACCATGTTGGCTTTCTGGGAGTGAGAGAGAGATATTGAAGACCAATAAAATATGAAATTGGACATGAGGAATATGAAAGATTAATATATTTAAGATTAATTTGGTTAGAAGTGGAGTTTAAATCCATACAAGCAAGTGGGCTCATTCAGGGAAGACTTGCAGAATGAAAGAAGGCAGTAAATAATTGGTATACAGATAAATAAAAGAACTAGAGGAAGACAGAATAATAAAATTCCAGAAAGTACAGGATATGAGTGAGGAAAAGCAATGATTTTATTGAAAACGGAGAAAATTAGAATTGATTATAATCTTAGAAGCCAGCATGGAAAGCAGCCATTTGAGACACCGACAAGGTAAGTTTTGATGACATAAACAAAGAGACAAGTTTGTGTTGATCATTAAACAGTGACTACTTTACAATTATCCAGTAATGTCAGTAATCTCAGAAGACACATATTCTGGAGTTTTTTGTCTGGATGAATAGTAGCTGTAAAAATGTAACTATTTACCTTGAAACTGTATATCCTGTGGCTAAGTAATGTTTTCATTGTTCTAAAAACCAGGAAACAATATTACCCAAAGCTAATTGACAACATAAAAATGTAAGCAACTGAAACAAGAGGAGACATTTGTAGTGTGTAAGAGACGAGTAGCCTTCCCTCAATTTACACTGATATTGGATACCTTCATAGATTACTTTTTTTATTATTATCATCACTAGTATTCTTACTTTTGTGCAGGTTAGTTTCAATTTGACAATCACAGGACATTACAGAAAAAAATGGAAAATGGAAGTCACCTATGAGAACATTTCTGAAGAAATATTAAGGGAAACATAGCAAAACCTCATTTTCATAAAAATTTTTAACAAAAGCATAGGTAATTCAGCTAGTCTACAAAATTCAGTATTGCAGAATATGATTCAGGACAGCATTTTCACCTTTCTCAAACTAATAAACAAATATCCTTTTTCTCTTTTTTTTTTCCTGTAGAATACAAACCTATAGGTTTTGTACTACTGTAAAATGAAGCATGAAAGGAACCAGTTTATTGACATTTTCACATTTTTCACATAATTTCTTCTATAATACTGCCATTGAATATTTCAATAATTTCAATAATCCAGTAAATTCAACAATGGCAAGATTTAGCCTTTGAAATTTAAACACTTCTATTAAAGTTTTCAGAATGGAGAACTCTTGAAGTAAGGGAACGAATCCTGAAAAATTACACACTTCATCATTTATATACAGAAATAAAAAAATCCCTCTTTCATGTTCATCCCTGCCTTATGTAAGTAGGTTGGTCTGAGACAGTGGCTCCATTAAAGCACTCTTCCAAGGCCATAGTCATAAAACTATGACAGTGGAATATATGCCCTCTTTCATATTCATGCTAGATTACTTTCCTTCCACATCCTCATTCCACTTCCAGAATTGATAGTCTCATTTCTTTGACATGGTATGGTATTACCAGGGGTGTAGAGACATAGGATATAGAATATAGAGGCAATTTTTTCCTTTATTTTTACTTCTAAACTCTGTGCTGTTTAAACTGCACAGAATAGATCTACATAAGAAGACATAGATTCAGTCCTAAGTAGATGCAAAATAATATTAAGAGGTGGATTTATGGATTTTAAATATACAAGTATCAGAAAAGTGAAGAACATCTTGGCATTTTCACATTCATGTCATATTTTAAGCAAACAGACACCATAGATTATTCTGAGAAAGTGAAACCCCATGGGACAGAGTCTGATCTAAGTGCCCTGTTTTAAAACCAGATAAAACTCCCAAATAATGTTCTTAAATCTTTACCTCACTGCATCAATTTCTTTACTTGTAAGTAAAGAAATTATTCTTCTAGGGAGAAAAAGAAGAATTGATTTAAGTGTGCTTTCTTTATGTTTGTAGTCACTCTGAGGTCAGTATCAGGTCTAAAAAGACTCATGCTCAAGAAGGCATCTCTGACTGATGCTATTGTAGTTGCAACAACATTCCAACTGAAATATTCCAGGACATTTTGCTTTGCCTGGAAACATAACACAGTAAAATTTTCCTGACTATATCTGCTATGGAAATGGAGAAGAGAGTGAAGTAAGAGAGAAATGATGCAGGGCTCTTTCTCAGTCTCAATGAGAAAGGCCTGAAAACAAATGGATTAATAAAATAGGTAGTTTAATACAGAACAGAGAGACCAAGCGCAATACAGATTGCAGAACTTTTTTGCCTTCAGATGCTGGGGACCTCACCATTTGTGCAGCATCAGATGGAGTCCACATAGATTTTTACCTGCATATGAGGCACAGATTCTGTCTGTGGGCAGGGGTTCCTACTTTTTGTTCGTTCTAGCTACTATATACCTTTTCTTTAAAAAAAAACAACAACTTTATTCAAAAGAACGTTCACATGAGAACATTTTGCTGCAACTCCTTGCACAAGTGGAAGCTGCCTGTAGCCTCCTCTGGTACAGTGAGCTGAGTGAGTTTATCCTGCAGCCAACAAGTCTGTGCAGCGCAGTGAGTGCATCCCGAAAGCTTTGCCAAGCATGCAGCACAACGCAGCACACCATATCCATGTGCCTATTCAGGTTAACTGTTGGGTGGGCTATTGAGTCCTTAATATCCACTGGTGTCCTGATGAGGATCCCAGTCCTCTCTCCACATACAGTTTTAATTTCCTTAACATATGATAAGCTACAGATTATATTAATAATGTACAGGCTTCTCAAGCACTGAGTAAAAGGCCCAAAAGAGCAGGCATGACTTGTTAAAGATCACTCCTTGAGTACAGTGTGTTCTGCAAGTCTCCCAATGCACCACAGTACTATACTGTGCAATTACTGCAGACAGAAATTCTAAGATACAGATGTGTGTAAAATACACACAGAGAAATTTTCCTAATATACAAAAGAAAACGTAGCAAAGTAAAAGGTCCAATCATTTTTTAAAAATGCACATCTGCTAAGATCTCTTAATTATTTTCTTGCATTTGTTACCATACCCTCCCAAGTTCAGCAGGAGATACATTTGTTTCTGTCTATGAGTTGTGAGCCTATTGTGAAAAAGTTCAAGTAGAGAACATTCTATTTCCCTCTATTTCTCACTAGTATGGCTTGAGAGTGTTTTTAACTGGAAATGTTATCTTCCTGTAGATTTCTGGTATGGATACTATCAGAATAAGAGATTAATAAGAAAAATGATACAGGTGTCTCAAGGTCAGACCATGCAGAGGACAGGGTGAGAAGAGGTGAGGTTCAATCTGTTCTTACCAGTTGTTTATCTACCAATATCTGAGAGGAGTAAAAACAGTTTTACACTGGCAGTTAAAACAGTATTTATAGGTCAATACTTCTCCCATAGGAGAAGAGGTCTTGTGAATCTCTTACATGAGGTCTCCTGAGTCTAAGGCATATAATAAAACCCAAGCCATTTGTATCAGGGCACGGAGCTCCGTCTGAGAGCTGCTCTATAACTAAAGACAGAAACTTTCATATACTCGTATTCAAATAAATGTCTGAGACAAGGAGAACTTTGCATAACCTGAATGTTATTTTCAAGGAGTGTGATGATCTCTGTAGTGTGACCCTGAGTGACAGGAAGAAGGTGAGGTTTTAAGCAGTATAGAGAGGACGAGAACTGGTTATATAAGGTGAGGTGTTCTTTTTTTGTTTGTTTCCTTGCTTCAGTTAAACTGACGTCAGGAACATCTAAAAGAAAATCTGAGAGAGAGAGAGGTTAAGATAAAAGGCAGACTGGAAAAAGTTATCGCAGTATTAGAACCCTTAATTCTTAAAAAGAAAAATGTTACCTTTCCTCAGAGGAAACAAGAGCATTTAACCTTTTCCTCATTTGAGGTATTAGTTAATAAAATTCATCAGATTCTTGCTTCTGAAGCTGCTTAGGTTTTAAGCTTGCATTGATCTGCTTACAATGTAGGCCATTTTTTCTTATGCCACATTTACACATTTTTTATGACAAGTAAATAATATTTGTGCTTATTCAGCACTGACACAATTATGTGATGTGTGCTGATAAATACTAAACGAATATTTATCAAAAGAGGAGAGACAGCTAGTAGGTTTGGTTTTGTGTCAGCACAAATTATTCATTCTGTTCACATAATTTTTGTGAATATTTTTGTCTCAGTCACCTGGGAAATCACATCCAGCTGCACATCAATAGTCTGAACAGTAGTTCTAAGGAGCAAAAAAATGCTCTTTCTCTGATTAATATTCAACAAACAGAAAATAGACTTATTTGGACAATATTAAAGTTTCTTTGGAAAATTTAAATATGTGTACTGCTATGATACTGCTTTGTCCTTTAGAAAAATTGTGTAATAATTCTAGTTTACACCTTAATGAAGGTAGGTCTTACTTCTCTTATGAATGGGACTAAACATCATTTCTCATATAAAAATGACAGAAAGACACAGAAATGGATTTAACACTTACTTAAAGTGCAAATCGGCAGATACCAATTAAATTTCTGACTGTCCCAGGCAAAATGCTGTGGACTTCTGTAATAACTTTTAATTATGGTTTGAAGTTTACATATCAACTGATATGACAACGTAGCTGATTTAGTTATGTTAGGAGTAGTGACAAAGTACATGATACAAGTAATACACAAAGCCACTATGACATTCCATTAAGACATAAAGAACAGTTAGAAGTGTCTTACTTGCAGTAAGATTTGATTTGCCAAGTGTAATAATATCACTGCTACTTAGTAAGCAGATAACATTAAAATATTTTTCTAAATTTTCTTTTACGGGAAAAAACTTACCAAGCAAAACAACTCTTTATTTGATTTTTACACATCCAAGAGTAAACACTAAAGTAACTTTGCTGCATGGAAAGACAAAAGAAGGTGATCTCTATTGTGCTCTCTGGTTTTCAACTCCATTAATTTGCTCCTTCAGGAGCATGGTAGCAAATAGAAAACCTTTTCTTTTTTAATTGAAATGTGAAGTACTCCATTATGTGCTCTTACTAGGATTAAAGGATTCATCATTCCCTCCTGCCTGGCTGAGTAATTGTACAGATGTATGTTAATTAGCTGTGTGACATTGTTTCTGTCTTCCACAGGTTCTGCCTTTTTAGTTGGCTGGGTATTCTGTGTTTTGAGGTTTGAGGAGGGGGAAACTCGTTCATACAAAGCATTCAGTTTTTACTGTACACTTTAGAAGTAACAAAAATGTTTAAAAGTATGTTAGTTCAACTTCCCATCATTTTTCTCAAATCAATAGTTCCATGCAAATATACAGGCTTTAGTCGATGTAAACATACATTTGTAGACATGCAAATATAGAGATAGATAACTAAATATTATTTTGTTACACTGCTGTAGCTATCATAGTGGTGTAAGAACTATCAGTCTGTTAAAGCAGATCACTTTCCCATTTTTAAGGCTTTCTTTTTATGTATATTGGTCTTAATGACGTGAGTTTTATCAAAGGCAACTAAAAAGATGAATATAAGAAAGAATGGCCATAATTTCTCAACATATCCTCTCTTTACAAGTAGCCATAAAAAGGTATAAAGGGAAGACTAAGAAGAGACCAAGTATATGTTTGTATCTCTAGGCTCCATACAGTTGCACCTTAAAGGAAGTACTGAGCTAGGCTTGTTTTAGTTGGCATTGAAATTTAAATTAAAGGCTTCCCAATCAAACCAAAACCCAAATACCTATTTATATACACTTCCCCTTTTTTTCCGAAGTTGTCTTGGATGTCTTATTTTATATGTACTCAATATATGACCATTTAAAATGGAGGCATTGATAGAAAGTGTGATCAATATGGCCATATTTCTGAAAATAAGCTGGTAATTATAAACATAAATAAGCATATTCTTGCTTATCTTTATATTTAGGAATAGGTCACAGATGGAGTGCTTAGAGCTCATCCCTTGGGGGAATTCATTATTTACATTATTTTCTACACTAAACTGTAGTCACATTAGTGTAATATGTCTGAGTCTTGCATCTGTACCACCTCTGACTAATTCAACATTTAGAAAAAAGAACTTAAAATATTCTAAAAAGTTAACGATAGGGAAGTATATATGGTATTTATGTTCATGGTGTCAAAAAAGGAAAGCCAATTATAAATACAGTGCAGGAAAAATTAAAGGCAGCATTAATTAACAGGCCAACTTCAATATTTAGTATTGAAATGCTACACAGCTGGAAAGAAAAATTTATAAGCAAAGGGACTTGTATTTGTCCAAACCCTAAAAATCTTTCTTAAATGCATAATAAGTACGACTACTAAGGACACAGCTTTGCCCCTGTCCATCAGTTCTGTAGCCCCCTTATAGAAGGCCACCAAGTTGGTCAGTCAAAATTTGCCCTCAGTGAAGCCATGCTGGCTGTCACCAATCACCTTGTTGTTTTTCATGTGCACGTTTTCCAGGAGAATATGCTCCAAGATTTTGCCAGGACGGAGGGGAGACTGACTGGTCTGTAGTTCCCTCTGTCTTCCATATTCCCCTTCTTGAAAATGGGGTTATATTTCTCTTTTTCCAGTCATTGGGAACTTCACCTGACTGGCATGATTTTTCAAATATGACAGACAGTGGCTTAGCAACTTCATTTGCCAGTTCCTTCAGAACCTGCGGATGGATTTCATCAGGTCCCATGGACTTGTGTACATTCAGGTTCTTAAGATGACCTCAGACCTGATCCTCTGGTACAGTGGATCAGCCTTCATTCTCATGGTCCCTACATCTGTCTTCCAAGTCTTGAGCGGCGTGGCTGGAGCAGTTTCTTGTGAAGACTGGGGCAAAGAAATCATTGATAACCTAAGCCTTGTCCAAATCCAGGGTAGCCAGTAGGAAAAGAGTAGAAATAATGTATTAAACAAGCCAGAGAGACAGAAAAGCTAGAACAAATCAAATAGGCTCCTAATTTGCTTTATCATGTTTGAAGAAAGAACACATGATCTAAAACAAATTACTTATTTCATAGCAAACCAAATAATAATAATAGATCCCTTTCTAAATATCCATATAAAAATTAAATTCTATAAAATTATATTTTTAACAAGCACTTGTGCTCAAGAAATATCTTGCTAATTAACAGATGCTTACTGTAATAATTCTTCAACTGTTATCAATTTGTAATGTCTTGATTTTTAGTTTTACTAAGGATCTTCTTGGATCTTCTCATTCTACAGGTGAGAAAGAGCTATTAGACTATACTGTATACTTCTGAGCACCAACCATTTGCTTTTGCATTTTCTGTACCTTTTTTTTTCCCCAGAAAGCTAAAGAACTTTGCCAGTATTATTTAAAGTGTTCATGCTTCCCACACGCACTCTCCAAAGTCAGTTAACTGTGTTTGCTCCAAGCTTTGCGGTTTTGAAAACAAAAAGGGTCACTGAGAATTCAGGTAGCGTTATGTAATAGAAGATTTTGTTTGGGATTTTTTTTCTATTTTCCTCACCTTGGGGTTGTTTTGTTTTTGGTTTTTGGTTGGTTGGGTTTTGGCTTTTGTTTGTTTTTGTTTTGTTGTTGTTTTGGGTTTCATTTTTTGGGGAGGGTTGGGATTTTTGGAAGGTTTTTGTTTGTTTGTTTGTTAGGTTTCTTTTTTATGTAACAGTATAGCAATACTTTCTTCTTCTTTCCTGAACGAAAACTAGCAAATTCAGTCTTCAATGATGAACAGCCTACTAAATTAAGAATTATCCCATTTTTATTGACCAGCCTATTATGTCACTGAAAGTATTTTCCTGAGCACTTCCTGTTAATTTGCAATTTAATATGTTGCATGAGTTGTTGAAATTGTGTAGCAGTGTAGATTACCTTGTACTTGACTAGTACTGAATTTCATCTGCATTCATTTTGACAAATAATAAGTAATGCAAATAAATATGTCTCAGAGATTTACAGTTTAAGAATATGCTAAGAGTATAGCCACTTTTCTGGTAATAACCATACTCTAAAGATTACTTTACAAGTGTTTGCATCCAGTGATCTATAAATGCATTGTAGCAAAACTGTAATCTTTTAAAATTATTATTGGCCACATAAGCGAAAATTCATTGGAACTGGAAGAAAAGCAAAATAAATGTTTGTAAGAATAAACTGTCTGACTAAAGCCATAAAGCTCTTGTTTTCCTAGAATTAATGGTATTTTGTTATTCAGAAAGTTTAGCTTGTCTGAGCAATAACAATAGACACACATGCATAAGCACCTGTAAGTATATAGTGCATGAGATTCACATATATTCTTGGAGATGTATCTAGCTATATGTTGTTAGGAAATGTAGAATTAGGACAATAACACCTGAGACATCTGGACAGAATCTCTTTATCCATTTCTAGAGAAGTGTAATTATTTTAAACAAAATCACATATGATTTGAATTTCTGAATTGAAATTGATACTAGTAGAGGTAAGCACTACCTATTTGCTGTATTGTTTTAGAAGCTTATACAGGTAATGTATATGTTCTTATTCAGAAGAAGAAAAAAAGCATTTTTTGCCTTTACAGTTAGAAAGACAAATATTCTTAATACATGGAGAAAACTGTAATAGCAATTAATAATAATTTGTTTTGAGCATCTGAGGTTCCACAGAAATACAGTTAATGGACTTAAACCATGAAGTTTAATTATAAGGTTCTAGAAGTCAAGGGTTGCTTTCATGTTTATTTCTATTTGCAAACACATGTTAAACTCCTCACAAACATAAACAGATATTAAGCATCACTAACATCTTACCGAATGCATATTTTTCTAGTCCAAAAGCAATGTTTCAGTTTCATGTAATTTAAACCAATACAGATATATCTGAATCTGTATCTTAGTCATCTACACAACCTGGAAAGAGATTAAACATTATTATTAACAGTAACCCATTGAAAACTATTTAGAAATAAAATTATATTTATTTGATACAGACTCAATCATAACAGGTGGGAAAATTTGCCACAAATGTGTATAACAGAACAGATTAGTTCAGTTGAAAGGGACCTATAAGAATCATTTAGTCCAACTGCTCAACCGCTTCAGGGTTGGACAAAAATTAAAGCATTAAAGGTATTGTCCAAACGTCTCTTAAAACACTGGCAGACATGAAGAATCAACCACTTCTAGGAAGCCAGATCCAGGCTGTAATTATTTCTTCTACAGCTGTGTCATGGTTTAAAACAAGTCAGCAGCTCGTTTTCTCACTCCCCCGCTTTTTTCCCTCCCCCTACCCCCGGAGGGACAGCAAGGAGAATCGAAAAGAATACAACTCCCATGGGTTGAGATAAGAACAGTCCAGTAACTAAGGTATAACACAAATCACTACTGCTACCACCAATAATAATAATGATAAGAGAAATAACAAGGGAAGAGAATAAAACACCACACCACCTGCTGACAGATAACTCGCCCCCTGTCGTGGTTTAAACCTAGCCAGACAGCTCATTCATTTACTCCCATTGAATGGTGCTGGGATGGAAGCAATCGAGGCCCACGTCCCTCCCCCCGGAGGCTTTCCCCTTCCTCACTCCCAGAGGGATGGGGAGGAGAAACAAAAGAATGCAACTCCCATGGGTTGAAACAAGAACAGTCCAGCAACCAATGTACAACACAAATCACCACCACTACCACCAATGAAAACAATGATAGGAGAAAATAACAAGGGAAGAGAATACAATACCACCTGCCGAGAAACGAGTCTGACCCAGAAGACCCCATGTCCTTCCGGGTAACTCCCAGTTACCCCCCCATGCATGACATGCTGTGGTATGGAATACCTCTTTGGCTAGCCTGGGTCAGGTGTCCTGTCTCTGCTTCCTCCTGGCTTCCCTTCCTCCCTGGTAGATCATGAGCCTCACAAAGTCCTTGGTCAGGGTAAACATTACTTAGCAACAACTGAAAACATTGGTGTTATCAGCACTGTTCCCAGGCTGAAGGTGAAAAACAGCACTGCACCAGCTACCAAGAAGGAGAAAAATTGACTGCTACTGCTAAACCCAGGACACCCCCCCAGCCCAATCAATCACTGACCAATACCTAATTCAACCCCGCAGTCCACTAGCCCTTCTGGGTAGCTCTCAGTTACATCCTGGGCATGACGTGCTGTGGTATAGAATACCTCTTTGGTTAGTTTGGGTCAGGTGTCCTGTCTCTGCTTCCTCCCGGCTTCCCCTCCTCCCTGGCAAAGCATGAGGCTCAGAAAGTCCTTGGGCAGACTAAAACATTTGAGCAGTAACTAAAAACATCAGTGTTATCAGCTCTGTTTCCAGGCCGAAAATCAAAAACACAGCGCTGAACCAGCTATTAAGGAGAAAAAATGTCTGCTACTGCTAAACACAGACCAAGCTGATATTATTTCTTTAAGAAATTAAATATAATAATATTCTTCCCCATATAGAATCACATCCTTACTTACAACATGTTAGAATGTAATGCTCAATAGCTTTCAAAACATAGTTATTAAGAAGCACATGTTCTTTGAACACATGGATCTGCATTTTATTTTAGTTTGTATGCCTTTCTGAAAAATGTGGATACATATAGAATTAAGGTGTTTTTTTAGAAATAATGAATTAGAGAAATTATTACAGCTGTTGAACGTGAATGTCCATTGTCCCTTCTGTTCAGTCATGAGGTCAATACTAGAGTGTCTTCATAAACATTTTATTCAAAGAGTGCTCCTTCTCAGTGTGTGAAAACCATGAGACATTTAAACTATAATTTACTACATAACTAGTAAAGCATCACAACGACTTTCCTGAATCAGAAATGTGTTTTCAAAGTACATGGGTTTGAGTTCTCCTTTTTCCATTTAAAGAAAACTTTTGTCTGTGTTTGCTTGTTTTCTGCAGGTCTGCTGTGGAAGCTCCAGTCCATTAATTCTGATCAGCCAGAGCTACATCTAGAGACCAGATCCTCAAATTATAATAATGAACATAACCCAGTGCATGCAAGTATTTCT
Source organism: Pezoporus wallicus (assembly GCF_028554395.1). Classification (NCBI taxonomy): domain Eukaryota; kingdom Metazoa; phylum Chordata; class Aves; order Psittaciformes; family Psittacidae; genus Pezoporus; species Pezoporus wallicus. The sequence continues at coordinate 26,903 of NW_026635941.1, forward strand.
TTTCCCTGCCAAAACATCTCTGAGAATGATCCCCTAGTTATTTCTCAAATCTTGTACCATGCATTTTTCCCTAAAGCTCTACTTACAGTTAGATACAACTTTTGGAGATTCAGTTAGAACTAAATTATGTAAAGCAATGATTCCCAAAGCTAATTCTTAGTTAAAAAAGCAACTCAGAGGTGAAAATTATAGTTTAGTCCTACTTCACCTCAGGTGTTATTTGGCTTCATAACTTACTGAAGCTTTCAGGTTAAAAAAGTCAAGCTGCCACTGAAGCAATTTATCATCAGATAGAACAACATGACAAAAGACTGAGAAATACAGAAGTTATTATATGATTAACATGGTAATCTGAATATTCTAAGAACTAGAATTACTTTTTAAAGTTAAATTGTTGTTCTACAACAAGAAAATAAAAATATTATATGTTACTATATATTTCTAACATATTGATATATTTTTCCAAGGGAAATTAGGAGGCTTCACATGGGCTGAAATGTTTTGTACGTGATCTCAGAATACATGGGATAATTTCAGGTTCACAACAAAAGGACATGCATATAGATTTTACAAAAATTATGTTTCTGGAATGCAAAAGCTGATTTTATGTTATTTTGAATCAAGGTCTTGACGTCCAGAGGAGGGCCACGAAGATGATCAGAGGGCTGCAGCACCTCTCATATAAAGACAGGTTGAAAAAAAATGCAAGAATGGAGAAAAAGAAAAGAGTCTATGAAATCTGACATGAAAACATTCAAAGAGCCCCTTTCCTTTTTAAAATTTGAGAAATGTCTGAATCTGATTACATTTTATTTTTGGTAAAGTTATCAACAAAGGTGAATAGGCAGACCACTGTGTACAAACACCCAAATGCATTATATTCAAAATATAGATTCTTATAGTTGGGCTTGTTCAATCTGCAGAAGAGAAGGCTCCAGGAAAACCTTAGAACAGTCTTCCAATCCCTACAGGAGGACTTTTTACAAGGGCATGTAGTGACAGGACAAGGGGTGATGGTTTTAAACTGTAAAAGGGTAGATTTAGATCAGACGTTAGGAAGAAATTCTTTACTGTGAGGGTGATGAGGCAGGTTGCCCAGGGAACTGTGGCTGCCTCATCCCTGGCAATGTTCAAGTTCAGATTGGACAGGGCTTTGAGCAGACTGGTCTAGTGACAGGTATCCCTTCCCATGGCAGGGGATTGGAACTAGATGATTTTCAAGGTCCTTTCCAACCAAAACCATTCTATGATTCTATGGTTATTAGTGAAGCAATATGCTTTGATAACAGAGATTGGATACAGAAGTTAACAATTGTAATCAGTTATTACCTCGATACTGACGAATTTGTCCTCTATCACTTGTCTGAATGATACCTGGAACTAAAGAACCCTTTTCAGCACATGAAGAATTTTTCTTTAGACTATAAACGTCCTGCAGACCTAGTGTAAGGGACATAATACAACAATTCTGAATGCATCAGAAAGAGGCCTCGATTACTCACTGAGATTAACTGAGAAGACTAAGAAACTACACAAAGGTGTGGGATGTGAAGGTAAGCCAAAAGAAGAGACAGTGAGACTAACAGTTTGTATTGAGGGAACATTCCTTCTCCAGAGTCTACCTGGTAATTCTCATATGCTCCCTGAGAATTACCAAGTTCTCCCTGAGAATTACTGGGTTCTCAGCAGCTGAGCACCTAGGAGTGTTACATCCCATATCTGTGTCAAATATGGAGTGCTTCTGAAGACAAGTGCTCTCCCACCATCCTTCCTCTTAAAGTTATATATCAAGGAGGAAGGAAAAACTTTCCTGAAGCAGAGAATTGGTGCAATGTAGGCACGATGCAAACAAGCATGATTAACAAACATAAACAGACAAAATTATTTTCATTAATTGAAAGACTACAGTCAAATAAATTGGAGTACAGGGAAATTTAGTAAATAACTTCTGTATTAAAATTATACTCCTTTTCTTTTGTTATATTCAAGTGTATTTTCCTGGTATTGGAGAGAAGCAGATTACCTCATGACATTCACCTAAAATTTCTATAGGCAGAAAGAACAAATTAGTGCAATATCATTCTTTCTCTAAGTCACCATTAATTCAGAAAATCTTACTGATTTTTCTTGCTTAGAAATAGTATCTTATGCAAAAGAAAAGAAAGCAAGAGTTTAAGAAATTCTTGAAGGACTACCCATTTTTGATCACATATGTATTTTACAATGCATATGCTTTGCAAAGAAGGTGCACCTAGCAAATTATATACTCAATAATAACTGTCAAATGGCCCTAGTTCTTATTTTAAGACTAAGAGGACATACTAATGTTAAATATGTTTGGTTCTAAGCAAATAATTTTTCTATTCTGACAGAGTAATGCTATTAGAGTAATATGCTCCTGACGCCTAAGTTGCATCTAACTGAACAGTGCTTATTACTGTCAAGCAAAGCAGAAGTCAAATACATATAATTTGTTTCAGCTCTGTCATCTAACACAGTATGGAATACAAAGTTAGTTTCTAATGTGGAAAATGTAAATCAGGCTATAAATAACTTTAAAAAAAAAAACAAGCATAATAAAAGTAATTTATTTATTGAACAAGTACAGAACTTGAATTAATATCACAGTGTTGTTAAGCAAATAAAAGAGAATATAATTACATGGAAATATGCCATTTGCAGATAACTTTCTCCAGCATTTTTATGTGAAGTTTGTAAAGTTATACACAAAGTTGGCATAGCCACTTTATATGTCAAAACCTTGCCATAATCCTTTCTATGTTGATACAGTCATCAAACTCCTAGCATCAATAAAATACAAATCACATTTGCACTGATTTTTCTCTGAGCTAAGATTTCACCTGTGAAAATTTATTCTGGCTGAACACAGTTATAGAAACTACTCCTGAGCATGAAACCTGGCTTACATCTGTGATTATAGGTTTTTCCACAGAATCACAGAACAACTGAAGTCAGAAGGGACCTCTGGAAGTCTTCTGGTACAAGCCCTCTGCTGAAGCAGGACCACCAACACCCAGTTGCCCGGGATCATCTCTAGTTGTTTTTTAAAGATAAAAGCCCCTCTAAGAAAGGAGACTCTGCAACCTACCTGGACAGTCTGTGCCAGTGTTTACATTCTCACAGTGTGTCCTCGTTTCAGCTGGGAAAAAGTTAATTTTCTTCCTAGTAGCTGATACAATGCTGTGTTTTGCCTTTGAGCACATTTGAGTAACTTGGTCCAGTAGGTGTCCCTGCCTGTGGCAGGGGATTGGAACTTGATGATCTTTAAGATCCCTTCCTACTCTAACCATTATATGGTTCTATGACTCTATGAATAATGCTGATAACACACCAACATTTTAGTTGTTAAATAGTGCTTACCCTAAGTCAAGGACTTTTCATTTTCCCACGCTCTGCCAATGAGCAGGGGCATAAGAAACCAGGAGGAAGCAGAGACAGGACTCGAACTAGCCAAAGGGATTTTCCAAACCACAGTATGTCATAATCAGTACAGAAACTGAGGTGAGTTGGATGGGAGCCACTTGCTGATCGCTGCTCGGGGACTGGTTGGGCATCAGCCAGTGAGTGGTGAGCAATTATATTTTACGTCACTTGCTGTTCTTGGATTTTATTTCTCGGTTTCTTTTTATTGTCTCCCTTTTCATTCGTATTATTATTGTCAATTATTCAGTTATTAAAGTACTCTTATCTAAACACACATTTTACCTTTTTCTAGTTCTCCTCCCCATCCCACTGGGTGGAGTGGAGTGTAAGCGAGTGGCTGTGTGGTACTCCATTGCCAGTTGGTGTTAAACTATGACACAGTGAAAAACTATTTTCTGATGTTCCGATGGAAACTCCTATGCTTCAGTTTGTGCTCATTGCCTCTTGTCACTGGGCACCACTGAAAAGACACTGCTGCTTTCTCTTTGTACCCTCTCTTCAAGTATTTGTATACTTTGACAAGATCCCTTTTGAGCCTTCTCTTATAGAATGATAGAATAGTTAGGGTTGGAAGGGATCCTAAGATCATCTAGTTCCAACCCCCCTGTCATGGGCAGGAACAACTCACATTAAACCATGCTACCAAAGGCTTCTTCCAACTTGGCCTCAACACTGCCAGGGATGGAGCATTCACAGCTTCCCTGGACAACCCATTCCAGTGCCTCACCACCCTAACAGGAAATAATTTCCTCCTTATATCCAATCTAAACTTCCCCTGTTTAAGTGAAACGAGTCCCACCCAGAAGCCCGTGTCCTTCTGGGTAACTCCCAGTTACCCCCCACCCCGGGCATGACGTGCTGTGGTATGGAATACCTCTTTGACTAGCCTGGGTCAGGTGCCCCATCTCTGCTTCCTCCTGGCTTCCCCTCCTCCCTGGCAGAGCATGAGCCTCACAAAGTCCTTGGTCAGGGTAAACATCACTTAGCAACAACCGAAAACATCGGTATCACCAGCACTGTTCCCAGGCTGGAAGCCAAAACACAGTACTGCACCAGCTACCAAGAAGGAGAAACATGACTGCTACTGCTGAACCCAGGACAAGACCCTAATGAATAGTCCCTATAGCTCCTCTTCAGATACTGGAAGGCTGAACAATCCCACTCTGTCAGTCTTTCCCCAGGTGAGAATCTCTAGTTTCTTCATCATTTCTGTGGCCTTCAGTTGGACTGCTGCCACCATGCCCATGTCTCTCTTGTAATGGGAAGCCCAGAATGAAACATAAAGCTCCAGGTGTGGGCTTACCAGTGTTGAGTAATGAAGAAGGATCACATTTACCTGCTTTGCAGCAAAGGCATGTTGCTGGCTAATTCTCAATCTGGTGTCAACCAGGACCCCTAAGTCCATTTCTGTGAAGCTGCTTTCCAGCTGTGTGATCCCCAGTATGAACCTCTTCTGTTTGGCAATGAAAGTATTAGCTAAACCTGGCCATAAACTTTGGATCTGAAACTATCAGGACCATAACAGACAGGAGCTGCAGTGATGGGGAAATGAATGCCTTCTTCCAGCTTCTGAGAGTTGGACTGCAGAACAAGACTGGAAATCCCCAGGGCTGGAGAAGACCCTGGGGGAAGAATAGACTAACCTGCAGCACAGGGCCGTGAGCTCCTCAACACTTTGAGATAAAAGAGTTACCTATACCTGGGCTATAAGTAATATAAAATCTCTGCTTTAGTAACCTCAAGTTTCTATGAGCTGCCATACCCAGTTTTAGATTGCAGATGCTCTGGCATCCCTGGCAAGCAATGAAAACTCACCTGCACTTTGCAAAACTAATGTGTTCCTATGAATGATTTCAGCTTTTAATTGTTTTCTCACAGTAATCTTGACCAGCTCTAGTTATTAACACAAAATCTTCCCATCTGGTGTTGACATTTAAACAAGTTTGATATTCAGCTTTAAATGATAGCTTCTGAATATTCAGACTATACATTTAAGAATTTTAATAGATATTTCTTTATGACATTACACATCACAATTATTGCATTGCACTTTGTAATTATACCTTATAAATGTGATTGCATGTATTTACACTAATTACACAATTACAGGCAATTTCATGAATTATGGAAACACACAAAGAGTGACTGAGCTTTACTGAAAGTAAAAAGTAAATCTGCGAATTACAAATGTCCTTAAGTAAGCATTGAGAAAGTAAAAGGATTCTATCCTAAGTTTCTCAAATTAAGCATTTCCTCCCAAAATACCTGAGTATAAACCAAACCTTATATTAGATAAATTCACGGTTAATTTGGTAAACTTGAAATTATTGCACTTAGTTAATATACTGAAAGTTCTTCTAAACAGTCTTCCTGTAGTCATATGCTCTGTTATAAAGATATTTATATATATGATCAGACACACCTTAATTCTGTGAAAATTTCACTGAAGCGAATGATGTACTTATGTTCTAGGCATATATACAGTGATACTAAGTATGAAAAACTACTATTTCAGAATTTTAAAATGAAATAAATATATAGAGATGGAAAGCATATAGCTTATCATCACAATGCAAATTATCTATCCACTTTCATCTCCTGTGGTTGAGTGAATCTTTTCGTAACAAAACAGAAAAGGATAAAAAATATGATCAAAATGATTGTTTTAATATATGCTATACAATATATACAAGTGACTGCAATGCCTATAGAGATGAACACTGCCATGAAAGTTTTTAAATTGGAAAAAAAAATGTGTTTGCTCCACTAACACAAAAAATAAAACCCACCAAATAACCAAGTAATAGAGCACAGAATCATAGATTGGTTAGCATTGGAAAGGACCTTAAGATCACCTAGCTCCAACCCTCTCTGCCATGCGCAGGGACACCTCACACTAGACCAGGTTGCTCACTGCCCTGTCCAGCCTGGCCTTGAACACTGTCAGGGGTGGGGCATCCACAGCTGCTTTGGGCAATCTGTTCCAGTGTCTCACTACTCCCACAGTAAAGAGAGTGAGAATTTCTTCCTTACATCTAGCCTCTATCTCCCCTGGTTAAGCTCTAACCCATTGCCCCTCGTCTTATCGCTACAGTTCCTGATGAAGAATCCCTCCTCTCTAGCACTGTTTTAGGCCCTCTTCAGATACTGAAGTTCAGATCTCCTTTCTGAACTGATTAAGAAAATAGCATGATGAAATCAGAGAAGACCCTTCTCTGAATATCCAGTATTTCTTTTCAAGCATTTGTATTATACCAAATGATTTGATTAAAGCTAAAAGACCTCATAACAGCAAAATATGTTATATACACCCACTGTCCTCCAATAAGACTTAAAGATATGAATGGATTCAAATAAATAGAGCCCAAATTTTGCAAATACTTATACATATTCCTGTTTCTGTTTATTTATGCTTATATTGTTGTATTTATATGGCAAGATGTCCAACAGAAATGCTTAAATATCCTCCCGATAATAGTCTTTTTTAATGATATTGTAACATTCATTTCTATAAATTTATTTAATTATACAGACCTCTCACAGAAGAATAACAGATATTAAAATTTCTACAATTGGCAAATGGCTTATGTAAACATTAATATAGGTATTATAAAAGCTTAGCAAATAGACAATAATAAATCTATTACTGATAGTTCGTATTTGATAATGTGCTCAGCTTATAGCTGCATCAGAAGAAAGTGGTTTAATTTCATATTTAAATTTTATGTGCCACGCCTGCAATGATTTTTTTAGGAAGGAAATGTATAGCAACACACTGGTGAACCAGATCCTATGTGTATAACACCCACAGAATGTTATAATTTTCTTGTATGACTAATGGATTTTTATAGCAATGCAAAGCCAAAAAGATAACAACGTACTCCATATGCATGGAGTTACACAGGGTGCAGTAAACAAACAACTGAAAACTTGTCATTTAGTATTTTAACAAGTTGACACCACACTTCACAGCTTTATAAAATGAAAAAGCAAGAACAGGTTGGGAAAAATATTACAGATGTATTGAAAAGCATACAAATAACACCTTCAGGGAGTAGTACAAATAATGACATGGAAGATTTAAAACTGGAAGAAGGTAAAAAAAGTCATCATGGAAGCAACAAGCAAATTTAGAATTGATTCACTATACTAGCAAAGAAAAAATCCAATTTGGAGCAGGACTGAATGAAAATTCATTGACAGAAATTAGCCAGAGACACTAATCCAGAAACAAAGAAGTGTTTTGGTGCTGCCAGTTCATCTACTAATGCCTAGTCTTGAAGGACTTGAGTAATTAGCTGCACCAAATATAATCAAGTCACCAAGCTTGACCAGGTACCTCCACTTCTGCTCCTTCACTCTATGCAATGTCAGCTTGATGACAGCTTTGTAGCTTAACTTAATTGCCACTGCAGCCACCCCACGCTGATTTAACATTTCAAGAACCCTTCATTCTAGGTGATTAGTTAACAGCTTCAGTCAATTTAGTACTAAGACTTAAGCAACATACACATAAGTCATTTTATATAAGTCAATTTAATGGATTATATCTGATAAATTTCCTAACATAGACTGAAAATTAAATGAACAATTGGCAATAAGTGCCTTTTAAAATTATGTTAATTGTTAATAATAAAATCTTTAATTCATATCTGATCTTTGATTCATATCTTTTCTGTAATTACTTGAGTCTGAGGACTACAAACTATGAGCATGCAATAGGATTTCAAGAAGAAATGGCAAAAGATTACTCTGTAAGGCCACAGCCATCTTTGAGAACATATTTTCCTTATCTCATACTGAAATAAACAGGGAACTTGCTATCAACACTTTTGTCAGCTTAACTGGATTTATAATTTCTGTGGCCCACAGAGTTTAGCTGTGAAGAAGAATCCAAGTCATCCAGCACTGAAAAATAACAAGTATAATTTTCCACATGTGCTGAGATAGTGGGAATTTGCAAATGGAGGTTAAGTAGGTGGAGATCAAGAGGTCAGTGGTGAGCAAACAGGCATTACAAAAGGGCTTAAGATCATCACAACCATCAGGCTTTTGCAGGCTCTCAGAAGAGGTTGTGCAAAAGCAGAATAATGGTGTTCACCAGAGTGTTATGGCATTCTTTTCAAATGGGAATGTTTTCCTGCAGAAAACAAAAACAAAATACTGTCCAGCTCAAATTTAGCCTGACTTTAATAAATCATTAGGACTATTGGCTGGCAATTCTCTACTGAAAGATTTTTCTCCTTGTAAAGTGCCTCTATTCCCTAAATAAGTCTTTCACCATAACGTATTGGCTTAAACTCTCTTCTGACAGAACAAACAGGGGTTTGAGACAACGCTGCTTATTAGATTTCTGTTCCAAACGCTCTCTCTTACCTCCCAGCTACCATCCCTGACTCTTATGCCTACATCATTGCTGCTGAATTAGGAGCCATGGAGCTTCACAAGTCCATGACTTCAGGCAATCACATACTGAAGTCAGGTCTAAGCCAACAGTCATGTAGAGGTTCTTGACTGGTATGTAAATAAATAAATAAAGTCCAGTTCAACAGTCATGAGAGGTACTTGGTTAGACTGCCTCAGGGTTGTCCTTGTTTCACTTCAGCTAATGAGCTGTGACTGCTCACAAGGCTTTTCAGTGTTAGGCAACAATGGGAAGCCACAACCAAACAAGTTTCATTAGAAACTACTAAGCAGTCCCAGAGAGAACGTTTCACTTCATAAGTGTGCAAAATACTGTACAGGTTCAGCTATCAAAGATTTACCAAGTGGTATTCCAGTGTGACAGATGAAATACAATGAAAAAATAAAGCAAAGAACATCCAACCATGCCACCCCCCCCAAACAGGATTCCAAGCCTGAAATACAAATAGAAAATATAATCAAGTCTCAGTGTCACACAGAAATGCAAGAACTGTACTGCTAGACTCCAGAAACAGTGAAAATGTGTTTAAGACTAGTAATTCAGTAGTTACCAGGGCACTGATAGCTACAATGTCCACTCCCGCTACATAATAGGGATCCTTACTGAGTTCCTGATTTGGTTACATACTGTCAGAAGCATCAAAATATTACTATTTGAATCAAGAAGCTCAACACAAAAAATGAACATCTTTGCTCCTAGTGATGCTCTTGCCACATATTCCATGCTTCAAGTACAGAAATATAAACTAATGCTGCATTTGTATCATGTCTGCAGTCAGCTACCTACTGCTGCAACTCACAAGCTTTTAATAAAATGCCTTTTGAGAGGTCATTCATGTGAACAAGGGAAAATTGATAAAATGCCTTCACTTCCCTAATATAAATGTGGAAGAGATAGCATTTAGCATGACTCCTTTGAAAGGACAAAGACAAATGGAGCATGTTTTCCTGAAATGAATACCGTGACAGAGATAGAGGACTGACTAACGCTGTGGCATTATGGTTACTGGATGAAGAACTGGCTAAAGGGCAGATCTCAAACGGTTGTAGTGAATGGGGTCACATCTGGCTGGTGATCAGTCACCAAGGGTGTCCCTGAGGGTTTAATTCTAGGGCCAGTATGATGCTGATGATACAAAACTGGGAGGTGCTGTTGTCTCTCTTGAGGGACAAGAAGATTTGCAGAGAGATCTAGATAAACTGGGGCATTTATGAATAAACTGAGCAATTATGAATGGCATGAAATTTAACAAGTCAAGTGTGGATCCCACACCTAGGACAGAGTAATGCCTGGTGCAAGCACACTGGGAGATGAATGGCCCAAGAGCAGCCCTGCAAAAAGGGATCTTGGGGTGCTAGCTGACAGTGGGCTCAATAGGAATCAGCAGCCTGCCCTGGCAGGCAAGAGGGCAGACTGTTTTCTGGGATGGGTCAGACAAAGCATAACCAGCTGATCAAAAGAGGTGATTACCCCATTGTATTCAGTGTTGTTGTGGTCTCACTTTGAGCAGTGCATGTAATTCTGAGCCCCACAGTTTAAGGATGTGAAGGTCCTTGAATGTCTACAGGAAGGAAATAAAGCTGGTGAAAGGGCTGGAAAGCATGTCCCATATAGAGAAACAAAGGACTTAGGGTTTGTCTAGTCTGGAGAAAAGGCGGCTTGAGGGATGACCTCATTGCCCTCTGCAGCTTCCTGAGGAGGGGAAGTGGAGAAGGAGATGTTGTTCTCTTCTGCCTGGTATCCAGTGACAGGATGCACAGGAATGGCTCAAAGCTGCGCCGCGAAAAGTTTAAACTGGCCATTAAGAAGCATTTTTTTACCAAGAGGGTGGTCAAACACTAGAACAGGCTTGCTAGGGAGGTGGTCAATACACCAAGCCTGTCAGAGTTTAAGTGACTAAGTCCCCCTGTACTTGGCACTGGTGAGGCATCACTTCAAAGAAAGACACTGAAGTGCCAGACTATGTCCAGGGAAGAGTAAGAAAACTGATGAAGGATCTAGAGAAAAAATCTTATGAGGAGTTGTTGAGAGAACTGGGGTTGTTTGGCCTAGAGAACAGGAGGCTCAGGAGAAACCTTACCACTCTGCAACTACCTGGGTATTGTCTCTTCTCCCAAGTAACAAGTGATAAGACTTTGAGATGTTAATGGAAGTTGCACCAGGGGAGGTTTAGATTTAATATTAGGAAATAATTCTTCACCAAAAGGGTTGTCAAACATTGGTACAGGCTGCCCTGGGAAGTGCTTGAGACAGTCATGGTCCCTGGAGGTATTCAAAAGATGTGTAGATCTAGCACTTAGGGACATGGTTTAGTGGCAGACTTGGCAGTGCTAGGTTACAGGTGAACTCCATGATCTTAAAGGTATTTTACAACCTAAATGATTCTATGAAATTGGATAAAAGTTGACATACAAAATTTTAATGAAGGAGATTAGCAATAAATGGCTATTTCTCCCTTTTAACTAAAAATACTATTTCTTAGTGGTTTTATTCCAGATGAATAAAAGATTGGTAATTCTGAAAAGAATATTTTTTAAATTCTTTCTAGTACTGAAAGAATGAAGGATTAATGACCTGATTACTCTTTAAACAGTATCTCTCAGGAAAGTTTTCTGATAATTTTAAATGCAGCAGGTATACCCTAACATACGAAGCATTTAGCATAAGAGTTAAAAAGCAGAAGTTAAGAGCATTTCTCAGTAATGCTATATTCCCAGAGGGTAAGCTGCTGAATTTTGGGGCAGGTTGGTATTATATAGTTCACATAGGATCCTGATACAAACGGCACAAGTCAGGGAAATAACCCCACTAAAGCCTAAATGTGGGATCACTGGTAGCTAATGGAAAGTCAATCCTTTTGTCCTTTCTATTACAAGACCACAATGTATAAAATGAGTTTGAATACACCTGAAGTGGTACATCCTTAATATAAAAGGCAGTTCACAACATACACCAGAAAATTGAAAATACGATCCTCACCAATTTAACCTCTTCCAACTACCAGTAAAAGATTAGGGGATGGAATGATTCTTGTATCCAATATCCACTGACAGGAACAAGAACAAAACTCTGCTCAGCTGTGAAGTATGATCTGTAGCAAACACAAAGAGAAGTGAAACTATATATATGAAAGTCTTGGTAACAGATATTAGCAGTGTTATAGATAATACTGCAGTAAACTGAGGTAGCATTGCTTTGGCCATGAGGGTCTAGTACTGCAGGCAAGACAAGGTTTATTGGGAGAGGTAAAAGCTTTTATAGGACCAGCTGGTATAATTATAGAAAATAAGCTGACAGGCCTGAGATGCTCTCTGCTGATTCTAATCATAACAGTTAGAGCCTGACGAAAGAATCTGTCTCTCTCTACAGTCCTGTCTCAGGAAGCTATTAATCCATGACCTACAGACACATGGAGAATTGCTTCTGAAACGTTTATCATCTCACATGATCTTAGAGCTTGAGATTATCTAAAAAAATATTCCTGGTCATTACTGAAGTACCATGTATCTGTATAGAGCTGAAATAACCTCATTTTTTAGAAATGGAATTCCGGTATCTTTTGACACAGGTTCTAAAAGCAGCAAGAAAAGTACATAAACAATACCTCTTTGATGAAAATGTACATAGGACAAGTTTCATCTGAATGTAAAGGTAGAAGTTCTCTGCTCTTTGAAAAGTCTAAATTCAAATGAAGTACAAGTTTTTTTGCTGCTGATCTGCTTTAACTGTTTTATCACACTTATATTCTGAAACAGGCATACTTAATACCAGAAGTAATGACTGCCACAGAAGCACAAAAGGTTCTTGAAGCTACTCTGTAGCAGAAGCTGTAGAAAATATTAGCAGATAAAGCAGACAAATGAAGCCTCAAGAAAGAATCTCAAGTTACGTAAATCAGTAGTGAAATTATTTTTTTAAACTAAATGCATGTTCTGAAATCATGCAGAAGTGATGATATACTATAGTACAGGTTGAAAAAAATTTAAATATGCATATAAAGCTCTTTAGAGTCAACTATAGGCCATAAATAGTATTTATGTAATATTAAAATATTACATAAATTAATATTAAATTGTTGAGGTGAGTAGCTTGAGAGAGGACGCCTGCAACACCAGAGTGGAGCGGGGAGAGATCAGCTTCCAGGAGCCTCAACTCAGAGTGACAAAAGCCATTGAGGAGGGAGCCTCAAGTCCTCAACAGGATTCGCCCAGGAGCCAGCAGCTCAGCTCTCGCGAGCAGCTGACTCACAGGGGGCGGAGCCAGGAGGCTCGGCGGCAGCTGTGAGCGGTTAAAAACCTGCCCAGGGAGGCAAACAGAACGGGTTGAGGCAGTTTGTGCGGCAGTTCGCGTGGGCAGGCAAGCGGGCAGGCAAGTGGGGTGACCGCCTGATCAAGAGGACTTGACTGGATTGCAGGAGGAAGAAGGACTGCTTGCTTGTGCAAAGAGACATAGACGGGCCGATGGACCAGATAGATCATGGTCACAACAAGATCAAAACCTGTAGTTAGGAATAATGTGGGTACCCAGACTGAGCCTTCCTGCAGACATGTGGCCATGCAGGTCTCTGGCTGCAGTGAATGCCTGAGCCTGGCACTTGTATTGGAGGGAGCCAGCGACACGGCTTGTGTGCGGCGTCAGCAAGTAGATGACCTGCTAAAGCAGGTGGTTGAACTGAGGGAGGATGTAGAAAGGTTGAGAGCTATCAGAGAATGTGAAAGTAAAATTGATTCGTGGAGCCACACCCTAAGGCAAGGGCAGAGGGAAGTGATTGAACAAGTGATAGATCCCCTTCCCTCCTACCATCAGATAGAAGGAGTGAACTTAAGGGACAAGGAAGTATGGAGGGAGGTCCCCCCTCGGAGAGGTAAGCGAAAACCCTCACAATCCCTTCCTTCCTCCCAGTTGCCCTTGAGTAACAGGTATGAGGTCTCAGAACTACAGGGCCAGGTAAATGGAGATGGAGGGGTAGATCCATCTAGTGAGTCACCTAGGGCTTGTCACTCACCCCCATACCTTAGAACTTCCTCAACCAAGAAGAAAAGAAGAGTAATTGTGGTGGGTGACTCCCTTCTGAGGGGAGTAGAAGGGCCCATTTGTTGACCTGATCCATCCCACAGGGAAGTCTACTGCCTACCTGGGGCTCGGATTGGAGATGTTAAAAGGAAACTCTCTGATCTGATGCAGCCCTCTGACTACTATCCGCTGATGCAGAGAGACTTCAGGGCCCTGGGATGGCTGGTTAGAGGGTCTGGACTGCAAGTGGTGTTTGCCTCCATACCTGTTACAAGCAAAGGTGAAAAGATAAATAGGAAGAGACTGCAGGTTAATGTATGGCTACGGGACTGGTGCCAAAGGCAGGGGTTTGGGTTTTTCAATCATAGGCTGCTATTTGAGACACCTGGTTTGCTGGTGGCAGGTGGGATACATCAGTCCCACAGGGGGAGAAGGTTTCTGGGGCAGGAGTTAGCAGGGCTCATTGACAGGGCTTTAAACTAGGTAGGAAGGGGGAAGGGGAGGTAACTGGGCCTGTTGGGGACAAGCCCAAGAGAAACATGCTAGGGCTTGAAGAATGGCAGACTAGGGAGAACTCTCAATCTACTGTTTCATTTGAGGGAAAGGGTAGTTGTTTAAACCCTGTCCTGCAGGGGAAAAAGTATACCTGGGCAAGAGTTTGTAGAGCTCACTCACAGAGCTCTAGGTTAGATTCGAAGTGCGAGGGGGTTGTAGCTGGGTTTGAACTACTGGGCAATGTTCTAGTATGAATGAAGACCAGAAGGCGTCCTGCCTTCCAAGGGCGCCACTAGCGTGCTCTGCTCGCTGCCTGAAATGCCTGTACACCAATGCATGCAGCATGGGGAATAAACAGGAGTTAGAAGTCTGTGTGCGGTCTAAAGGTTATGACCTGGTGGCAATTACAGAGACATGGTGGGACAGCTCACATGACTGGAATGTGGTTATGGATGGCTATGTCCTTTTTAGGAAAGATATATCAGCAAAGCGAGGTGGTGGAGTTGCTCTTTATGTGAAAGAGCGACTAGAATGTATTGAGTTCTGTCCAGGGGCAGATGAGGACCAAGTGGAAAGTCTGTGGGTGCAAATTAAGGGACAGGCTGGTATGGGTGGCACAGTTGTGGGGGTCTATTATAGACCTCCTGATCAGGACGAAGGAGTTGATGAGGCTTTCTACAGGCAATTGAGAGCAGCCTCACGACTACATGCCTTGGTCCTTATGGGGGATTTTAACTACCCCGATATTTGCTGGAAGACTTACACAGCCAGTCATTCACAGTCTAGGAGGTTCCTCCAGTGCATTGATGATAACTTCTTAATGCAAATGGTGGACAAACCAACTAGGAGAGGAGCACTGCTGGATCTGGTACTCGCCAATAAGGAGGGTCTAGTTGAAGTAGTGATGGTCAATGGCAGCCTGGGCTGCAGTGACCATGAGATGGTGGAGTTTAGGATCTTGTGTGAGAGGAATAGAATACCTAGCAAGGTCACATTTCTGGATTTCTGAAGGGCAAACTTTGGCCTCTTCAATCAATTGCTAAAGGAAGTATTGTGGCAAAGGGTACTAGGTGGTAAAGGGGCTCAAGATAATTGGTCAGCATTCAAGGACCATTTCTTCAAAGCTCAGGATCAGAGTGTCCCAATGAGTAGGAAGTCAAGTAGGGGAGCCAGGAGACCAGCATGGTTAAACAAGGAACTGCTGGGCAAACTCGTGCAGAAAAAAATCTATGGATTATGGAAGGAAGGGCTGGCCACTTGGGAGGAATATAGGAATAGAGGATGTAGGGAAGCAATTAGGACAGCTAAGGCCTTCTTGGAACTTAATCTGGCAAGTCGGGTCAAGGACAATAGAAAGGGCTTCTTCAAATACATAGCGAATAAAACTAACACAAGAAGCAGTATAGGCCCACTGCTGAATGAGGTGGGTGCCTTGGAGACAGAGGATATAAAGAAGGCAGAGGTGTTGCCTCTGTCTTTACTCCTGCAGACTCTCCCTGGGGGACCCAGATTCCTATAGCCCCAGAAGGAGTCAGGATAAAGGAGGAGTTTGCTTTGGTAGATGAGGATTGGGTTAGGGATCAGTTAAGTAATCTGGACATCTATAAATTGATGGGTCTGGATGGAATACACCTGCGGGTGCTGAGGGAGCTGGCGGAGGTCATTGCTGAGCCACTCTCCATCATCTTTGGTAAGTCGTGGGAAACAGGTGAGGTGCTTGAGGATTGGAGGATGGCAAATGTCACGCCAGTCTATAAGAAGGGCAAGAAGAAGGACCCCGGTAGTTACAGACCAGTCAGCCTTACCTCCATCCCTGGAAAGGTGATGGAACAACTTATTCTTGACACCATCTCTAGACATATCAAGGATAAGGGGGTCATTAAGAGCAGCCAACATGGCTTTACCAAGAGGAAGTCATGTTTTACCAACCTTATAGCCTTCTATGAGCAAGTAACTAGGTGGATGGATGATGGTAGACGGGTAGATGTGTTTTTTCTTGATTTCAGTAAGGCATTTGATACTGCCTCCAACAGCATCCTCATAGATAAGCTAAGGAAGTGTGGGCTTGATGATCAGGTAGTGAGGTGGATCAAGAACTGGTTGGAAGGAAGAAGACAGAGAGTTGTGGTCAATGGGGCAGAATCTAGCTGGAGGTCTGTGACTAGTGGAGTCCCTCAGGGGTCGGTGCTGGGACCAGTGCTGTTTAATATTTTCATCAACGACCTGGATGAGGGAACTGAATGTACCCTCAGCAAGTTTGCTGATGATACTAAACTGGGAGGAGTGGCTGACACACCAGAGGGCTGTGGTGCCATTCAGCAAGACCTGGACAGGCTGGAGAGCTGGGCGGAGAGGAACTTGATGAAATTCAACAAGGGCAAGTGTAGAGTCTTGCATCTGGGGAAGAACAACCCCATGTACCAGTACAGGTTGGGGGCTGACCTGCTGGACAGTAGTGAAGGGGAAAGGGAACTGGGGGTCCTGGTGGATAGGAGGATGACCATGAGCCAGCAATGTGCCCTTGTGGCCAAGAAGGCCAATGGCATCCTAGGGTGCATTAGAAAGGGTGTGGTTAGCTGGTCAAGAGAGGCTCTCCTCCCCCTCTACTCTGCCTTGGTGAGGCCGCATCTGGAATATTGTGTCCAGTTCTGGGCCCCACAGTTCAAGAAGGACAGGGAATTGCTTGAAAGAGTCCAGTGCAGAGCTACAAAGATGATTAAGGGAATGGAACATCTCTCTTATGAGAAGAGGCTGAGGGAGCTGGGACTCTTTAGCTTGGAGAAGAGGAGACTGAGGGGTGACCTCATCGATGTTTACAAATATGTAAAGGGTGAGTGTCAGGATGATGGAGCTAGGTTTTTTTCAGTGGTGTCCAGGGATAGACAAGGGGCAATGGGTGTAAACTGGAGCATAGGAGGTTCCATGTGAACATCAGGAAAAATTTCTTTACTGTGAGAGTGACAGATCACTGGAACAGCTTGCCCAGGGGGGTTGTGGAGTCTCCTACGTTGGAGATATTCAAGGCCCGCCTGGACAAGTTCCTGTGTGATGTACTCTAGGTTACCCTGCTCTTGCAGGAGGGTTGGACTAGATGATCTTTTGAGGTCCCTTCCAACCCTTAGGATTCTGTGATTCCGTGATTAACTGAAGAAGAACTAGGTACTAAATTAAAAATTATCAAGCAAGAGCAGAAATGGTTTCCTTGAAATAAGCGTCATGTAAAATAGCAGGTTGTCAGGAAACAAATGTATTATAGCATTTATGGACATGGCAATAAAATGATAGCATAGCCAGAGCTTGCTTATAATTGTCAAATTCAGTTATTCGATTATTGATGTACCGACGACAGCCACTGACAGTTTATTTTTCCCCCAGCTGTCACTCTCTTAAAAGAAGTAAAGATGAGGGACACTGACCTCTGCCATCTTCTTGACTCTTCATGTGGTAGGAAAACATTAGTAAAAGATAATTACAATGTTTTGCACAAATCATTCAATTAAGGAATCAATTTTTTCTATTTATACTCTATCAAAAAACATACACAGGAGAAGTTTGCTGAGGAATTACTTACTTCACTTTTCCTTACGCAGACAGAAAATGATGTTATAACTGCTAAATTTTCATTATATTTTTCTGCTCTTTGAGATCATATAATTGGTTAAGTATTTTGTCCTGGGTTTAGCAGTAGCAGTCAATTTTTCTCCTTCTTGGTAGCTGGTGCAGCGTTGTGTTTTGACCTTCAGCCTGGGAACAGTGCTGATAACACCAATGTTTTCAGTTGTTGCTAAGTAATGTTTACCCTGACCAAGGACTTTGCGAGGCTCATGCCCTGCCAGGGAGGAAGGGAAGCCAGGAGGAAGCAGAGACAGGACACCTGACCCAAGCTAACCAAAGAGGTATTCCATACCACAGTACATCATGCCCGGAGGGATAACTTGGAGTTACCCGGAAGTACATGGGGTCTTCTGGGTCGGACTCGTTTTTTGGCGGGTGGTATTGTATTCTCTTCCCTTGTTATTTTCTCTTATAATTGTTGTCGTTGGTGGTAGTGGTGGTGATTTGTGTTGTACATTGGTTGTTGGACTGTTCTTGTCTTAACCCGTGGGAGTTGCATTCTTTTGTTTCTCCTCCCCATCCCTCTGGTAACGGGGAAGGGGTGGGGGGGAGAGAAGGAAAGAAAGAGGGAGGAAAAGGGGGGGGAGTGAGTGAATGAGCTGTCTGGCTGGGTTTAAACCACGACATATTTACAATCTATATATTATTTATGGCATCAGTGCTATAAGATGTATATTTAACATAAATCACCTATATACAACTGTAAAATTCATTTTGAAGTGCTAACTTCATGTTAAGTGTGCATAAAGCTCCTGACGTGATCAGAAGTCTAGTGTTCATTACTTTTCTCATTTTTAGCACTACAGTATCTGTTTCAGAAATTCAGTGGAAGCAAGTGCAGATGGAGAGTGGAATGTTCCTCTTTATTTAGAATAGGCATCTACCTCTTTCTCTATAACTTTTTTCAATCAATATTTAAGACTTGTAATCTTCACATGTTGTTCAAATAGTGTTCATCATCTAATTCTGTCTCATTCAGCCAAATATATCTTCTCATGATTAAGACATGAAAGTCAGGCCCATTGTACCCAAAAATTACATGCACTCATGACTTGGAAGTTGTCTCATGAAAATGAATTGAAGACTTAAAAAAAATGAAATACTGATTCCAATGACTTATGTACAGAATAGTACTGTTCAATGACCCAATCAGAGTAGAAAGGATTCAGCAGAAAGGGAACAATGACTGATATTAATTGCCTTGATGGATCAATATCTGAACGTCTTTTAAAATCCAGTACTGGTAGGTAGAAATTGCAAGTTATTAGAATCTGAAGGCTGTTGGATGAATGATATGGAGCTGAGAGAAAATCTCAGCACCCAGTAGCTATGTTACAAGTATCTACATAACAAGAGTCATCATCACAGCTGTTATTTCTACAGCTATTCTAAGACAGACATTATTGAAGAATGAAAGATACTGATGCTGGAAGCTTTTAACTGCAACATAGTTTTTCCTTTAAAATTCGCACGTCACTGTGATTAACATGGCTTCTTCCCTGATCCCCAGTCTAGTATAAGATGATTGATGCTACATTCGCTACTAAAATATCTAAATCTACTTGTTCTTAATGTTTCACTCTCACATGGTGATCTTTATTTGGACAAAAAGCAAAATCAGGTAGCATGGAAAATCACTAGTCATTTCTATCAATGATGTAACTTCCTAAGGAGACACACAAAGGAATTTTCAGAGTAATTTCTGAAAATGAAATTTACTCCCAGATGCTATATATATTCCTTTACAGAAGCTAAAGTTCTGAAGTTCTGTCGTGGTTTAAACCCAGTCAGGCAACTTGTTCACTCACTCCCAGGGAGTGGTGCCGGGCTGACAACAATCAAGGCCACGCCCCCCTTCCCCCCCCCACCGGGGCTCTCCGCTTCCCCACTCCCGGAGGAACAGGGAGGAGGATCGAAAGAGTGCAACTCCTACGGGTTGAGACAAGAACAGTCCAGCAACCAATGTACAACACAAATCACCACCGCTACCACCAACGACAACAATGATAAGAGAAAATAACAAGGGAAGAGAATACGATACCACCGGCCAAGAAACGAGTCCCACCCGGAAGCCCCTGTCCTTCCGGGTAACTCCCAGTTACCCCCCACCCCGGCCATGACGTGCTGTGGTATGGAATACCTCCTTGGCTAGCCTGGGTCAGGCGCCCCATCTCTGCTTCCTCACAGCTTCCCCTCCTCCCTGGCAGAGCATGAGCCTCACAAAGTCCTTGGTCAGGGTAAACATTACTTAGCAACAACCGAAAACATCGGCTTCACCAACACTGTTCCCAGGCTGGAAGTCAAAACACAGCACTGCACCAGCTACCACGAAGGAGAAATATGACTGCTACTGCTGAACCCAGGACAAGTTCCTTTCTTATGAAGGATCTTCAGAAGCACATATGGAATGGACACTAACACCAACTATTGACTATCAGATTACAGAATATAAATCTGTTTTGTCACTTAAAAATAATTGTCATGTGATTTTATTAGTGAATTACTGCCTGATTTCCACAAAGTTAAAATATTGCAGCACAAAAACATTCACACTTTTCCCTACAAATCCAGGGAAAGTGTGATAGTGATGGCAGCCAACATGGCAAACACTATATGAATATTTTTTGTCTAGATTGAAGACTGTGAGAATTTTAGCAATTTCATGTTAGTGCATTAAAAACTTATGAAAATGCATGTATGATTGTATTAAATAATCCATATTCCACTGTCCTTGTTTCAGCTGGAATTTTCTTTCTAGTAACTTGTGCAGTGCTGTGTTTTGAATTTAGTCTGAGATTAATACTGATAACACACCAATGTTTTAGCTGTTCCTAAGTAGTGTTCGAGCAGTCCCAGGCACAGCTACAGGTTGGGCAGAGAAGAGATTCAAAGCAGCCCTGCAGAGAAGGACTGCTGGGAGTGCTGGTTAATGAGAAAATGAACATGAGCTGGCTTCAGTGTGCACTTGCAGCCCAGAAAGCCAACCATATCTTGGGCTGCATCAAAAGGAGTGTGACCAGCAGGTTGAAGGAGGTGATCCTGCCCCTTGTGAGACCTCACCTGGAGTATTGTATACAGTTCTGGTGTCCTCAACGTATAAAGGACATGGAACTGTTGGAACAAGTCCAGAGGAGGGCCACGAGGATGATCAGGGGACTGGAGCCCCTCCCATATGAAGACAGGCTGAGGAAGTTGGGGCTGTTCAGCCTGGGGAAGAGAAGGCTGCGTGGAGACCTCATAGCAGCCTTCCAGTATCTGAAAGGCGCCTATAGGGATGCTGGGGAGGGACTTCATTAGGGACTGTAGTGACAAGACAAGGGGTAATGGGTTAAAACTTAAACAGGGGAAGTTTAGATTGGATATAAAGAAGAAGTTCTTTACTGTGAAGGTGGTGAGGCACTGGAATGGGTTGCCCAGGGAGGTTGCGAATGCTCCATCCCTGGCAGCGTTCAAGGCCAGGTTGGATGAAGCCTTGGGTGGCGAGAGGGTTGGAACTAGATAATCTTAAGGTCCTTTCTAACACTAACTATTCTATGATTCTAAGTCAAAGACTTTCCAGTCTTTCATGCTCTGCCAGTGAGGGGCACAAGAAGCCAGGAAGAAGCAGAGACACAACATCTGAACCAAAACAGCCAAAGGGATATTCCATACTACATGTCATGCCCATTATAGAATCTGGGGGGAGTTGACCTTGAAGGGACCAATCGCTACTTGGGTAAGGCTGGGTATTGGTCAGCAGATGGTGAGCAATTGCATTTTGCATCTCTTGCATTTGTTTCCTTTTTTCCCTTTCCCCTTTTAGTTTTATATTCTTTCCCCTTGTTATTTTGTTTATCATTAGTGTTAGTATTATTTTGTACTTCAGTTATTAAACTGCTCTTATCTCGACCCATGGGTTTTACATTCTTTTGATTCTTCTTCCCTTATGGGGTAAGGGGGCAAGGAAGTAATGAGCGAGCAGCCGCATGATGTTTAGTTGCTGGCTGGGTTTAAACCATGAGAGTACATCAGAAGCCATTTTACCCATGACTTGTGGTAATCTATACTCTATTCTGAAGTTAAGGTTTTCTGAAAATTGTAAATACAGGCAGCACTTTCAGAAAGATTGACTGTGCATAAGCTGATGGGATAGGTGTCAAGTTATCATGGAAATTTTTAGACTGCACCTTTTTTTAGTAGTTGAGAAAGGAGTGGAAATCAAAGTGGAACTAGAGAACCTTGCATTCAGAAAAAAAAGGTCTTCAACAAAATTTGTATAACAAGATATTTGTTGGTGTTAACGGTTAAATAGTTAACAGTTGGTGATGTAATACAATTTGCATGAGGAATTTTGCTAAAAAGTGTAGACGCCTAGAACACATATTCATCTTTTGGTTTTATGAGATTAGGTGGATGGGAGGATGCACCATAGCCTAAGTAATAGTGAAATATGCACTAAGATGAGAATATAAAATGATGTAACACTGAGGAAAATATTTTGAATTCTAGGAGACTGAAGATATATGGACATATAATATATTGCCAGGCACTACATCAGATATGGTGATTCAACAGCATATATGGCTACTGCACACTTTTGGAGAGATGTTCCTTAATACTTTATATTTCAAAAGCTAATACTTTCTTATTAAACCCCGTAGTTGTAGTATAACTTCTGCCCCTAAAAGGAAAACACACAGGAAAGCCTCCCTTTTGTCTTTGTAAATCTCAGCCATCGTGAACATCTCTTTCCAGAATTACCAATTAGAGGTTCTGCTGAGAACTTAAAAAGATAAAAATTTTTAGATGTTTTCCATTATTCTAAGCCACCTACCCATCTGCCTTGGAATTGTTGGGGAACTCCACTTTGGTAACCTAAGTCTTGGCTAACTTGTCAGTTCACATTTTATTTTGATAAAGTTATTAATTGGAACTGGAACTGAACACTCTCAAAGTCTATAAACTGAGAATACTGGAAGGTAGTATACATGGCCTTCTAAATGTCAGCTTAATAAATTTTGTAATGTTCACTTCTTTTTAGCAGTGTGCTATGTTTTCTGATGCTACTGCGAAGAAGTCTGTCTCCATACTTTGCCAGAATGTTTTTAAACTTGTTATGGCAAGTGTTTCATGAAAAGTAAAATTAAAAAAAAAGAATCATGATGCATATAATTCTGAAGAATCAGTTTTAAAAGCAATTATAAATTGCATAAACCACCTTGGCACAAAATACAATTACTATTCCACTCTAAAGATTTTATTTCTAGAAAGTCTCAGGCAGCATTTTCTCCACAAGAGACAGAATATTCTTGGGTTTTTTTTCTCCCTTTTCCTCTCCCATTTAAAACTGCCTCCGATCACAGGGAAGCCAAGAGCAAAAATCTTGACTGCAAACTGTTTAGTCCTATTGTTAAATCTACTTATAAGCAGAAAAAAATATTAAAAAAGATAAGCAGCAAAAGAAATAAAATGTGAGAATAAAAAATTCTTAACATGCAAGGTCACTTTCAAAGCTAACTGGAAGAACAGTAATAAGCATAAGAGTCTAATCTGCATACCGCTTGAAAATGTAAACTGATTGAGACAGAATTAAAGACGCACAAAAACCTAAACAGCGCAGTTTAAAATCAGTAAGAAATCTGATACAGCACAGATGATAGAAATGTGAAACATAAAAAGAACAAATACAGAGTAAACATCAAGAAGTACTTCTAAATGCAGCTAACATTATTTTTGGTAGCCTAAAGGGTATGTCTGTTGAGAGAAATACAGCAATGCAATCAAGTAGGAATTAGAAGGCAGTGGTGTATCAAAATGGAAAAACTTTGGTGGACTCATGTGCTATCATTTTACTAATGTTATGAACTGGAAATACAATACATAAAAAGGCAAACTCACCTTCGCGAAATTCCAGAATTCTGTATTTCTGTTGTTTATTATACCACTATAAGAAATCAATTCTGCTGATTAACTTTCAAATGTCTTTGAAAGATGCAAATACTGAGTTTGAAAGCAAAAACGTGTGTCGCAACAACTGCAATTACAATATATATAAACAGGAGTGTAAGAAAATGGAGAATGCTCATGAAATTCCAGGTAATGCAACACAAAGCACTGTGCATGCCAGCATGCAGGCATATATGTACACCAAATTTTTAGACAGTTTACTTAAAACTCTTTTTTCTCTAAAACTGAGGCTGTCAAGAAGAACAAATTACGAAATTCCCTCCAGAGCTTATGCATCTTGGTGTTGGTGCTATCAGTCACTGTTTAGGACCACTGAGAAACTACGTTTTTGAATTATTCTCTCTGCAGTGTAATCAAATTTAAGTTTCACTTTTCAACTGTTTTCAGTAAATATTTATTTATGCTATAATAATATCAGATTTCACTGTCTAATGATTCTAGAAAAACTCTAGTTTAACCCCCACATCAAGACTATTTAAAGTATTGTCCTGGGTTCAGCAGTAGCAGTCATTTTTCTCCTTCTTGGTAGCTGGTGCAGTGCAGTGTTTTGACTTTGGGCTTGGGAACAGAGCTGATAACAAGGGTGTTTTGGTTTGGCCTAGGACTTTGTGAGCCTCATGCTCTGCCAGGGAGGAGGGGAAGCCAGGAGGAAGCAGAGACAGGACACCTGACCCAAACTGACCAAAGAGGTATTCCTTACCACAGCACATCATGGCCAGGATGTAACTGGGAGTTAGCCAGAAGGGCTGGGACTGCGGGGTTGGAGGAGGTATCGGTCAGTGCTTGGTCGGGCTGGGGGGGGCGAGTTATCGGTTGGCTGGTGGTGAGATGTTGTATTCTCTTCCCTTGTTATTTCCTTTATCATTATTATCATTGGTGGTAGCAGTAGTGATTTGTGTTATACCTTAGTTACTAAACTCTTCTTATCTCAACCTGTGGGAGTTGCATTCTTTTTGACTCTCCTTTCCGTCCCTCCGGGAGCAGGGGGCGGGAAAGAAGTGGGGGGAAGTGAGTGAACGAATTGCCTGACTGAGTTTAAACCACGACAGTTCTTTTTGGTGCCCAACGTGGGGCATGAGGGGTTGAGTTAACGACAGATCTGACCAGATTAATGGTCACTCGTCACAATGCTGATTTATTGGCTCTCAGAGTGGTTCCTCTTGATCTCACAGTTTCAGAATGCAGTACATTACTTAGAGCCGGTATTTGCTGTGTTAGTGTTTATGAAGTGTGGGGCTTGGGCTAAGGTTCTTGTCTCACTGTGCTTTATGGCAATGGCTTGTAATACGGGTGGGCTCCAGCAGCAGGGCGGGACGGACGTGGCCGTGGACTTGTACCTGGCCGTCCGGCTGCTCTTCAGCGTCCTGGCCCTCGCCCTCACCTCCATCTTCGGGAGGCCGCGGGGAGCCGAGGGGGAGCGGCCCCGGGAGCCGGCGGCTACTGAAGCGGCCCGGGAGAGCGGCCCCGGGGAGCAACCGGCGGCGGGAGCAGGGCCAGAGGCCGCGAGGGGACGGCTGCCGGTGGAGGAGGCCGGGGAGGTCGAGGAGAGGAAGGAGGCGGCTGTCGAGCAGCGGGAGGAGGCGGTGGAGGAGCCGAGCCCCGTGTCCGAGCCCAGCCCCGCAACGGCCGAGAGCATTCCCCGGAAGCCACCCGCTGAGCCCCAGGAGGATGCAGGAGACCACGCAGCATTTCCCAGCAAGGCAGAGGAGGAAGAGCTGGACTCAGGAAAAGAGAAGCTGGTGGTGGGAGAGCCGGCAAGCACAGCAGCTACACCAGCCCCAGTGACAAGTACAGCAGCATCAACTGAGAGTTCTGAAGGTTTTGAATGGTCTTTGGGTATCCTTGGGACCTGCCTGCTGATTGTGATGGGGATCAGCATGTTGGCACACATACAGACTGTGTTTTACCCACAACCATTTTGTCTGATCTCAGAAGTTAAGCAGAGTCGGGTTTGGGTCTTGTCTGGGGTTAGACGAGGATATAGGGGGACCAAGAGGTTTTCTCCAACGCTGAACAGTCATGAGTGGCAGGGCATGTTGGACAGTATGGGCAAGTATCTAGTCCACTGGGACCCTCCAGTGCTTTGGAAGCATCAGAGATGGAAGGCAGCTGTATGGAGTCCCCAGCAGCAAGCTGCAGAAACTGCTGAAGGGGACAGTGAATTATTTTAAGCCTGGTGGGCCCATGGCACTTAAGGCCGTCGGAGCAGAGATGCAACATAGAGATGGACTCATGATCGAGGGGTGGACTTAGCAATGGACACTATTGCCTGGGTTATTCATGAGTGTGAACACTGCACACAGTCTCTCCTGCTCTGGAAGACTGTTACAAGAAATGGAGCCTGATATCATGGACCAGATGGACTCAGCAGCTTTATAGGGACTGGTCCATGCACTAAGAGTATATTGAAAATGTGGGATCTGAGCATGACGTGAATGGTTTGGAATAAGGGGTGGATAATGTCCTGGGTTCAGCAGTAGCAGTCATTTTTCTCCTTCTTGGTGGCTGGTGCAGTGCAGTGTTTTGACTTTGGGCTTGGGAACAGAGCTGATAACAAGGGTGTTTTGGTTTGGCCAAGGACTTTGTGAGCCTCATGCTCTGCCAGGGAGGAGGGGAAGCCAGGAGGAAGCAGAGACAGGACACCTGACCCAAACTGACCAAAGAGGTATTCCATACCACAGCACATCATGGCCAGGATGTAACTGGGAGTGAGCCGGAAGGGCTGGGACTGCGGGGTTGGAGGAGGCATCGGTCAGTGCTTGGTTGGGCTGGGGGGGGCGAGTTATCGGTTGGCTGGTGGTGAGATGTTGTATTCTCTTCTCTTGTTATTTCCTTTATCATTATTATCATTGGTGGTAGCAGTAGTGATTTTTGTTATATCTTAGTTACTAAACTCTTCTTATCTCAACCTGTGGGAGTTGCATTCTTTTTGACTCTCCTCTCCGTCCCTCCGGGAGCAGGGGGCGGGAAAGAAGTGGGGGGAAGTGAGTGAACGAATTGCCTGACTGGGTTTAAACCATGACAAGTATGAATTCTGAATGCAGTGTTATTTCCTAGTTTTAGCTGCCAAAAAATTACTGCTTTTGTATTAGCTTCTGCAATAGAACCCACAGTAAAATTTTAACAATGTTTAAAAGTTTGAATAACAAGGATATTTGAATTTGCATTAATGTTACCATCATATGTGGGCAACAATTTTAACTGGAAAATAATCTGAATTAATAATTACCTAAGGAGATTCATCTACAGACTCAGTACATAAAAATATCTTTAGTCTCATAACCATTCATAAGAATATTAAGAAACGCTGATTCACAGTTTCTATCTAATTTGGCTCCTCTTTTACATCCCTTTTTACACAATGAGGAATCAAACATTATAGTCACCAAGTTTTCCACATAATTCAACATTATGATGTAAAGATAGTCATGCACACACACAAGGACAATGTTGCTCAGTCAGTGCAAAACCTGTCATGTTTCAAGTGTTTCAGTTTGCAGCTCTCATGATTCAATGATAAACAATGAATGGAGGCTTCTTATATTACCTATTATTTAACTAAGGAAAATGTAACTTATATTCTGCATGACAATTCTGACAACAGCAAAAAGACTTGATCCTTTTCACCACGTGATCACAAATGTCAGTTCTTTAGATAGATGAATGGCTAACAGAGGCAGTGAAAGATTTTGCCTTGGGAAGCAATGACTTAGATCAAGAGATGCTACATGTGAAGATATATGGGATGATCAAAAGGACGTGGTCCTGTGTGGTCAATGAAGTAGAAGAAGATGGAATTTTCTTGTCCCAGTACAGAAATAAATTTAAAAAGAGTTACAGAAGGAAATCATAAAATGGAAGTTGTGAAGACAACCCCAAGCTGAGTTTCCCTCAGCTCTGCAGCAAATGCTGCAACTTTTTCAAGGCAGAATTTCCTTTCAGTGCTGAACAACATATACTAAAATACAAAACTGCTTGAGCAATTTAATTTACTTTTCAGCAAAAGCCCACTAAGTCCAAAAATAAACTTATGTTTTTTTCCTGGGAAAAAAGAAGAGAGCATTTTTCAGTGCACAGAAGTCGGGTTAGCTGATTTTTAATTTCATGGAACACAGAAAAATGTAATTTTATGTCAGAGATGTGCTTCTGATAAGTATCAGACACTAATACGAAAAAGGTGATAATATTCTTTAACAATACAATTCAAACAATTCTAAAGATGAAGTAGTCTTGAGTCTGTAGATTAATGTCTTTGGGTAATATTCAGTATTTACAAATACATACTATCTCTTTCCACATTACATTGCCACCAAGATTAAGCATAGAATTATTTTAAAGAGATACAAATAATTTGTGTTAATAAGTCAGGCAAATTTACTTTATATTGATTTGAAATTTCTTTGCAAATTATTTACAAATGTCTAACAACTAAAGGTTGAAGTTACACTAGTATAATAACTTGCTTATTCATGCAGAAGAAAATTATTAATAACTTCCATTACTGCAGTTAAAATACATAAAATCAATCTTATTTTTGCACTTGAATGTACTCATTTTCAAAGTTTAAGTTATCACATGTAAAAGTGAAGGATGATTTAAAATTTGTTTAAACAGAAATAGGCTTACAATATAAAATTGTAAGAGGATTATAATATTGCAGAGACAATAGATGCTTCCTAAACACCTGGTTATTATATTAATGTATTATTTAAATCACTGCCTTATTAATACAAATGTGGGAACAGTGTTAGAATTCTTTTGGTTGCTTTTTTTTTTATATACAATGAATGTATGAGATCTTTCCTAACTCTTCATCTGGAAGATCATGTCTATTACCCGAGGCATGCATTTCTGTACTTCATCAAATACCTTAACTGTACATATTCAACTACCACTTTAACAGCATCTAAACTGTTTTTTACCAAAATAGAGGAAAACTGTGTATAACATTCTCAATTTAACTCCAGCCACTTTAAGTGAAGCTGTTCTTTTCAAATCTGAAAGAGGACAACCTCGCTGAATTTCTGAAGTCAAGCAGCCTTTTTTGTTTTCCCAATTTGTCACAAAGATAATTGATTTTGCTCTGTACTTGTCTGTAACAGATTTTAACATTGACTTTATTGGGTCAATACTTACTCTGAACAATTTTCAGATTCCTGGATCATTGAACTTTGGGTCCCAATAATCTAGATCACATATATCTACCTACATATAGTGCAAACAAACACAAATTCTCTGGGGTATTTTGTTTAATAACACTATAATTTAGGTATTTCAATAAATTTTGCAGGCAGAAGAAATGACACATTTCGACACAACCATGAAAACTGAAATCAAGAGGCACACTGAAAAAGGCCATTTTCTCATTGAAGAGATTGATATTTAACAAAACATGTATGCAAATATAGACTTTGCCAAGTTTGATTTGATTGCTGCTATTTTGTGTAGTAAATTAAAGACATTCATACTTCATGTTTGTGGTTCCTAAGAAAACTGGAGAAAAATAAAAAGTATTTAACTGAATCTACTTTCAGAAAGAAATACAGTATTGCTAAGGTTAGTTTTGATTGTCCCAGGGTGCCTAAAACTTCATTGCAATCAAATGGATCCTATGCTTAATGTAAATTCAGTCCTCCATGTGGAAGAAACTGTTGTTTCTTCTCAGTATGACTTTGCAGTATATCCTGAGTTCAGCAGTAGCAGTCATTTTTCTCCTTCTTAGTAGCTGGTGCAGTGCTGTGGGTTTGACTTTCAGCCTGGGAACAGCGCTGATAGCACTGATATTTTTAGTTGTCGCTCAGTAATGTTTAACCAAGGACTTTCTGAGTCTCGTGCTCTGCCACGGAGGAAGGGAAGCCGGGAGGAAGCAGAGACAAGACACATGACCTAAACTAGCCAAAGAGGTATTCCATACCACAGCACATCATGCCCAATATATAAACTGGAGGCAGTTACCTGGAAGGGCTAGATCACTGCTCGATAAGGCTGGGTATCGGTTGATCTGTGGTGAGCAATTGTATTCTCTTCCCTTGTTATTTCCTTTATCGTTATTATTATTGGTGGTAGCAGTAGTGATTTGTGTTATACCTTAATTACTGGACTGTTCTTATCTCAACGAATAGGAGTTACATTCTTTTGATTCTCCTCCCCATCCCTCTGGGAGCTAGGGGAGGAAGGGGGAGGATTGAGGAAGAGGCTGAGTGGTTCTGGGTTGCTGCCTGGGCTTAAACCATGACGTAGTATTAAGCATATGTGATTTTTTTTTTTAAGTTTACTTTCAGAAAATGTTATTTTCAAGACTGATGTGAACATTATTCATGTATTTAAAATAGGCACTTAGCCCTGTTAAGTGCTGAATACCAAATAATTTCAAATATAAGTGACTTTGGAGCTCAGTTCTCCATTCATTGCCCACTGGAAATTGTTTTCCTCATTCTGAAAAATCAGAACACACATAGAGGCAAATACTGTACATAAGATTTGTTTTTCTGCCATGTTTTGAAGATAGTATGACTCTTACAGGAGAGATCCTGGAGTAATGATTCAGGTCTTTCATCTCATTTGCAAATAAGCATGTCTGGTTCCATCCTTAATAAGATAACTAACATAGGAAAACAGCGGAAAAGGTGAAGAAGACCTGAAATATTTTATAGCTACTTACTAACGAATAAAAGAATTAAAAGAATGGTAGTTAAATATACTGCATAAATTATGATTTTGAGGGATCTTTTAATTAAGAACTATATTACATATATTTTACTACTGTTCATGTTCAAAAAGACTAGTTGTCATAGCAGCTCAATTTTCACAAACTCTGGCCTAATTTTCTATTAGAAGCATTAAGAATCTATCATGGAATCAGAGTAAACTAAAAGCAGTAGCAGTGAATGACTCAGCTTGAAAATTTCCAAACACAAAGGTCTGAATTTCAACAAACCTTGGACTTTTCAAAAAATCTAAAATGTGAGGCAAAGACAGAATTGCATTGTCTTGTCATTTGATTTTGGTATTCTGAGTCTTATTTCAGTTAGTCTGTATTTTTTGCAACTAGAAGCACTGAATCAAGAACTCAAACCCTAAAAGGAAAGAAAGAACATCTGCAAATCAGAGAAGGCTCTATCCAAGATAAACAGGTATGTGTTTAAAAAAAACACCAAATACCAAAATATTTAGAACTTGCAGAGGAAACCACATCTGGTTATTACATCAGGTGTCGTGATAAACCAGAGCACATACCTGTGACTCCTTTTAGAGAAAATTTAAAAACTTAGAAAGCACCTCTTCTACTGCACAGCTTCTCCCTCTATTTCTAATGCCAGAAGGATGTTTTGTTATGAACTTATTTTCTTATCTGCACTTTATAAATTGGCACCTTTTCAATATAGCGACACTTGCTTATGATAAATGATGAAATTTTGCTTTTCCATGTTACAATGTTATATCACTGAAAATATAACTGTCTCTATTTTCTTCATCAATATAATTTTATTAACAGTTCACTTTCCCCTCATTTTTGTTCGCTCCTTTGTACCAGCCAGCAAGATTTTGGGTGAATTCTTCTTAAATGAGCAGTTGTTTGATTTTACATTTGAGTATCTTGCTGCTCCAAAGGAGATTCAAGTGAGCTAGCTACCTTGTAGGTTCAATTCAAAGTAACAGAGAAATAAATTAATTACATCAATATTGCAATAGGTAATATCATGTTGTGATAAACTAAAAGAACCCTTAGAATCAATTAACAAGTGTCACAACAAGATTAAGTGCACAAAGAATCATAAATTTGCTTACATGTTGCCTATTTTTGAAAAGCACTGAATGAGTGTTTGCATTGTACAACTGGTATCATAAGGGGAAAGAAGTTACTGTAAAGTTACTGATTGTTAAGTCAAATTATTAGAGATGAAGTAAGTCATTCTTTGGGAACACTCAAACAATATTTTGGGTATACCCAAACAACTAGTTTAAAACCCAGCTAGTTTAAAATAGACATATAACTTACTGCAATACAGCCAATTAATCAAATATAAGTCTAATTTAACGTTTCTCAAAACATTTGCCCAGGAGAACTGAATGCATCTTACTGAAAAACAAAGGAAGACCTATATTTTCCACCATTATTTATGTATTCTGTAAGAAAGAAACTCATGGTATTTCCACTCAGGATCTCTGTTGACAGAGACCTGTAAATGTTAGCCAGATCAGTACACACTGATTGCCTCAATTCTGTGTGAACAAAAGAATCACCACCATTTGCGAGAAATAAAATCTCACAAATACATTAGATGTCCTATTTAAAGAGCAGTCTTGTCTTCTGCCATAACACCGAGCGTTTATGGTTATTTTTGTTGCTGTTTCTGAGGGAGCAGAACCAGGGATCCTAGGAAAAGGCGGCTGTCACTGTATTCACCAGGCCATGCCTCCAGACAACATCTGTAAATGGACAGCAGAGAGAGCCAGAGGGAAAAAGGCAGTCTCTGTAATCTTATTCCCAAAAACTTCATTGACTCCAGCTCTGACAATTCACAATGCAACTACTGTACTCACAAATTCAGCATGTGCATGCATGTAACTATGCAATTCTGAAGTTATTTAAGCAAAATGTACTTGTGCAGCTTTACATTCTTTTATTGAACCAAGACAGCACCTTAAGGTCACTTTTCTCAGTTATCTTAACATTTTCTCACAGTTTGTTAGAGACTGCCACTCCCCACACCCCCATTATATATTTTTTTTAATAATGCATAAATGTAACCTATTCTACTTTTTATTTACTAGTATGGGTGTATGCAAATATTGGGAAGTAAAAAAGAGGGGTTTTAAACAGGCACAAGGAAAGCAAAGAACAAGCTATTAGATATTCCCTCATATTTGTGGAAGACGGATCCCTTGGTAAATTCAGTCTAAATGTGAGAACTCATTAAATCTTCAATGAGCAATTGTTATGCTAAGAACTTTGCATCAATTAAATCAGTTTGTGACTTAAGAGAAAAAAAAATCAATTGAATTTTAATGTAGTCTGTATATATTTAACAATGGCTAATGGAGACAGATGTTAGTAGATAACGTAACAGATGTTAAATGATTTTATTTTTTTCTAAGACATTTATAAAAGACAAACAAAATTAAATGTCAAAATGATAGAGCTACATTCAGTTCAGAGACACAAGCCTCCCTAAACTCATTAAACTGGAAACAACAGCCAGAACAGGTGAGCATGTAAGTGGGATTTAAGTTTACATTATTGAAAAAAATAGTACTTTTTCACGTACTCAGATATTCCAGTATGTCTGGTGGTTTCATCTTAAAACTCAAATATATACTACATTCTGTGGGATATTTTATACTAGACCATTCTGTTCAACCTGTAAGTAGTTGATGTTCCAGCCTGTTATCCATGTTATTTAGATATCAAGATCAAAAGTTGACCTGGACAGGCTGGAGAGTTGGGCGGAGAGGAACTTGATGGAATTCAACAAGGGCAAGTGTAGAGTCTTGCATCTGGGGAAGAACAACCCCATGTACCAGTACAGGTTGGGGGCTAACCTGCTGGACAGTAGTGAAGGGGAAAGGGAACTGGGGGTCCTGGTGGATAGGAGGATGACCATGAGCCAGCAATGTGCCCTTGTGGCCAAGAAGGCCAATGGCATCCTAGGGTGCATTAGAAAGGGTGTGGTTAGCTGGTCAAGAGAGGTTCTCCTCCCCCTCTACTCTGCCTTGGTGAGGCCGCATCTGGAATATTGTGTCCAGTTCTGGGCCCCACAGTTCAAGAAGGACAGGGAATTGCTTGAAAGAGTCCAGCGCAGAGCTACAAAGATGATTAAGGGAATGGAACATCTCTCTTATGAGAAGAGGCTGAGGGAGCTGGGACTCTTTAGCTTGGAGAAGAGGAGACTGAGGGGTGACCTCATCGATGTTTACAAATATGTAAAGGGTGAGTGTCAGGATGATGGAGCTAGGTTTTTTTCAGTGGTGTCCAGGGATAGACAAGGGGCAATGGGTGTAAACTGGAGCATAGGAGGTTCCATGTGAACATCAGGAAAAATTTCTTTACTGTGAGAGTGACAGATCACTGGAACAGGTTGCCAAGGGGGGTTGTGGAGTCTCCTACGTTGGAGATATTCAAGGCCCGCCTGGACAAGTTCCTGTGTGATGTACTCTAGGTTACCCTGCTCTTGCAGGAGGGTTGGACTAGATGATCTTTTGAGGTCCCTTCCAACCCTTAGGATTCTGTGATTCTGTGTGAAAAGTATAAATGTGTGATCAGTGATAATATCCCACTCACCCAAACGGTGGGTGAGAAAATTAGGAATAATATTGAGGAGAAAAAAATAAGGTAAAATATGTACTGTTACTCCTGATCTGTATAACAGTACTGCAAACATGCTGACTGCACAGACTGAACACAAATATATCTAGGGTATACAAATTAGAAACTAAATTATTAAAAGGGTGAAAAATACCAAATAATTAATGGTAAGAGTAAGGTGGTTTTTTTCCTGCTATGAAAGATCTAAAAGCATGGTCTTATCATATATACAAACAGGTCTGTTTCTGCTCAGTTCCATTTATCTCATTCTGTTTAGTCTCAAATGTCCTATAAAAATAAAAAAAATCTAAGTTATGGAATATATCAAGGGATCATCTGCCCCTACACTGAGCCACAGACATATGTAACTCGGTAATT
Organism: Pezoporus wallicus; assembly: GCF_028554395.1. Taxonomy (NCBI): domain Eukaryota; kingdom Metazoa; phylum Chordata; class Aves; order Psittaciformes; family Psittacidae; genus Pezoporus; species Pezoporus wallicus. The sequence goes on from NW_026635941.1 coordinate 61,525, forward strand.
GATTCAGTTATATTCACAGCAAAAAAAATTCTTCTTAACAGTATGTGGGTTATAGATCCGGGAACAAAAGATTTATATTTCTTATTAAATAAAACATTTTTAATTTACATTAGTTGTGGCAGGTTAAGATTAGAACACAAAATAGGTTTGTTAGTGCAGGAGAAATAAAAATAGTCCAATAAGCAAAAAATGAACTGAAAAATGATTACACATTTTATACTTTAACTAACACAGCTAAAGTATAATAACATTGGCAATTCAATTTTTAGTTGATTAATAGAATATAGTTTAAATTTGCCTTGTAGTTTGAAAGATTTGTTATGGTTAAAAATAAATATCATGACAAAAAAATACCAAAACTTTAAAATATGTATTGGTTGCTTGAAAAGAGGAAATTTTTATTAGACTTCACAGTAAAACCCCAGTAACTTTTGTTTAACAAAATGTTTTTCCAGACCAAAAGCATAGTTTTGATCAAAAAAATTTTCCTGGTGCCAAATAAAATTGCAAAACAGAAAGAAATCTGATACCTAGACAGCTTCAACACTCACCTATACCTACAGAAATCTTTTTTTAATTATGCTTTGAAAATAACATTTTTAAAAAATCAGCCATATTTCCCATATCCCAGTAAGCCATCAGATGAACACTTGAGATTAAGGTTCCCTTATTCTTGAACCCTTTTATTTTGTTTAAATAATATAATATTAACCGGTCCTCAGATTGGCTAGCTCTGTCACACAGTGCTTTAGAGTTCATGTGTAAAAGAGGAAATTTATCTCAAGGTATGACTTTGATGAGTATCTCACATATATATACCAAAACAAGGGGGCACAAAATCACAAAATGGAATATAGAAACCTTTAGAATTAGATTTAAGTAATGTTAAGGTTGATGGCTTTGTAACAGTAGCAATGGAAAATTACTGAGGTGCATGATACATAGAGAAAAAAAATAGAGTACAGCTAGAGAACATACTGAGAATTCTCACAAGATAAATCGTCATAGTTGACATAGTTTAAGAAAAACAGTCTAGAAGAACAGGATACAGGGATAAGGAGTATCTGGGAACCGCAGGTGTCCAGGATGGGCTACAGTTAAACTAACTGATAAGTAGGAGGATAGGAGGATTATTGTCTCTGGTGCTAGCAAACCAATTAAACTGGTATGAGCATCTACTGCACATGCTTCAGAGGCTGTCAGAAGTGATGAAGATTGTTGGAAGAAGTCAACAGCCCTCAGAGACCACCACCACAATTCTGTACGCATGCGGGAAACTTTCTGGAAAATTATGTAATCCATATGTAGCCTCATGAATATGTATGTATGTATGCCCAGTGGCTATAAAAGGACGGCTTATGTGGCAATGGGGAGACACACGTTAGGAGGAGCTATCCTCCATGTCTCCCGGCGCCGCAATAAAGAATACCTGCTTGTCAGCTTGAAAACTTTGTTGGCAAGTTTGTTCCTGGAGTTTTCTCCAAATCAACACACAGAGCATATACTCACTCACTGAACAGTCATGCTCTTCGATAAAACAAGATTTCCTCAACCTACTATAGCGTTAAAAAAACTTGTCTACAGCTTATTTGCTACAAAGTCTAAGCATTCATATGAACAATGATGGATCTATTTATAAATCTTACCTTTCAGGTAAAGGTTTTAAATTAAGAGTACAGAAATTTGTAAATCTGTTATTAATACTTGTATGGTATGTGGATAAAACAGAGGACCTTAAGTTCAAATTTTCAAAAGCTCTTAAAGCACTTAGATGCCTGAACGTGATTTAAGGTTCATGGGCTTTGGAACTTTGAGAAACGGGAAAGCACTTACACCTTTGAAAAATGTGTGGTCAATAAAGAAAGCTGTCATTTGAACACTGGCCAAGGACAATGGATTTTCAGCAGTCCTTTTCCCACTCACAACTCATTGCTCACTCAGCACCTAGAAGAATTTAGCTCTGTTTTGAAGACCAACTCAAGGCTCTCCAACCCATGTTGTAAGGATTTTGAGCAGAGCTATGGGGATTCCACCCAAGCAACACAAGGTCAGAAAAACAAAGCAACTGAACAATTAATAAACATTTACATACATATCATAAAGCCACCAGCTATGTAAAATGGTAAATAGAAAGCAATTATTATGAATCTAACCAGATCTCAAAAAAAAATTGAATCAATCACGTATTTAAAAGCAGTTGAATATGTATAGTGGAATGTGTTTTTGTAGAAGTCACAAAAATAATTCAGTTCTCTTTTTTTTTTTTCCCTTTGGTTTCACTGTAATTTCTTTTAATGTTTAACACTCCAAAACAATGAGAATTCTACAACAGATTGAGAAAATCTGTAAATTAATAAATAAATAAATTACAAGCATGCTGCTCCTTATGATTTTTTTTTTGGGGGGGGGGGGGGGCATAGCTCTTTTTTCAAAATCAAAAAATCACTAACAAAATGAGAACAAGTAAGGTCAAAAATACAATACCTCATTTTTTCTAAAGAAAACACCACAATCTTCTTTTACAGGCTTGTCAGGAAACCACAACACTCAGAGGTATGCTTGACTATTTTAAGTCTTTTAATTTAAACTTGCTTGAGTGAATTAAACCTGTCCTCTCCACACCTTTTTTACTTTGTGCATGTGTGTATGTCAATAAAAGCCAAAATGTCATCTGTGAAGGTATGCCATTTCTCTTAGACATAAGACCATAAGACTTTTTCCTATTACCTTAAAAATGATATACTTCCATTTTTGTGGCTTCCCTTTCTTTGATCTTCCCTTTTAATAATAAGCTCCTTTAGTAAAGGGAATGTGACTTCTGCTGCAGTTTGGGTAGGGATCCCAGATCACTGAGATCTGCCTAATAGTCAGGCATTTTATGATGATGACTTATAATTATAAAACCCTGGTATCCTAAAGTAATTTATAGTGTAATCAGTAATTTTAATGACTTTTACTCAGGAAACAGTCTTGTGTTCTTAAATGAATGTGAAGGATATATGGAGCTCATACCCATCCATCTGCAGTGTGCAAGGAAGCCACACAAAAAAATAGGTTAAAAATAGTAGCTATCTGGTCAAGCAGATCATTCCCTCTACAATTCTTCTGAGAAACCAGTAATTTGTGTACAGTTTTATTTTTCATTCCTCTAGTCATGAAATACTGGGCCAGAGCCCTGACCTTCCACAAGTCTTTCTGTTTTGTAACAACTGGAGTACTGTATAGGAAAGAGTGGTGAACTCATTTATCCTAAAAATAACTACTTTTCTGCAGTTTTACCCTAGATTAGTTCAGCAATACAGTTACCACTTGACCTTGCAAACAGGAGTGGCCAGAAATACTTGTGTCTACCTGTGCAGACACAAGGAGAGTAGTGTTTACTATCTGTGTATGAGGAACACACAGCGCATATGATGTATGCTGCAGTCTTCAGTAAGGCTTCAGATCCTGTAGCATTCTCCTTTGAAGTAGTACAGATTATGAATTGCACTGGAATCTGGCTGAACCCCTGGGCTCAGTGGCCGTAACTAAAACCTTAATACTCATCTGGCAGGTGGTAAGAGTAGAGTGCATAACAAGATTGTACAGGGGCCCACCTTGATCAAGATCTTCATCAATGACCTGGATGATGGCAATGAACCTCCACCACACAACACTGAATTATGGGGAATGACTGCGAATAAATAGCAAAGCTATAGTTCACAGGGCCATTGGTCAATTTGATGACAGAGCTAATATGATGAAGCACAGCAGTGAGAAGTGCAAAATGCTACACCTGGGAGAGAATAGCATAGTGCCTGGGAGCTGACTGGATGGGTAGCAGGCCTGATAAAAGGCACCTGGAGATTACAGTGAATGCCAGGCTGAATTTAAACCAGCTGTGTGCTCCTTTCACAAGTAGAGCAGGCTGAATTCTGGGCTCCATTGCACCAGCAGCAGCAGATATAGATTCTTATCATCTTCTACTAGATACTGATGAATCTGCATCTACAATACTGCTTTAGATCAAGACGAGTTTGAAATGAATGTTGAGAAACTAACAGGGACCTCCAGAGGACTACTGGGATTGCCAAAGAGATTTAGTACATACCCTACGGAGAAAGCTGGGCTTGGGCCAAGGGACAGTAGGTAGCAGCCTACTCTTACAGGTGTTACAGAGAAGATGAAGATAAACTCTTCTTAGCATGGACAAATAATACAAGCAAGGTGAACTGGCCACAAGCTTTGACTGGAAATCGGGAAAAACATTTATAATGGAGAAGATAGTGTGATCCCTAAAGGCGGTACCATGTTGCGGTATTAACGGTAGTCCTGCTTCAGGAAAGAGGCTAGACAGGGTGAAATTCCTTTCAACCAACATTTCTACAGTTCAACATGTCTAATGTCTTGCTCTTCTGCTCATTTTTTACAGCTTTAAATTTTAATAGCTCATAATTTGTTCATTACGTGGATGTACACCTTCTCTCAAGGGAACTTATGGAAAATGCCCAATACTCAAGGAAATGCTCAACAGTCACTTGGGAACAAAAGCAAATCTAAAATATCTGCATTGTAGATGTAGTTCCTCTAATGATTCAAACAGAAAACCTTAGAAAGCAGAAACTTAACTAAGGAAAATGAGGAAAAAAAAAAGCATTGTCCATGGAGACCTTTTCCATTACAAAATGACCATTATTTCTATACATGTTTAAACAAAGACTTTCACTTACATAGCTATCCAAAGATGCTGTAAATACATAATAGCATTCTTATTAATGCACCCCTTTTATTTTCCTGAATGTATTTGACAAGATTTTAATTTTAGTAATTCAATTATTATAAAGAAAAATATGCTATATATTAGTAAGATTTCAAGATAAACAAGTACACACTTCTAAAGTGTGTACTGACAATCACTAATTGCCGTAGCTTACTTACTATATTCTACTTAAGTGACTGAACTATTTCTTGAAAGCACTAATGTACTAACAGGAATTTAAAACTGAATTCAAAGCTAAAGTTTGAGCAATTATATTAACCAATCATTTGCTTATCTCAGGAAGTGCTCACTAGTATATATGCAGATTGTGATATTAAAGAAAATAATTGCTTTCTTCCATAGTATAGCATTTACCAGATTCAGACAAATATATACACACTGAAAATTTGAAACCATAGTCACAGGCTATTATTTCCTCACTTGTTGTTAGTTTCAGAATCCCCATCAAAGAAGTAACATGAGGCAACATTAAAAATGGCTGCCAAGCTCAAGTTTCCCTAAAAGTTCTGTATATATTTTCTCAGATCATAAAACATTCCTTCTAGCTAATGAATCCAGTTGAGTTACTAATCATATTTCAGCAAAATTCAGGCAAATCACTTATAAAACTTTATAGATATACATCTTGATTAATACCTTAAAAAATAATCTAAAATGGAAAAAGCATCCCACAAAAAAAAAAAGCATTTTTTCTGTGTGACCAGAGATCAAAGGTAGAGTGATTTGTCTGCGCATAGCCACAGAAAGCCCGGATAGAATAATTGCACATGTGGTATAATTGACATGTATTTCTACTGAACTGCTGTCCTGTTTTGAAGTACCAGCAAAGAAGTAAGTGTATTCATTTAGAGAAGACAGGTGCTAACGATATCTCTACTAAATGCAATGTTTATAGTTTCCATTCCACTTACAGTCATCTGAAATGCACAAATTGCTCTGCCCAAATGGATGGGAAGCATAGGTGGTTTTAATGAAGAGCAGATCCCCTGAACGCTATGCTGCCCTCCTGCCCTGTCACTGAACCCAGGAGTGCAGAGGAAAACCAGAGCACCCTCACTCACCTCTTCCCTCTCCTCATGGGAGCTGGGTTGAACAGTGAGATTTCGGGCCTGGGGTGCGGTGGGGGGAGGATGTCACAGGCTGAGCCACAGTTGTATCTCCCTCATCAGCTTCTCAGATGTGTTGGCTCAACAAAATTCCTGTGCTTTTCCCTGGTATAGCTTTTAAAAAACCCACACTGGGATTGTCTCATCACTATCCAACTGCCAACAAAGCAATCTAGTCACCATCTTCTGCATTTCTACCAACATTAGTTAGGTGCAACAGCATCACCTGCTTGCGAGAACCTGTGGTGTGCACCACATCCCAGAAACATTTTATGCAGCCCATGGGCCTCTGTCCATTAGAAAAACACTGCAACTTCAAGTGGAAGATCGAAGGAGTGGGCCACCCAGAGGACCTTTCTTAGGAACACTACAACTCTAAAAGGAATGTAACATTTCCAGTTCATGTTTAGAACAGTTTTAGGCCTTTCACTGTGAAGGATGTTATATCTCCAGCCTTAAGGCACCCAGCAGTCCCAATGTTGTAAGGACAACATGGAGAAAGGAATGCCTTGACCCAAGGCCCCTTCATTGGCCCTAAGTCTTTGATCAAGATCAAATGAACACTTAAGGAAATGCAGGTCAGCTCTTTCTGCAACCATGAGTTTTGTACAGATAAGGCTGTGCTTTTGATTATCCACTTGTTTCTTTCAAAGTATCATAAAATCACCTAGGGGAAGTTACAACTGAAAACAAATTGTTGAACTGAAATGAGGGAAATGTAGATGGTTTAAAACCTCTGCTCATTCTTTGTTATGCCACATTGAGACTTAAAAGAGTTTCTTCAATTTTTAAAATAGAAAATTTGAGATTTGGCATTGGCACAGTCCACAGTGATAAGACACTTTCATATAATCTTGAAGACAGAAATCCTGCCAGGCAAAAACCTAAGTAAATAATCATGTTATCAGATGCTCATGAGCAATGGAACTATACGAACACCTAATTTTGGATTCATTGACTTCAGAAAAAAAGATATAAAAGTTTCAGTTGACAAATATGGACTATTTTTACATGGAAAGCAGTATTTTTCAATCATGTTTTAGAATGGAAATTCAAATGTAAAAATGAAATTAAAAAATAAAAAAACTACTTTAAGTAGTAAAACTCTAAAAGAAATCTTTTCCTTGGTTTGTTTATGGATTTTTTGTTTTGTTTTCTTGCGTTTTTTTTTTTCAGTTCGTTGGGGTTTTTTTTGAGGGTGGGGGGTTAAGCAATAACAGTTGGATTTGTACTTAATTAATCTGATCTGGTTTATTAAAAAAGTGCATAAATTGACTAATATTTGTCACATAACAAATTTAAAATCTAAAAGTATTAATCTTTTACTGTAAACTCAGTATATTTAAAAGTTACTTCTTTGAAGCTACAAAGACGAATATTTACGTGGAGGAACTCTGCAAATATTTAAATGAATACTTTAATATACTTGTGTATATCCATATTTTTTTATACTTTCTTTGAGTTTTAGTGTTGGGGAAGACCTGGGGAAGTGTGGGAAAAAACAAAAGTCACTCTATGAATATAATACCCTTAATTTCTCAGTCAGGCAAACTCTTTGTGGAAATACTCAGACGTTTTCAAATGCTATGCCCTCAAATCACTCCTGTTTTTGTAAAGAAGTCTTCTCAAAAAAATAAGCAAAGTTCAATATAATTTTAGCACTTAGAATAGATTCAGGGATAAAAAGTCCTGCAGTATCAAGGCAATAAAAAGCAACAAAAGAACAATCAGTTCTTGAAGCTTGGCATTTAGAACAAAACACAAAATGCTTCATTCAAAACCAGAAAGATAACAATGATGAAGAAAGGAAATGGTTTAGCACACAGAAAATTCAGGCTGATTTTCTCTGAGATCTTACTTAGAAAGAAAGTCTGAACTCTAGCAGTATGCAAATCATGTTAGACCATAGATACATTTTTTAGAATTGCATAACTGCTGATTTCCTCTCCTCCTTCCTCCAATTCCCCCCCCCCCCCCCCAAAATTTTTATTGTCTAATTTATGCTGGATTAATTACAGTGTCCCTGCAGTCATGCAGTTTTGAAATAATGTGGCAAGTATAATGATTGGTCTGCATTGGTTATTTAAAATATCTCTTCAACACAGCTTTGTTCTTCCTTGTTCTGCTCTACTCTTACCTATTAGTTACATAACTTTTCCATTTCCTGTGTGAATTAAATGTCTATCTTATCAGAAACAAAGCACAAGAAAGAACACTCTACTATTTATGACAAGTCTTCACTCCTAAATACCTTAGAGACTGGAAATACCACTCATTATATTAATATTTTGAGCCTTTTATAGGACCTTTCACTATTTTAAGGTAAAGCCCAAGTAACAGATGAGAAAGATACTTTGGTCCTCTAATTGTCATACAGAATGACATACTATTTCATACTTTTTCTCTGTCTTTACTCCATTGAATTCACTTCTGGTGTATGTTAGTTACATGATCTAATTACAACACAGAGTTATTTCTTTGTTAAGATATTGAGATAAATCATTCCTGTAAATACCTGTGTTTGGCATTGTTGTAGAAAAAAAACATAATCCATTGTCATTAAAAAAAATAATTCTCTCCAGTAAAATATCAAGGTGTTTTGGCTATATACCCTGAATATGGAATACTGGTTGCATAGAAGGACCATTTTATGGGGAATCTGACTGGAATCAGTTATTCTGACCAAGTAGGATAAGAAGATGGATTTCACAGGTATGGCAGAATCCATGCAAAGGAAGATGTCATGTTCAGCGCAGAGCATCTGCTAAAATAGAAGGGACACCAGAGTCTCACCAGTGTGAGGGAAGGTTGGTGCTGGGGAGGGTAGGGACCTGTGCACCTGCAGGATTGCAGGTTGGCTGCTGCCAAGTTTAACCTGTTTTGTCTGACTTCAGTTTCCACTCTTCACATAAGCCTTGTTTCTTTAGGAAGAAAAAGGATAGTGGTTTTGGTTGGTGCTTCATCATTCTACTTAATGTTTTTTCCATGAGCCTTAGGAGACAGACTCTCTCTGCTTCTGCAAAGTACCAAGCCAGGCAGGGGGTCACAGTGTGACAACATGACAAGTAAGAGGATTTCTCTCCAGGGTACTATCAAAATTAATTTACTGAAGTTTAGAAGGCAGATGGTTACTGATTTTGGTGTGGAGGAGAAAAATAGCTCCATTTCACTGGTGATTCTCCTGTTACCCTTCCAGTGTGTGAGCAGGAACATATGCTGCTTTAAACCCTACTATCTTTGGATTCATACTGTGACAGCCTCCAAACAGAAGTCAGGAGGAAGCAGAAAGTTTAAATCAATGGCAGCATTTTGGCATTTCTTCTCCAAGTGAGAAGGCATAGGGACATTGAACAGTTAGCTTGAATGCAAATTAGTTCAACAAGGGGAAAGTCAAAGTCCTGCACCCAGGAAGTAACAACTCTATCATCAGTATGTCCTGGGGGCCACCCAGCTGGAAAGCAGCCTGGCAGAAAAGGCCTTGGGAGTCCTGGGGGAAACAAAATTGAACATGAGCCAGAAATGTGCCCTTCCAGCAAAGAAAGCTAATGGTATCCTGGGCTACATTAGGAGGAGTGCGGTCAGCAGGTTAGAGAGGTATCTTCCTCATGTATTCAATGAGGGTGAGGCCACACTTGTAGTACTGTGTCAAGTTCTGGGTTCCTCATTGCAAGAGACACATGGGCATACTGGTGAGAGTCTAATGAAAGGCCAAAAAATGCATGAGGGACTGGAATGTCTCTCCTGTGAGGAAAGGCTGAGAGAGCTGGGGCTCTTTAGCCTTGAGTAGAGAAGACTCAGGAATGGAGGGGTGTGTGTGGATCTTACCAATGTGCATAAATACCTGAAGACTGGGTGCACAAAGGATACAACCAGGCATTTGCAGTGGTTCCCAGTGACAGGATAAGACAGTGGGCACAAACTGAAACATGGGAGTTTCCATCTGAACACAAGGAAACAATTTTACTGTGTGGGTGATTGAGCACTGCAATGGATTGTCCAGGGAGTTTGCAGTCTCCATCCCTGAATACATTTAGAAGCCATTTGGACATTGTCCTAATCAAATGGCTGTAGGTCTTCCTGCCTCAGCAGGGTGCTTGGCCCAGGCTTCCAGAATTTCCTTCTAACCTCAACCATTCTGTGACTGTTCACTTCCATCCAGCATTTTTCCCTTCCTCCCCCAGGCTTTCACAAATGCCACCACTGTGTCAGCAGGGATCAGCTATGACCTGCTATGGGTCCATTGTATCCAGCCAGAACTGGTTGTGTCTTCACAGAGGCCCCTGTTGCCCCCCAACAGAGCCTGGACATGGACGCTCAAGAAACCATGAGGGTTTTTTTTCCAGTTATGTATTTTTCTTCTGCTGTTTAAAATTTAAAATATGCACTTATTGCCATTTTTTTCTCATCTATTCTCATTAGTGAAAACATGTGGGATCATTTTTTTTAGATGAAAAATACAGTGAAAAGTATTTTTGGAAGTTCTCTGTATTATAAATAGTACTAATTGAAGAGGAGCTGCTGCTCAAGCTAACAATCATGTCACAGTCTGCCTTTCTTGCACTTTTTCTACTTCACCCTCCTGTCACAACTGCACTCCCTTCACGGCTTCCTGCAGGCCACTCTATCTTCAAATTTGTAAAACTACAGTAAAGCCACTAGTTCCAAGGGTCTCAAGCTCCATTCTGTATCTGTATTTGCAGCAGCCAAATACAGTCAATGGATTCTGCTTTTGCACAAGTGAAATCAGATAATCTGCCTAGCAACTAAACCAGCAGGATCTCATAGAGCTGGGTGTAAATTCCATGTTCCCTAAATCTTTCAATCTCACTTTCAGGGAAGAGAGTGGTTACTTGTCCTCTTTAGCTTATCTAGGCTCAGGCTTCAAGGAGACAAGTGAATGCAAATGTTTTTTGCTCTCTGAAGCACTTCTACAAGCACAGAGTAGCAAAAGATAATAACATTCTCATTTTCAACACACCTGCAAGAATACTGACTCCTCATACAGAGACAGGAAAGTCAAACTGAAGGCTTTTTGTGCAAAACAACTTCACACTGAGGCACAAACTATGCCAATGATCAAATTTTGAGATTTTTTTTTTTTTTTCAGAAGTGTACACATAATGTCTAGAACATGATTTAAGATATAGAGATTTCTCTCTGGAGAAAGAGACAGCTAGCTAAGTTTCTCTTTTCTTTGATACTAAGGGAATATAAATCTGTCTCTCTCCTAGGAGGCACAAGACAAACACTGAATCCCTTCACTGTTGCAGGGATCAACAGCAAAGCCGCTAGCTGGGATAAAGAAATAAGAGGCCACATGCTTAGACAGTCTTGAATTAGCTTAGTAGCCTACCTGATGGACTGGGTCCAGGCCTGTTGTATTGACATTGCAGGCAAAATTACATCTGTGCCTCCAAGTGGTGCTTTTCCGTAATATAATTCTTTCAGAATTAAGATAGTCAAACTCACTAGCCTTCCCTCTTGAAACAGCAGCTAGCTTTGGGAGAAGTGACAAAGTCCACAGAGAAAGAGGAAGGATGGGAGAAGAGCTAGCTTATCAGTCAATTAAGGTTACCATTTCGTTAGGATACATGGCTCAGTAGCAGTGACTACTCACTGCAGAATCATTTTCAGCAGCTTTGTGTACTAGTAGCATATTTCAGCTGGATAAACACTACACAAAGATTATGATCTGCAGTTACTGTAAATCAGCAGTGAAACTAAAGGTACAGAAGTTATCCATGCAGATAGAATCAATAACAAAACCAAAAAAAAATGTACAACTCTTTCTTAACCATTATTCAGTCCTCTAAAAGAGTACATAGAAAAATTGGATCCTCATTTCACATTCTGAGAACTATGGAGAAAATGATAAATATTTTTATAATTTCATGTCCTATATGGATATGAATCTTAAATGTAATTGCTATTACAGATGTATTTTTCTTTCAATGCACATCAATATTTATACCCTAGATATACAGAGCACACACTGAGAGGATAATTTGCCTCTTAAATGTGCAAATTCTATTACAATATTTATCTAAAGGCTGGATTAATATTGAGTTGGTGCTTCTGCTAGCTCATCATAATTTTATCAATGCATATACTTGAACTATGAGAATGTTAATGACTCACACAGCAGGCACTACATGTTATAACAGAGTCCAATTACTTTTGACTATTTAAATGTGTTACAAATTTCAAAGACAGTTCCCATCCAACAACTTTTTCAAAAGAATGCCAAGTTACTAAATCTTCATCTACTTAAAAGGAAGGGGTTTAAAATGCTAAGTAGTAAACCACATTGCCTCATTTCATTTGTAACTAATTGGATCATAATCGTTTTTTCTTTCATTTTTTACATATCTAGCTCTTTCTAAATGATTTTTTTAATGAAAAAGGATTCAGAACACCTGTTTATTTTGATTATGAATTCCACATTTTCACCTTTGCTTCATAACCAATTTCATAAAGGATTAAAAGAGAGATTTCACTATCAAGATACTTTTCTGAAAACATTCTGGATATTTTTTTAGCACTGACCTATACTTGGCTCTTCCTTAAGTGCAGATATTACAAGTTGCCCTTTATTTACATGTTTCAAGAATTTGTCACATTTACTAGAGCAGATAACAAGTGTGATACCTGTTTTGTGATATTATCAGATGGGTCAAGTGGTGATAAAGACTTTTAAAGAGTCATCCAGTCTGTGGATTTAAATTAGCAAATGTAATCCAAGCCTGCAATTACCAAACTAATGATCAGCTGAAGCCTCAGGTGGGTCTGCTGCCAGGGTCAATGTATGTTGGAGCACAAGGAGAACCAAATTGTACATTGGACTCTACACACAGCTACTCAGGATAAAGAAGGCCTCTACCAAGAGAAAAGAGAGACTAGGGCATCAAACACAAGGCTGAAGCCTTCCCTGAATTTACTTGCAGGGAATCAGATACTTTCAGGTCCTACACTCTATTGCTAGACCTGAGAATTAGATTATATTAGTCCCATGTTTAGTTTGAAAGGTTAATTATAATTTGATTGGATTTTTTTAAGAACTAAATGGCTGATTTGACTGGTAAATGAGCATGTATTTCTAAAATTAGCTAAGAAAAATAGAGAAACAGTTCCTTAGGTACACATATATTAGACTGATTCAAATTCAAGTCTGTGAAAGATGCAATCCTAACATATTTAGATCTGCTTTGTTATTTCTGACAGTATATAGAAGGATTGTATCTGCTTTTCCCATTGTCCATGTAGATGCTAAACAATTAAATCCTTACAGGAAACATGAGATGTTATCATTTCCATATTAGATGCATTAGTTCTCTGAAATGTGATTTCAATAGCTATTTCCCATCTAAGTAACAGACTATATAATTAAAAGTATTCCAAATAAACTTCAAAACTTTAAATATCAACTTAGTATATACTTCATTTATTGGCTTGCTATGAGATGAATTTTTTTGTTTGTTTGTTGGGGTTTTTTTAAGCTAGTTCAGTTATTTCAATCACATGCTTTGGCTTATATTTTCAGTATTCCTATCAAAGTCAGCTGGAGTTTATGGAGAATCTACATTCTGACTTCAGCATTTTTATATATAAAATCATTTGTTTGTTTATACTATATATTAAAAAAAATAAAGGACATCAAGGAAGTATTTGTTACCACAATCCTCTGGATTTACTTTCCTTTACAGTATGCTGAAGTTAACAACAGCACTGATGTTTAAAATATTTTCTCTAGGGATATCAAAGAACTGTGTGAATTAAATAGGCATGATACAAATAAAAATCTCAGTGGTAGAAAGGAACTATTTCCATTCTGTGCTTCTGAAGTTTAAAAAAATAATTAAGATTCAACTCTAACTTACAAATCTAACCATACTGAGATGGAAAGAGAAAACAAGCCTAACTGCACATGCACAGAATTAAGCGTGAAGCTATTGACAGCCAATGATCCATTAGTGTTAAACTTCATAATTATATTAAGGAAGTATTAATTTAATATTTCAATAATTTCACTGTTGTCTGCCATCCCATCTCCTATCTCATACCCCAGAGCTCTAATTTCCTCCCTGATTAATTTTTTGTTTTGATTACTATAAAAAATCTTGAGTTACATTTTCCACTTCTATGTATAACAATTCACATTCATACATTCTTAGACAACTTCTAATTCTTAATCATATTTTCTGTTTCAAAGTTGACATTAATTTCTTTTTTTCAGATCTATTCCTTGGTTTTGGTAATTATATGTATAAGTAGATGCTTACTTAAAATTCCTGCTTTTACTTCCCAAACATATCCATTTATAAAGAAAATATATATATGAATTATTGCTGTCAAAAGGTAATATATTTGTATATTATATTCTGCTTATATGTAACATAGATTTTATATAGAATATGAAAATATAATGAAATATAATATAAATTGTCTCTAATTTATATTAAGGCCATAATATGTTACCATATAGTATTGCAAAAACATCAGCAGGTCTTCTTTGACATTCTAAAGAAATTTAAAAATCTATCTCTTAGTGCTTAACTTGGTTACTAAAAACTTCAGGCTAAAGGCTATTCAAGTATAAATATATACTTTGAGGCATCCTTTTGAATAAATGTGTTTGATTCTCTGAGTTAGTTTATATAGTAAGACTTATATTGCATCAAAGAGAAGCAGGACAGTAGGGGAGATAGTCAGTGTGACCAGATGCACTTAATTCCCTAATATAAAAAAGAACAGTAGTGAGAGAAGAAAAAACCTACACATCTGATGCCTCAATTAACTCTTTTGATTATAGTGTATTGAGCTTAAGTTCAATATGAATCAGATATTTTCAGCTTTTCATTGGGTAAACCACTTACATAAACTGACCAAACCTGCATCTTTTTGTCATTTTTGATTTCCAGAAGTCTAGACAACAAAAAGTATATTTTGAACATTTTTGTCCATCTGTAAATGCAGAACTGTTTCCAAACTGTTCTATTTGCAAAGATAGGAAACTTAATCTGACACCAGAAACAGAAAATAAGATAGACGATTGCAAGCAAGCAATCATTGACATGCATTTAACTTTTGAAATATCATCTAAGTAGTGTTCTTGGTAAACATGCCTGAAAAATAATTTATTATATTGTCATAAATTAAATTATTATTGCTTTTCTCAGATAGATTACTTATAGAGCAGTCATAAATTCTGGTGCATTAAATCACTATAAATAGTAGTATCTAGTAGAGTCATCAGTAGCCAATGGAAATATTAATAGCTGTAAATCATGCAGCACAGCTACCAATGTCTACTAATTGGAATAGTATTTTTTTTTCTTACAGCTTCTGTTTTCAAAATCACATTATACTGCTCAAAGTCAAAGTTCAAAGAAGTATTTTATATAAAATGTTTCAGAAATATGAGTACAGCCCTATTAATGAGCTGTCCACCATTTTCACTGTTCACCATGGCTGCAGCACTGGTTATAATTCTGTCTTCTTTTTTATCTCTCTGAATGCAGAACAACACATGGTTGTTCCAACTTATACAAGGACTTGGATGCCATTCTCCATGCCACTCTCCAAGCACAAAGTTCTTTATCTAACTTAGTTTTAGCTATGTTGCTCCCTTCAGGATAGAGTGTCTAATGACAATGTTGTTTAATATACAATAAGCAGAGCATGAAGCTAATTTTTATTTAAAAATCAGGAAATACTATTTTCAGGTAAAAAAAAAACAACTTAAAAGCATGCTGCGTTTCTTCAGTTAATTTTCTCACAAAAAAAGATTTTGCTGTTCTCTCACACCTCGGCAGAGACAACTCACATTTTTTAGATCTAAGAATCTTAAAATCTGAGTTAGCCTATTTTGCCTAGAGATTATTTTATGTTTCCTGAACTCCTATTGCTGAGTGGGTTTACAAAGCTTAACCAAGTAGAAATTTGTCTTCTGTCTCAGACTGTCTTATGTCAGTCCTTCAGATGAAAACCCTTGAGAAAAAGGTTTGTAACAAATTCATTCAGTCTCACTATCAAGGTCATAACTGGTGCAACTTAAACTGAGCATCTGCAGTCTCAATGCTTCCTTTTTGACTTTGGCATGTATTCTTGTCCCTCTTACCTCCTGCAGTGTGATGGTCTTACTATCATCTATGATGCAGACACAACATGTCTTTCAGTAAAGCCCTTTTATACAAACTGGTAAGGTTCAAAATGAGGCTTTACATTTCTAGAATAAACAATCTTTACCTATGAAAGGGGAATTTCTAGGAAATATTATTTACTTCTATTTCAGAGGTGTCAGGAATGCCCATGCAGTATCAAAATACTACTAAGGTTAACAAGGTTCATCCTATATCTTTGCCTCCTCTACTAAAAAAAGGAAGGAGAAATGAGCTTACCGATAGTTATGATCTTGTTTAGGAGGACAGTATACTAGACTTCCTGTTTTACTACTATCCATTCTTGCTTTACCTTGAGTTTGTCTAAGCTCCACTGATACATTTTAAGATAAAAATAACCTCCGTAAAATACAATAGCGTAGGGTGCTTCTATGAATAGAATTTTTAGAATCCTATCCTTTTGTTACAGCTGCAAGGGCAAATTAGTGACACATAAAATTAAAAAATGAACTTTTTAACTTTTTTCAGCTTGCGAGGGTATGAAATCTGGAACGGTTGTTCCCTTTGTGCTTTAAAGCCTGAGTGCTCGGTGCCCTTTCACCACCACTTTAAGAAACACCAAAGCCATTTCACGGAGCTCCATGTATTAAAACATTTTCTAGTACCTGAGCTACCTTGTTTAGCACTGGCTTGGGGCTCTTCACCTTGTTACAGAGCAAGCGCTATAGTCAAATCCCTAGTGTCACCTTCTGGGAAGCATATAATTATAATGATCTTGGCATTTGCTTTTATAAGAGCTTTTATTTTTAATTTTTCTTTTTTTTTTTTCTCTTTTGCTAAGAACATTAACACATATATCTTTCTATATATAATCCACTATTATATCCCATTGACTGCTTTCTGGGAACCTCAAATGCATCACTTTATATGTACATTATAATTTGGTAATTTACTTCAATTAGAATGTTCAATAATACATTCATGAAAGTGGCTTTTTGTTGAGATAGACCATCCGTTTACTTAAAGATAGGCAAGCTAATTGACATTTCAACCAATATATTTTTCATGACCTCTCCCCATGTATCTTGACAAAGGCTGCTGGTCAAAGTATCAATTCCCAAATGTACAGAGAGGCAACTACAAGTATATTAAATGTATTTTTAATTGAATACTCTAAGTGACCTTACCTCAATGAGTAGACACTGCCATGAATATTTATTTACCACTGCCTTTAATGGAACCTAATACTGAGGGACACTTATATTACAAAGAAGTCAAGCCCTATTAATTACCCCAAACCATCAGTTATAACAGATTGCTGCAAAAAAAAAAAAATTTCCTACAGTTTCCCAGATTTTTATCTACCACCTGATGATTTGTTGTTATTAGTAAAAGGAACTACATGCCAATTTTTATGGTACAAATATAAATTACAGATAGGGAAATTTCTTATCTGAAATTAGACCTTGATTCAGCAAACTTTTTTTCCTGTACTTATCTTTATGAATATGCAGCCTCTGAAACATCATATGTGAAAATAGGATAATGTCTGTACACATGTATAATGGATAGAGGACTTGAATTGGAAAGTAAGCACTTTCCTAGGTACTATAAAACAATCCATATATTCAATTAGAAGGACAGTCACCACCATCTGATGAGGTGGTTAATCTTAAAAAAATAAATTCTGTTAGTATGAACTGTTTATAGTACCTTGCTTTCTTTGCCAAGAATAAGAAGATATAATTATTTCTGCATCTGGGAAAGAGATTGCTGAGATTGTAATGGCATGTTTTTATTTCTTGCTAAGTGTACTTTCTATGACAAATCACTTTCATCAAATGTTTTTAGGGAATCTGGGTATTTCTCCAGGGACTGTTCTACATGAAACTCTCTTAAGTTAAGCTAAATAGAAAACTAAATATTAACTAAAGATTTCTTCCCACAAAGCTTTAAAAAAAAAAAAAAAGAAAGAAGAGCAAGTATAAAATAATATTTTTTCTTAATCCTAAAATATGGGGGGTTGGGGAAGGGAGAAGCTGTGCAGTTCTTCAACACTAAGCATCATTTGAAACTATGCTGAAAATAGAAATTTGCTTCACTTTACACTGCCTACTGAAATATTTCTACTGGCAGTGCATGCTTTATCAAGGCTATCAGAATGTGTCTTTGTACATAGCATTTCGTTTCCCCAATTACAGTATTTTGACAGCATTTCCATTGGAGATTTAGATCTTCTCCATTTAGATGACATAATGGGGGGGTGTGTGTAGGGTTAATCAAGAAGTACTTACTTTCCAGAAATATAAAAAATAAATACATATGTTATATGCATGGAGTAAATAATTTTCCTATGTTCCATTACATGCGCCATCAACTATTGAACTACTAATACTACTCCATAAGAAAAATACATTTTATCTTTTTTTTTGTTTTGATCTCATTTTATTAAGAAACCCTTAAAAACAAACATGAAGAGATCAGCAGCTTGACTTCCACTTACATAAAGAGTTTCTCAAGCATGTGGTAGAAGCATACGCTGGAAAGACTACAGCTCCCTTTCTCATGTTACGGAGTAGGAAACGAAAAAGTGGATAGAGCTCTGAAGGAAGCAGATTCAGAAGTTAGAAAATGGTTCACAGTTAGGAAGGAAAGAAAACCCCTGAACTGCAGGAATGAATAGAGAAGAAAGAGAATGCTGACATGCAACAGAAAGGGGCTGAGGGCGTTTGAGGGCTATAGAGAGAAGAGATAAGAGAAACGAGAAAAATTAACTCCAGCTGATACTAAAAGTTGTGGAGTGATCTAATAGGATCTATCTAAAAAACAACATTTCAAGAAGAGAGAAACAAGGAAACAAACAAAAAGCACGACCTAGTTATTTTTGTTTTCTTAAGCTTATAAAGGTTTTGGATGTCTATCAAAGTTTTGGGGGTTGGAAGCAAAGGGAGTTGCATTATATTCTGTTATCCTGCAGTTTTGAAAAGGAACTCTGGTTGAGTCTTGCTTAAAAAAAAAGCCTTAAACCTTTACAAAATAAAAACCAATTTAATAATTTGCATGGAGAAATGCAGTCTTAAATTTCTGGATAGCATCTTCTCCAAAGAGAATGTCCAGATGATGGTGCTCAGTCAGTCTTTCTGAAAACAAGGTAGGTGCTAATTTACTTGCACACATCAGGTGTGAAACAGAGCTGTCAGACGGCAGTGATGAAAGAACAATTCTGCCTGGCTGCTCTTTGGCTTTCAAAACTACCCACTCAATAGAAAGTTGATTAAAAAGCAATCTTTGGGTCAGCCACTGAAATGTAAAGGATGTTTCAGGCTTTGTGTTGCATTACACTGAAGATACAGAGATGTATTTTTATGTGTTTGAGACCATCTATCAATTGTTCTATCCTGATCACATTAGCAAATTATTCTGGCAATGAAAGATATTCAGGATTTCACAACTAGACAACTAGACTTGACAGAAAAAGAAAAACAGCTTTTCTGATTGTAAGCTGCAACAATCTTTAGATGTGCAAGCCATGCTCACTATTAAATTCAGTTATAATGCTTTTGAGATATAATGGGTATTTGCAAAGATGTCTTGATAAAAAAGCAGAGGTTAAGGCATACCTTCCTGGTTTCAGTTTTGAATAGGATGTTTCTGAAATGTTATTTAAGATTTTCCAGATTAATAGTAAACAGGAGATTTCAAGGTGGTGGAAAGTTAAATTTTTCAGAAGAATTCTTGGAATAGGAAAACTTCTGTCTTCTTATAAACAAGGAAAAATAATTTTCTAAATATAGTATTTGTGATCACTTCCATTTATTTTTTTTTAAAAAAGCCATCTTAGAATTATTTTAAAGAATTAATCATGCCCCTTTTAATACACACAAAGCACAGGGATAATAACCCTTATTGGTATTTGTGTAAGTAAATCAACAATCAAATATAGTGATTTTGAAGTTTCATGTTCATTAGGTTTAATGATCACCTGTTTCATTAGCATTTCCCATGGAAGTAAAATGGTGTAAAAAATGTATTTTCTGAGACATCCAAAGATTATTTTTATGAAACTTCTATCATAATGACTTTTCAATACATATTCCATATAGATTTAGAATATATACCACTTTTTCTCTAGAAGCCGTAAATATATTTAAGTGACAAAACAAACAATTATGTCTGAATGCTTAAAGAGACTTTCATAAAATTTACTTTCAGAAAATTTACTTTCAGAAAATTTTTCAGAAAAAATATCAGGCACTTATTGCTTTAATAAGAACAAAGATTTAAATTATAGTATGACAACTTTTAGAAAGTATTCTTGTCATTTACTTTAAAGATGTGTGTGCTCTAAATACTGTAGAGCATTTTATGTACAGATGTAAGTCCATCTTATGGTTTTGCTCAAGCATTTTTTTTTTTTTTAATATGGAGGTTTTTTGGTGTCCTAAAGTTTTCACGTTTTACCCAGAGATTACATTGTTCTGAAACTCTTCTTCTATATAGAACTTGCCTTCCTTTAGTGTATACTCTTCCTATCAAGTTTAACAGCCTGGTGTTCTGGAGCCTGTCCTCCATAATTAATTACCATTGTCCCTGCAGGAAAAAGCAAATCACAAGAGAATTACATGAGTTTCCAATAACCATGAACATAGACTAGCAAAAGCTTGATATAGCTCAAGTTTTCTAAGGTCTGACACAACTCTGCCTGTTTTACAGTACCTGGAGAGGAAGCAGAGCCCTCAGATGAAGCAGAACAATATAATAGTCCTGCACAACACATCCTGCAGCATCTAAACCTCTAAACCTATTGGAACAGGAGTCTCTGTTTCTTGAAAAGATGATTTGCAAGGACTAACTTTTTTGTGTTTAGCACCCAGAGGAGCTCTTTGTTCATTCCTAAAGGTACAGTGATGTTCTAGTGAAGCCTTCAGTAATTCTTTCCTGTTGGAAGCATTATTCTAGTCCTTCTCCACCTTTCATCTTGCTCTTCCTGACCTTTCTTAGCATATTATGCAAGTCACAAGGGTTTCACAGATGTAACATTAATTCCTTTTGACAAGACAGATTAGTACTTCATATATTTCAAAAGACACTATGGCATACAACAGCATACATGATTTGTTTGAGGTGACACGGGAAACCTCAAGGAAAAGACATGAACTGATGTTTTCTGAGAACCCAAACAGAAGCTTATGTGGAAGATAGTTGCCCTGGTTTCAGCTGAGATAGTAGCCTAGTAGCTGGTACAGAGTTAATTTTCTTCCTAATAGCTGGTACTATGCTACGTTTTGGATTTAGTGGGAGAATAATGCTGATAACGCACCAATGTTTTAGTTGTTGCTAAGTATTTTTTTACCCTGAGTCAAGGAATTTTCCATGCTGTGCCAGTGAGAAGGGGCGTAAAAAGCTGTAAGTGAACACAGCCAGGACAGATGACCTGAACTAGCCAAAAGGATATTCTATACCATAGAGCATCAAGCCCACTGAGAGTCAGCCAGAAGTGGCTGATCTCTGTTTGGGAACGGACTGGGAATTGGGCACTATGTGGTGAGCAATTGTATTGTGCATCACTTGTCTTTCTTGGGTATTATTTTTCTCTCTTTTTTGTTGTCTCCATTATTATAATTATTATTATTATACTATATTTTGTTTCAATTATTAAAATGTTCTTATCTCAGCACAACCCACAGGGTTCACTTTTTTTTTCAAAATTCTCCTTCCCATCCCACTGGCAGGGGTTGGGGGTAGTGTGTGAACATGAGCACCTGTGTGATACTGACTAGAACATCCTAGAACCAATTTCTTATAAGCATTCATTTCTTATACATAGAAATATATATATACACTAATTGTAGCTGGTCACAGTGATCTATTTCTTCTCAAAGTTGGTGTGCTTGTTCTTAAAATAATGTTATACAGTACACTTGCTGTATATGTTCTCTGTTGTGCTGTTTTATCACTCATGGGAACTGGGCTAAGGTTATCATCTTGTACTTTGTAACACTGGCTTAAGATATGATAGAATTGATGGCCATGAAACTAATCTGATATGTGTACTCAGCATTGCTTTCATCTTGTACTTCTGGAGCCATCTATTGGAAACTATTAGTAATTATGCCTTTAACCTTTTCTCCTTAGAAACCCAATCCACATGGGAGACACCTCCCTTCTCCTCCAGGCTAATTACAATAACGAGAATTTTGAGTATCCTTGGGATGGTTAAGCCAGCATATCCTTATTGCTATTTCTTCTGAATGTGTTCTAGGTCTTGTTTAAGGTTAAACAACTATTTGAAAATGCCATCCAGA
Source organism: Pezoporus wallicus (assembly GCF_028554395.1). Taxonomy (NCBI): domain Eukaryota; kingdom Metazoa; phylum Chordata; class Aves; order Psittaciformes; family Psittacidae; genus Pezoporus; species Pezoporus wallicus. Next base: position 83,813 of record NW_026635941.1, read on the forward strand.
GAAGGTTGGATAGTTATCAGTGGCAAGATGAGTGGGATAGTATGGACAAGTGCCTAGGACAGTGTACACCACTCTTTTGGAACTCTACCCCTGAACAATTACAGAATCTGGAAAAACTAGTAAAATATTTGGAAAAAGTATACTGTCATCCTGCAATTCCAGAGAGACAAATCACTGCAATGTGCTGGGGCCTGGCCCATGCCTTCTTTGTCTTGCTCAACATGATTCGGTATCCTCAAGGGGAAAAGAAGGTGGATCTGACAAGAAAACAACAGGACTGTGGCTACTCCAGTCTCCATGACAGACACTGAAACTACCCCAACCTCTGCAACAGACACTGCAGCTGCTCCAACCCCAATGACAGGAACTGCAGAAACCTTTGCTGATATCAGTAACTCCTATACACAATAGGAAATGGACACAAAAGACAGCTCATTTAGTAAAGGAGGACAAAACAGGGCTATCACAAGAACAAGAGGAAGAGACAGAACAGGAGGTAACCTCTCAATCTCTATCTTTGAGTGAGCTGCACTGATGGAGTCCTCAGTCAGTGGAAACTAAACAGATCAGCAGTTCCTCACAAGATATAACTACCTGGTCCAAGGGAACATTTTCCTTTCATTTCAGGTTTTCCCTGTGCTTTTCCTTCTTTGACATGCTCTTTCCTTTTTCCATTTTTTCTAGAAAGTTTGAAGAGAAAAATAAAATGGAAGGCATACTTACTAAGCATTTAAAACACTCAAAAAAAAAAAAGCAATTACAGTATTCTTAGAAAAAATCTCTGTGGGTTTTTATATGCCCTGAAGTAAATTGATTTTCGACATTGAAATTCTGTTGCAGTATGTTAGTCTTCCAAACACAGAGATTCTTAAAGCAGTTGCCTGGCCTTCATTGTGGTAGATTTTAAAAAACTAGAAGAGCAAGATAAACTCTGACTCTAGGTATTTAGAGTTAAACTATCTCTTGAATCTCCTTTAGTTTCCAGGCAGTCACAGATTTACTGGGGGACACATGGGGCTTCTCTTTGTTCTTTCCCTGCACTGCCCAATGCAGTATGTTAGAGATCATGTAACAGTTTTGTGACTGCTCTGTCTCTTTCTCCATGGGTCTCTTTGGATCCAAACCCTCCAGTCCAGATGAGTGCAACATCAACCTCTATAGTACAAAAAAATGTATTAAAATCCTGTGAAACTGAATACAGATTTACTGCTGAAGAGCACCTTTTTTTTTTTTTTTTCATGCAAAAAATACAAAACTCAGGAAGAAATATCCTGACTATTCCTCTTTTCTGGACATATTATCCAGCTTCACTAGTTTCAGGAAGCTATGTGATGGCTAAGATGATGACTGCCTGAGGTAGGACCTTATGAGTACTTTATGCATCAATTGTGTTTTACAGCCTGCTTTTATTTGAGGAAGTGATAGATGTGAAGGAATAAGCTCTGCACAGAGAGAACATTGCCAGAAGTACTTGCTTTGTCATCTCTGAAATTATGGCATTTACACACTCAATTGCAGCTCTAGATAATATATATACATTCTACAGGAAAACCTCCATGCTTCTTGCAAAATGAAAAGAAACAGTAAAGATGGATTGAAACTCCTGCTTGTAGAGACAGTCTTTGCATCTTTTCCAAGGAGAATTAAACTCAGCTGCAGTCAGACTGCAATAGAGAGGTGCCTTAAAGCATGTGCAAACACAGACCAAATAAATAGATCACACCCTAAGATGTTTCAGTAAATGGTAGTAGAGCAGAAAGATTTCTGCTTCATGTTAAAAGGTACTTAGCCATAGCAATTTTTTTATATGTGAAAAGGACCATCAACAGAAGAAAAGACACAGATGAAGGACTAAGGCAATTTGATCTAGAAAATATTTAAAACATTCAACAAACATAGTTTCCCTTTCTCTTAAAACCTTCGAAGTGGAGCATTTCTGGACAGTACAACTTCAATTAGAATTCAGCTTGCTGTAATGAAATAAACCTTTCTACTGAACAAACAAGCAAGCAAAACCCTACAGCAGCAACAAACTGAAGCACAAAACTACTCAAACATTCAAAAATTCTGTGTTTTCATGTGAGCAAGACATTAAAAACGAAAAAAAAATGAAGCTATTTATTTATTTTATTTTAATTTAATTTAATTTTATTTTATTTTATTTTATTTTATTTTATTTTATTTTATTTTATTTTATTATAAACCAAACTATCCAGGTGTATTTTTAAAATTTCAGAAAGCTGATGTCCTGGTTTCAGCTGGGATAGAGGGGCATGCTGCATCATGCTCAGTATATAAACAGGGGGAAGTTACCTGTAAGGGACTGCTTGGGAACAGGCTGGGTATTCATCAGTGGGTGGTGAGCAATTGTATTGTGCATCACTTGTGTTTTGTGAATTTTCATTTATCTTTTTGTTGTTTGTTTTTTTTTTGTCTATTATTTTGGCTTTGTTATGGCTGGTATTATTTCTATTGTCACTATATTTTACTTTATATTAGTTGTTAAACTGTTCTTACGTCAACCTGTGGGTTTTATATTCTATTTCACACCCCATCCTGCTTGTAGAGTGGGAAATGGGAGGGGTTGAATGAGCTGCTGCAGGGTACTGAGTTACAGGCTGAGTTTAAACCATGACAGCTGGAAAGCTGGAGGCTCCTTATTATGTCATGAAAGTGAAGTACTTTACCAAATTTTGTATATGATAGATAAGAATTGTGGAACAGAAGATGTCAACATATACATTTCTCACTTCAATTGAATGAGAGATTAAATGGTACAAACACATCATAACTGGCACAGGCCACAAACAGATCCAACAAAATTAATACTACTAGACTTTCCAGCTGAAAAGTTTGCCATGCCATGCATATGTTGATTGCTGGCTGTGAACTCATTCCAAGCTCAAAAGCTTAGTAGAAAAAAAAAAAAGGAAAAAACTATGTGTGGCAACATGTAGTTGGCAACTGCGCAGCTCAATCAAAGTAGTACCTCAGTGCTCATGAGACAATGGTAGAAACTGATTTGTATTTGACAGTTTCACAGGTATTAGCTCTAAGAAGAAAACAGCTGAGTGTATGAACATTAGCCAGCAAATGGCACTGCTGCCTCTTTGTAGTTCTTGGAGACATAAAATGCAATATGCGCTACGGGACACAGGGCAAATGGGTTCTGGGATGTTGCAGGCTATACATATTGGAACTGACATGCTTCAACTCTCAAGTAATTTTCCTTTTGGCAATTCCATTTGGAAAAAAAAAAAAAAAATCTAATGGAAAATATTGGAACATAGGGGAAAAAAGGAGAAAAAAAATATGAAAGAAGGAAGTAAAAAAAAAAAAAAAAAGCAAGTATGTGGCTGAAGAATTGTTCCAAATAGGGTAAAAATTATCTGGGCAAGAATTCCAATTGCTGAAAAATATTGGAATGCAGGGTAATATATGATCTAAATAATCATTGTCATTTCAAAAGACCAGTTTTTCAACAGAGGGATTGGTTTTGATATTGTCAGGATTTATATATTGTGTGAAGGAAAAGTTTCTGATTTACAAGGTGAATATCCTTAGAGAGGCTTAAATAGCTTCTGAAGTGTGTCATTATTATTTTTCTGTATCATTATTTGTTACTCATACAGCATTTCACCATCTGCCAAAGAAGTGTAGGCATATAATAAACCAAAGGCAGTGAGGCTATACTAGTACCCTTTTTGACAGGTTCAGCAATAACATAACACAATGAAGGAACTGATATATTGAAATATAATTCTATTCTGTTAATTAGTGGAATACCAAAACCACCCCTTTATCACAAATGATAACATATTTAAAAAAATAATTCTATAATAATCCCATACTAGGGTTTTCCTCTTACAAAAGACATTAAAAAAAAAAAAAGAAATATTATTCCAGCATACATATGCAACAGTGCAGTAAGAAAGATTCTTTATTGTATAAAAATTACTTAAGCCACAGGAATATACTTTTTACTGTCAATCCTGCATTTTTAAGGTCTTTTAAACCATTATGCAATTATACAGGCTGTGTTAAAAGCTGAACAGCAAAGAACTGGAAAATACTTGTGAAGATTAGAGATGCAGATGAATATTGAACTTGAAGTATCAAAGCAGAGAAAGAGAAAGGTTTTTAAAAAAGCCAAAATTATGTTAAAACTTTTGATGAAACATGCAACCTCTTGATAGCTGTCCTTTGTTTTTTTTTTCAGTCAGCATTCTTATTTTCCTTGCAAGGAAGTTTGCTTTTAATAAAAAAGATTGTATCAAGTTATTTCAAATCAGTTCGATAGATTGTTAAACTGTGTTTTCCTACTTCATTGTGACTCCCACACCCTGTACCCTGTATCGATTTGTAAACGCCTGTAAATTAAGGAAGGGAACATAGGTTTGTTTGTGTTTGTAATAATTAGGATTTCAAAAATTGTCATTAGAACATCACCCTCTAAAGCTTCCCTGAAATGTAGTGTCTATTTGAAGCTCAACTCTTGGGTTTGCTCATGTACCAGACCTATCTGTAGCTGTATCCTTGAAAAAGTGGAGAAAAAAGACAGACACATACACACCCCTCCCTATTCCCCCTATTCTTCCTCTGTTTGGGCTTATTCATTTGTGTTTGGGGATATTAAGTAAGACATTAACTCATTTTCTTGCCAGAACTACTTTGTGTTGAAGTTTTGGAGTTTTTTTACACTACAGACTTGTCTTGATATATACTTAGAATTATGCTTTATTGAACGCTATTGGGTAAAAAATTGAAGGATAATTTTCAAAGTGGTACTTAAATTCATTATAATTGATCTCAGTGCTATAAATATGGACATGATCTGGTCTACTAAATTAATCAATTCATTTATTAAATAGTTTAAACTTGTAAAGTACTTTACAATAAAAAAATAATTTTGTTAAAATCTTACCTTCACATACTCTAACAAAATGCTTGTGTGTAATTGTACTTTTGCTAGAATGCAGGCATTGATTTCATAGACTGCCTTGCCAAGAAGGCTCCTTTGCAGGCTTTTGAGCAGAGAGCTACCAGTATCATTAGTCTGGGGAGACCCCTGTGTTTACTAGTCTCTGTAGGATTTCAAAGAGTTTAGCAGCTGATCTAGAACAGAACAGGAAGTTCTGGCTAGGTAGCTGCATGATGTTCCTCCTGAGACTTAGAACTGATTGCATGAGAAATATCAGATAATGTGTCGATTTCAAAAGTGTGAACACATACTTTGTGAACACTATCAAAAGCACAGGTACAGGTACAAGGAAATGTACATTTTGAACTAGCATGTAAGTTAAAATCAAAGTTAAAAAAAACCAACAAAACAACAACTTTGTACATACTAAAAATGTGTTGGTTTATTTCCATAGTTGTTACTGACTTGTAATTGTTTAAGACTTTTTTTATCTTTCTACTCCAGTAAGTGTACTATGCTTTGCTGTGTAAAAAGTAATGAAGTCTAGAAATATAAATCCTTATTATAGATATTGTTCATTTAAAGTTTGCTGAGATGCTAGAAGAAAACAGCTGTTACTCTGTATGGATTATGATGTCAGTGAATCAGAGATTTCATTGGATACACCTAAAACACACTTTACTGTTCCATCATTTCTGTTGAGGAAGAAGATTAAGCTGAAACACTTTGGGATAAAAAAATTAATACCAACAAGAGAATAATTTGGTTTTATACTTTTCTCTTTAAATTCCCCATTATCTTAAGTTTCTGTAGAATTTTCTTCCTTTTCTTTTTTTTTGTATTTTTTAGATGCTTCTCCAGAAGCTGTTAATCTTAATGAATGTTTTAAGTATATATTTTGTTTTAGCAAACACACTCATCAGTCAACTTCTATGTGCAGACAGTCTTAATACTAAATTTTTCCCCTATAAATTTTGTTTGGCTTTTTTAAAAAAACTTTTAAATAAATGGTTATATTTGCCCATATCAAAGGTTTATAGATACAGGCAATTTGTGTTTTTTAATCTTAAATAATCTTCTAGCTCTAACATCTCTTAGGCCCTTTTATCACCCAACATCCCTATTCTGGAAATTTAATTTTTAATATGAGACTATGCAATATTAAAAAGCATCACACATTTTCTGCTAGTCATTATTACTCAGGATATACAGATTCAGTTTGAACAAATATTAATTTGAATGGAAACATACATAATTAAAGTCAAGATGAAGAAGATAATATAGTCCTGTTTCTAAGAAACAAGGAAAAAAACAGAAGCAATTCTCACTGAAGCTCAGTTTACTTCCCTATGAAGATCATCATCTCTAAGTACTTAATTTTAATCATTCACATTTATAGCAGAATAAAAACCTTTTTTTTTTCTTAAAAGAGGGTGCATTATAAGTGCAACTTTTGCTTCATTATAGGATGACATTTTGGCATTAGCAATACTGTCATACCTCACTATGCCTGAAGAATTTAATTTCTAACAGTTAACACACAAAAGTTGAACTCATTTGAAAATCAAGCAATGAAATGCTCTATTACTCCTGCAGCACTATTTCCAAAACTTTCATACTGTAGTGAAGAATTTTCACACAAGTTAATCTACCACAGTGACTTCAAGTGACTGAAAATGAGGCATTTGGGTTTTTTGTTTCATGAAAGGTCATTTTCTGCTTGGAAAGTCCAGAAATATGTTTTCAACACATAATTCAAATTTCTTTTTCTTGTTTGTTTTCTTGATCATTCTCTTTTTGGTTTTATCATAAGAACTTCTCTTATACTCTTTTTTTTTATATATATAATACATCTGAATAAGCCTGAAAAATCACTTCAAATGAGATTTGAAATAACTAATCTTCTGCCTTCCTTGTGCTTCTGAATAGAATCCAAATTTTCACTTAGCCTTTTGGTTTCTTTTCTCCTGCAGACCAGGGTAACTAAATCAGAAGTAAAAAGTATTGCATATCATAAGAAAGTAAGTCTGGATGGAAAATGTCACCAACAGATGTGAGTTGTGGAATATTTGGTATTATTTAAGAATGATATTTATGAACTATAGTTACAGTATAAACTCGTGTAATTTCATTGTAACATGAGAAGTTTCTTTTATTTTCTGTTCCTATGCTCTTTCCAGTTAGGTTTAATATCTGCGATACTTACTAGTCTGAAGCTCTGGGAAGTTAAAGCTCTCCTTGTCTACAGAACTGACATAAGAAATGTAGCACAACTAATGTCAGTATCACTTTTTCTTTATTGGTCCTGGAATGACCTTCTGACAATTCTTATCAAAATTCATATTAAAGGACCATCAATACTCTAGTACCCATTTTCTGTTGTGGACAATAAAGCATATTATATAATGTGATACCAATGCTGTAATGAAATCCAGCCAAATAAACATAAGCCATTAAGGAATAAAACAACCAACCCTAGCTCAAATGGTAGTAAGATGCTAGCTTCTTGACTGTTGAATTCAGCTACCAGTCCAAAAATCACAACTGATGTAATAGCTGGCAGGCACTGCTCATTGTTCTGGAATGGCTTTCTGGCTATTGGCAATTTTTCTCCAGAATTTTCCCATTTCCCTGCTGCAGCTGCCGTGTTGTTCTCTACTGCTTAAAATCAATTAGTCAGTCTACTACTTTTAGAACTGAAATTTAAAAATATCTCTTTTCTTCTGTCTTATAAAATAGTACTCTGGGCCATCCAAGCAAAACCAACTTCAACTTGAATGCTAAGAGGCTAACATATGAAAAGAAATTAAATTCAGAAGTCAGTATTTTTCAGGAGATGCACATATTTTATAGGCACAAAGCTAAAATATTTTGCTTGAACACAACTCATCAGCCCACAACTATTTTGGCATCATCTTTTATTTTGATTTTCTCTATAATTAATCTTAGTTAACACATAACTAAATAAAATGCATTGAATTACTCTTTAATCCTTATTTTATGTCATCATATCACAGCAGTTGATGTCACCTACCTGGACTTGTACAAAGTGTTCGACCCTTTCCCACACGAGGTTGTGAATGCTCCATCCCTGGCAGTGTTCAAGGCCAGGTTGGATGAAGCCTTGGGTGAGATGGTTTATTGTGAGGTGTCCCTGCCCATTGCAGGGGGGTTGGAACTAGATGATCTTAAGGTCCTTTCCAACCCTAACTATTCTATGATTCTATGATTCTGTGATTCTATGATTTTATGAACTGTTGCTTAATCATCTTACCACCTTCTAAATTAGACACATATAATTGACAATTTTGTCATTAACAAACCTTTGAATTTAAGTTACCCTTCCACGCTCAACTTTAACTTTGTTCTCTTGGTAATATAGCCTATAATATACACTACTAGAAATGCAAATCTCTGTGAGAAACAAGGCTGCTTACAATCATACAGAACCCTGTTTTTCCTAACCATAGGTGGAAATAATTTCATTTCTCAGAACTATTTGTAAGATTTTGTCTTTTTCTGTAAAGGAGGAAATAAAGAAGAAGCAAGCCTGATACATGCAGTGATAAAATAATTGTGAAGGGTCAGGTTATCAGAGCGTCTAAAGTGACAGGAACTTGATGGATGTGACTTGATTTTACTTTGTAAGCTTCTGTAAAGGTGGTTCTGAATGACAGATCAGTCTATATCTCTTGTACTTAATACTTCAAACATATGTACTAGATACAAGTTGTATCCAAAAGGGTACAAAACATAAAGGCATACAAGAACTAAGCAAAGGAAATGTTTGACATTTCTGCTGATAATTAGCTGCATTTTAAAAACTGATGTAAGCATGAAAATGTCTGTCTGTTTTCCACAGAAATTGATTCAGACATTGTAGTAATAACTTAAAATTTGAAATGTAAAGAAGTAATGAAATTAGAGCTTTTTATTGAAAAGAGTCTATCAAATCTGTCACTTAAGATGTAATAATCATGGTATTAAATCCAACAAGTTTTTATCACTACCTGGAAAAAAAAATTCTTTCTTACTACTCGTGATAATAGAAGATGTTGTATGTATAACAAATAAAATCAGAGATCAGTAAATATGACTGGAATTAGAAAGTATTTAAACTCCTGTTACATTCTGAAGTTGCTGTTTACAAGTCCTCCTCTGAATAAGCCACTACTGATCAGCCTTTGCCTAAAACTCAAACATAGTCTATGACTCTAAAGATTGCTTATCTTTTTACTACACTTGATTGCCATTACCAGCACTTTATTCACTTATACCTGGACTTTTCAAAGATTTAAAAAAAACAAAAAAAAAAGTAGCAAATTTGTGGAAAGGATTCATAGTAGAGAACTTAGAAATGGTGGTTTAGAATGGTATTTTTGTGGTTTGGTTTGTTTTTTTAATCCCCAAAATGTAACTTTTTCTAATATTTTTTCTGTTTCTGTTTGTGTCACCATGCTTTCTCCATCTGCTCACTTTTTTTTTTGGCATTCCTGGAAAATTTGTCCTCAAAGGCTGCTATCTAGCAGAAGACTTTTCAATTATCAGTGTAGAGTTACAAACACAGCACAAAAATAGGGTATGCTGCCAGGAAAAGAATTTGGGTTCCTTTTCTTTTTTCCTGAAGAAATCAGTGTGATTTCTATGCTGGCAGAAGCTACTGAGAATCGACAACAAGATTATTTTTTTCCTTGTGAGCTCTGCTTCTGCCAAGATGCTGACAAATTGCAAAGGCTAGCTTTACATGTTATTTGGGAAACACATGGGTAAAACAAACAAAAGCAATCAAGCAAAAGATCTAAACAACACAGAAAGGAATACAAACTACCAGCAGCAGAGTGACAAGATTCACCATATCTCTGGTGGTTATAATCCTTATTTGTAGGTTCACAACACTACAGTCTAGCTCTTCTCATCTATGGCAGTTTTAACTATCTATCCCAGTTCGTTCTCTCCAACACTTCTGTCAAAGTACTAATCAAAATAACACACTAACCCTAAGTCTGAATCCTCACAATGTCTTTTTTGTAACCTAGTTCCAGCTGATTATTTTAAATAGGACGTAAGGTTTTCAATTCTGTATATATGTATGGAAACATACATTTAAATGTAAATACATAAGCATGTATTCAAATTGGAGCTCAGGACTGGAAAGTTTCATGAGCTACAATAAAAAGGCATTCTGAGCTCCTTCTCAGAGTAGAAAATCAGCTCATCCAAATGTCGAGGAGAGAGAAGTTGGGGTGAATTTTCCCATACAAGCTATAGAACTTCATGTCCTCATATACCAGTGGACAGTGCTCTGCTATGTAGAAATAAAGAAAAAAAAACATTAATTTAGACTGACAGGAAACCTGTCATTGTATTTCTAAGTGATCCTCTTAGGATCCTTCTGTTCATAGGAGAAAGTTAAATCAGAATGCACATAGCAGGTAGCAAACTGAAATATATATATGAAGACTCTGCTCCTTTACAGATTCTATTATATAGCACATAAAAATTTTGACATAAAGAGTTAATATTTCACATATTTATACATTATACAAGGGATAGCAAATAATGCTAAACCATCACATTAGCATTTCAATTTAAATTTCATTAAACACAGCTAGATGCAAATTAACAAAAGAAAGAACGTGTAATTTCTTCCTTTCCATCATCACTTGGAACTGAAGAAAAAAAGATTTGAACATTATTGTGGGACTGCCTAAATAGTTTACTGAACACTGGAAGCCTTTCCTATCACATGGACCTGAGACACATGGAGATTATCCTCTCCCTGTAATGTAAAAATACATGTATGTATCTCAGCTGCCATTACAACTACAAACTCCTTATACATCGTGAAACAGAAAATTCCTGCTTATAAAAAGGCAAGGTAGTACAGTATAGATCTATTGAAAAAGAGGTCTACAGAATGTGTAACATGGTGTGGTGGGTTGATCTTGGTGACTGCCAAGCTGCTCTATCACTCCACCTCCTCAACATGATACAGGGAGAAAACAGGATAAAAAAAGCCAGTGGGTCAAGATAAGGACAGGGAGGTACCTCATCAGTTAATGTCATGAGCAAAACAGATTTGACTTGGGGATATTAATTTATTACCAATTAATAACAAAGATAGTGAGAATTAAAAACAAAAATAAAAAAACCTTCTCCCCCACACCTCCTTCTTCCCAGGTTCAACTGCGCTCATAACTCTTCTACCTCCTATACCTGACTGGCACAGGTGGATGGGGAATGGAGGTTGTGGTCAGTTCATAACATGTTGTCATTGCTTCCACCCCATTTTCTTTCCCTGTTTCAGTGTGGAACCCTTCCAAAAGGAGGGTTTCATTAATTGTTCCAGTGTGGGGCCTTTCAATGGGGTAAGACCTCCAGGAAAAGACTGCTCCTGTGTGGGTTCCCTGCAGACCACAGTTTCTGCCAGAAGTCTGCTCCAGCACAGGCTCTCCACAGGCTGCAGCCTCCTTCAGGGCATGTTCATCTGTTCTGGCGTGGAGCTCTCCATGGGCTGCAGGATGGCCATCTTCTCCACCTCCAGGATCTCCTGCTCCTTGCCTACATATTTGTTCCTCTCACATATTCTCACCCCCCTCTTACAGTCATTGCACAGGATTTTTTACACTTTCTTAAATAAGCTATCACTGAAGTGCCACAAGTGTTCACTGATGGGCTCAGTTTTGGACAGTGATAGGTTGGCCCATATTGTGATTAGCTTTATGACTTTAACACATACCTCTTGAAAGCAAATAAAATCTCCTCTTCCTCCTACTCATAAATTATTATCTACCTGTGTGTAATCCTACTGTTTTCATATATATATATACACACAAACATATGAGCGTGTAAATCACATTTGTATATGTGAGCTGCACTAATACATCCAGAAAATAGTTTTTACCTTAAAATATAAATGGGCATTATTTGAGTAACCCCAATAACAAAATCAAAAGTTGAACCTTTGACTTTGTACCATTAAACTAATCCAAGTGAAGTCATGCATCTTGTTTCAGTGATGGAAATTAGTTTAAAATGAGAACTCTTGGTCCTATAGCTATTAGGTAAAAATGGCTATATATAATTATTTTGGTCTTGTAAGTGAGAGACAATGGTCTATTTTATCTCCTAACTTATGAACTTTTGACAGATAATGATTGCTCTAAACCACTAAACCATTCATTTCCAAATTTGATTCTTTCTAGTATTGTGTATTACTTTCCCATTGGCCTCACAAAAAAAGTTATTTAGTCTCTCTTAAAATGAAAAGTCACAGTGTCAAAGAAAGTGGAATATAAAGGTCACTTTCTGGAAAATTTTTCTTTAAGCCATTTAACTAAGTGACATTTTCCCCAAAATGTCTTTTACTCCTTAAATTAATGTAACATTAGATTCTTAGGAGTCTATGCATCTATTCACATGATGATCTGTTAGTAATGCAAAAATTCTTTGAAAAATTGTTCTCAATTATTCCATTTACTACTGATAAGGGTAAAGCAGCAAAAAAGCATACCATGAAATTTCACACAGATATATGTGAACCAATGCACAACCAATGCATTTGAGTAGTTAATATATTTGCAGAACTCCAACACATTTCTCTCCTATTTTAGAAGCTCAATGGATAACTCAGACTCCTATTCATTAACCAGGATGAGTAAATTCTTCAACAGCCAAATCAAATCTCCAGTGTTTTCTACCAAGTTAAACAAGGGAAAAATTACACACATTCCCTTACATACATCTTGACATTCAATATTTTTCCAAAATTAGTAAAATTGTTTGACATGTGCAAGTCCTGTCATATTCGATCAACACTTTAAGTTCATTCAAATAAAAGTTTTAGTGGAAAATTGGCTATTTTTACAGGGTTTTTAACAAGATTTGATAAGAATTTAAAATACAAGGAAGGCATAATTATAACAGCGCTACTCAGTAATACTAGAAAAGTCAGAGGTATGTATTCATGTATGAGTTTTCTTATTTCATTTGAGTGTTTTGATAAGCCATGGTTTTGACTACTTTGGGATGAATTTATCATTCTTGAATAAGTTTAGAATTTTCAAGCTCTCCAAATATTTCATTTTTTATTTTTAGAATTATATGAAGTAAAAATAAATTATCTAGCATTTATTTAGTAGCAATTTATAACACAGAATAGTATTTCTGTTTGCATTAAAAAAATATTGTTACAAATTCTCAATAAAAATGATATATTACTGTAACAGGGAATCAAAGCTATTAAAACAGTTCAGGCTTGTTACATTCAGACAACTGATCAAATGACAGTAAAAGTCAGTTATGGTAATATACTAGTAACTTTTCCATTTCAGTTTTGTCTTGTAAAGAGCATGAACCTTAATTTGTTTTCTTATGGTTCATTCTTTTTTGGTTAAAAATGTCATGGTCACGATTACCTAATGCCAAGGCTATACAACAATAGGGAGCATATATTGATATACTTACTACAGGGACATTGGCAAGATGTATAATGAATTTCTAAAGAGCAGTATCATTTTATGTGGTCATTGAGTTATTTATTTTGTATAATTCTCTTGTAATTTATTACTACCACAATATTATTTATGTTTGCAGCATGACACTTTACCAAAAAATTCTGATGCCACATATAAACAAGTTACTGAACGGATATTCCTAATGTTGGAAATGATCATAATTAATTTTTGTTAGTCTAATTGAAATTACTTTAGGTTGGAATTTAATAGCATACACCATCATTTTAAACCAAGAATAAGTTACTGACAGAAAAATTAAATTTTATTTTTGAATATCCTGTACTCCATATTGCTTAAAAGTAAAATCATTTATTTTATACACATACACTGTTTTCCCATATTTTTTTTTAAATAAAATACTTAAAAGATAAATGAGGAGCACACTTCATTAATCTGTAGTTTATATGTTGGTCCAGATACTAGCTAGGATTATATATGAATTAGCAAAGCAAAATAAGGATACAAGTTGATATTGGCAAAAGTATGATTGTGCAATATGTTTCTGAAGCAAATGTGCTTCTAAATCATTACACTGTTGGATAAAATATTGATAAAACAATTGACTTTTCCAGAGTTTACTTTAATATGTCATGACAACTTAAACTTACCAAAATCCCCCCAAACTATTACTATTATTTTTCTATTTTTTGCAATGTAATTTGTCACTGGAATTTGAGTATATTGAAATATGAAGGAAAATATAAGGAAATAATCTCATAAACAACCATTTTAGCCAGATTGCTATTCTATTTTCCACTTCATATTTTGAACAATTTTGGTTACCAAGGGGTTATCTTCACCAGCTGTGTTTTCCAAATCCTTTTTTACAATGAAAAGTGACAAGTTTTTATATTCTTGCTTTCAGCACTTCTTGGAAGTGTTCTTGGAAGACCATTCCAACTGCATTAATTCAGGAACTGAGCATGTTCCATAAGACACATAACTAAACCTAAATTACAGAATTCTTTAATTTTTTTGGAACACCTCATAGCTTATAGGATTCACTGAAATTTAGTACATAAATACCCCCAAAATCCATTGGAATGATTGTGTTCTACAAGGCACTCTGGAAAACACTAAAAGTAATTCCCACTGATGCAGTTAAAGTTTCTTAATTTTCTTAGAATACACAATTTCTTTAATAAGAGGGAAAGCAAATCTCCCTTCTGGGTAAGAAAATGTCCAAATGAACAAGAGAAGATTATTAAAAAAAAATAGATATTATAAGAAAATAAAATATGAAAGAATAAACATTGTCATTGTTCTTTGCCCAAGTCAAGGTGATTTTAAACAGCGGGTTGCAACATGATGGTTGAAATCACCACTCGCTAGTCTAGGTCTGCCTAAAAATGTCCAATATGTTCAGAAACTGTTTTAAGTACAAATGAACTAAAAAGAGATACGAAGCTGAACTTCAAAGAGGAGCACTAACACCACTTGACCGCAACTAAAAAAAAACACCCCAAAACCAACTTCTGTTCAACCCTATGTACAGAAAACTTAAATTAGCTATTCATTCTATTTTGGTTTTCAATCTTCACTCTTCTATAGTTAAGTTTTACTTCAGCAAAGTTCCTTATAAGCAGGATCAGCTGTATTTCTACTGAGTCTTCATTCTGACAGAGGCTAATCTTCAATAACAAGATTTCTACTCAGTCAAAATATATTAGTAGGAATGCTGGCTGTAGGCCAAGTGCACTATTTTTAGATACTCATATTTAAAAAATTCTTTTCTTCTATGAATTTATTTTGTGCAGTCTACAAGAAAATGCATTATTCTTCATTATACGGGTGTAGTATTATCTCAGCCAAAAAGCCAATTTCTCTGTAACTATTCAGAATGTAAATCCATGTACTCTAGCTCAAGGCTATTATCAGCCAGAATACATGAATTTATATAAGAATTTCATAATCATTATAAACACTGATTGTGCCATTTGTTGTCTTCTGATTGGCCAGTGCTTTCAGAGCTCCCCACCCATAAGCCCCAGAGTTGTTGCTGATTTAGTCCCTGTTACTGTCCTGTAATCACACAAAAGCCAAGCGGCTAAACAGAACATAATCTAAAGAGACAAGTACCCATGCATCTTGGTAAGATTTCCTACCAACTTTTGTTAGAATATCCTGTTTTCTGCTGCTAACAATGGTGACAAACTTAAAATATTAAGTTTTATGTGACAAATTTTCAGCTGGGTTGGAAATTCTTTAAATGCTTACAATTTCTAAGAGAAATAATAAAAAAAAAGATCTATTTCGTTACATTTGTAGAGGTAGGCAGTGCAAAACTTCACCATTTGTTTTGGTTCAAACAAGGTGCCTACACTGATATACATCAGCTGAAATAGAGAGGAACAGCACAGTCAATTGTATTGAGGTCACATGACAAGGTTTGGTAGCAGGGGGACTACAGGAGTGGCTGCTGTGAGGACCTCCTGTCTGATAGAGCCAATGCCAGCTTTCTCTAAGATGGACCCACCGCTGGCCGAGGCTGAGACCATCAGCAACAGCTGTAGCATCTCTGACATAAAATGTTTAAGAAGGGGCAAAAGTTACTATGTAGGAGCAATTGCAGCCAGAGCAGAGATTCTCCTGCAGCCTATGGTGCAGCCCATGTGAGGCAAGCTGTGCCCTGCAAGCCCATGGAGGTCCACGGTGGAGCAGATATTCACCTGCAGCCTAGGGAAGACCCCATGTTAGAGCTGGGGTATGCTTGCAAGAGGCTGTGAACCCATGGGAAGCCCACACTGGAGCAGGCTTTAGCAGGACCTGTGGTCCTATGGAGAGAGGAGACCACCAGCTGGAGCAGGTTTGCTGGCAGGGCTGGTGACCCCATGGGGGACCCACTCTGGAGGAGCTTATGAAGAACTGCAGCCTACGGGAAGGACTCCCATTGGAGAAGTTCATGTAGGGCTGTCTGCTGTGCACGGGACCCCACACTGGAGCAGGGGAAGAGTGTGAGGAGTCTTCCCCTGAGGAGGAAAGAGCAGCGGAGACAGTGTATGATGAGCTGTCCGCAACCACCATTCCCCATTCCCTTGCACAGCTGAAAACAGGAATAAAGATGAGCCTGGAAGGAAGGAAGGGGTGGAGGAAAGTGTTTTAAGACTTATTTTTCATGTCTCATTACCCTACTCTGATTTGATTGGTAATAAATCAAATTCATTTTTCTCCATGTTCCATCTGTTTTGCCTGTGATAGTAATTAGTGAATCTCTGCCTGTCCTTATCTTGACCCACAGGACTCATTATTTTTTCTCTCCCTGCCCAGCTGAAGAGGAGGAGTGATAGAGTGACTTTGGTGGGCATCCAGCCAGGGTCAATCCACTACAGCACTAGAAATGTACTATCAGACGTGTCTCAGACAGGCATGGAAGAAGCAACCCAAATACGGAGACAAAAAACTAGCACCACAGACATCTGTGAAGGATGAGGAAGAGGGCTATTGTAGAGAGTAGGCTGAGATGAAGGATCTGTATGAGAGTACCAAAACCTGCTGAAAAATTAAGGCTAACATCAAGAACTGGAAAGCAGGGGAGACTAAGAGTGCGTAAGGAGCCATGAATGATTGAAAGTGTGGTACAGCTATCAGGCATTGAAATAAGAGATTGGGCTACATAGAGTGGACTACAGCTGGCTTAGCAAAAGGACTTGGACAAGAAGGTGGAGGATGGGAGGAGAGTTACACTGATGTATGGAATAGAAACAAGCAGAAGTGACTGAGCTGAGGTCATTACTAGTAGAAACGGATTATGAAATGGAGGAAGAAGGAAAGAAGCATAATGAGAAAGTGTGATGATGAGGTACTGGATTGAGACAAGGAGCTAGTAGAGAGGAAAAGCTGGGTCCGCTAGAATTGGAAAGACAAAGAGAGTGTAAAGGCTAGGAGGAACAGGCAGACTCTGTATTTGTTGGAATTCACACCCTTGGGAATCAAGCCTGGGAGTCAGATCTTGCACCTTCAGCAAGCCACATCCAGTCAGCAGGACAGACCTGTATGGAGCATCCTATAGCCACTGGGTGATGACCCACTATGGAGTTACCCTATTAAATTACATTCCTTTCTGGGAATCAGTAAAAATCTTTAAAAAACTAAGGTATTTTTTCAGGTTTTCAATTTGCAGAGAACTGCATTCATAACCTAATTAATGATTTTATTAGGGCTGTCCAATTCCACTCAGCTTTCAGCTATGATTGCAATGTGCTCTGTACCAGTCATATGCTTACTGCTCATCCTACAAGCCTCCTCCTACAAAGAGCTGCAAAAAAAAAGAGTGGAAAATAACAGCTTCTGACAGTGTAATTATTGAGATAAGGCTGTGTCATGGTTATAGAGACACTTTCCAGATAGAAATCAATGGACAATGAAAAAGCTGGATTTTGTAGCAGCTAGGAGAATATAGAGAATGCATAGTGGAACAGAATAAAAATAATGGGTTTCATCTAAAAATTTTGAAACAAATTTATTCATTTGTCTATTTTAAATTGAAAGATAGACAGTTTAGTAGGTAAACCAAAAGCTGCACATGGATGCAAAGCAAAACAAGGAATTCATTCACTGCTTCCCATCAGCAGGCAGGTGGTCAGCCATCTCCAGGAAAGCAGGGCTCCATCACCCACAGCAGTTACTTGGGAAGACAAATGTCATAACTCCAAATGTCCCCCCCTCCTTCTTCTTCCCCCAGCTTTACATGCTGAGCATGATACCATATGGTATGCGATATCCCTTGGGTCACTTGGGCTCAGCTGCGCCAGATGTGTCTCCACCCAACTCCTTGTGTCCACCCCAGACTATTTACTGGTGAGGTGGGGTAAGAACCAGAAAAGGCCTTGGCTCTGTTTAAGCACTGCTCAGCAATAGATAAAACATCCCTGTGTAACCAGCACTGTTTCCAGCACAGACCCAAAACACAGCCCCATACCAGGTACTATCAAGAAAATTAACTTCAGTCAAAATCAGCACATTATTATTCCATCTTTTCATCCATAACATTTTTAAAAATACCATTTCTAAGTCACACCAGTGTCCTTTACAGATTTAGAAGAGTAATAAAGGGGAAAAAAGCTGATTGTTTTGCTTATAGAACTGAAATTGAAACATGCATAGTATGTATTAATTACTCAAAAAGATTCATGGGCTTCATTTAGGTTCATTCATGGGCTTTACTTAGGTTCATTTTGGTAACTACTGAGAGGCAAAATAAGAACATTTATGGAGTATGGGACTGATGTAACTAAAGGTAATACAGAGTTGGGTAGGAATGCTTAGCCAGGATTTCTTGCTTGTGAAATGTTGCTTGTTGAGAATGTTTTAATAGCTTGAGTGGCCAGAGCATGTCTTGTAACTCATTTAAATATTCAGAATTAACAGCAACCCTTGTATTTAAATGATTGTTCATAATTATAAGTATCAAAATGGTGGCTCACTTTGTATTTGAATATGATAGAAACCCAAGGTTTTTTTTTTCCCTTGTTGAAATTTGTTTAAATGAAACACTTAGGAAATTCACTGTTAAAATTCTACTGTCACTACTCTTCACACTGAAAGACGAATTCACACAATTTCTCAATTTTTACAAGTTCTCAACTAAAGTCTCTATAAACACAATGATATATTCAAAAAAATTCATCTGTCATGACTTTAAATTTTCCGAAGCAAGCATTGAACAGCCTTTCTCATCTGGTTCCATATTTCCTCATTTGAGTGTTCTTTTTCCAGAATGTGATGTGCAGTGCAAAATGGAGCAGCCAAGTTTTACCTGTACCATTATTTCATGACTTGTCTCTTGCAGACAAAAGACTTCTGTGTCTCTCTTTTTTTTTTCTTTTTTTTTTTTTTTTATTTCCATGACATTGTCTGGTTTTGTTTAGCATACACAAGAGTAGAGGAGAGAGGAAGAAAGCAGGGTCCACAGGCCTCTGCCTGATTCAGGGACTCCTGAATCCCAGAGGCCAATGCCACAACAGCTTTCCATGTATCCTGTAAGAAACTGATAAAACAAGTAACTCCACTGCAAGCAAAACAGATGCCTAGGATGAGAAGTCTGCATTGCTTATCAAAGAGGCTTCAATACTAACATAAAAAAAAACGAATTCTGACTTTTTCCATAAGTATGGTGTCTTCCCTTGAAACCGATAGAATTACAGAATTTTTTTGTCTAATGTTTAAAATAACACAGATTTCCAGATGCACTTTTGAAACTTAAATGTTCCTGATGCCCTCATGATTTAAGTTGCCATAATGTCACTGGAGTCAATAAGGATGTTTGATTTATATCAGTAGAAGATCTGTCCCATTTATCTTCTTTCTCAGTTTAAAAGCAATTTGCATATATTTGGAAGCAAAGTATGAATCACTGTTTATGCCTTGAAAGCCTGTCTGGTTTATAAAACACTGATGTATATGAGTATACATGTATCTACGCACATAAATATTTGCAGTTACAATTAATATTGCCTTATCTGGGAGAAAAAAAAAAAATCCCTTCAAATTAGAGATTTAGGTTTCAGGAACAGAAGCGGTAAACCCAAGGATCTACTAATTTTTTTTATTTTCTTTACTCTATGTCATATGACTTTTTTCTCCATTTCTTTCTATATTGGCTACACCTACACTCAGCATGCTGTATATTGAGCCATTCTTGCAAAGATTCAGCTATCAAACAAAAATATATATATATGTGTCAGGAATGAAATGAAAATAATTAAAATTATGCCAACAGAACACGGTAATGTAACATTCAAAAAGCCAAAATTATTTCCTTGTGTAGTGCTATCACAGTATTCTGCAGCCATAGTTGCTCTCTGAAGCCTATCTCTTGTGTTTCTACAGGAGGCTGAAATAAGACCTTATCGATCCCTACAACTACCTGAAAGGTGATTATAGTGCTGTGGGTGTCAATCTCTTCTCCCAAGTAGCAAGCAATAGGACAAAAGGAAAAAACCTCAAGTTGCATGAGAGAAAGTGTAGTCTGGGTATTAGGATAAATTTCTTCACTGAATATGTTATCAAACACTGGAACAGGCTGTCCAGGGAAGTTTGTGTGATAGAAAGAAACCTATCATCCTGGACTCAACCTGAAGTGGTTGAGTCACCATCCCTGGAGGTATTTAAAAGATGTGTAGACATGGCACATAAGGACACGTTTTATGGTGGAATTGGCAGTGTTAGGTTTACAGTTGGACTCAATCATCTTAAAGGTCTTTTTCAAACTAAATGATTCTATGGTAAGAAACAAGACTAGATACGCTTTTTTCTTTTTTACAGATATATAGATCTGTATATTTGTATCTATAGCTATCCAAGTGAGGAATTTATATGGAAGCAATGCTGAACAAAGAATTCCAAGGATATGGTGGTTGGAGTTTTTTGTTGTTTTTGTTTTGTTGTTTTTTCATGGCATGGAAATTCCTGGTTTGTAGAAGTTTGCAATCTCTAAGGAAACAAACAAACAAACAAACAAACAAACAAAAAAAACACGACAACAGAAAAAAGTGAGTAAAAGATGACCACAGTTTGGTTTAGCAATGCTTCAATGGCAATAGTACTTTAATCATCAGGTCTCAGGGCTTAGTATCCCAGAGTCAAAAGGAAAAAGAACTTTATAAACTTTTATCAACAACAAAAGCTGGACTAAAATAACGTGCAGTGCAAATTATTTGTATATTTAAGATTTCTTTTTTCTGATAGAAAATATTAATTTAATCTTATTTTAGTGCCCAAAGCAAAAGGAGGCAAATATTAATACCATATTTTACATTGTCAGCATGGGTGCTTTAATATTTTTATATTCTATGGCTGGAAATCAGTTTATTCTTTCTTACCACCAAAACAGTGCAACAGACCCTTATAGATGGATGCTACACCCTACTCCACAACCTCCAAAAGCTATTTCACAGTCTTTTTGCAGGACATCATCAAAACATAGGTGACAAGAACAAGACAGAATTGAGAAACCTCAGACACAGCTTGTTGCTGTTAAGATAGCAAGATTATCTTGAATAAAAATACACAATGTATTATATGCTTTCCACTTTAACTATTAACTACCCTGAAATACTGCAAATAAATGAATCCATACATAAATAGCTGCAATTAATATATGGATGGCTTATGTTGTTTGCAGTTTGACATGCAATATTAATAGCTTTGAAGATTTTTTTTTATATTGTTGGTCATCAAGGAAAGGATAATAGAAGCTACAGCCAACAAAACCAGGCAAAATTCCAACCCTTTACATTCCAATTTGCTCAGCTACACACTATTCAATAGTCTGTATAAAAGTCTGCATCCTGAAGTGTCTTTGAAAATTTTATCCAATGAATCTTTCATAACTTATGCTCATCTTTTAGAAGGCACAGATCCAGTTTGTAACAGACTAGAATTGACTTATATGGGTCCAGATTTCATTTTGGATATCAAAACAGGCCACCTCAACATTGTATTGAATCAACTGAATGGTTGCATGAGCTTAAGTCATTATGATTGTATCCATACTTTTAAAATAGTTTTGAATATATTTGTTTGGGATTGCCATTTCCTGCAGACTTCCTTATTTTCCACAGTGGACTTCACCTACATAGCAATTAACTGTGTACAGTAAAAATGAAAAAACAATACTGAGCTTGGAAAATAAATATAAGAGCAACAACAACAACAAAAAAAGGTTAATTTAATGGAATAAAAGACACCATCTTTTAGGGTTTTCTCCCTATCATTCTTATTCTGTACCTGTCAGATAACGTGTCCTAGACCTAGCTTTTGATAAGTTGAGAGGAATCCCTAATATTCTTGGACAAAGAACAAAGAAGAAAGAAGTGTTTTGCAAATGGCATAGTGACATTGATCTCTGTCAGCCAAATTTCTATAAATTGCTTTTTGTCTATTAGAACTGAATTGCACATATCTGCTTCACATTTAGTATCTGAATGAAGCCATTACCAGAAAATATGGAGAGAAAAATCCCCTCCTGTATAAATCTAGAGAAGAGAATGAAAAATTTGTTTAAAATATCCCCCACATTAAAATCAACTCTATAATTCTAAAAACATTAGGAAAATCTTTAGTCATTAAAGGAGTTATTGTATTAACATTTCAAAAATTAATATCCTTGACTGATTAAATAATTTACTTCAAGTTCTACTAGTCTCTGTACAAATTATTTCCTTTAAATCATGGATATGAAAAAAGAATACACCTATAAATGTATCTGAATTAAAAAAATACAATGAATTTGACTGAAATTATATAAACTATAAAAGAAAGAAGAAAATGACTGACCTTCCGTCTTACATTTATTGATAATTCAATTTATTAGCATCACAGTACTTTTTAGCTTCAGTCACAGCCAGGACCTGAAGACCATGTAACATTCAACTGAAGCATAGGACAACAAATAAACAGTAATTTTTGCATATCCTTTCTTTTTTAGTAACTTGCTTTAAAAGTAG
Organism: Pezoporus wallicus; assembly: GCF_028554395.1. NCBI lineage: Eukaryota > Metazoa > Chordata > Aves > Psittaciformes > Psittacidae > Pezoporus > Pezoporus wallicus. The sequence goes on from NW_026635941.1 coordinate 106,696, forward strand.
AGAAATTAGAAGAAAGAGAAAAAAAAGGAAGTTAAAGTAGTTGAAATCATACAGCATCCTAGCTTTCAAACTTATTTAAAAATCTTCACAAAATGTTGAAGTCAAAGGAAAAGACATTACTATGTAATGAAATTAATTAATTTTGGATTTCTTAATTAGCAAGAAAAAGATATTTGAAACTAAAAATATAGTATTTCAAAAATGCCTCAAGAAAAACAGACTAATATATTAATCCATAATATATTTATCTTCTCTGTTAAAAAATAAACAAACAACTACCCACTAACCCATCCCTGGAAAACTATGACACCCCCTACTCTTGAAATCATGACACACAAATCACCCTGAAGCCTTATTTTAAATCAGGCTAATTATTTTTTCATGGGCATAACATCCTGGAAGATTGCTTTCAAAAAGATACGTGAAGAGCGCAGTAAAAGATGGCACACTGAAGGTCACCTATGCCTCATTGAAACACCCATCTTTAGCATCTCACCAGATTGAAGTAATGTGCTTTTAACTTTCTGTTGAAACTGCAGCCACTTTCAAGACCATTTTCAAGAGAAATATGTATGAGCATACCTTATGACATAGGGAAAATATATGAAAATAAAAATATATATCTGAGCACTGGGAAGATTTTTAATATTTCACCCACAGCAAAAATATTTCTGTGGTGCTTCAGTTAATAATTTTGCTTTATTGTCTGTGATTATTCTGTATTTGCTGCTTTACAAGGGGTGTCTGTTGGTCACTTCATTAAATATTTTCAAAGCACTTTTTAATTTTTACATGAGAAGTATATTTTTTGAATAATACAACCTAAGAATAAAATTATGTTCATCTCTGTTCAGCAGAAATTTATGGAAATGCATTTTTGTTTGCCTTCCATCATAGTTTTCAGAGGTAAAGGTTTTCAGGGATGTATCAGGTAGGCAATGGTGCAACATTACAACAGAGCACAAAAGCAGTGTATTTTCCCAGTTGCAGTCTGTTGACAGCAGTGTTTATCTGGTTTCATGTAAATTTCTGTATCAATAATGTATTTTGGCATCAGTCTTTACTTCAAGTCTCTCCACAGCAGTTTCTTCCATGTTCTTTTAAAGATCATTTTGTGTGCAACAAACGAAAGGAAAAGGTAGAATTCTGAACTTTCTTCATTCTACTGTTACCAAACTTGATAGACATATACTTAATACTTTGGCATTCCACAAGTGTTTAAATTCCGAATTTATCTTAGGATAAATGTGGAATGTGCTAAATAGTTAATAACAAGTTTGTAATTCCTCACTATTTAGACTTCTTCAAAATTTTAGGCTTATTGTACTCTCTTTGCCACTGTGGATGGGAGATTTCCCAGTTTTATTTGCAAACATTAAAATTCTAAAATTCTTCAAGTTAGGCTCATATACAGAAGCAGAGATAAAATCAGTTTAGATACCAGTCCTAAAACCCTAGGAAGTGTGTGAACGCAAAGAAACTAAGCAATACGAACAAAAAACTACAAAAAAATAACAAGCATAAAGCAAGCACAGACAAAGCAGTAAATTACTATAAGCAAAAGCCTTATAACAATAAAAAAATACCCTAACAATTACTTTTATTTCCCAAAGGATCTGGTAACCTGTGGGAATACTGTATCTCATCTTGCACTTGATTTCATGTATCCTTAGCATAGGGACATACCAAATGTCACTGCTTTAGAATTTTATTCCAAAGATGACTAATTATATTTTTAAATGTTTCCTTTTATCATATCACATTATCTACTTTCCTGACTTCTTTAATGAGCACTACAGTAACTAAGAATGTTGACATTCACAGGATAATTATCAAATCAAAAAAATGGGCAATCTGTATTTCTCAGAAATGTTGGTTTAGGATACATAGGCTTAAGGAAAAAGGGTTTTGCTGTGCAGTGTTACTATGAAGAGTCATTTCACACCTATGAACACCTAAAACATAACAGCAGTTGTAGCAGAAGATTGGACCATTTAAAGAACACAGAGGCCAATCCTTCTCTTCACTGCCTTTGGCAGGCTGCTGTCACAGTCCTGACAACCACACCAGACTTTATAAAGGGCCTGTTCAGGCAATTGTCAATAAGAATTTGAGTTTCTCGCTTCAGCTCATTGCTTCCCAATGCATTCACATTATTACTACATAAAATTCACGTGCTACTAAACCTGAGGACTTTTCTGGTAGCTCACATGAACAGGCTTGATATGCTGTCTCCTCTTCCAAGTGAACCACATCTTAGACCTGGTATTTCTGTGAGCAGCTGAGGAAGGAAAAACTGAAGATTATAGCAGGATTTTTCCCTGCCATTGGAGCAGACTGAGAGACTCTTGTACCACCACTTTCTGTTCTACTGCTTTTCCATGAAAATGTGTCTGGATTGCAGAGCCACTTTCCCCAAGCACTGAATTTAATGAAAATTATTTGGAAAAATAGGCAGAGAAGGAAAAGAAACAAACTTATAAAATGAAAGCAAGAAAAAAGAATTAACTTCAAAATACCTTTTTCCCTTCCTCAATACATTTTCTTTGTTTTTTATTAATAAGATATTTAATTAAACCTGCTTTTTGTTCCCTGAACAGCCATTTTGTTCCTAGGACTCTTCTATGATTAAATATTACTTCTGACAAGAAGTTAACAAGGCTGGCAGCAGTATTGTGAGCCTGCATGGAAATAAGAGAAGACATAGCTTACACCATTGGCCCTGAGTAGACCAAATTTCAATACCTGTTTACACAATCACTTGCATTAAACACTGGAGAAATGTGGTTTCCTATGTCCATACAAACAAAACTCATCTTCTTGGGTATGGAGTAACTCAGTACTCCCCAAAGAAAAGCTGTCAGGTTAATCCATCCCCTACTGGATTAAAATGCTTGGAAAGCAGGGGCAAATTATTAATATAGGTGAGGAATAACTTTACCACAACGTTTTGGTAGGAAGGAGGTGGGAAGGGAGAAACATGTCCCTGTCTTACATTATTTCAGGAACAGAAAAAAACACTCAGGATGTAGAAATATATGTCATATAGGCGCAGACTTGGCAAACATCATTATCTTAAAAGGCCTATCTACCAAGTAGACTTGAAGTCAGCTGAGATTTAGAGCTTTTAAAATAGAAGTGTTTAATTCCCTTATTCCCTTCATAAACAGTTTTTTTTTTTTTAGTTTGCTTGATCTACAAACGGTGACACTACAGCAGCATGGATAACTCCTGAAGTGCAGAACTGCCAATGCTGATTCATATGTTGAATTCCTGCAAAGCTATCTTATTAATACTAACATGTTTAATACATTCCGCAAAGCAGTAGTGCTGGGCTCATTTTTTACCATAGCATTTTTAACCTAAGATGCTGTTTTATAGATTTATGTGCTTTGAACATTACACAAAAATCAATCATCCATGTAGTATATTAAAGGTTGCATGTTTTTCCTGGGGTCAGTACAATTCAGTGCTGACAACAATTAAGCAACCTTAATGTCTGTTTTTTCATTGCCTGTTATTTTTACTAAGTAGCATATTCAGAGGGCATTTATTACATTTAAATTCATTGCCTCAAAATACTCTCTCGAGACTGATCTTTAAAATAATATGCATATTTTCCACAAACAATTTTAAAGAAACACTGCCCTCTTCTGTCAAAACAGAATGAATCTCCATAGAAGCAGGTTTATTTTGGAAAACCAAACTAGATTAGACAGATTAAAAAAAAATAGTTTATATTAGAAATAAAAGACTATGTGATATTGAATTTTATTTTTTTTAATCTTTCTAATCAATCAGTAACATTCTCTTTTCCCCAGTTCAAAGAGATATTTCAGAGCACTTACAAACACGGAGACATATTGCAACAGTTTTGTTTTGTAAACAAGCACATCAAATTCTTGTTACTTTCTTGTGTGAGTAGCTTACTGTCCTGGGTTCAGCAATAGCAGTCATTTTTCTCCTTCTTGGTAGCTGGTGCAGTGCAGTGTTTTGACTTTCGGCTCAGGAACAGAGCTGATAACAATGATGTTTTGGTTTGGCCAAGGACTTTGTGAGCCTTATGCTCTGCCAGGGAGGAGGGAAAGCCAGGAGGAAGCAGAGACAGGACAACTGACCCAAACTGACCAAAGAAGTATTCCATACCACAGCTTGTCGTGCCCAGGATGCAACTGAGAGTTACCCGGAAGGGCTGGGACTGTGGGGTTGGAGGAGGCATGGGTCAGTGCTTGGTCAGGAGGGGGGGGGGGGGGGGGGGGCGAGTTCTTGGTGGCTGGTGCTGAGGGTGCTGAGGTGTTGTATTCTCTTCCCTTGTTATTTCCTTTATCATTGTTATCACTGGTAGTAGCAGCAGTGATTTGTGTTATACCGTAGTTACTAAACTGTTCTTATCTCAACCCGTGGGAGTTGCATTCTTTTCGATTCTCCTCTCTGTCCCTCTGGGAGTAGGGGAAGGGAAAGAAGGGGGGGAGTGGGTGAACGAGTTACCAGACTGGATTTAAACCACAACACTTACATGGCAGCAAATTCACAAATTCAAGGTCTAATTTTGCTCTTCTTTAGAGAAGATTTCTGATTTTGTGATTTCTGACCAACATAGGCATGATATTTATTTTGGCACCTTTATCCATTTCCCTAAAATTTGTAATATTTCATTTTCTCAGGGCAGAGGAAGAGGTGTACTTAAAAATCTTGCAAAAACCTGATAGCTTAACCAGCATTAAAAAATGGAGGAACATCGATATTTCAATAAAAAGCATTATTTCATTTTCAAAACTTGCATCATTATTATTCATCCACATGAATATCCACTCTCTAAGCTATGTAACTGATATGATTATTATGAGCTTATATTTAAGACAAACTGACCTGTTAAGATAGCAATAATATCACTATGATAGGGATAGGCTGGACAGTATGGAACTCTGTCTGGGGACAGGTGAGCAGTCCACAGAGAGTTTGTGGGTCAGGGTTAAAGGGAATATAGCTATGGGAGACATTACTGTGGGGATCTGTTACAGACCGCCTGATCAAGGAGAACCTGCGGATGAAGCACTCCATAGACAGATAGGAAAAGCCTCACGCTCGCAGGCCCTTGTTCTCATGGTTGACTTCAACCACCCTGACATCTGTTGGAAGGACGGTACGGCCTGGCACAAGCAATCCAGGAGGTTCCTTGATTGTGTAGAAGCTAGGGACCAGGTCAGGAAAGCTAAGGCCCAGTTAGAATTAAACTTGGCTAGAGGCATTAAAGATAACAGGAAGGGATTCTACAGGTGCATAGCAAATAAAACACAGACTAGGGACAATGTATGCCCACTCAGGAAGCTCTCGGGAGAACTGGCTACACGGGATTTGGAGTAGGCTGAGGTTCTGAATGACTTCTTTGCTTCAATCTTCACTGGCAAATGCTCTGAAAAAAACACCCAAGTCTTGGAAGGCAGATGCAGGGACTGTGAGAATGAAGACCTTGCGCCCACTGTAGGAGAGGAACTGGTTCGAGACCATCTTAAAAATCTGAATGTGCACAAGTCCATGGGTCCTGATGAAATCCATCTGCAGGTCCTGAAGGAGCTGGTGAATGAAGTTGCGAAGCCGCTGGCCATCATATTTGAGAAATCATGGCAGTCAAGTGAAGTTCCCAATGTCTGGAAAAAGGGCAATATAACCCCCATTTTCAAGAAGGGGAAAATGGATGATGCAGGGGATTACAGACCAGTCAGTCTCACTTCTGTGCCTGACAAAATCCTGGAGCAGAATCTCCTGGATGGCATGCTAAGGCACATGAAAATCAACAGGGTGCTTGGTGACAGCCAGCATGGCTTCACTAAGGGAAAATCCTGCCTGACCAATTTGGTGGCCTTCTATGATGGGGCTACAGAACTGATGGACAGGGGTAGAGCAGTTGATGTCATCTACCTGGACTTGTGCAAAGCATTCGATACTGTCCCACACGACATCCTTGTCTCTAAATTGGAGCGACATCAATTTGATGGATGGACCACTCAGTTGATGAAGAACTGGCTAGACAGGCGCACGCAAAGAGTTGTGGTCAATGGCTCAATGTCCAGCTGGAGACCAGTAACGAGTGGTGTCCCTCAGGGATCGGTGTTGGGACCGGTCTTGTTTAACATCTTTGTCTGTGACATGGACAGTGGGATTGAGTGAGCCCTCAGCAAGTTTGCCGATGACACCAAGCTGTGTGGTTCAGTTGATACACTGGAGGGAAGTGATGCCATCCAGAGGGACCTTGACACACTTGTGAGGCGGGCTGATGCCAACCTCATGAAATTTAACCATGCCAACTGCAAGGTCCTACAAGGTCCTGGGTCGGGGCAATCCCAGGCACAGCTACAGGTTGGGCAGGGAAGAGATTCAGAGCAGCCCTGCGGTGAAGGACTTGGGGGTGTTGGTTGATGAGAAAATGAACATGAGCTGGCTTCAGTGTGCACTTGCAGCCCAGAAAGCCAACCGTATCCTGGGCTGCATCAAAAGGAGTGTGACCAGCAGGTCGAAGGAGGTGATCCTGCCCCTCTTCTCTGCTCTTGTGAGACCTCACCTGGAGTATTGTGTGCAGTTCTGGTGTCCTCAACATAAAAAGGACATGGAACTGCTGAAACAAGTCCAGAGGAGGTCCACGAGGATGATCAGGGGACTGGAGCACCTCCCGTATGAAGACAGGCTGAGAAAGTTGGGGCTGTTCAGCCTGGAGAAGAGAAGGCTGCGTGGAGACCTCATAGCAGCCTTCCAGTATCTGAAGGGGGCCTATAGGGATGCTGGAGAGGGACTCTTCATTAGAGACTATAGTGACAGGACAAGGGGTAATGGGTTAAAACTTAAACAGGGGAAGTTTAGTTTGGATATAAGAAGGAAATTCTTTCCTGTTAGGGTGATGAGGCACTGGAATAGTGATAAAGGAAATAACAAGGGAAGAGAATACAACACCTCAGCACCAGCTGACCAATAACTCACCCCCCAAGCCCGACCAAGCTCCGACCGATACCTCCTCCAACCCTGCAGTCTCCCAGCCCTTCCGGCTAACTCCCAATTACATCCTGGGCATGACGTGCTGTGGTATGGAATACCTCTTTGATCAGTTTGGGTCAGGTGTCCTGTCTCTGTTTCCTCCTGGCTTCCCCTCCCCCCTGGCAGAGCATGAGGCTCAGAAAGTCCTTGGCCAAACCAAAACATCGCTATCAGTTCTGTTCCCAGGCCAAAAGTCAAAACACTGCACTGCACCAGCTACCAAGAAGGGGAAAAATGACTGCTACTGCTGAACCCAGGACAGTTGCCCAGGGAGGTTGTGAATACTCCATCCCTGGCAGTGTTCAAGGCCAGGTTGGATGAGGCCTTGGGTGATATGTTTTAGTGTGAGGTGTCCCTGCCCACGGCAGAGGGGTGGAACTAGATGATCTTAAGGTCCTTTCCAACCCTAACAATTCTATGATTCTATGATTCTATGATCTTAAGTGAGCACACATTCAATAAAAACACATTCAGCACCATATGCCACCATGAGAAAGGTGTATACAGATAATGTAATTGGACAGTCTTACACTTTAAAACCTACCATTCTAGTATTTCTTCACTAGTGGACTTACCATGCCCTCATGTAAAAGCCAGCAGCTCTTTTCTACTCTGCTCTGCCCTCTGAAACAAGAAACTGAAAATACCACAGATAAACTTTCTGAGTTTATCTGTGTTCTGCAGGGTCTTTTTGGTCTGTTTGTTTCTGCAACTGTTAAAAAAATAATCTCTTCACAAGTGAGAAGAATTACCCAGGCACATTTTTCTCTTTATTTAGAAAGACAAAGCAATACCCCCTCAACAAAACCCCACAAACTAACACTGTGGGCCTTCTGGTGCATTTCAGTAACAGTTATTATCACAGTGATCAACGCAAGTATCAAAAAAAATAATCCTCACTGCTTTTGCTGGGGAAAATAAATAGCAAAAATTAGATTTACACACAAAAAAACTGTACCTAAGATGCCTCTTAAAAATTACGGGAAAGCCAAAACAATAAGGAAAAATGTAATGAGGTTTCACAAGCATTTATAAATTAATACCAAAATCAATTCTAGAGGATTTTAACACTTAACTTTATAATTTTCCATAAGGCAATTTCCCCACATTTCTGCATTAGATACTTTTGATGCAGTTTGTATCTTATTCCTTGAAAGACTTTGAATTTAAATTCACTACGCAAATTTTGGAGACATACCTCATTGGTTCAAGGTATTCTAACAAAACACTTCATAACCTGCACATTTCTGCAGATGTGCACAAATACTGCTTACCAACTTCAGGATCAGATTTTGGAAACTCAAACAGAAGGCTGTCCCAGTCATCAAGTTCTGTACCAAAGCACATTTAAAAATTCTACAAAGACATTGTAATTAAAATTCCACAATAAAATAAACACATCTGATCAAATTTTCAGTAAAAGAAATATTGATGCTGCAATCATGAATTTGAACACTTTTTCAATCAAAGGTAAGCAAATGAGATTAACAGAGTTTCCATTTAAGCATGTCATTTCAGGCTGGTCTAACACCAATCCAGGGAAAAGCCATTTCAAATGTGTCTGGCTTTTAGAATGGGTTTTATTACTAGAATTTTTAAACCTACGTAAATTATATGAATAAAACAACAGAGTTTTCCTCCTGCATGTTTTTCTCCTTATAATTGCGCAACACTCTATGTTTCAGTTGCTCACAAGCCCCCTGTGAATCACAGATTACAGACTTTCAGAGAACTCAATGGAGAATATATATAAGGACAAAAGATGTCTTATTTTTCTGTTCTTTCTCTTGCTGTTCACAGCAGGTAGTGGGACTGTATTTTACCTCTTGTAGTTTCATATGTCATTCATTGCTGGACCTAAACACCCCTTCCCTCCCACTGCATCATAGGTCTATAATGTTACAGGGTTACATGAGGCCATGGAAACTAATTCTGAGCAGGATATCATATCAGCTCTCCTAAAATTTGTCTCCCATTAATCATGTCCATTAACATAAAAGCTTCATTAACCTGATACTTTAGCAGGACATTTCCTGTTAGCAGCCACTGAACAAATTATGACTGACACCTGAATATGGATAAAAGCCACACACTTACCATCCATAACTATATCTTCCAAACTGGGCAGAATAGTAGTTGACTGCTGAAAATGATGTCTGAATGATACAAGTAAAACAAAAGCAGGACCATAGCTTTATGTTTCACCTTAAATGCACTGCTGAATCACCCAAATAAGGCAAAAGACTGGCTACCCTTTCCAAGTCACTGGCTTTCATATTTTTACCCCCAGTGCTCTTTCCTCCATAATCCCTCACCAGAGGTACAGTTCAAAGCAAACCAGCAAGGTCTTACTGTAACCTTGCCTTCAATTCTTCCACAAAATAGTCTAATGCTTTTAAAGAGAAGAGGCTAGTGTGAAGCTGATTTTAATGCTGAAAATAAATGCTCTTGATGTTTCAAGGTTTCTGAAGTAGAAAACCGTGAGTTCCTAGGGAACAAGTGCCATCTTCCACATTGTGTACTTCAGCATTTATGAGATGTAAAACATTCTAGGATGTTAATTTTATGAGAAGTTATTCTTTACAACATATTCTTTGAAGAATATATTTGAAGCCACAAGAACAAAAGGAGAAGAACAAAAAATAAAGGCTGGAAAAGAATATCACAGAAAGGAAAAATATACATATTCTCTTAATTTTTTAGACTTTAATTTTTTCAGGCAATTTTTTTAGACATACTTTTATAGATAAGGGTTGTAGAATTGGAATACATACTAATACTAAATAAAAGAAATGGATTTGAAAGATGCCAGAAGAAATATGCATATGGTCAGATAAATGGGGAAAACTAATACTGAAATAGTGAGAGAGAAGAGACAGCTGCATTTAAATTCAGGAAAGCTTCAGAACCCATGCTGAAAATTAGTTAGGTATTTGAAAGGGCTAGAGAGCACAAAGGCAGTCTATAGTTTTAAAAATCTGTGTAATATTTTCAGGTTAAGAAAGCAAGCAAACAATAATGTGTCCATGTTCAGTCATTTAGTCAAATCCTATCCATTGTAGGAAAGGCCAACAGGAAAAAAAACACAAAATACATAAGAGGTACATAATGATAAAAACAGCAGCACAAGAGATCATGCCCTTGTCAGATTTAATATAATGCCTGCTACAACTTTCAGTAAAGTTGTTCTCCAGTGTGATAAGGTTTTAAGACATGATTGAAGTTTTTGTTGTTTCCCTACTCTTAAATGTCAGACTAAGGCAACAGGGAGACCTATGTCTAACAGTCACAGAGATAAGATGGACAATTATTCAGCCAATGTAAAAAAGAAAGATTTGCACTTGCAGACCTTTCTTATAAATAGCATTCCTTCACATAGCATGCCATACAGCATATTGGCAGCATAGAAATCTAAAGTCACTCTTTTTAATAGGTGTCATAAAATTACTATATCACAAAGATCAGCCTTTTGGTGCCTGTTAAATATTAACTCACAAACTTAACTGAACTATTCATGTACGTTTTCTTACCAGCTTCATTGAAGATATTGATACTGATCATCTTTTATAATTATGTATGTTATTCAATTACACCACTTTTTCTAGATTGCCATGGAACTGCATATTGTTTCTCTCCATTAGAATTTCTAATCTAGAACTATATTTTGGCAAATATCCACAGAGTTTTACTTGGGAATGCTCCTAATCACTGCAAGTAACTAGAATATAAATAGTGATGTATTTCTTAGTCAAAAATATATTGAAAAATTTCTGAAAATAATTATTGGTCTGAGAGCTGTACAAAGTATTTAATGGTTTTAAAATAGCCATTTGTCTTGATTTGATTTGATCAATGTCTCTTTCTTTTGCTCAAATGGTTAAAAATGTTCCTTACATTAAATTTTCCAATTATAGCTCTTCAGAGTGTAAATTATCAATATATTCTCAGAAAAAAATCAGGTAATGGAAAGCCTCTCCATCTAATACCTGGAATGCGATCAAAATATTCATCATTAAACAGCTTGCATATCCCATTCAAACTAGTTATACAATATAGGATGTATAATATGCTTTTTTATTTTAGGGCATTTCCTTTGGTTTAGCTATCTTACTTCACTACCTTCTTTTTCCCTCACTGTGTCTTTCAAAATCAGTTTAGTAGTAATATGACAGCTAAAGAGAACGGATCATATGTCTTGATTGATTCTGTACTCAGACAAAACAGTTTTTTATTTATTTACAGCTTGCTGGGAAACTGTGGTAGACAATCCTTACCCTCAGGGAAAGGTAATTAAAAAAAAACAGCTAGAATAATTGAAAAAAAAAAAAAATTAAAAATGCAGTGCATGCACTGCAAATACATATGCAAAATAGCTGAGTTTTTTCCACAAGAAAAAAGCAATTCTCACTCATAGGCAATGGCTAAAATTTTCAAATTCCAAATCTAAACTTCAAGCTCCCATTGAGATAAAAACGTAAGAAGAATGTATGTTCCTAATGAGAATGAATTAAATAAGTTTTTGCAATTTTACTCATGTATTCTTCGTAGATTAAAATTATTTTTATGGCTTATAGAAGCAGAGAAAATCTGGATATGGTGTCTTACAGTGCATGTAGTCCATCAGAAGAAACCACAGCCTGCACGAATCATGCTATGTTTGCTTGCTTAAAATAGGTCTTTGCAATAGTTCTGCAGAGAGAAACAAAAACAGGTTCCACAAACACAAAAGGTAGGGTTTGGGATCTGCTTTATTATTCAAGTATCTTAAAAATAGTTTTTCCAGGGCTTTGTGAGATTAGAATATCGTGTATGCTGAGACTTACTAGATTTAGACTTAATTTTTAATTTGAAATGAGAGCTTAGCTGAGTGATCATTGCCAATTGGACTCAACAGTTATTAAATACTTTCAATTGGATAACTTCTTTGCATGACTGCCCCTGTCTTTGAGGATGTGGTCATTCCTGCTCAGAAAACTTGTATAGCTCCCTACAGATTATAGGACCACAACAGTAGGGCAAAATGCCTTTGATGCCGCCATCTGGAAGTGTGCTTTTCCCGGTGACCCAAGAAAACCGTGATACTCAAGCAGCAAGAAAAATTCCTGGACTACAATTTCATAACTAAGCACGCAGCTTGGAGCAAAAAAGCCTCTTTTTTACTCTTGTGCCATGAAGAGCTGGCTGTAAAGGCTGTCTACTGTATTCAAAGCTTTTTCTTTTCAAAGAATGATGATAAAATTTAAAAAAGTAAGCCTTGCCTTAGGTATGAGTATGTACCCTGCATTTCCCTTGTCAAAGGGTTTTGATTCTCACCAAGCTGCCTTTTAGAATCATAGAATCATAGAATTGTTAGGGTTGGAAAGGACCTTAAGATCATCTAGTTCCACCCCTCCTGCCGTGGGCAGGGACACATAACGCTAAATCATATCACCCAAGGCCTCATCCAACCTGGTCTTGAACACTGCCAGGGATGGAGCATTCACAACCTCCCTGGGCAACCTATTCCAGTGCCTCACCACCCTAACAGGAAAGAATTTCCTTCTTATATCCAAACTAAACTTCCCCTGTTTAAGTTTTAACCCATTACCCCTTGTCCTGTCACTACAGTCTCTAATGAAGAGTCCCTCTCCAGCATCCCTATAGGCCCCCTTCAGATACTGGAAGGCTGCTATGAGGTCTCCATGCAGCCTTCTCTTCTCCAGGCTGAACAGCCCCAACTTTCTCAGCCTGTCATCATACGGGAGGTGCTCCAGTCCCCTGATCATCCTCGTGGCCCTTCTCTGGACTTGTTCCAACAGTTCCATGTCCTTTTTATGTTGAGGACACCAGAACTGCACACAATACTCCAGGTGAGGTCTCACGAGAGCAGAGTAGAGGGGCAGGATCACCTCCTTCGACCTGCTGGTCATGCTCCTTTTGATGCAGCCCAGGATACGGTTGGCTTTCTGGGCTGCAAGCGCACACTGAAGCCAGCTCATGTTCATTTTCTCATCGACCAGCACCCCCAAGTCCTTCTCTGCAGGGCTGCTCTGAATCTCTTCCCTGCCCAACCTGTAGCTGTGCCTGGGATTGCTCCGACCCAGGACCTTGTAGGACCTTGCAGTTGGCATGGTTAAACTTCATGAGGTTGGCATCAGCCCACCTCACAAGTGTGTCGCGGTCCCTCTGGATGGCATTCCTTCCTTCCAGCGTATCAACTGAACCACACAGATTGGTGTCATCGGTAAACTTGCTGAGGGCGCACTCAATCCCACTGTCCATGTCACAGACAAAGATGTTAAACAAGACCGGTCCCAACACCGATCCCTGAGGGACACCACTCGTTACTGGTCTCCAGCTGGACATTGAGCCATTGACCACAACTCTTTGTGTGCGGCCATCCAGCCAGTTCTTTATCCACCGAGTGGTCCATCCATCAAATTGATGTCGCTTTTAGACTATCACAATTAGGTTTTAGAGCAATTTGTGTGCATAAGTTGAAAATACTACTTCAAATTAACTTCCAGAAACATTGTGATACAATCAACAGTGTGCTACCAGAGACAGAGAGACCAGTTTAATTTCCGTTTTGCTATTGATCTGATGGGTAAACTTGAGCAAGACATTTCACAACTGTGTGCTCCTATTAACCTTTTAATCTATTTAAATAGTAAGGTCTTGGGGAGGACATTGTCCCTTGCTTTGTGTTTGGTATTTAGCACAGTAGGACCAGCTGTAATATGCTGCTGCTGTAGTTCATAAAACTAAGCAGCCAATATAAAAAAGCAAATAGGTCTAAGTGATCATACAGAGTTTCACAATTACTAAGGACATAATCAGACCCAAAGGATTATTAGGTTTTATTATGCAGTGAGATTTAGACCAGACATTTTATATGCAAAGTTAAACCTAGCTGCAAATTAATTTATAAACATGCTGTCTTCTTATTATTATATTATTAAAAAAAAAAGAGTAATAAAATCCTAGTAAGCAGTATAATGATTGTTCCCTGCCCCTTTAAATTTATTTTCTAAGATAAGAAATCAGAAGATTCCCTCTTCCTCCTGGCTCAGCCATCAGCTTTGAAAATTCAATCTGGGACCTGAAAATCAAATTAGATCCTTTCTGTCTAAAGCATAATCAATACAAGTAATGACTACACTTTCAGAGCACTTGACACGCAGTCTACCACTCCTAGTCATGCATGAACTACATAATAAATTGGGGATCCTACCGGAACAACCTTTACTACTCAGCAAAAATTGGTACCAGAACTGAGAAGACCCAATTATTCCTTTGCATGCACACACTGCTGTCTCTGCAGGGGAATCCAAGGAGAGCTGTTGGCCCGTATGACAGAAATACATTGACAGTGAGAAGCTGACGATTTTTATATATAGGACAGTCATTTTTCTCCTATATGCAAGCCTAAAATTAGCATGTACAATGCCATACAACACAGGTTAAATGCAAATGATTGCAAAGTAGTCCCTCAGGTTAGGTTTGCCTTAAGCAGAAAACATACAAATCATTTTCAACATAGTAACTGCCTAATAACAAGTATGAAACCGTACTATGAAATAGAGTAGCCAAGAGAACTTGTGAAACTATACAAATGATTTTATTAACAACAGTTTTTCTATTTTGATGTTATTTTATTGGTGAATGTTGCCAATTCATTCAATGCTGGAGTCTTATTTAGAATATCTGTTCCGACCAAAGACAGCGGTATTTCACCTTAATTTGTAACAAGAACAAAGATGAGCTTGTCTGAATAAATTGAAGGGCAGAGTTAAATGAAAAAGTACCAAAAAAAAAAAAAAAAACACAAAACCACACAGAATAAAAATTAACACATTCTAATAATACAAAATCCATTTCTGCCAATCTCAGTTTGGAAACTACAGCCATGTCACATATTCTTTCTAGTTAGACATTGAGCAGATATAAAATGGTTAAGTTTGGAAGGGATATCTGGAGGTCGCATGGTCCAAGCACGCTGACTAGTGCTTGGTGTTGCCCAAAAACACATCCAGATTGCTTCTGAATAGCTCCAACTTTGGAGACTCCACAATCTGCCTGGGCAACCTGCACCAGTGCTCAGTCACCCTCACAGTAAAAAAAGTGTTTCCTGATGTTCACATCGCTGTGCTTCTGTCTGTGCCCAGTGTGCGTTGTCTTGTCACTGGGCACCACTGAAAAGAGCCTGGAGGGGTCCTCTTTGAACCCTCCCTTCTAGTGTTTATATACATTGATAAGATATTCCCCATCAAGTGTTATCTTCTCTAGGATAAATAGTTCCAACTCTCTCAGCCTTTCCTCAAAGATGAGATGCTCCAGTCGCTTTGTCATCTCAGCTCCCTATTACTGGACTCTGTTATGTCCATGTCTCTCTTGTACTAAGGAAAACAGAACTGGACACAGCACTCCACTTGTGGCTTCAGCAGTGCAGAGCAGGAAGGAAGGACCACCTCCCTTCACTTGCTGGCAGAACTAGTCAATGCAGCCCAGGATACCATTAGCCTTCTTTGCTGGAAGGGCACATTCTTGTCTCATTTTCAACTTGGTGCCCAACAGGGATAGCAGCTCCTTTTCTGCAAAGCAGCTCTTCAGTCAGTCTGTGCTAGAAGTGCTATTATCTTGCAGCATACAAGAAAAATGCTAAGAAAAATCCCACGAACAATCCCACAAAACCATATTAATGATAAAGAATTTATTCTTTCTGCTAAATATTCTATTTCTGATCTCAGGCTGGAATCTGAATTGAAATATTACAATAGCAGTAAATACTATACTTCTGATAGGTAAATAATGGGTACATTTTCAAATAAAAACCTTGGTTAAAAAAACAAACAAACAAAAAACCAAAACCAGAACCCAAAGCAAACCAGGAATGCAAAGAAGAAACATACTGCTTAGGATAGTAAAACAATTTTGCAAACCCCAAGAGATACCAAAAAAGCTTGTGTAAACTTCAGACCAACATCTAATCAGTTTGGTGCCTATGTACTCTGAAGCATTTGACCTTTTGCCTGTCATAAGTTTATACCATCTTCCCCCACCGTGGGAAACAGCAAGGTGCCTATAGAAATTTCCATCAGCAGCATTGAAGTCATTCCCTCCCCATGTGATATCTCTGATTCAATGTCAATGGAAAGTTCCATAAGGTCATTAAACCCCTGTAGTTTCTAGCATCCTTCAAACGCCACAGAAACCAACATTCTATGGACCAATAAAATAGTAGCCATTATCGTCAACTTCTCTGCTACTTATGTCTTGCTTTTGACATTTCTAGGATGACAGAAAATATTTTTCCTGTCCAAAATCACCTTTTGTACCTGCCCCTGAAAGTTTTATGAAGCCATCCATTACCATCAGCTCATACTAAGGAAAAAGAACTGGCTGAGTTAATGTGATTAGGGTCATGAAACATCTGCAAAATAGTCACATTATTCCCACTTCATGCTTGGAATTACATCTGCTTAATTTTTTAACAAGAAATAGCAGGGAGTGTTATTTGGTTGTTTTTACTACTATTGCCAATTCTGTAGAGACTATATAAACTTCAAAATGAACAACCGTGTAATAAAATAGCAAGTCCAGTTCTTTTTATATGAAGACCTGTATAGGAGAACTTTGTTCAGACTAAAAACACTTATAACCACTTATAACTCTTCTAGATGGGACATAATTACACTTGTTATATAGGAACAACATGTAACAGGTGAAATGGTACAACTTTTTCCCATCACCTCTGTATGATCACTTTCCATCACTCCTTCCATGAGGAGAAGCTCATACAGCTAACATCGAATATTTTAAAAGGCATTTATAACTGGAAGTTCTCCATTGCTAACAGAATCGTTTTGCTTAGCTACATCATATTTAGTTTCATTTAGGTGAGACTGCAGAAATCTACAAATCATAAGATGGAGCTCTACATGAACTTTCAGGAACGTTCACATAAATGAAAAATAAGTAAATGAGATATTTATATGCATACATATGTATGCACACAAATTTTCATAGGCATTGAAAATGTATGTGTTGTGTGCAATTGCTTGTAAAGTACTACAGACATAATAATACTGGAAAAATTCAGTACCTGCTGGCAGGTTATTCTTACAGGGGACTCTGCAGCAACAAGAAGATGAAAAAACATTTAACTCAGCATTGTAGTGCTGAATATCATTTATAACATTCCATGAAGCAAAACCACCACATCTTTCAAAAAGAGTATAATCCTTCTTTTTAAAGCGATCTCAAACTGCAAAACGTGAACATAAATCATAGACTTGTCATGGTTTGGGTTGGAAGAGACCTTAAAAAACATTGGTTCCAAAACTCCTACCATGGGCAGGGACACCTCCCACTGGACCAAATTACTCAAAGCCCCATCCAACATGGCTTTAAACACTTCCAGGAATGGGGCATTCACAGCTTCTCTGGGCAACTTGTTCTAGTGTCTTACCAGCCTCATAGTGAAGATTTTTTTCCTATTATCTAACCTAAATCTACCCTCTTTTAACTTGAAGCCATTGCCACTTGTCCTGTCATTACACGTCCCTGCAAAAAGTCCCTTTCCAGATTTCTTGTAGGACCCCTTAAAGTTTTGAAAGGCTACAGTAGGTCTCCCAGAACCCAATCTTCTTCAGGCTGAACAATCCTAGGTCTCTCAGTCTGTCTTCATAAGACAGGTGATCCAGCCCTCTAAAAGTTTCAAAATGTTAGGCATATTAATAACTGATAAATAAAACATATAACTTAATTCATATAAACCATATTGCATGTGGGAAGATGCAACAGGCCTTATAAAATAGTATTTTGTCAGTTATCTCTCTGATAGCACTACTACAGAAAGCTTGTGGGCTTGTTTTATTAAAAACCTAGAGGCATAAATTATCCTTCTTTTATTACTCAAAATTCAAGCAGTTGTCTTACTTCAAGAAAGAACAAAAAAGATGATGAGCCAAAGATATTTTTAAAATAATAATTAAAAATGGATAAAAAAAAAAAGTGTCACTGTTGCTACCTTGCACTGGACACTTTTTTTCTTTCTATCACAGGATCCTCACCCTTACCTCATGTTCCAGAAAACTGAACAGGCAACATGCACACACAGAGAGAACTGTTATGCAATTAGATAAGATTATGCAAGTGTCTATAATGTAGAAGAGGTGGGAGAAAATATTGTCTTTTCGTTCCTTCATTACACCATGTTAGAGTCCAATCCTGTCTGACCAGGTTGTTTGAGATATTCCATGTGCGGATGGTGTAACATCTAATATTAAATTTACTTATCTAGAGGTATTTGATGTTGCATGGAATTTCTGATTGAGCAGAGAGATAAGAAAAAGTACTGAAAATACAATACAAAGGTAAGTTACACATAGCAAAATATAGTAATTCCAGTACACATTTCAATCATAATACCAGCGTGATTCCTGATAACATGCACATCATGCCAATGCCGGGTGTCTCTAGTCTCCAGGAAGGAATACAGCGGTTGAAGGAAGCTCAAGCCTGTTGCACACTTCAGAGTTATTTTGCTACTTGTCTAGTTTGTGTACTCTGTGTTGGGCTGGCAGTGTATTCGCTCCCATCCCATGCTAGCCTGGGTAACTCAGGGAGACATTCACATTCTTTTCACACTCACATGTGTACCACCAGCTGATTAACTCAACTGGCTGATAACCATTTACCTTAAAAAAAGGCTCCCTTCTGGTCCCCTCTGTGGTAAGATAAAGTCAGCTTCTTTGCAACAGCTGTTGTCAGTCACACCCTGAGCTTCATGGGCACAATGCCCTTATCCATCTCCTCTGAGCCTTCTTCCACAGCTGGAGTTTATTCAGTGAGTCATGTTCCACCCCCACTGCTTTAAGTCGTCACACACCAGTGTTTGCATCAGCTCAGAATGAACCTGCTTTACAAAGAAATCCTGCTTATTAGGATACGCTGCAGGATTTTCTTATATATTTTGTTTTATCATCAGCTATAGTTACTGCTATTTGTCTTGTTTTATATTAGTAGCCTTTCACAACATGTCAGTACAGCTTCATGACCTTCTTAGTGAAAATGTGCTTAAGCTGTTCTGGAGCAAAAGAGCATGAAGACCTAATTTCAGCATTGTTTACATGCATCACATTAGAAACTGAATGTATTTTTCTATACTGCACATATTTTCCTGTATTGTGGAAGAAGATATGTTATTCTAATTTTTTTTTTTTTTCCCCTTAACAATGAAAGTCATCCCGACAGTGGTCAGGAGAGTGACTTAACACTACAAAAAAATAATAATAATAATCATAATATATTGGGACTTTCAATTATGCTTTCAAAAATTAGGTATCTTTCTCTGTGCCTCTTCTTTCAAGTCATGATCACTGGAAAAAAAAAAATCAATAAAGGATATCTGCAGCCTCATAGTATCAATCATATTAGTAACATTCCAATTATTAGTAGCATTTTGGTTTCAGCCTGCGAAGACAATCCCCAAAGCCTCATTTTAAGTAAGCAGATTATTCCTAATAGCATGTGTACAGTGAGTTAGTTGCCCAGAAATGCAGTCTAAAAAAACTCACAAGCTGCATGAAGCTATTTGAGCTGTCAATGGGAAAAGCTGATCACTTCTCAGACTGTTTTCACTCTTCCCTTCATTTTATGTGCATTTAGCTTCTGTCAGTATGGATGAGTTCTGATGAAACTAAGTTAAAATGCAATATTAAAGTTTCCCCTTAGTACCTATTTGACCTTACCTAATGGTCAGTACATTGCCAGAGGTGATTTTTTTTTTCTGCATCTATTAAACCATCAATTTTTCTTTTTCTGATGATAGATTACAAATGCTTTGCTAAACAGAAGGAAAAAGCTCAGGACTGACTGGATCTTATTAGCACCTGAGATACCAACAAGCTTTCAGGAGACAATCATGCAGAGCTAAGGATTAACATGACTACAAAACCAACCAAGCAAAAATTCCTATGAGCTATGAAACAACCTTAGTGTAAAAGTTGCCAATAAAAATAGGTAATCCTAGGAAACCAGCTGATAAATTGGAAATGGCAATTAATTCCAGAAACTATGATTTTTTTTAATCAGCTCGTTGCAGTAAGAGAGAATATCTAAGACCAGCAAAAGTAACATGCTGACAGAAAATTTCCATGTCATAGAGAAGTATCTTTGTGCAAGTTACCTAGTGAAAGGCAAGAAACTCTATCCTGAGCTCTTTTCTTTCATTCCCATAAAGGTCTTGACATGCAAACAAATTTGTAAGACTAATATTGTGACAAGTCAATAGACTCCTCATTGGAGCATTTGTTCACCAGTTGTCTTTCCTGTCTCCCAAGATGTTTTGACCAATATGCATAATGAGCTTTAAAGTGCTCGTAATACCCTATCTATGCATGATAGAGTGATTGTGGTCGAGCATTGTTGTTATGCATGTCAGAGTTTCAATACCATACTCAATGGCTTTAACTTAAAAGAAATAGAGGCAAAGGCTACCTTATTGCACCTTGGATAACAACCTTTTATTTTAAGTGCTTAAACTTGTCATCATTATTCAAACACACTCTCCTCAGACTTTCTTCCAGTGATGTAAATCTTAGTTACAGTAGACCCTACCTAAAATCCAGATTATTTTTTCCATTTCAAAAACAATAACTCCGGCTGAAATAATACCTCATCCCTTTTTTTTTTTTTATTCAAAATCTAGCACTATGATACTCATACAAAGCTGTACATTTCTGGGTACAACCAAATTTCATGACAAAATCTTGGTCCTCAAGCATCTAAATTTACTGCAGCAGGCAAATCCACTAAGTATCTGCCGCAGAAAAACAGGCGGTGTATGCATGTATCTTCCTGCATCAGCCTGCCAGTCATTTAATAACGGATAAATCATTATACTCTTCTGTATGTTACTTTTTGGCCATCAAATATACTTTGCCTTCTTACATAGGAAGATTCAATCATACAGAAAAAAAAATAAAAAAAAACCAAACAACAGATTCCCAGCCCCAAGAACTTTACATATCAGTGTCTGGCCCTATCAAAATACTACTTATAGGAGGGCATTTCTGACTTTCTTTTTTGCTGTTATGCACTCTTTATAATGTGATATTTTTTTGCATTTTGTTTACCTCTTCTCACCTTCTCAGCTACTTATTTCCAAAGAAAATTGAAGTATTCATCTTTTGTTCTTTTTATAGTAAACAATGTAAGAGTAAGGGCATTCTTACTGAAGGAAATACAGAAGTTCCTATCATTCTTTTTCCTTTCACACATTATTCCTGCTTTAAAGCAGCTGTTACCAAAACCAATAAGTGATACTGGCCTGTGTGGTTAAAATCAAAGTTCAAAGTGGTAAAGGTTCTTGTACTGATCACTATGATACTGAATTTTCCTCATCTTTGTAATGGCTTGTGTTTATAAAGCATGCCTTAACTGGCATATTTCTTTGTTGATATTCACTCACTAATGAATTAAAACTGTTGAACTATTAGATTTAAGGTTCAAACAAAAATAGCATACATCTGTCTTGAACACACTTCCCCCTCCCCCTGCCCCAATAACTGCAAATCAGGCAGCTACAAAACTGTGGGATATATCAATTAATATAGAAAACAAGAATTTTGTTTAAACAGAAGTCAGTTCACCCAAAGTTATTCAGATAATAGCTTTTGACGTGAATTGTCATAAGTTCATTCATCTCAGTTCTGTTGCCAGATTTAGCTGTAGCAGCTCTGCCAGCAATACTACCATCTCCTTTATACTCTTACCTGAGAAGTGGCAGTTGTATAGGCATCACTGATTTACCAGACCATAGGATGGTTAGGACTGGAAAGGACCTTAATACAATCTAGTTCTAACCCCTGCTACAGGCAGGGACACCTTCCAGTAGGTCAGGTTGCTCAAAGCTCCATCCAGCTTGGACTTGAACACCGACAGGAAGGGAGCATTCGCAACTTGGGCAACCTGTTCCAGTGCTTCAGCACCCTCACAGTAAAGAATTTCTTCCTTATATCCAACCTAAATCTCCCCTTTTTAAGTTTGAGGCCATTATCCCTTGCCCTCTCACTACAGTCTCTGATAAAGAATGATAATGAGGGGCAGTCAACATGGCTTCACCAGGGGGAAATCATGTTTGACCAATCTCTTAGCCTTTTATGAGGAAATAACATGTTGGATGGATGATGGCAGAGCGGTGGATGTAGTCTACCTTGACTTCAGCAAAGCATTTGACACAGTCTCCCACAGCATCCTCACAGCTAAATTGAGGAAGTGTGGACTGGATGATCAGGTAGTGAGGTGGACTGTGAACTGGCTGAAGGAGAGAAGCCAGAGAGTTGTAGTCTATGGGGCTGAGTCTAGTTGGAGGCCTGTAACTAGTGGAGTGCCTCAAGGGTCAGTACTGGGACCAGTATTATTTAATATATTCATCAATGATTTAGATGAGGGAATTGAGTGTACTATCAGCAAGTTTGCTGATGACACTAAGCTGGGAGGAGTGGCTGACACGCCAGAAGGCTGTGCTGCCATCCAGAGAGACCTGGACAGGCTGGAGAGTTGGGCAGGGAGTAACTTGATGAAATATAACAAGGGAAAGTGTAGAGTCCTGCATCTGGGCAGGAACAACCCCAGCTTCCAGTATACGTTGGGAAGCGACCTGTTAGAGAGCAGTGTAGGGGAGAGGGAGCTGGGGGTCCTAGTGGACGACAGGATGACCATGAGCCAACACTGTGCCCTTGTGGCTAAGAAGGCCAATGGCATCCTGGGGTGTATTAGAAGGGGGTGGTTAGTAGGTCGAGAGAGGTCCTCCTTCCCCTCTACTCTGCCCTGGTGAGACCGCATCTGGAATACTGTGTCCAGTTCTGGGCCCCTCAGTTCAAGAAGGACAGGGAGCTGCTGGAGAGAGTCCAGCGCAGGGCAACGAAGATGATTAAGGGAGTGGAGCATCTCCCTTATGAGGAAAGACTGAGGGAGCTGGGTCTCTATAGTTTGGAGAAGAGGAGACTGAGGGGTGACCTTATAAGTGTCTATAAATATATAAAGGGGGAGTATCATGAGGATGGAGCCAGGCTCTACTCAGTGGCAAACAATGATAGGACAAGGGGTAATGGGTACAAACTGGAACACAAGAGGTTCCACTTAAACTTGAGAAGAAACTTCTTCTCAGTGAGGGTGACGGAACACTGGAACAGGCTGCCCAGGGAGGTTGTGGAGTCTCCTTCCCTGGAGACATTCAAAACCCGCCTGGACACATTCCTGTGTAACATTATCTAGGTGTTCCTGCTCCGGCAGGGGGATTGGACTAGATGATCTTTCGAGGTCCCTTCCAATCTCTAGCATACTGTGATACTGTGATACTGTGATAAGCTCTGCTCTTTAGCTTCTGGCAAAAATAAAACAACCCACCCTTCCCAGCAGCCTCCAGGGCCACCCATCCGGGAAGTCACTCCCCTTCTTCCAGTCACACGAGTTGATGTGATTGGTTGACATGACCACTCCTTCTCACCTTCTCCCAGTTTACCCATTAGTCCATCATACACACAGAGAGGGGTATCATTTTGGCTGCTGTTTTATGAAAGGGCTCCACCACTTTGTTAAATATCATACTACTTTCTGCTTCTTCAGCTGACAGCCATTTCTTGACACTGTCATACCCACTGTCATACTCAGGCAGCGCTATGACTGGCTGCCCTTCCTTTTGGCCAGAAAGTGCTCAGATATAAAAATACATACATTTATATACTATATACACAAATATGTATAGAGGAGTATACAAGTATGTATAAATGCATATTTTATTCACTTATACATAAGTAATTTTATATTTTAATATATCAGCTATATAATATATAGTTTATATGATACATAATGTATATAATTGATATAATATGTAAGCCCTTTTATCACCATCGTCCTGCCTGCTACATCTCAAAACCAGTCATGGTCTTTGAATGTTAAACCCATTTGCTTTCTGTTGCTCCCCCAAAAAAAACTTGCTTAACTGTACTAATTAATGACCTTGTGTGTTTTTTATTAGTATCCCCTGAACAGCTACAGTCTTATCAGCACAACTAGCACTTGTATGACCACCCTTACAACATCCACAAGTCTTTGCCATAACACTAGTGCCAGCCCTTTTATCACTGGCACCCTGCTGACTACTCCTCTGCACCAGATAATTATCACAGGCTTTCAAGAGCAATACCCCACTGCTCTTACAGATGTTCTTGCTCTTTCTGCAGTAGCTGTGATCTCCAAGAACATGGGGTGCATGCAGTCTGTGCTCCAAACCCCTGGGTCTTGCTGCTTTTGTAGTCATCAGGAGAGTCTTGATTGCATGCTCTACATCTTATTTTCAGCATTGACCTACAGAGAAGGAAACATATACAACATCAGTCTGCACCCTGCAATAGCCTTACATTAGCTGTAAGATCCCTCACAAACAAGAGGAAAAGGAAGCTTCCAACACTGAGGTCCCATTTAGAAAAACAAGACTATTAATTCTGATGAGAAGCTTTAAGGGACTCTGTATAGAGCTCTCTAGAGGGCAATTCACATCACTTACTATAGGTAGACTTCTTTCCTCAGATATTTATGCTATTAGTTTTCATGACAGAGCAGATATACTAATCAAATTCCAAACATGAGCAGCGCTCAGCTGCTCTAGAGGACTACATTAGTCTTTCTGAATATTTCAAATAAACAGCAAAAGATTTTGAGATCTTCAAACAAAAACCTTCAAATGTTTTATGCATTTTTAACTTTCCTGATGCTTTAGTGTCACATTTCAAAGTCTTTACCTGCTATACAAAAGGCTTAAATACATATGTAAAATAAACCTAAAGACATAAAAAGCAAAACTGATCTTCTTGTGCAGCTAGAAAAGCAGGGGTAACCTTCCCCTAGGAATAATGACAAAAACTGCAGGACCTTGGAGCTGTTTCTTGCTAGAGATGCATGAACAGACTTTTGATTTTATATGTCACCTGTCATCTGGAAAAAAAAAAAAAAAGAGTATGAAAAAAATAGACTGAGGGCCCATAAGCTTGTAGAAATAGAGAATGTAATCAGCTTGTCGGTTCTTTCCTCAAAAAACTGTACCACAACTCCAAAGTATCTGCAGTCAGATGTAAACTCTGGTAGGTAGCAAAAAATCCTTCCAAGCCAGCAGACTTGTTGGATGATCCTTGTGAACATAGCAAGAACTCTGTCCTCCCACAAACACCCCACATATTTTGTAGAGAGAAAAGCATAATGTGAGAAAAGAGACAACATATTTTAAAAGAACTTGATTTAGTAAATTGTAGTCTCAGAAAGCAACAGATAAGTCTTTCCTGTCTCCTGTTCATAATATTATAGGAGCAAAAGGCATTTAAGACATTTATTTGAGTGGATTTCTATCAATATTTTTAGCCTCACAAGAAATGTGAGATTTTTCACAGTTTTTTAACAAATAAATACATAACTTTTTTTTTTTTTTTCCTGCGGGGGGGGGGGGGGGGGGGGAAGCCTATTTTTAGGCCACTACAGCTATGACCTTTAGTCATAACTTTTCAAAGCTTCCAATGCAAACAGAGGAAATAATATCTAAGTCTTTAGAGATACTATACTCAAGTTCCAGGTCAAAGTGGAAATCAAATGAAGTCAATATGAAATTGTTGAACTTCACCTTTTGACTTCTTTGCATACTATTTTTTTAACTTTGCAATTTTTGTGTGACTGATTCTTTTTTAGCTTTCTTCCTCTCTAGTCACTAACATGAAGAAATGTTCATATTACCTTTTCAAGAATATCTGTATAACTGCAGCAATTTCAGAATGACATCTATAATGAAAGTAGTGGCTTCAAGAGGAGTAATTTTCTAATCAATCAGCTTACTCCATGTATTCTCTTTGTTTTATGAGAATACTTTTAAAGAACAGTACAATAGAAGTAGCATCTCTTTAACTAAATATCTATTGAAAAACAGAAAAGTGATTGGGTCCAGACTTTGTGACTGAGAAGGGGAGTGGAGAAAGAAACAAGAGATTCATTCTACAAAGGCCAGTCATACCTAGGAATTTATTTCCTTTACTGATAAGTTTTGAAACATAACTTCCTTGCAGATTTGTTGTAACCAAATGCAGAAGAATGGTTTTTCAGTTGGCTATTTCAATTTCTTTTTGAACACCTTGTAGCAAAATAATGAGTATAATATTATAGCTAAAAATATTTTCACTTTAGTCTTATTTTGAGTCCAAATATTAAATGCTTATTTCATTTCCACATGGAAATGAAATTATTAATTTAAAAATATTTCCCCAAATGCCATATTTTTGTCAGAATTTGAATGCAAGTAGGGACTTTGCCTCCTCAACCAGGACAGAGGGAGCAAATAAAATGGAAAAACCTGTGGCCTGAGATAAAGACATACAGATCACTTAACAATTACCATTACAGACAAAACAGGGTTAACCTAGGGAAATTTTATTTATGCCAGTTAAAAAAAGAGTTAGCTGGTGAGAAGCAAAGACCTGCACCCTTCCTCATCCCTGCTCAAGTGCACTTATTCTTTCCTGACTCTTCTGCTGACTCCTCTACCCTCTTACCTCCAAGCACCCACAGAGGGATAAGGAATGTGGTCAGTCCGTAACAATTCCTCTCTTCCACTCCTTATACTTTTCCCCTGCTCCAGCATGGGTCCTGCTTATGAGCTGCAGTCCTTCAGGATAAACCTGTTCCAGCACTGGCTCTCCAGGGACTGCAGGAGAACACTGCTCAGGGCACCTGGAGCACTTCTCCCTCTTCCTCATCCTTTCCCCTCAGTGCTCACAGGGCTGTTTCTTGCACTTTTTCCTTCACTGCCAGACAACATTCTGACTGCCAGACATCCTCACAACAATAATTTGCATATTTATATTAGATTATAAGGATACCTCAAACAAATAAAATCTTCACATTTGTTTCAGGAAATGTGTACACCTTACCACAATTAAATATCTATTCCAATACACAAATATCTCCTCCACAAAATACAGTTGAAATCCTGTGAATAGAATTTCTTTGCATTCAAATTTATGCCAAAATCAGCTTCTTTGAAATAGATGAAAATTATACTTACTGTTAAAATTGACATAGATTAAGACCTCTAATCTTTCTTTTTTGTTCCCCACAACACATAGTATAACAGTTCACCTGTCACACACTTCTTGCTGTGCATTGGAGTCACTTCACTAACATGCCACATTCCAGGAAGCTTCCACAATCAGCAAGAGATTTTTTTAAACACTATTCAGTCTTTGTTGTTGTTTGGGAGGCAAGGGTAAGTTTTAATAAGTCTTCTTCAGAAACCCTCTCAACTTTGTTACTATGGAGATATCCACCACTAGGTCAGTTTCTTACTCAATACCTGTTTTCCTCATCATTCACTAATTTCACACCTGCTGCAGTGATGAGTGATAGACCTGGTTGCAGGCAGTTTACTATTTACATATGATCCCCTGAAGGGTTACAGCAAAAAACACAAGTCAGTTTTCCCTTTGTCTCAAGCTCTCAGTCTCAAAGCCTAAGCAAAAATACTGGAAGTAGCATATGAAAGGGTAAAAATATTGCAATAATTGCTATCAACTCAACTTTGCAATCTCACATCCAGAATACAAGACACAAATATTTATACACAAAAATATGCAGTCTGTACCACCCAGAGTGGTTGACACTGGAAACTTCTTTATTTAGCATGAATAGGAGGAGCTTTAAAGAACTGCATTGAAAATCAGACTGAGTCTATCAGACTGCCACACTTGGTTTTAATCATGGACCTCTTCTGCCTACATATTTAGGAAAGCCTTCATGGTCTTAAATTTGTTCTCTCTACAAAATTTATAACACTACTTCTAGAGATGTGGGATCCTCTTGAGTTCCTGTGAAAGAACAAATGTCTAGAACCTGAAATCAACATTAGTGCTTAGCAATTTCTGCCACAATAGCATAAGACAGCCTTAAGATTTGAGGCTGTGAACTTCCATGCTGCCATCTTATCCTGCAGGGCTGAAATTTCTTCAGTATTCAACAGCCATTAAAACAAGAAGATGCTGCAGTTTTATTCTATGAAACCAGTATAATTGCACTAGAATGTGAACAATATCAAATCTATATAAAAATAATACTTTCATGCAGATTATGCTTTAGGTCTCTATATGCTCCAAAGGAGAAACTCTGCCTTAGTGCTCTCCCACATGAAGCAAGAATCTTTTTTGTATTGGATCTGGTTGGAATGGAGTTGATTTTCCCCATAACAGCTTTCATAATCCTCTGCTTTGTATTGGTAGCACAGAAAGGTGTTTGCAACATGCCACTGTTTTGTCTATTGTTAAGCAGTGCTCTCACAACTGCAAAGCTGTCTTTTCAGCAGTCACCCCACACACACACTCAGTAGGCAAGGGGTGGACAATATCTTGGAGGTGACATAACCAGGGCAGCTGGACCTAAACTGACCAAAAAGATATTCCATACTATATGATGCCTGCTTAGCAATAAAAGCTAAGAGAAATCGATGGGTGGGAAAGAACTATTTTGTCAGACAAGAACTAGTTCATTATCTTGGGAATTACATTTTGAATGGAAGATCAGGTAGATTAGTGAACATTTTCATGCATTATTCAAAATGGATAATAAAACAAAGTATACATATGTAATCTATACTTTAGTATATCTATACTAAGATGTGACTGATAGGTAAAAATATAGACTAAGGTTTGTTATTCATCCAACAGTCACTATTTGTTGATCACCATGCTGTAATGCAAAGTTCATCTGTAAGAAATGTTGAATCAATGAGAAATTTGCTTAACCAGTGTAGATGAAGTATCTCAGCTCCCTGTGCATTGGTGTACACAGCCAGATAAAAAAACTCAAACCAAACAAATCCATAAAACCCCAAACCCCAAAGCCCCACAAATCAGACCACCACAAAAACCTCTCCAGTTCCTTCCTCATCCTGCTCTCACCTCATCCCCACTCTCCAAATAACCAAATCCTTAAAACAATCTCTGGACGTGAACATACAGGTAACTATTTCCTGAATTGGTTTTGGTAACTGTGCAAAATAAATGAATTTCTGCTGATACTTTGTCATCATCAAGTAAGGCTTGAATTCACACCCTGAGCCTGGGACTTATTTTCTAAACAGAAAATTGTACACTAAAATATTCCACAGACAAGCCCCAAAAGACATTTAACTAATGATTCAGATAACTGATGAGGCAACCAATGAGCTCTGAAGTTAACTGTCTATCTTCTGCAAAATTTATGTAAGTGATTGAAAAACAAATGCTATGGGCAGAAAGGCAGAGGTGTTACCAGTCTAACTACTGCTAAGCTATTTGTCACAAGCCTGCAATATGTGAATTTTTATAAAAGTAATGTGCTTGTACAGTTTAAATTTGAATTGAGGAAATGAAAAATTTCCAAAATGGAAATAAATAATTATTTTTTAGCACTCATGTTAGAAAAAAAACATAAGAAAGAAGATCATGCATTTAAAATAAGATATTTGAGGAGAATTTACGATAGAACTGCATAAATTACCAAATTGCAACAATGAAAAAGATAATGGGAAAGAAATGTTAGAAAGGAAGGTTGGCCGGAATGTGGCAGCTCACATTTCAGATTTATGGCCAGTACAGATCAGTTTATCTTTTATGCAATACAAGCAGAGGGGCTTTGCTTTGAGGGTGCTTAAAATAAGGCAATTATAATTTAGTGGCTTTTCAGGTACACTTAATTCAAATTTGTAAATGTACACTGAAATTGCAGAGAATCATTCTATAAAAACACCATGTACAAGCTCCTTGATGCTGGAAAAGATTGGGTATTTGTATAAAGCAAGTCAGATCAAATAACTAGATGTATCTATGACATACATTTATATATTTCTTTACAGAAGAAATTCTTTCCCCATCTGAAAATTCTAATTGTTAACACACACAAGTGAACATGTATATATAAAAAGACATCAGTTTAACACATCACACTCTTTACTTATGACATAATTTTTGTGGTAAATACAGAGGGGTTCCCTGCAGGCATACAAGGCACAATATTGCCAAGAAGCATTCAAAGGAAAAAGAAAAACTTAGCTCTAGCTTACTTTTCACTCATTACAAGATCTTAGCAAACATATGTTTTGTCACATAGCGTATCAGCTTTAGCTTGTATAACATACCAGAAAAAGCTGTGGGAGTGAATACAGTAGAGTGAAAGTACTTTTTTTCTGCTTTCATCCAGATTTACTTCATATTCTACAAGATCCATCTATACCTCCTTCTCACAGTGACATACTGATGGTGCTGGGTTCTCTTGAAAGTTGTTACTGTTTTATAACTCTCTAAACTTTCTGAAGACCCTTTCATTTTTTTTCAAATTTCAGAGTACTACTGATTCTGGAGAAAAGAATAAGAAATTTTGTCACTGAGGTCTTTCTAGATTGAAACTGCTAAATGCTCCGATTTCCTGTTTGGGGAAAGTGTCCTTCATTCTTCCTGAAAAGAGGCAGAATTATCCTCCAGTCTTGCTCTGCAGATAGAACAAAGATGTTTGGCCTTTTTTCTCTGGGGATGGATGGAGCTTGAAAAACACACTGAACTTTGAAATATGGAGATTTACAAACAATGAACAGAAATTGTTAACTTTTGAGACAGAAATTGCATTGCAATTTAGGTGATGCTTTTATTGCGTGAAGAAATATGTAGGAAGTTAACTCTGCCAAAATAATTAAAATATTCTTTCCTTGAACAAGGGTATACTGCCTGAAGCATAGTAATTCTGATATAGGAGAATATGAGATATTTAAAATATTAATGTTAAACAGAGAAATTGCATCAGGTTTTAAGCAAAACATGTAGAAGCCTACTCGCAGTGAATATATTCAGATCCAGTGATTTATTCAGAGTCGACAGTGAAGACAAAGTCAAATCACACATTTAAAATTCCTAGAAGAATCAAATTATTAATGGACTTAAAAATACTTATACAGTAACAAGTTTCGTTAGAGAACTGAACTTGGTATGGAGGTGGGTAGGATGTGACTTCTCTGTGCACTTTTGCTACTAGGCATAAGTTTCAAGGATTCATAGAATCATAGAAGAGTAAGGGTTGGAAAGGACCTTAAGATCATCTAGTTCCAACCCCCCTGCAATGGGCTGGGACATGTTACACTAAACAATCTCACCCAAGGCTTCACCCAGCCTGGTCTTGAACACTGCCAGGGATGGAGCATTCACAACCTCCCTGGGCAATCTATTCCAGTGCCTCACCACTTTAACAGGAAAGAATTTCCTCCTTATATCCAAACTAAACTTCCCCTGTTTAAGTTTTAACCTGTTACCCTTTGCCCTGTCACGACAGTCCCTAATGAAGAGTGCTTCCCCAGCATCTCTATAGGCCCCCTTCAGATACTGGAAGGCTGCTATGAGGACTCCACTCAGCCTTCTCTTCTCCAGGCTAAACAGCCCCAACTTTCTCAGCCTGTCATCATACGGGAGGTGATCCAGTCCCCTGATCATCCTCGTGGCCCTCCTCTGGACTTGTTCCAACAGTTCCATGTCCTTTTTATGTTGAGGACACCAGAGCTGCACACAATACTCCAGGTGAGGTCTCACAAGAGCAGAGTAGAGGTACAGGATTACCTCCTTCGATCTGCTGGTCACGCTCCTTTTGATGCAGCCCAGGATACGGTTGGCTTTCTGGGCTGCAAGCGCACACTGACGGCTCATGTTCATTTTCTCATCAACCAGCACCCCCAAGTCCTTCTCGGCAGGGCTGCTCTGAATCTCTTCTCTGCCCAACCTGTAGCTGTGCCTGGGATTGCTCCGACCCAGGACCTTGTAGGACCTTGCAGGACCTTGCAGTTGGCATGGTTAAACTTCATGAGGTTGGCATCAGCCCACCTCACAAGTGTGTCAAGGTCCCTCTGAATGGCATCACTTCCCTCCAGCCTATCAACCAAAACCCACACCTTGGTGTCATCGGGAAACTTGCTGAGGGCACACTCAATCCCACTGTCCATGTCACAGACAAAGATGTTAAACAAGACCGGTCCCAACACCGATCCCTGAGGAACACCAGTCATTACTGGTCTCCAGCCAGACATTGAGCCATTGACCACAACTCTTTGCGTGCGGCCATCCAGACAGTTCTTTATCCACCGAGTGGTCCATCCATCAAATTGATGTCTCTCTAATTTAGAGACAAGGATGTCATGTGGGACAGTGTCAAACTCTTTGCACAAGTTCAGGTAGATGACATCAACTGCTCTACCCCTGTCCATCACTTCCATAGCCCCATCATAGAAGGCCACCAAATTGGTCAGGCAGGATTTACCCTTAGTGAAGCCATGATGGCTGTCACCAAGCATCTTGTTGTTTTTCGTGAGCCTTAGCATGCCTTCCAGGACAATCTGCTCCAAGATTTTGTCAGGCACAGAGGTGAGACTGTCTGGTCTGTAATTCCCCAGGTCATCCATTTTCCCCTTCTTGAAAATGGGGGTTATATTTCCCTTCTCCCAGTCTTCGGGAACTTCACCTGACTGCCATGATTTTTCAAATATGATGGCCAGTAGCTTAGCAACTTCATTCGCCAGCTCCTTCAGGACCTGCAGATGGATTTCATCAGGTCCCGTGGACTTGTGCACATTCAGATTTTTAAGATGGTCTCGAACCAGATCCTCTCCTACAGTGGGCGCAAGGTCTTCATTCTCACAGGCCCTGCATCCTCCTTCCAAGACTTTGGTGGTGTGGTCAGAGCATTTGCCAGTGAAGACCGAGGTAAAGAAGTCATTCAGAACCTCAGCCTTCTCCAAATCCTGTGTAGCTAGTTCTCCCAAGAGCTTCCTGAGGGAGCCTACATTGTCCCTAGTCTGTTTTTTATTTGCTATCTACCCCCAGGATCCCTTCCTGTTATCCTTAACATTCCTATGGAAGTTTAATTCCAACTGGGCCTTAGCTTTCCTAACCTGATCCCTAGCTTCCCGGACAACATCCCTGTATTCTTCCCATGCCACCTGTCCTTGCTTCCACTTATTATAAGCCTCTTTTTTCATTTGAATTTTCCTCAGGAGCTCCTTATCCATCCAAGGAGGTCTCCTGGCCCTCCTGCTGCACTTCCTTCTGGTTGGGATGCAACACCCCTGAGCTTGCAGCAGGTGATCATTGAATATCAACCAACAGTCTTGTTGGGCAGCCCCTCTGCCCTCTAGGGCTATATCCCATGGAACCTTCCTAAGCAGGTTCCTGAAGAGGCCAAAGTCTGCTCTTTTGAAGTCCAGAGCAGTGAGCTTGCTGCACGCTCTTCTCACTGTCCTGAGGATCTCAAATTAGAGCATCTCATGATCGCTGCATCCAAGGCTCCCCTGGAGAGTCACATTTCCAATGAGGCCTTCCCTGTTGGTGAGCATGAGGTCAAGCATGGCACCTCTCCTTGTTGGCTCCTCTATTACTTCCAGAAGGAAGTTGTCTTCTACACAATCGAGGAACCTCCTGGATTGCTTGTGCCAGGCCGTACCGTCCTTCCAACAGATGTCAGGGTGGTTGAAGTCACCCATGAGAACAAGGCCTGCAAGCATGAGGCTTTTCCTATCTGTCTATAGAGTGCTTCATCCACAGGTTCTCCTTAATCAGGCGGTCTGTAACAGATCCCCACAGTAATGTCTCCCATAGCTATATTCCCTTTAACCCTGACCCACAAACTCTCTGTGGACTGCTCACCTGTCCCCAGACAGAGTTCCATACTCTCCAGCCTATCCCTAACATAAAAGGCAACTCCCCCTCCCTGACTGCCAAGCCTGTCTTTTCTAAAAAGCCTCTAACCTTCCATTCCATGGAGCCATCCCACCATGTTTCTGTGATGCCGATTATATCATACCCCAAAATGGTTTGAATAAAATGTGAAAAAAATCATGTTTTGGAGAAAGAGAAGAAAATATATGTAGTAAGCATTGTGAAGTGTATTTTCTCTCTGATAAGAGAAAAACAGCTGGTGGTTTTTTTACGTCCTTATGACCAATCATGTCTAACAATAAGGGAGTTGAAAAAATTACACAGATCCCTAGAAATGTGATTAAATCTTCTACCATCTTCTCTGCATCTTCTTTTCCTTCCATAGGAAATCTAGAAAAAGTTAGAATGGAGTATTTGTGTTTTATATATAAAAAAAAATTAAATTAATGTAACTTTAAGTTGGTATTATTTTGTAAAACAACTTATGACATAAACTAAGTTACAACCAGTACATGTTGAAAACTAGGGAATGTGAAAGAGTTAGATATTTAATCATTGACTTACAAAGACACATCATGAGAGTTCATCCAGGATTTTCTTTAGCCTTCACAGTTTTTTTGGTGTTCATAACTTATAACTGTGGTGTTACTACAACAGGTAGTCATCATTCAGTGTTCAAAAACCAGTTTAGGAATTAATTATATTGCTTTGACTTCCATGTGTAGCTTTCTAAAATGTAAACATATCAAGCTAAATCAACTGCTGATTCCTCTGTGTTGCAACTGAGAGAATATTCATGCACTAAACGTTGCAATGAACACAACGATATTACTTACTGCTGTAGATACATATCTACATTATATATCAATTATACTGATATTTATACCCATAAATTTCCTTCTCTGAAATCAATTGACATTTCACAAGCACACTGGAGGGCAGATTTATATTCATTTCCACAGACAAAAACCACATGAATAAAGAAATCGATCACACACTGATAAAAACACACACAGTGTATTCATTTTTCCCAGCTGAAAAAGAGTTATTGATTCACTGCAAATATGGTTGGCTTGGAATTGCTAAAAGGTAATGGAATTGACAAATAATTAAAAAGAAAAAATTAATGTGCATATTTATTAACAACTACACTGAGCTCTTGAACACAATTTTTACTGTGATTAAATGCTTTATATGAAGTGTCAGTTCTAGCTTGATATTAAGAAATAGAATAATGATATTAGTATAAACTAGTAATTTAACACTTTTCCTTGGTTAGTTAAGTTTACATGTCTTCTTCTGACTTCTATTCACAGTTCTTGTACATTTATTTTGACACAAACACAGAAACTAATCTAAATTCAAACTGAAAGGGCCATGCTGTGTGCAGAGTTACCTAATTAAAATTTTAAACATAGCTACCCTATGATCTGTAAAGCAATTCCTAATCAATGAAGTGTTCTAATTGCATAAAATGCTTTCATAAAGGGGGACTTAATTGCAATGTACTTTAGCTCTCCATTGGTTAATACATTCCCACAAAACCAGAATGAAACTCATGCTTAGGATATTTTAATTCTATGACAAAGATAAAATCTGAAACATGGTGATATATGCAAAATTATTTTCATTGCTAGTTAAGGAGATTGGAATATGTGCTGATATACAAATAAGTTTCTCTCACTATAAAACTTCTTTTTGCTACTTGCATCATCACAGAATCATTCATTTGTAAGGAACAGATGCAGTAATACCAGAAATAGACTAAATTCTCTAGAGATACATTGTATGGTATTACTGCTATCAATGTAAACAACAGAGCCGCAAATCCTGTCTTCTCTACTTGCTTCTGCACTTTAGTACTTAGTATCACCAGCTTTCTAGCAAGCTTCACATGACATGGCAATTGGCTGACAAATACAGATTTTGTTTTATTGCTGCTGCTGTAAAAAGGAAATTTCAAAACTTGAGTTTACTGTAAATTGTTAAATTGCAATATCTAGAGCCTTAGCAGCCATTTGGAGGCTCAACTGTTTCGTTTAGCAGCTACAAAAAGGCCTTTGCCCTTCTGACATGAAGCAGCAGGTTAAGAAAATAGCAGCTGATGAAGTTCCTAAACTGATAAAAAAGAAATGCCAACAGGTGAACAGAGAAACAATTTAAGATGAAGATCATTGCTCAGAAGAATGTTACTATGAAGAGGTATGGGCTGTATAAAAGGTCCAGTAAACTTCTCATTCTCTGGTTAGGGCCCACTTGTGAAATACATGCACCAATGATGAAAGAGTTTTCACAGTCTGCAAAAGAACTCAGAAATTTCCTGGAACAACAACAGTTGAAGTTGAATGACACTGTTTTGTTTTGTTTAGACAACTGAAGTAATTTACATTCACACATAATCAGTTGCCCTTTAATTGAAAGAGAAAAGTTAGCACTAAGTTTAAGTCTTAAGTTAGACTAAGTATTGCACAGATAACCCCAAACTCTAGAAGTTCACAATGTTTATTACTATTACTTTCAAGACCTTTAAAAAAAAAAAGAAATCATGACAGTTTTTAGCGTATGACAACAGAAAATTATTTTTTCAATTTATCAGTCTTTGATTCTAGTAGACATACTCAAATATTACTAATTGTCTTCTCAGTTGTGTATGCAAGATTAGACAATCTGTGTCATGTTCTGAGTCTTTCTAACTTTATTTACTATCATTCTTTATTTTAATTTAGTGTTCACAGCACCACAAAAGTAGCAGTATATGCAAACAGAATCCTTCAAAAACCTTAAAGCAATTTCATCAGAATTTCTATTCAGATATGGATTTTTTTTCCATGGATGTTCAGAGGAACAACATATAAGTTATCCAACCTTAAGTTGATTATATAGCATATTTTTTAAACCTTTGTGAAAAGCAATTGTTACTTGCTATACGATTATGTAACCATTGCTTGATGAAGATCAAAACTTGGACCTGTGTGCACTTCACCTGATTTCACCATTTAATAAATTAGAATATAGATAAACTTGCATTCCACTATAAATTTTAAAGGTCATATGTATCTAGTAGCTGATGAAATTATGTACAGAAACTTGCATGTCATTTTTAATATTAGTTAGGTATGTCAAATTTGTGAATGTGTAGTGTGTGCACGGACAGCTATGAAGAATCCAGCTCTTTCAAGTATCTAAAGATATTTATTACATCTGTTGGTGTCTCATCTGAACTACATGTTGTGTTAGTTAAAATGTTGCAATGTCAGCAAAGCGCAATTTTTCTCAATCTTTTTCAGCTTTCCACATAGCATGCACCTGGACGTTTCTACTCTCAGAACATGCTTTAGGCGTTCCACCTTTCACAGGCTCAAATAAAACAAGTTGATTGTTTCCTTTACACAGACCCCAAACCAGTATCTCCAAACATCCAGAAGAAGCAAGTTCCTGTCTCCCAGTATTTCAAATCATCCTTACTGAGATTGCGCTTTCAGGTAAGGATGTAGTCAGTAATTAGCAGTACAGCCACCAACTTTGACTTTGGAAGGAATACAGACACATTCTCCCTGCTAGTTTTGATAATGGCCACACAGTTGGCTTGTATCCATAGCACAGTACAATACTTATAAAAACTGACAACAAATTGCTTCAAGTAGATGTGTACCATGTTTAAAGGTGGATTATATTAAAAGACTCTATCACCAAGTAACAATTATGCATTACTTAGAGCAATATTAATTCCACATCTGACAATTTTTAAACAGAATCAAAATGACAGATCCTTTAACCTTCTTATAAAGAGTATGTCAGTCTCTAACTTAAGGACAACTATATTTGCTTGTAGAGGGAGGATTTGAGGCGTTCCTCTGTAGACCGGTATCATTTTGTCTCAACAGTTTAATCAGTCACTGAGAATGACTTATATAGACCCAAAAAAGCTTAATATCTACTTCCAGGTATTCTGCCAGCAGGTGGAATAGACTCAAAAGTCTAATTTGATAAACCTCTACAGGATTTTCTGAAAAAATGAGAAACAAGAGAATAATTCAAATGACGTGCTCATGAAACATATTTGAAAACAAGCTTTAACTTCTGATTATGGTTTCAGCTACACAAAGAAAAGCAGATACTGCATAAATCTGGCTTGGCAAAAAGCTTTGAGACTTGTTGACGCTTTTGTCAGCTGCAGGCAGAGATATAATTTACTAAAAGTGCTGCAAGTCATAGATTTTTTACTCCTTGTTTATATAATTTTTGTTTTTGTGTTTGGAAAGCTACCCGAATTACTTCTGAAAGACTGAATTGTAGATTTAGTCAAACACGTTTACTTGATGAATTGATATTTAAATCTTTACTGTTACAGAAAGCAGAGTTTGAATTTTAATATGTGAAAAACATCATTTTTCTCCAGATAGCTTTCAATCATAGCAAGACAAACTTTAAGTTTCAACATTTTTGTCTTCTAAAGAAAAACTTCCAAAGTGATGCTTTGAGACTGCCTACTCTCACATATAAAGACTTCTTTTTTGTTCATAAAGCAATAATGAAACCTAAATATCTAATGCATTTTCATTTTTATAAGTCTAAAGCAACCTTATATGGCCTTGAATGAAACTTTGAAATATTTTCAGTACCCTGGGTAAGATAATTCTGGTTTATAAGAAATAACATTAAAACAAGACTTGAGAACAGTAGTCCCTCTGTATCTTTAACTCATAAGAATATTTAATTCGTATGTAACTTTCCCTGACAACCTTGTAGAATAAAGTCATAGAATCATAGAATCCTAGAATTGTTAGGGTTGGAAAGGACCTTAAGATCATCTAGTTCCAACCCCCCTGCCGTGGGCAGGGACACATAACGCTAAATCATATCACCCAAGGCCTCGTCCAACCTGGCCTTGAACACTGCCAGGGATGGAGCATTCACAACCTCCCTGGGCAGCCCATTCCAGTGCCTCACCACCCTCACAGGAAAGAATTTCCTCCTTATATCCAATCTAAACTTCCCCGTTTAAGTTTTAACCTGTTACCCCTTGTCCTGTCACTACAGTCTCTAATGAAGAGTCCCTCTCCAGCATCCCTATAGGCCCCCTTCAGATACTGGAAGGCTGCTATGAGGTCTCCACGCAGCCTTCTCTTCTCCAGGCTGAATAGCCACAACTTCCTCAGCCTGTCTTCATACGGGAGGTGCTGCAGTCCCCTGATCATCCTCGTGGCAAAGTCAATTTGGACTTTGAGAATTCTGAAAGGTTATTTAATGCATTGACTGAAAGACTATCTCAGGGGAGTTATTTTTCTCTGCATATCTACATAATTTGGTATTACCTGAAGATTTTTGTGCTTAGACATTATTAAAAAGAGAGTAATTCCGCTCTTGGTTGTTATTTCTGTATTGGGACGTAAGCAGGAGGCAGCAACAGAAAAAAAAGAGAGGATGTAAAAGACAGTCTTCAATGTGAAGGCCCTAATATTACTATGGATTCACTAATGCATTAAACATGATGAAATTCAAGACTGATTGAGCTTTCCTGCTTAGCTTTTAAGAAAGAATTGGTTTGGGTAGACTAAAATCACTCAAAGATTAAAAAGTTGAATCTTGTTTAAAATTCAGAATTTAGAGAAAATTTGTATTCTAGGTTTCCAGAAATTGGTAATCAAGATAAGGGAATTGCAAGAATTTTGATTAAAGACTAATTTTTATCTCAATGAGACTCATAAGCACAAAATGCTTTGCTAATATTACAACTGCCTAATTCTATGCCTAGGCTTTGAGGTCCCACTTCAAAGGTACAAAGAACAATATGAAATAAATAATTAATGTACCTCTTATCAATGTATCTCTTCACCTTCATTTTAATATGAGATTATATATTGCTTAAAATTGTTTATCATGCTTTTACTGTGTAATTAGAGTGATTTCTCTCAAATTGCAGAATACAGACTACAGAGTAGATGGACACATTGTTTAACTCTTTCAGCAACTACTGTATTTTTTCACAGTACACAATTACTCCTCCAAAGTTTCCAGGAATTTTTTATATCCCAAAATACAAAGAACCTATAAAGGAGACCAAAAGTACTTGCAGTAACTTACTGATATTTACAATATAAGACACAATTATGCTTTTCAAGTATAGTTTATTTTAAAATTCTTTATTCACAGAAGTTTCCGTTTCACTGTGATAAAATAGATATGCTATTGTTTTTATAGAATGTTCTTAGAGAAAAAGAGTTTTTTTTC
Source organism: Pezoporus wallicus (assembly GCF_028554395.1). NCBI lineage: Eukaryota > Metazoa > Chordata > Aves > Psittaciformes > Psittacidae > Pezoporus > Pezoporus wallicus. The sequence continues at coordinate 146,694 of NW_026635941.1, forward strand.
CTCTAGGCTTTTCTCCTACAAAGTTTTGATGTCAGATCATGGCTTACATAAGAATCCCAAAAGTTAGAATTACACTGGAATAAAAGTGTAAAGGAAACAACTTACTAGAATGAATTGTGAAGAGTGCCAAGGAGAACAGTGGAAAAAATGAGTTAGAAATAGCATGCCCTGCCGACAAGCTAAGAGGAGATGAACTTGATGGATTTACTCTCTCTGATACCTATACTGATAATACTGAATAAGTCTTCCCTCCAGGGTTCACACCTGGATTTGTAGAGATAGTTACACATAATAAGAACCGGACTAAAACAGTCAATATACCACCTGATACCTTTATTGGATTCCCAAAGACTAAAACTGAAAAGATATGGAGAATAAACTATTACTGCACTGTATTTACTCAGAGATAATCCCCACAACACTGTCGATGTTTCAGAGAACATAACTCCATGCCAAAAAAGAACACGTTTACAAGATTTGCTTTCCTAGTAACCTCTGTGGTTGAAGATGTTTTCACAGATAGGGTCTTCATATTAGGCATTTAAAAAAAAAATCCTTTTTAAGGACAGAAATTCCTTTTTAAGACAGGAAGAAGATAATGTCTCAGAGAGCTAGTCTCTTATTACATAATTTATTCCGCACTATTGAATGGTTCTACTCAGTTGCTGTAGAGTCTTACTGAATTTGGCTGAAGATCTTATCTAGCAATCATTTAGATGGCTAGTACTCATCTAAAATCATACAAAATTACAACTGTTTGAATAAAAATTGGAAGTAATGAAAAACTAATCTGTTCAAATTATATGAGTTACAGTTTTTAAAGATAAAAATAATTATTTTTTAGAAGCCATGTTCTTTTATCTCCACAATTACAGAAGCAACAGATAAAAAGTGAGATAAAATGGTTTGTTTCAGTATGGTTTATAATGCACAAAACTTTTTCTTGTAAGGTCTAGATTCATAAGATATGAGCATGAGCAACATTCAAGAAAAAAGGGGAATGAATGTATCATACACCAACTAGCAAAGCTTTACATTACTGATGCTGTAATGAGTATTCCAGCCACAAATACGTGATTATTTTTTTCACCAAAAAATTAAGAAATACAGGAATAATTTCATTCATTTACCACAAAAGTTAATTATTTTTATCATTTGGTTAATCAAATTTAAGATGCCAAAAAAATATTTCAAGTATGTTCTTCTATGAGGTAACATCCATTCAGAAAACTCTATTTCACATTTATTTTACAGGACTTGAACCATTTTTTATACCAATTTATCATCTGTCTTACTGTATATGAAACAAGTCAAGTGTGTAAATATCTCATACTGTTATTCTATACAGATTATAAGCAATGCTGAATGCACTTCAGGAAAACTTGCAGGAAACCTATAACAAAGGAGAGAAATACGCTCTTTTCATTCCATAGCTGTCACAGGTAATGTCAAGGTTTTCAATATTTTCAGCTCATTAACTAATGAGATTATGTTCTCAACCTATTTCCTTGAATCCCTTTGACAAGGGGAAAAAAAAAGAATATCAAAACAGCGACATACACACACAGATGAAACAGTGTATAATAAAAGCAAAATGTTTCCGAAAAATGACAGAACCTAACTAGTTCAATAAACAGACATTAAATATGTAACTGGCTATATGGTGGTTTGCCAGGATTACATCGAAGGCTAGCAGAATTACTTAACATTTACTTTTCTTACAATGGTCATGCTTCTATTACTTATGTTTTCCAACACAAGAGTCCATTTCTAATTGTTGTACATAATTTACACCAAGAATTACTGCGCTGTATTTCTGAAATAAGAGAACAGAAGACACACTGAATAATAAAAATCTGAAAGCAGTATTATAAGTAACTTCCCTTACTGATGGTTGCTGAAAGTCAAAGGTCAGAATTAAATTGGCTTGCCTACGCCAATGTTGTTCAACATGAATGCCTAAACATACTGTTTACATGAGCAGCTCATGAGCAGCTCTTGTTAATTTTTGTATATTCCTTTATTATTTGTATTTAATTATTTTCTTGTGTAACTACAGTTATTAATTTTATAAAATTGATACTGCAAGAATTATGACATTAATTATTGTCTGCACACTCTCATTTTTCTGTATCTTTTTTTTTTCTGGTCCTCTCTCAAAATAGTTGTTCATGATATTTCTGTCTTTGTATTATAAATAATTTTGAATTGTTCTATTCCTGAAAAATAAATCTTACATGTTAAAAGGCTTAACATACACACATCAGGCAAAGGAAGTACTCAGAAAAGATAGATCAGAATTAGTTACTTGTCAATGACAAATTGCTTGGAAACAACCTTTGACTTTTATGTCTGAATCAGTGTTCATGTTAGTAAAAAAGAAAACCCAGTGTCCTTCATGTGTCTATAGGTATGATACTTACGTATCACTTTCACAATTTATGCAATTATTAATGTTGTATAAACATCCTAAAGTATTTTAATTTGATTTTATACATTTTTCTCTTTTTTTTTTTAAGCTGCATAAGAAAATATGCAAATTTTTTCCTTCTTCAAAAGAGACAGTGACAGTATATTAATTTAATGTGTAAAGAATGTGATAGGAAACAGGGAATAGTCTTGTATTCGGTCGTGAAAGTTTTTGAATAGATATTTAAAATTAAGTTACTAAGCAGCAACATGATTTGAAGAAGCCTTCTGGACAGCCCTGCACTGGGGCATTATTAATCCCAGTTTTGCTATCAGCTTTCTTTGTAGTTTTAGGAAAATAGAACTAGGCTATTTCTTTCTCTTCCTCTCCCTTCTCCCAAACAGAAAACATGGGTTTAATTTCTAGACATGCATCTCCTAAAACTCATCAGACTATGTTTGAACAAGTCAATATGAAATACTTGAAAAAATTATATTCTGATGAAATTAGCCAATATTAGTAAAGCAGTTTATTTCTCTTGAAGAAAAGAGAAGGCTTATTGTTCATGCCTGCTTCCCCTGATAAATCATAGAATCATAGAGTCATAGAATTGTTAGGGTTGGAAAGGACCTTAAGATCACCTAGTTCCACCCCCCTTGCCGTGGGCAGGGACACCTTACGCTATATCGTATCACCCAAGGCCTCGTCCAACCTGGTCTTGAACACTGCCAGGGATGGAGCATTCATAACCTCTCCGGGCAACCTATCCCAGTGCCTCACCACCCTAACAGGAAAGAATTTCCTTCTTATATCCAACCTAAACTTCCCCTGTTTAAGTTTTAACCCGTTACCCCTTGTCCTATCACTACAGTCCCCTTGGAGTCTACCTACTCCAAGTGAGGTCTCACGAGAGCAGAGTAGAGGGGCAGGATCACCTCCTTCAACCTGCTGGTCACGCTCCTTTTGGTGCAGCCCAGGATATGGCTAGCTTTCTGGGCTACAAGCTCACACTGAAGCCGGCTCATGTTCATTTTCTCGTTAACCAGCACCCCCAAGTCCTTCTCTGCAGGGCTGCTCTGAATTTTTTCTCTGCCCAACCTGTAGCTGTGCCTGGGATTGCTTCAACCCAGGTGTAGGACCTTGCACTTGGCATGGTTAAACTTCATGAGGTTGGCATCAGCCCACCTCACAAGCCTATCCCTCCCAGAATAAGGACTACTAGTAGTATACCATTGATTTAGTGATGTTCAATGATAACACTAAAATAATCACTTCTCTTTTCAGCAGGTTCTACTCCTGTTTTGGTGTCATCAGGTTGGACACATTTAGAGACTCCAGGCAGGTGAAATTTAGCTTGTCCTTAAGCCATTGGAAAAAACATGATATGGTATATTACTGATGTTCTGTTGTTGCAATAGTAATCCTGCTCAGTACGAGAGGAACTGCAGGTTCAGACCCCTGCTGTGTGCACTTGGCTGAGGAGCCACTGGTACGAGACTACCATCTGTGGGCTTATGACTGAACACCTCTAAGTATCCCGCCTAGATGCTTGCTGCGCCATTGCATCATCGGTCGCTTGTGATTGACCCAGGAGATGACAGTCTTGTTCAGAATGCGCGGGTGAAGGTCTTCCTGAATCTTCCTTAGCAAAGACAGGCCTTCCTCATAGGAGAAGGAAAAATCCTATCATCTTCAAACCTGGGCTGATGGAGCTCGTCTACCCTTGTAAGGTCTTCCATCTAAGAGAAGGACACTCTTACAAAACCTACGACCTGAGGACTTTGCTGTCACCATCCTAGCTAGCTAGGTCGTGGCAGTTAAACCTCAGGTGTAAAGCGTGGGGCCAGTTCTGTGCAAGCTGCACCTCACCTAAAAAATCCACTGTTCAGGCTGGAAGGGCTCACTCTCACTTGTCTGAATGCACAGGCAAGGGTTGAAGCAGCAGGTGACAAGGTGCTTGGGAAGCTGCAGATCCAAATTTGTATGCGGGCAGACCAGTGCATGGGTAGCTCGAGATTGCTCAGGAGATGACAGTCCTGGTCAGACACTTCCTGATTGCCTAAGCACCTTTTTTTCCAACCAGATTTGCATATCTCACTTGCCCTTGGTCATCGTGCTTGTAGTAAGCGTGGTTAAAGCCCTTCCCAAATCTTCGCTCACGAAGCAAAGCCATCAATCACATATACATACACACGTATGTGTGTGTGCATATATATATATATACATATATATATATATAAAAAACCAATTGCAGCTACTGAGGAGCTCAGCACAGTGCACAACTAGGACACTGCTGTCCCTGGTGTCTCAAAGGGAGCTTTGCATTCAGAAGGGTGATTCTTGACAAGGCCCTAATCTAAGTCCTCAGGCTAACAAAATGACCATGAGTTGAGATGCCAGCCAGAGCTGTGCAGACCACAGCGCTCACTGTCATACCAGTGCTCCAACTAGTTATTCAGAGCAAGAGGAAGGCCATTGTCCTGTTTATGTTTACTATCATTTTATTTAAATTCATATTCACTTTTGATATTTATCCATGGTCAATGAGACATGCTCTCAGAATTTATATGCTCATGCATGATTTTGTATTTCTTAAAGAAGAATACTTTAATAGAGAGGAAAAGATTTTTCTAGAGCTTTTTTCTATCTGACCATTGGCCATATTCAGACTCAGAAATGAAGTTACCTTGCTAAAATTCTTCACCTGGTTTGCAAACTAGCCAGAATTCTTTATTCTGTTAGTTACATATTCATACCACATATGTACCACATATAGAGATAGATATATTTACTATGTGAAAATTGATTATATTCACAAGACCCACAAATTCCATTGGTGTTAAAGCTACATTCCAAAATATATTAACTATTTTAATAAATAATTTAAAGTTACCTCAAACACACATAGGAATCACAGGGCATTTCACATACTAATGTAAAACCACTCGCTAGAGCAAATAGTCTAGCAAGCAGTCTCATTTTAAGAATCAGAAATAAGATTGCCACTACCTCCCACTGGGAGCTTGTTCCAAAGTCTACCTGTTTTGGATTTTTTTAAATAAATTCTCTGAAATAGTTTTTATTCCCATTATTTTTTTTTCCTATACTAAACACCTCTCCCCCTCTGCCATATGGAAATAGGAATCCTTCCTACAGTTAAGTTTCTAGTTCAGGGCATAAACAACACTTCAGCTCTTTCCTGTGGGTAGAGTCTGGTTTTGGTTTGTTTTCAGACACATTTCTCCTGTCTGAATTATATTTGAGACCATAACAGTTTTGCTTGTCTCCCTTCCTCTTCAGCTGCCCAACTGTCCAAGTCATTCTATCCTTCAGTATCTGTTCTGCTGACAGGCAAGGGTATGCAACAAAACAACCACACAGTAGCTGTGTAACATGCACAATTTATTAAACAAGCACACTAACATGAAGTGGATATATATGTCTCTATATACAGCAAGTAAGTACAATAAAGCCAATCAGAGATGGATACATATAAGTACAGAGGAAAATTAGCAATGCATCAAATCAGTACTGCATAGAGAGAACAGAGATTAGGAAGTAATACACCACCAGTTATCACCGAATCATCATTCAGGCCCACACTTCAAGCTGGGGAACCTCACTGCAGCCAATACCAGGAGTCTCAGGTAAATGGGAAAATTCCTGCATGGTGTGTCCACCCGTAAGTGAGGCTTCAGATTCAGCCACAAGAGGGTTCTGCTTTTATACCCTTAGAAAAACAACCAGCTTCATGGCAGATCTGTAGTTTTTTTACTCGTGGGGCCATGCAGTTTCTCATGATATCTCTTTGTCCATGCCAAGAGTGTTGGCCAGGAACCATGGTGCAGCCAAGTATGACACAGGACAGCTGCACACCTATGTTTTCCTTCCTCCTTCTGACAAATAGTCACAAGGAACATAAACATATACACTCTACCGAATACACTCTGACAAAAAACATGTGTCTCTCAGTCATGAGTGGGTATCCCTCATCTGGGATACCATTCATTACAGTATCTTACTGAGGCCATGCATTCCAGACACTATCATCTTATTGCCATGTCAAACAACATTTCAGTTAACACAAAGAAATAGCAAATATATCTTATTTGTTGCTCTTCTAGCCATTAGACATCCAACCCAGGTACAGGACCTTGCACCTGTCCTTTTTGAACTTCATGGACCTGTCATTGGCCCACTTCTTAAGTGTGTCAAGGTCCCTCTGGATGGCATCCCTTCCCTCGAACATATCAACCAAACCACATAGATTAGTGAAGCTTTTCCTGATTTCTTCTCCTGAAGTTTTTGCTTTTCTCTGTTGGTGACTTGACTTTGGTACCTGAATGACTTCAACATTAATAGCTTCCAATATTTAATTATATTTCATCTTTTACTCTGAAGAAGTTAAATGCTAATCAAAGTAAACTGTTGCTGTATCTGTGGACTGCTTTGTGTCTTCTAGAATTTTTCAAACTTTTTTGTTTCTTATTCAGATGTTTAGTAGATAACTTCTATCACCTTTTGGAACTGTCAAAGACCTGCATGAAACAAGTGCAGGAATTAATCTCATTTTCTATCTGGAACCTCTTCATATAAGCTTTTAAAGCACTTTACACATGTACTGATATGAGTTGCATTTCAGCAGCATTCAGAAGTAAATGCCAGCAAAACTAATGATGTTCAACATACTATAACCAGTGTAAAACTTCAAGCAGCAAGCTGGCAAGGTTTAGTATAAAGCTCTCTATGGACTCTACTATGGAAAAGGAAAACAGTAACTCCATGTAAAGAAACAACCCTTTATATTTTAAAAACATTTTTTACTCACACATTTATGCTTAATATCAAGCATGAAATTTACATATGCTAGATACAAGGTCAACATAATTTCCTTAGCAAAGTAAAGGAATTGTTGTGTGTCACCAACAGCTAGAAGAGTATGATCAAAGAATGCACACTTTTCAAAAATAGTTCTGGACCTTCTTTGAGCTCAAACTAGAAAGTACCAGCTTTTACATATCCATAGCCCTCAGTAAGTACTGCAGGTCTTGATAAGGTTTGAACAAAAATGACATTGTAACATCAGAATTTATTTCATACTCATTTGAATGCAAATTAACATGAACATTTCACAGGAAGTATTTGTTTAGCAGGAGCAATAGGAAAGGATCAGGGAAAGCCAGTTCATCAGGACTAGCTAACATAAGGGAAGTTCTCTTAAAAGTTCAGAAAGATAATGGCTTTTCAACTTCTAAGTAAATTCATTATTATACAATTTAGCAATCATTAATATCTTAACTGCTCAGGCAGTGCTTGTGTACAACTTTAGTGAACAGAAGTTTGTAGAAATAATGGTAATTTACAGAGAAAAATCTGATTAAAAATTCTTAGCTTCTCATGTCTCTGTTACAGGGTTCTGATTTGATTTATTCTAGATAGAAAATTGTGCTGTTTCCATTAAAAATAGAAAGACATGTAATTTAATTACTCCATGGAATTCAAAGCAAGAAAAGAGTCTCTGTTATGGGAATTTAATTCATCTTCCAATAAGAAATCCTGTAGAGCAAGAGATGGCTGAGCAAATACAGTTTGCGGAAGGCAGCATCAAAATAAATTCCAATAACCGAAAAATGCCGCACTAATTTTAAACAGAGCATGCACTTTGCCTGAACACACATCTTCTAAGTAACCATTAGCAACTTAAGTCAGTCAGGCTCAAAGAGAGCTTTTTTCTTCCTTTAAACTAAAGAGACAGACACTAAACATGCAGGGATATGAAAAAAAAAGTTCCATACCAGAAATACATTTATTTGTTTTTTGCTTAATTTAATTTCTATTTTAATTAATTGTTATAAATGCCACAATGGGAATTTTGTGTTATTAAACTTATAACATGACAAAAACAAAGTCCTAATATGTTTTCTAAGTATAATAAAAAAATGAAACCAAACCTAACAAAAAATCCCAAATCAAGGTGAACCCTGCCCTAACTGATGACTCATCATCACGGCTTGACTTTGCGAATGAAGATCTGGGAAGGTCTTTACCCACACTTACTACAAGCACGCTGATGACTAAATAGGCCAATGTGAGATAGGCAAATTCGGTTGCAAAACGCACAGCGAAAGGTCTCCTTGGGTGGTATAGGCACGGCGTGATTCTTTCTACATTGTCTTTTCTCCTCGAGACTAGCTCTGAGTGAGTTCTCAAAGGAGACAACGGCATTATGGATGGTGTGTCTCCAAGTCTCCCCATTGGAGGCCAAGGTGGACCACTGATAGTAGTCAATATGGCCAAGGCTAAGGTATTGTTTCAGGGAGTCCTTATATCTCTTCTTTGGGGCACTTCTCTTGCAGCAACCAGTGGCAAGTTCACCATAAAACATGATCTTAGGGAGGCGGTGATCCTTCATCTTAGAGACGTGCCGTGCCCAGTACAGCTGCGATTTCAGCAATATGGCCTTGATACTCGTGACCCCTGCTTGTTCAAGGACAGTAACATTTGACACATAGTCAGTCCAATGGATGTTTAGAATTGTACGGAGGCAGCGCTTGAAAGTGTTCGAGGATTCGCAGGTGATGGCGATACATAACCCATGATTCAGACCCATATAGAAGAATAGACAGTACAATGGCTCTACAGACACTGATCTTTGTACTTTTCTTCAGGTGCTTACTTCACCAGACTCTTTTATGGACTTTTCCGAAGGCTCTATATGCCTTTGCTATTTTGTTGTTTATCTCTTTGTCGATCATGGCATCCAAGGAAATAATGCTTCCCAGATAGCTGAACTGCTGAACTGACTTAAGCTCTGACTCGCCAATGGTAATGTGGGGATGATGATAATCTTCTTGTGCTGCAGGTTGGTAGAGAACTACTGTCTTCTTCAAGTTGACTTCCAGCCCAAAAAGCTCAGCTGCCTCTGCAAAGCAAGATGTTAAATGCTGCAGAGCTGCTTCTGTGTGGGCAACAAGGGTGGCATTGTCAGCAAAAAGAAGTTCACGGACAAGATGATTTAGGGTCTTAGTGTGGGCCTTCAGTCATCTTCGATAGAATGGGCTCCCATCATTATGATATTGAATATAAATGTCGTTTTGTTCATTGAGGTCTACCATAGGCCTTTGGAGCATCATGCTGAAGAAGATTGTGAGTAAAGTCGGTGCGAGAACGTAACCTTGTTTCACAGCATTGGTAATTGGGAAGGGCTCAGAGAGTGCATCGCCATATCTGACTTGGCCTTGCTGATCCTCATGTAACAGAATAATCATTTTGAGGAACTTGGGGGGACAACCTAATCGTTCCAAGATCAGCCACAGGCCTTTTCTGCTCACAGTGTCAAAAGCTTTGGTGAGGTCAACGAAAGTTACAAAGAGCCCCTTATTCTGCTCTCTACACTTTTCTTGCAGTTGTCTGAGAACAAATACCACGTCTGTGGTACTTCTATTAGCTCTGAAACCACACTGACTTTCAGGTGGAAGTTCTTCTGCGACAGCAGGTACTAGTCTGTTCAATAATACTCTTGCAAGAATTTTTCCAGCAATGGAGAGCAGAGTTTTACCTTGGTAGCTTGAGCAGTCTGACTTTACACCTTCTTTCTTATATAGAGTGATGATGATTGCATCACAAAAATCTGATGGTAATTTACCTTGTTCCAAACAGTGTACAACTAGCTCGTGAAATTTAACATGAAGTGCTTGGCCTCCATGCTTCCAGATTTCAGGTGGGATTCCATCAACCCCAGCTGCCTTGCCAGTTTCCACCTGCTGCATAGCCTTAAGAGTCTCTTCCATGGTAGGGGCTAAATCCAATTTGGTTTTCACAGTATCACAGTATCACAGTATGCTAGAGATTGGAAGGGACTTCGAAAGATCATCTAGTCCAATCCCCCTGCCGGAGCAGGAACACCTAGATAATGTTACACAGGAATGTGTCCAGGCGAGTTTTGAATTTCTCCAGGGAAGGAGACTCCACAACCTCCCTGGGCAGCCTGTTCCAGTGTTCCGTCACCCTCTCTGAGAAGAAGTTTCTTCTCAAGTTTAAGTGGAACCTCTTGTGTTCCAGTTTGTACCCATTACCCCTTGTCCTAACATTGTTTGCCACTGAGTCGAGCCTGGCTCCATCCTCGTGACACTCCCCCTTTATATATTTATACACACTTATAAGGTCACCCCTCAGTCTCCTCTTCTCCAAACTATAGAGACCCAGCTCCCTCAGTCTTTCCTCATAAGGGAGATGCTCCACTCCCTTAATCATCTTCGTTGCCCTGCGCTGGACTCTCTCCAGCAGCTCCCTGTCCTTCTTGAACTGAGGGGCCCAGAACTGGACACAATATTCCAGATGCGGTCTCATCAGGGCAGAGTAGATGGGAAGAAGGACCTCTCTCGACCTACTAACCACCCCCCTTCTAATACACCCCAGGATGCCATTGGCCTTCTTGGCCACAAGGGCACAGTGTTGGCTCATGGTCATCCTGTCGTCCACTAGGACCCCCAGCTCCCTCTCCCCTACACTGCTCTCTAACAGGTCGTTTTCCAACGTATACTGGAACCTGGGGTTGTTCCTGCCCAGATGCAGGACTCTACACTTTCCCTTGTTATATTTCATCAAGTTACTCCCTGCCCAACTCTCCAGCCTGTCCAGGTCTCGCTGGATGGCAGCACAGCCTTCTGGCGTGTCAGCCACTCCTCCCAGCTTAGTGTCATCAGCAAACTTGCTGATAGTACACTCAATTCCCTCATCTAAATCACTGATGAATATATTAAATAATACTGGTCCCAGTACTGACCCTTGAGGCCCTCCACTAGTTACAGGCCTCCAACTAGACTCCGCCCCATAGACTACAACTCTCTGGCTTCTCTCCTTCAGCCAGTTCACAGTCCACCTCACTACCTTTCACCAGTTGTTGTAAAATGTGCTGGATTCCTTCGCCTTGGACTACACGGTTAGCACTAAAGAGTGTTTGAAAATGTTCAGACCAATGATTCAGGATAGAGATTTTATCTGTAAGAAGCATTTGGCCATCTGCACTAAGTAAGGGGCTTTGAATCTGAAATGTGGGCCCATACACTGCTTTCAGAGCCTCATAGAATCCTCTGTAGTCACCCAAATCTGCACATAATTGATTCTTTTCTGCTAGGCTGAAGTGACATCCACTTGTTCTGGATGTCTCGAAGTTTCTGTTGGAGTTTGCTACATGCAAGACGAAAGGCTGCATTTCTTACATGGCAAAGTGTCTGAGCAAGGTGTGCTTGATGGGCAGATCTCTTCTTTGTCAGCAATTCCTGGACCTCCTGGTTGTTATCATCAAAACAGTCTTTTTTTTTTCTTTAAGGAGAACCTAATGGATTCTACAAAGGACTGCAAGATGCTATTTTTACTATGTTGCCAAAGTGCTTCAGGAGAAGAATCTATAAGACAGTCTTCAAGCCTAGTTTGAAGGTTAGCCTGAAAGCTGTCCCTCACTGCAGCTATTTGGAGATTATTGACATTGAGCTTCCTCCTCGGAATGCCTCCCCTCTTAGGTTTGGGCTTGAAGTGGAAGTTAAGTTTGCAATGCACAAGGCAGTGGTCTGTTTGACATTCTGCACTAGGCATCACTTGGGTGTGACAGACATCACAAATATTTCTCTGGTGCACTAAGACATAATCAATAAAGTGCCAATGTTTAGATCGAGGATGCACCCAGGTTGTCTTCTGGATGTCTTTCTGCTGGAAAATATTGTTGGTGATGGTAAGCTGCTCTGCAGAAAACTGTAGCAAGAGGTGACCGTTATCATTGCAGCTACCAACACCATGCTTGCCTAGTACTCCTTTCCAGGCTTCAAAGTTCTTACCTACTCGGGTGTTGATGTCTCCAAGGATTATGATCTTATCTTCTATAGGAACCTTTTGAGTGAGGTAACACAGGTCGGAGTAGAAATTTTCTTTTTCTGCAGGGTCAGCTTGCAGAGTTGGAGCATATATGCTGAAAAGAGCAACATGTTGCTTATTGTGTAGTGGAAGGCATAAGGAGATAATATGATTGAAATGCCCTATCTGCAAATTTTCAAGTTTAGAGATGATGGAGTTTTTAATCATGAAGCTAACTCCAGAAAGATGACTTTCAGTTTTGGATTTGCCTGACCAGTAGAGTGTATAGCCTGCACCATGCTCTTTAAGGCTACCTTCTTCATGAAGGTGAACTTCACTGACAGCAGCAATACAGATATTAAGTCGTGACAACTTGTTGGCAATTAACGCAGACCGGTGCTCAAGACCCCCACTGTTCGCTGTATCAAGCATGGTTCTGATGTTCCAACATGCGACTGTCAATCTGGACACACCTTTGGAGGCAGATGTATGCCTTTGTCTCTTTGTCTTTAACCAACCGCAACAGAAGATGCCTGTTGGCCATGGATAGCCAGTCAGGTGGAGAGGGAGATGAGCTTTTGTTAGGCCACCTTTTCTAGGCCTCTCTCCATATGGATCAAGCAGTGCTCTCCTTGGAAAAAGTCTGCTTGGTCATTTAGGATGTTTCTGAACAAGACTGCCATCTCCTGGGTCATTCTCGAGTGATCGATGTCCTGAACCGTCTTGTCCTGGGTTCAGCAGTAGCAGTCATTTTTCTCCTTCTTGGTAGATGGTGCAGTGCAGTGTTTTGATTTTCGGCTCAGGAACAGAGCTGATAACAAGGATGTTTTGGTTTGGCCAAGGACTTTGTGAGCCTCATGCTCTGCCAGGGAAGAGGGGAAGCCAGGAGGAAGCAGAGACAGGACACCTGACCCAAACTGACCAAAGAGGTATTCCATACCACAGCACGTCATGCCCGGGATGTAACAGAGAGTTAGCCGGAAGGGCTGGGAGACTGCGGAGGCTGGAGGAGGTATTGGTCAGAGCTTGGTCGGGCTGGGGGGGCGAGTTATCGGTTGGCTGGTGGTGAGGTGATGTATTCTCTTCCCTTGTTATTTCCTTTATCGTTATTATTATTGGTGGTAGCAGTAGTGATTTGTGTTATACCTTAGTTACTAAACTGTTCTTATCTCAACCCGTGGGAGTTGCATTCTTTTCGATTCTCCTCTCTGTCCCTCTGGGAGTAGGGGGAGGGAAAGAAGGGGGGGAGTGAGTGAACGAGTTACCTGACTGGGTTTAAACCACGACACGTCTGCATACAGGGTTGGGTCTGCGACTTCTAGTGCACCTTATCACCTGCCATTTTGTCCCTCACCTGTTGCTACAGAGCTTTGCAAGTGTGGGTAAACCCTTCTAGCCTGCGCAGTGGATTTTTTTAGGTGAGGCACAGCATGCGTGGAACTGGCCTCACCCTTTACACTTGAGGTTTATCTGCCAGGGCCTAGCGAGCTTGGTGACAGCAAAGTCCTCATGTCGTAGGTTTTGTAAGAGTGTCCTTCTTGTAGATGGATGGTCTTACAGGGCTATATGAGCTCCATCTACCCGGGTTTGAAGTTAGAGTTGTCCTTCTCCTAGGATGGTTGTCCAAAGGCCCATCCTGCCCATGGACACACTTTTTCTGACCCTTCAGTTGAGACCTGCCTGGCATGGGGGACCCTACCGGAGGCATATGCCACCACCAGTCTAGCTCCCAACCTCACAAGCGCACGCAAGCTCTTTCCCGATGACAAGGGGGTGTCCACGAAGGAGAACTGATGACTAATACACTAATGTATTACCTATGTTTGAGCTGCCTTGCACTTTAAAATTTGCTTTACAATTTCAGATTAACTTCTGGGTTATTTTGACCCAAAGTTAGCATGCTCGCTTATTTTCATTCAAACAAATCGGTTTTTATTCACACAGTAAAATTTTCTAAAAGATGATATGCTTATACACAGAAGAAAACAAAATCTTAAGTTCCTCTATTAAGTTTCTTAAGTTCCTCAGTATATAAATGAGATTAAAATCTACCTGAAATATACAATGCTGTACTCATGAGTAGGAAGATAAATAGATCAGAGAGTACAAAGATTCATACGGGGCTTGACAGCAAGCATATACAAGCTCTACTTATGATATAAAGGAGAACAGAACCGGGATGGTGAAGACTATTAGCTCATGACCACATACAGCTTTTTAACAATTAGTCATTCATTAGTCAGTTTTGAAAGAGATATTTTGACTACCTGGTTGCTCAAATGTAATTATTTCTTATAGACAATAGTTCCATTCTGTATGTTTGTGCTTTGAATATACATATAAAATTGAATCATAGAATAGTTAGGGTTGGAAAAGACCTTAAGATCAGGTAAGGACAGAGCCTTGGGTTTAGTGTGAGGTGTCCCTGCCCATGGCAGAGGGGTTGGAACCTGATGATCTTAAGGTGCTTTCCAACCTTAACTATTCTAAGATTCTACGATTCTATGATCTTAAACCAGCACAATTTTAGAAAACACATGGCAAAAGACCAGAAGGCCAAATTTTGAAGTGGTTTACACAGTGGAGAGCTTCAACTACTGACATTGCAAAGAGGTGTGGAATTTAGCCTGTTTGTTTTCTGATTTTAGGATAGATATATGGAACGGGGCAAATGCATTTTTGAGATAATGAACAAGTATAGATTTTTAGTTCATGCTCATGATAATTCCAATTACTTTAAAAATAATTTCTGTGGATTTTAATCTGAGCATCATATTCCACCCTGATATTAATTTTCTTCCTTTACATTCTCCAAGTCTGTTTCTGTTACCCACCCCCTAATTAGAGGCAGAACACGCTGGAGCATGAACAAGTACAGATGGCAAATCAAGCACAAGAGAAACTTGAAAAACTGCCCATGCAAAGCAAGGCATATTAGCTTATGTTTACAAATTTTACAAAATAGAACCATATAACTAGTACTTTTCCCCCTACTTATGTCTGCATAGCTAATCCAACAAAATGAACTTTTATAAAAAATCTAAATTATAAGTGAAAAAAATCGAGGCTTATAAAAGAGGATGGTTACAAGACTTAAGAGGCAAGCTTCTTTCTGTAAGTGAATCCTTCAGAACGTCCTGGAGAATACAGAGAAGTAATAGGGCCCAAAAATATTTAAAGTTTGCTTTAGGAATTTCATGGTTCAGTTCAGGTATAGGCCAGTGTAGCATATGAAATGTGGGTGGTGGTGTCCAGAAAATATGTAAAAGTTAAAAACTTTAACTAGAATATTATTTGTCGAAGAATATTATTTAAGAGATGGTACGATAGAAAGCACTGAAAAGGATACTTTTGGCTAAAAGTCCAGCCTTCAAACTTCCAAGTATCTCTTTCCTTTCTAAAAATCTAAGAGATAAAATTGACCTGTCTTTTTCAGTTTTATCTAATTTTTGTTTCAAAGTCAGAGATGCTGTAAGTACAGGACAGGTGGTTTTGCTGCAACCCCACTGAATTCCATAAATTACCTTTCTGCAAGGTAAGGTATTAGTTGTGAATGTCAGGAATGATCACTAGACCTGAAACATTTGAGATTCGTTCAATACTTAAAAAAAAATAAAAATAAAAAGAGTAGGCAATCCCCCTGGTCCTATTGATAAAATAGAAAGCTAAATTGGTGAAGCCAAGTCTGAGATGTTGAAGCAGTAGAAGTCTTAATTAAGTATCCTTTTATGACCTGGTGCCAACTCAGTTTTTAATTCAGAGTGCTGTAGCTGAACTGAATTTGCAAAGGTAAAAGTTGGCAAAGTTACAGAGGTGCAAGTACAAGTTTATGAAAACCTGGTTCTTTTTAAGTTCTTTTACAATAGTTTCTGTATACTATAGACTACAAATTATTTCACAGACTTCAGAAGTTTGTGAAAAGTAAGACTGGAAAGAAATCTTGGAAAAGCTGGAGAAGGAGCACATCTGTGTTGTTTCCTATTCTTACCTTTAATCCATTTATCTGGTTAGGATTAATGCTCTGTGGAAGCAAAGCTGAACTGATAGTTACACAGCCACATGATACATAGTATGCAAAAAAATAATGAAGCTATGACCTCCGAGACTTACAGTAAATAAACAAAACATAAGTTACCCCAGAGAAATAATAGGGTTTCCCCTTAGAAATACCCTGTAGTATTTGGTGAGATAGGCTAAGAACACATATCAACATGATGACAATAGCTTACATAATTAATAGGTTTTCTTTTTTTATTATTATAATACAAGTTCTTGCAGACCCAGTTCTCAAGGCAGAGAGTTCAACAGTCTCTTAAGTTTTTTAAAGATGACAAATAATGATCTTAGCTTAATGAGTGGAGTATTAGACACATTTGTAATTACATATTTTACATTTACTATGACCCTGAAGTATCACATTCTTTCCTTGTTTAATGCATAGATTAGTCACTGACATTCATGTTATTTCTCTACATGATTATCCAACAGACCACAAACTTTCATGGCCTTAATGTCAGTGACTTAATGATAGTGTCAGACTCCTTGCTCAAACAGGTTTCAATAAATATACTACCTGTCTCTGAGGAAGTTATGTTCATATTGTTAACACCTCTGCTGCTCTGAAAGACAGGCATTGACATCAGAATCCCCTTATTCTGTACCAGGTAATTCTGTGCCTTGTTCTGTACACTAACACAGAATGGTGACACAAAATGCTTTCAGGAGTCAGTTTCATGAATGTCGTATTTTTTCATTCATTTTATTTATTTTATCTAATGGTTAGCTGACCCTCAAGATAATAATGTGGTTTGGAATGCTCATCATGTTTATAAAAAACAAAAAGGAAGTAAATCATACCCTATTAAGATAATTTGTCGGTATAATTTTATGTCTTTAACTGAAAAAAAATTGTGCAATCATACAGTACATGCAAATTATCAAGAAATATTATAAAATGTTATCCAATTTAAATCATATCATGTATGGCTATGAAGTCAAAAGGATTGGTAGCGTATGCTTTTTAGATACAGCAGCCTAGGCTGCAGAACCCTACAATTCTGTGGCCAGAGAAGTCATAACAACACAGAAGATATCAGTTTGATCAAATCAACAAAGACGTATAATTTAAGGTTAATTCATCTAAAAAAAAAATAAAAAAAAGAGCCTGCAATTTTATTATTCTCTCTCTATTTATATTAATTGAACGTTA
Source organism: Pezoporus wallicus (assembly GCF_028554395.1). Taxonomy (NCBI): domain Eukaryota; kingdom Metazoa; phylum Chordata; class Aves; order Psittaciformes; family Psittacidae; genus Pezoporus; species Pezoporus wallicus. The sequence continues at coordinate 164,162 of NW_026635941.1, forward strand.
CCTTGAGCAGCTTTTCACGTAGACTTGTATTTTGATAAATTTATATATGTACAAGAGAGCATTGATGAAGGGTTTATTGTTTGTATATAATTTGTATTATTGTATTTTTCACCACATTAATTTTCACAGATCTTGGTGTATTTTGCTTTTAATATATCAATACAAAAAATATATTCATATAAACCTTAATACATGTAGATATTTCAGTTTTCAGACAGGAAAACTTTCCACTTCAGTGATTTGGTTGTTAAAGCAATCTAAATTGTTCTGAAAAACATTTTGTGCTACTGTAGCAATCGTAATTTTAAAGCTGAATACTTTCTGTTACCATATATTGCTTAAAGCAGGGTGTAGTAACAGAACTAAAAACCACAAACACCCCAAAACATAATATACCATGCTGTTTTACTTACAGCATAGTATACCAAGCTATAGAAAGGGAACATAAATGCATTTCTCTCCTTTTACTAATATAATTTTTCCCTCCAGAACATCAATTTAGAACTTATATTTTAAATTCTCACAGTTAAACTAGTAGCTAATTTCATGGTAAAACAGAAATACAGTTCTTCATTATTTTTCATTTTCAGTGCTTTTCATCATTATTTTCTTACCTACCATATGCAAAGATGGTAAAAATGCTAAATATATATATTTATATATATATATCTTTAGTAAAATACTAAAGGTAGGTGGAGTACACACAATCAGAAAATTTCATCCTTTACAAATTTTTCCCTACTTTTGATCATTACCCAAAGATCTAGAACTAGCTCCTGAAACTAGGAAAAAACAAACCCAGGAGAAATATGTGAGGTAATACAATAAGTAACCTTGAAGGACCTGACAGAAAAAAGAATATTACTCACTTTTTTTAAGAGCAGGAAACATATGGAGTAGCTACTAAGCTACTAAGATTTCAGTGGAGCAAGAGCAGATGCTACATTTAAAATTCTACCATAATCTCACAGAAAATTATTTCCATAAGAGAAACAATATGCAATAGTTATAAACCACATTTTTATAAAGTATTCTGATAAACAAGCTGGATTTAATGCGAGAAGTCAAGAAGAGCTAGTGTGCTAGCTGCCATGCCAGCCTTGTAAAGGCCCCAGCTCCTTCACTAGTGCAGAAAGGCTACTTGGTCTCTCAAGCACCCTCTGGGAGAACTGCTGGGCAAACACTCACAGCAGATCCTCAAGCCCCAACAGCAGTGACATGCACGGCAGCCTTGCAGGAACAGCACAGTCATTCCAGGACCTATTAAGTATCTGTTATATCCAGTGTCTTTGACCTCATTTCATTCTATAGTACTAGGCATCCCCAGGACATACAGCCGTAAATTTTTTGCATACACTTTCTTCCTTCAAGATCCTGCTCAGAATATTACTCAACTCAGAAAAACAAAGAAATCTTGCAACAAAGTTTGTACAAGAATTAACATGTTAAGAGTATTTATGAATACTTTAAAGGAAAGTACTTAAAGTTCATCTGTATGAAAACTGAATGAAACAGAAGTATCCAATTTGAAATGAAGACTGAAAACTGAAAGGAAAACATCAGGTTTTAAGACCAGTAAGGAACCTCAAGGGTTACCTAGAGTAGATGGAAGTAATAATTTACGATATATTGGAGAAAAGTAGACTTAAACTGATATGTATTTATTATATTAATTTTTACCCAAAAATATTTCTAGAGCAAAAATTTTGAATGGAATACAGGCTATTTAATATTACTTTGATTTGTGGACATAGCCACTGATAGTTTTTTAATGGAAAAGAAAATCAGAAATGATCAAAATCAGCTTAGAACATCAGAAGAGAAAACCTATTTCTTTTGCAATATAGTAAAATATTTTGTCATAGGAGAAGCTACATTGATCCAGAAATATTTATGGATATACCCCAGGTTGCATTTTCAACATAACATAAGCATAAGCATCTAGTCTATAAAATAGCAAAGTTCCCTAAAGCGAAGGAGAAGTGAAAAACCATGAAAAACAGTACTTCACAACGATCAACGTAAACCAAAAAATAAATCTCAAAGACAGTTTTTAATAAGGTCCATATGCAACCAGAGTCAATTTTCTGCCAGACCAGTTCTGATCTTTTGATCAGAAACAATTATTTGGATCCTAATGTAGTGTAATATTCCTGCTAGGGAGTGGCAGAGAAACTGGGGTAGTTTTTTGTTTGGGTTTTCTTGTTTTTATAGGTTCCCCCTTCTCCTCCCCAACAACCATAATGAAAATTATACTTTTGCTCACCAGCTCAGGGTTAGGGAAACAAGAATGAAAGACAAAGGTATGGGTTCTCTGCTTAATTAGAGACAGGGATCAATGACATGCAGATCCTTTGATTTGAACCTAAATTGTCCGATTTTCCAAATACATTACAACATATATACAGACAGATTGAAAACATTGTTTACTGCGTCTGTTCCACCTGTCTAAAAGGGGCTGCAATAGACAAATCTTCAGTAACAGGAAGCAAGTAAACTGAAGCTACAAGGGTAGGGGAACATCAGTCCATCCCATTCCTACCAGCTTGATGCCAGTGTGAGATGCTCAGAGTCTGGAGAGGGATTGCAATTCAGCAGGAGAGCATCTAAAGAGCAGCACAAAGGAATTCCTGCCATTTCAACCATTATGTCAGCTTCTTCAGGGGCCCAGCTTAAATATGTCTATGCAAACACATGGAGCATGTGGAATAAACAAGAGGAGTTAGAGACAAAATGCTTGCCTGCAGTGCTATGATCTTATTAACATCATGGAGACATGGTGGGATGGCTTCTATGACTGGAGTGCTGGAATGGAAGGATACAGGCTCTTTATGAAGGACAGGCAGGGAACAAGAAGGGGGTGTCACCCTCTAAGTCAATGACCAGCTGGAGTGCATGGCACTCTGCCTGTGGATGGATGGAAGAAGAGCTGACCAAGAGCTTAAGGGTCAGCATTAAGGGGAGAGCAAGAGCAGATGACATTATAGTGGGGATCTGCTAAAGACTGCCCAACCAGGAAGACAGAGTGGATGGGGCATTCTATAGGCATTCACAAGCCGTGGTCCTCAGGGGGAAATTCAACCACCCCAAAATCTGTAGGAGAGACATTATGGCAAGACACAAGCAATCCAGGAGATTCCTGGAATGTGTTGGTGATAACTTCCTTCTCCAAGTGATAGAGAAAAAAACAAGGAGAGATGCTGTGTTGGATCTTGTTCTCACTGACAAGAAGCTGTGGATATCCCATCCCTGGAAGTGTTTAAGTCCAGCGCTTGAGTAACCTTGTATAGGGGAAGGTGTCACTGCCCATGGCAGGGAGGTTGAAACTTGGTGATCTTTAAATCTTTAAGGTTCTTTCCATCCCAAGCCATTCTAGGATTCTAAGAGTAAGCTGCTTAACTTCCTGTACAAGACCCAGCATGCACTTCTTTGGATCTAAGGTATACCCTAAATACAACGGTGACCAGCAAGCTCTAGATGACCTTTACTGGGAGCACTAAAAATAACTAGGAAAACCAAGTTTGCACGTGCCATAACAGCAATTTATCTACATAAAGCTTATCAAGCTATTTTTATACAAACGTTGTAGCATTTAAGGACACACAAACTGAACTCCTGGAAGGCATGCTAAGTCACATGATAAACAACAAGATGCTTGGTGACAGCCAGCACAGCTTCACTAAGGGGAAATCCTGCCTGACCAATTTGGTGGCCTTCTATGATGGGGCTACAGAACTGATGGACAGGGGTAGTGCAGTTGATGTCATCTACCTGGACTTGTGCAAAGCATTTGACACTGTCCCACATGACATCCTTGTCCCTAAATTGGAGAGACATCAATTTGACAGGTGGCCCAATCAGTGGATAAAGAACTGGCTGGATGGCTGCACGCAAAGAGTTGTGGTCAATGGCTCAATGTCCGGCTGGAGACCAGTAACGAGTGGTGTTCCTCAGGGATCGGTGTTGGGACTGGTCTTGTTTAACATCTTCGTCACTGACATGGACAGTGGGATTGAGTGAGCCCTCAGCAAGTTTCCCGATGACACCAAGCTGTGTGGGTCGGTTGATACACTGGAGGGAAGGAATGCCATCCAGAGGGACCTCGACACACTTGTGAGGTGGGCTGATGCCAACCTCATGAAGTTTAACCATGCCAACTGCAAGGTCCTACAAGGTCCTGGGTCGGAGCAATCCCAGGCACAGCTATAGGTTGTGCAGAGAAGAGATTCAGAGCAGCCCTGTGGAGAAAGACTTGGGGGTATCGGTTGATGAGAAAATGAACATGGGCCGGCAGTGTGCGCTTGCAGCCCAGAAAGCCAACCGTATCCTGGGCTGCATCAAAAGGAGCGTGACCAGCAGGTCGAAGAAGGTGATCTGCCCCACTGCTCTGCTCTTGTGAGACCTCATCTGGAGTATTGTGTTCAGTTCTGGTGTCTTCAACATAAAAAGGACATGGAACTGTTGGAACAAGTCCAGAGAAGGGCCACGAGGATGATCAGGGGACTGCAGCACCTCCCGTATGAAGACAGGCTGAGAAAGTTGGGGCTGTTTAGCCTGGAGAAGAGAAGGCTGCGTGGAGACCTCTTAGCAGCCTTCCAGTATCTGAAGGGGGCCTATAGGGATGCTGGGAAGGGACTCTTCATTAGAGACTGTAGTGATAGGACAAGGGGTAACGGGTTCAAACTTAAACAGGGGAAGTTAATTTGCATATAAGGAGGAAATTCTTTCCTGTGAGGGTGGTGAGGCACTAGAATAGGTTGCCCAGGGAGGTTGTGAATGCTCCATCCCTGGCAGTGTTCAAGGCCAGGTTGGACGAGGCCTTGGGTGATATGTTTTAGTGTGAGGCGTCCCTGCCCATGGCAGGGGGGTTGGAACTAGATGATCTTAAGGTCCTTTCCAACCCTAACGATTCTATGATTCTACGATTCTATAACTGGAAATTTTTATGAACATTATGACATCTCATTATCAAATAAAAAGTGATTGAAAATCTGAGGAAATGAGAAGAAAAGCTTGAAATGGAGGAATTAGATATTTTTCTAGTCCAACTTCCAAGCTTCAAAATACTTAAATAAATGCAGGGGATGAGAGAAAAATTGTTTAAAATTTCTTTTCCTGCACTTAGCTACTATAAAAAACACCCACATGCAGCTTAGAAGTAGGCTGATAAAAGTAACAACCTTTTCTATGACAGCTTAAGAAAGAGAAATATTGTCCGTATTTCTCTTCCAAATTAATGCAAAAGAAAGACCTTTTTAATTTTTAAAGCCATTAAAACACAGTAAAACTTTTCAAGGCCTTTCTCTGATGGTTTCAGTCCCTCAATACAAGCTTGAAATCCCTTTTAAAACTTTCATTTTGCTGTTCTAAAAATAAGAACATTTTCTTACTACATTTCTCCTGTAATTTTCTTCTTCCCTGAATTAGTTAAACTCCATAATGCGTTAAGATAATAACCATGATTTATGAATGAAATTTAAAGTTTATTTGTTACTTACTCACCCCTTATCGCCCTTAGTGACTAAGAGATCTCATCTCTTGTCTGGGTTGAACCATTGGGTGAACTTAGGAGTGGACAAATTGCAAAAACATCCTACTGTGATCAGCCTGGAGGTAATGTGTTATCTTTGTCATAGAATACCTTAAGGAACCAAAAGGATGGGCTTCTGGTAGCCACTGGGGATACAGAGAAGATTAAACAGCTGTATAACTATTCTCAGATGATCGTTCTGTTGTGAGGTTGTTGCATGTCAAAGAACAACAAGTGCTGGTTTCTATGATGGTGCACTGGCAACAATATCTCAGCAACTGCAAATCCCTGACTCCCACCCATGAGTTGATTTGCCAACACAAGAGTGGAGGAGTGGTCAGCAAGACTCAATCATTCCTAAATAGTCCCATTTGGTGTGCCAAAAAAGATTGTAGTGGCTTGACTACAGACAGCAGCTAAGCACCATGCTGTCACTTGTTTACTCTCCTCCGCTGTGGGATGGGGCAAAAATAGAAAGAAGACAGAAAAACTCATGAATCTAGATAAAGATAGTCTATCTAGTGAAGCAAAGTCTTCACACTCCCACACAAGCAAACAAGCAAAAAGAGGCCTTCATTCATTACTACCCATTAGCAGGCACTTCGCATTAGCAGGCAGTTGTCTAGCCACATCCTAGAAAGCAGGGCCTCAGTGTGTGTTAATGCTTAGTTGGGAAGATACATGCTATAACCAGGAACATCCCTCTTTTATCCTTATTTTCCCTGAATTTTTATTTCTGAGCATGACATCATGGCATTTGAATTTTCCATTGGCCGGTCCTGGCTGTGTACCCTCTTGACTTCTTGCCTACCCCAGCCTACTTTCTGCATGGTCAGAATGGGAAAAAGAGAAAGCCTTTCACTGTGCAAGCACTGCCCAGAAGCTGCTCAGCAAAAGGAAAATAAACAAATAAATAAATAAATGGTGTTAGAAACACTGTTTTACTCACAAAGGCAGAACACAGTGCCATAGGATCTGCTATAAAGAAAGTTAACCCCATCCCAGCCACACCCAGTACAGCTACATAAGTAGAGTTTTGATGATCCTACAAATCTTCAGAACAGCTTATCATAACTACAAGATCTCAATTAGCAATTAATTCTGACATTCATCACAACTTTTAAAGATAAAAAAATTTAAAAGCTTACTTGAACAAATATGTGCAGTAAGAGGCTGGAGGCTTCAAGAGCCTTTAAGTATAGAAGTGTTACTGAAAAAATGAAAGGAATCACTTAAATTTCTTCAGTGGAAAAATATAACAGCAGCCAAGGACATTTAAACTTTAGGAAAAAATTCCAAACTAGACAGACATTGAAGACTGAATGAGAAAAAGATTACAGGCAAGAAGGTCTAAGTAGCCATTGGAGGGTTGGGATTGGTTCTTTTGCAGGTGTTACAGGAAACTTTCAAGAGATTATGTAAGGGGGTATCCAATTACATGCTGAAGCCCATAGTATAAACTGAACAAACTATGCCTCTCCTCCGTCAATCTTTGGTAGTATGCTGTGCCAGGCTAAGAGAACTTTCCTAGTTCAAGTGTAGGATACATCTAAATACCTTTCTTGTCAAAGTCAAACTTGTTTTCCATAAAAGAGGACTGACAAAAATTCTGTCAGGAAGTCACAAGTGCAAGACCAATAGCATTTCAGCATTTGCTCCTGGTTTGAAAGGAACTTCCTTGACAGTCCCTTCAGTCATGACATTGAAGACATTTGGAGTTCTCTTTTTTCCTGAAAGCTTCCAGGTTTAGAGGAGAAACTATAAGTGAAGCCAAAAAAGCTGTTCCTGCAAGAACATAAGGAGTGTCTGGCAGATAACAGTAGGATTTTCTTGTGTATCTGAGCTCTTTCTGAACCTTTGTTTGCTCCCATCTTGCGTTTTGTGTTTTCCCTTATCCCTGGTACTTTTCAGCTTTGTTATGATTCTTCTTTAAATACACTACCTTCCCTTAAAATAATAATAAAAACAACTCTGCGTGTATTTTATCTAGGTTCTTTGATAAAACACATTTCTTAAGATGTAAGTTGATAACACAAAAGTAAAAGCTGTTCTGTTATTCTTTACATGCAGAGTACTTGGAGTCAAAAGCTGTCAGGTTGATCAGGATATTGCTCTTAGCACTATTACTCTTTTCGTTTTCAGCAGTTTTCAGTACAACAGTTAATCAAGCTCCACTTTCATTGTAGCGGCCTTCAGACTCTGAAATGTCAATCAAGCAAACTGTATATTGTTGATTGCGTATTGAATAAAGTCAGTCAACACATACGTACTCTTGCATACTCTTTGTTATTGAGTTGTTTTTTTTCCCTTTTGACAATACTTCCAGACATTTAAGATATTGTCCAAACTAAAGTTACTGCAAGTAAGTCTTTACTGAATGGATAAAACAGTTGATGGCTACTGGACTTAATGGAATTGTGTTTACTGGGAAAAGTAAATATGCAGAACCTTCACTCTCATGCAAAACACACCTGGATCAGATTGATTAGTGTTTCCATAAATACAGCTGCAAGTACCATGATGCAGTTGCATGCTTCATGAGAGCATAGGGAGCAAACATATTGTGGCTTACACTCATGTCAATTTAGATTCCTCTGCAACATTTCAGTAAGAAGCTGGTCTTTGATTGGTAATGCTGATGTTAACATTATGAAAGCTGCTGCCTCTTATATGTTGAGAACAGCCATCTCTAATGACTGTTTAAGACTGCATGCCTTATTTTCTTGCTGATATTTTATCACAACAATAATAGATGTCTATACAGATTCTCAGTGGTCTAGTAAAAGCCAGCCACATATTTTATTACTGAAAATAACTGCTTCCCAAACTCAGAAGGATTTTGAGATGATATGAGCAACTGTAATTCTTTTTCAAAACCAAAAAGCTCTTTCCATTATTTACCATTACATGAAGATAATGGTGCCTGTAGAAGCACATTAAATGATAGCATTGAGAATATTTTATTTTCCTAATTAAAAATTTTATGATTATAGCAAGCTTTTTAGACCATTTTAAAGATGAACTCCACTTAATCTGCATTTGTTTTATTGCGCTTATCATCTCATCTAAGTTTGTTATCAAAATATATGAAAGAATTGCAGTTGCATATCATTTTCATTCATATATTATTTAGCATGTGGGTGCTCTAACAATGGAATAATCCTACAGGAATTCTGAGAAAAAAAAATAAATACTGATTTTAAGTTTATGCAGGAAGCAGAGCACACAATTCCAAAACAATTTAGATTCTCTGCCACAACAGTCAGGTTGAACATGAGGCATAAACCCCATCAGAAATACATCACAAACATAACATCAGAACATAATCTCAAATACTAATGAAAGTCAGTCCATGGAGAACAGAAGAAGAGCTCTGACTGGTTTTGTGACAGTTTGGCAGGTGAGGTGAGAAAGCTGGAATCAACTGTTGCACAGAACTAGAGGCTAAAAATATTGATAGATGAAAATAGAAACACTGAATTAGTCACAGCCCTCTACTCCTGACTGCAATGTGTCTGCCATGTTAAACAAGCCACCAAGTGAAAGTTGAAGTTGATGCAGAGTTAGGTGCTCCACAGGTAGTCTAAACTACCCTGTCTCTGCACACCTACAGGCAATTATTCAAGCCACATTGAAACAAATTCACTCTTCTTCCTTTCACCAACTATTCTTTTGTATGCATGTAAGGCCAGTTGGTTGTCATTTAATAAAAAAAAAAAAAAAAAATCTGTGCTTGTAACACTGAAATTAAACCAATGTAGTCTTATCTATTTCAGCTTCAAGTTATAGTTTTTTAAACGAAAAGAGGCTAAAAAAAAAAACTCTTGGAGTTTAGAAGCATGAACTTAATCATGTGGTTTGCCAGGCAGAGAATCTGATACTAGATTAGATTACAATTAGGTGCTAGACCAAAATTAGGGCAAGTGTCTGTAGAAACATTTTCCCCAAACAGTAAGAATGCAAGGAAGCCACAGAAGCAGTACATAAAAGGGACTAATTCTAGTAGTATGGACATGAAAGAATCCAGATAAAAGTGTTGAAGATGAATGCCAAGGGAAATGGGGACAGCAGCAGGGTCAATACATGATGATCCCATGCTGTGATAAATGCTACAAGTACAGCACTACCTATGGAAGGAGACAGAGTGGGGTGAAGAATGGAAACATAATTTTCTATACAATTTGCTGCATTTTGCAAAGAATATGCCAGCTGCACAACTATTATTTCAGAGGAAGTCTTCACCTTTTCTTTAATGCAACCTGTGAAAGTAACCATCAACTTGAAAACAAGTATAACATTTCTGAAAGCATCTCTATCCAGCTGACAGTCTTTTGTCAACAGCAGTACCAGAAGGTTAAAGGAGGTAGACAACGAGAAGTAAACAACAACTCCTTTCCCTTGAGTGAACACTTGAATTAAACAATAATTGGAAAACATTTTTCACCTCAGTAGTACCCTTTGACACCACTGAAATAGGTGCCAGAATGACAGGCTGCGATTAGAATGAGCTAGCTCATGCCTAGAAAGCAAACTACTACTGCTGTGTAGGTTGGCTATGTCACCTTACAACTTCCATATTAAAAAGAAAGAAACTCAACACCCCCCCCCCCCCCAAGGCCAACAACAAAAAAAATCCAAAACAAACCAGCAAAACAACAAACCCACCTTTTTTGGTGCTATACAATGTAATTGTGTCCCAAGGTAGCATAGAAAACAAGCTATAGAACTATAAAAATGGTATTAATTTTAAAAAAGTTTAAAGCATAAATTAAATTTACAACAGCTTTTTGCTAATTTTGTATTGTAAATAGTTAATTTTTCATTTTACCAATACTTCTTATAAGAGTACTGGAAGAGGACTGAGTTAGGGATTTCTTGAGAAATCTCAGATTATTCAAGCCCAAGACAGGCTGAGCTGCTTCTGAGTGTCAAGAAAGCTGTCTGATGGTAATGCAAAGTTGCTTTCTTCTCCTTTGAAAGGAGAGACAAGAAAAGGTTTCACTGACTGTGAAGAGGCATAGGTTTCACCCATCCTCCAAAAAGAGAAAAAGAAAAATGCAAGAAAATATGGGCTGGTAAGTCTTGCCAGTTCAGCTTGAAAAAACTGACAGAGCACATCCTCATGGAAAACATTTCTAGTTTCCTAGAGGAGAAGGTAATTTTGAATAGCCATCAAGAGCTTGTCAAAAGTAAATTGTGTTTGGCCAACTTGATTACCATGTGTGACAAAATGACTGGATTTTTGGATTAGGGCAGAGTAATGTCATTGCATACTATAACTTTCAGCATAGACAACAATTCTGTGGGAGAAACATTGATGGTACTGTCTGGGTGGGTGGAAAACTGGCTGAATCATGGGCTTTAAAGGGTAGGAGTAAATGGGCCATACTCAACTTTATAAGGCTGATTATAAGCAGTGCTTCTCAGGGGTCTCCTCTGGGATCTAGCAGATCTAATATCATTAGGAGTGGCCTGACCAAGACTAAATTCATATCATCAAGCTTTGTATTACAAAATGGGAATCATAGTTAACACTCTTCAAGGAAAGACCTATCCTTCAAAAGCACCTAGATAGGCTGGAGAAAGTAGGACATGAAATTCAACAAGGATAAACGCAAAGTCCAGTAGCTAGAATGGGTTAACCTTCTGCAATGGTACAAAGCTGAGACAGACTGACTAGAGAGCATATCTGTCTGGTGGACAGGAAGCTAACCAGAACCCAGCAGTGCATGCCAGCAGAGGTGAAGGCTACCGCTTAGATCTGACTGTGTTAACAGTGGTGTAGCTAGGATATTAACAGAAGTGATTCTTTCTTTACTTAATACATCTTTGATCCCACCTAGAATAGTCTGGAACACACTATCCATATTTTGGCCCTCAGTACAAGAAAAAAAAAATAATTGATTAACTGTAACAAGTTGATTGGGAGTTGGCAGTCTTCAGTAAGGAAAGGCTGAGAAATCTGGGCTTGTTTAGCTTGGAGAAGAGATGGCTTTGAGCCATCTGTATTGTACCTATAGGGAGATAATCAGGAAGACTGAAACAGACTGCACAATTATGCATGGCAGGGACATGAGAGATAATGGGCATAAATTGGATCAAGAGAGGTTCAGGCTGGATATAAGAAAAAAATCCCATGAAGACGGGCAAGCAGTGTAACAGCTTGCTCAGGGAGATCCTGCAGACCTCTACAGTCTTTTCAAGACACCACTGAACAATGCCCTGAGCAGCCTGGTCTAAGAAATTCTCTATTTTCCTTCCATCATGATTCTGTGTTTGAAGTCACAAGTTAGAACAATTAGCCTTTTAGCCAAATGAGAATTAAAAAGTAACTTCTCCTTGCGTTTCTAAAAAGTGCATTCAAAGTTTTTTCCAGAATTAGTGGTCTCAAGAGAAGAGGAAGAGCAAGAACAATCACAGAGTGTAGCATACTGAAAACTAATTTAAACTGAGGAAGAAATATTTATATTGTAGTACAGGAGTACGGCCAAATTGCTTTTACACAACACTAAAAACATTGAGCAATATATCTATTCCACTAGATGAATGTAACAAACTTATTTTTCACAATCTTCTTACATGCAGAATTTCTCAAAAGCACAACCACAAAATTGAACCTTTAAGTATCAGTGTGATTTTCATCTTTATGATAGTTTTCTTAAGCATTGCCCCTAATAGTTTATTTTCCTCTTTCATCTTTTAAATAGGCATTGCTTAAACTGACTGATATAATTAGTACTTTCACCAGTACATAAGTGATTTTTTTATTGTGCTATTCACAATAATGGAAATAAACAGCTTTTACTGCCATACCCAAATATAATCTCTTAGTGATCAGGGCCCATTTCTGTAAGTAAGGAAGACTTTTTGCTCATCAACTCAACATACAAGAGGTGATTATTTTTCTGTAACACCTAAACCCAAAGCTCAGTAAGCTGTTACTCATCCACCAAAAATAGTGTGCATAGAGAAATCATTAAGATTGTACAAGAAATAATACAAAACTGCTTTCTTCTGACGTGCGTATCTTTTCACCATACCTATGCAAATGTTTTGAACATTTAAAAAAGAAAATTAACTGAACTCCTACAGAGACTTTAAAATTTAGAGACAATCAGCAATACTACAGGTTCAAAGATAGTATAGTACAATACATACATACATTTAAATAAAATCCACATAAGCCCTCCAGCATCTACTCGCTGGAAGGATATGCTTTTTTTTTTTTACATTACTACATGAAACAAGAGAAATGTCTGCAAATTATATCAGTCCAAAAATTTGAAAATCAGCAATAATACAAATCTCTTCCAAACACACCTTCAATTTTAATGATGTTTTTCTAAAGAGCACAATATGTAGGCAAGTTGTGTTTCTTTGTTTTTTTTTTTTTACCTTTTGATAGTACATTAAGAAAAATCTGCAGCTCAACTCCATCAAGGAGTCAGTTTCAGAGTCTTACAGTAAGTTCTTGATGCCTCCAAAATGCTGATCAGAAGTTTTCATTTCAACTTACATCTAATTTCCTCCCCACATTACTGTGATCTCCTTGGTCCTATTCCCACACACTGACTTTAGATCTTCCTTCTAAAATCTCCTAACAGAATGTGATTAATTAAGTTTTGCCGTATGGATTGTGTTGCTCCACACTTGCCACTTTTTAGCATGTGATTCTAGGATGCAAGGAACTTGGTAGGTTATTTTGTTTTTTTCTACTTGGTTATCTGTCTTTCTTATCTCGGAAACTGACAATTACTGTCCCCTGTGGAAATCAGCCTCTCATTAGCATGAATTTGCAGGTATAGTTATGAAAACATCTGTCCCTAGTATACTAATTTTAAGTATTCCTAGCCATGGAGTTCTTTGTGTTAATTGTTCAGGCAATGCTTTTCTCACATCATGAAATGAAATACTAGTTATTCCAGGATGCCTGTGTTTACCAAATGCTCATGACACCATCTGTCTTGATATTTCTGGAACCTTAAGAAGCTGAACATGCATGTGATTTTCATCAGTTTGAACTCACATTTATCTGAAACAGGCTTTTATTTAATCTATCTCTTGATTTTTCTACCAAGCTTGTCTTTCTCAATGAAGAATGGCACTGAAAAATTAAATTAGAATAATGGAATTAATTTCTTTGCTACAAGTGTTGAAGTCAAATTGATCCGGTTGCTATGAACCAGCTGAAGGCTTTAGTCCTATGCTTGACAGCTATTTCTATTCTTAAGTTGGCTTAATAAACTCTATTGAGCATATTTTGCCTGTCACATTTGTTTTCCTTGTTTAAAGTGATCAGATGTTGTGCAGATCCCATGCCCTAATATAATGAAGGATTTGAAAGAGAACATTTTTACTAGATGCCAACTATTTCTTATTTCTTTGTAACTAAGCTTTTTCCTATCTAATCTATAAAAGAATCACAAAATTAACAATTGTTATTCAAATTTTCACCCTTTTCTTCACTCCCACAAAATGATTAAAATCATTAAAATGATAACTTTTAAAAAGCTCTTCCTACTGATAAAACCTCTGGGCACTTACAGCTCTGAATTTGTTGTAACTGCAGTACTACTCCAAAATGCTAAAGACACTTAAGCTTATAAACTCATTAAAAAGAAACAACTACCAAGAGACAGGGTTCATAAAAGCACATTTTATTTAATTCTATTTTGTATTGTGATAATATGAATTTATTGCCTATACTCTTGAGAGTAACAGCTTTGCAATCTATCCACATGAATAATACAAAATTCTTTATTTCTCTTATAGTAGTTATTGCTATTTTTTTTACCTACAAATGAACAATAACATTCAGTGATATAATTAGGAAATAAAAATACTTTTATTCTTAATCTAATTTCACTGACATTGGAGCTGTTGCCCATGAATAAATTGGAAAATTCCTATATGTAAACCAATTTTTCAGATAAAGTAAATGATGGCTTCAGTCATAAAGATTTACTGGCGAAGTAATTCATATTATTTCCATGTTTCATATCACATGCTCCATGATCTGTTCCTGATATATTTTCCATACACCCCATTTTAATCATAGGACTGTGCTTCAGAATCTCTGCTTTCACACCAAGAAAGCAGGGAAAAATGTATACCCAAATCAAATATATGAACATACAAATAGCTTAAATCTACACATTGCTTGAAAAAAAGAAATCTTTGGGCAGTGTGGTTTGACATTTTCCATACTGCTTATCTATTACACTTTATTTGTATTTGATCAGCCTTATTCAGTCAACCTCATCTCTGTGCCAATAACATCATGGAGCAGATTTTCCTAGCAGACATGTCCAAACATATGGAAGACAGGGAGGTGATAAGAGACAGCCACCATAGCTTGACCAAAGGCAAATCGTGCCTAACTAGTCTCATGGCCTTCTACAATTAAGTAACTGCATCGGTGGAGAAAAGGAGAGCTGCTCTACATTGACTTCTGTGAGGCCTTTGACATGGTCCCGAACATCATTCTTCTCTCTAAATTGGAAAGATACAGATTTGAAAAATGATAAACTATTCAATAGATAAGAAATTGTCTCGATGGATACAAAGACTGATGGTCAATGGCTCCATGTCTAAGTGGAAACCACTAAGAATGGTGTCCTTTAAGGGCCTGTAATGGGACCAGTACTATTTAATATCTTCAGCAGGGATATAGACAGTGGGACTGAGTGCATCCTCAGCAAATCTGTAGATAATATCAAGCTGAGTGGTGCAGTTGGTTTTATAGAGGGAAGGGGTACTATCTAGAGGAACCTGCAGGCTTGAGGAGTGGGCCTGTGCAAACACCATGAGGTTTAACAAGGCCAAGTGCAAGGTCCTGCACCTGGATTGGGGCAATCCCCAGTATCAATACAGGATGGGGATGCAGGGATTGAGAGCAGCCCTGTGGAGAAGCACTTGGGGATACTGCTAGACAAAAAAAAATTAGACATCAGCCAGTAATGTGTGCTTGCAGCCCAGAAAGCAAATCAATAGTACCCTGGGCTGCATCTAAAGCCAGCAGGTCAGGGAGGTGATTCCCCCCCTCTACTCCACTCTTGTGACACTCCACCTAAAATACTGCCTCCAGCTCTGAGGTCCCAGCACAAGAAAGACAAGGACCTATTGAAGCATGTTCAAAGGACAGCCGCAAAAATGGTCAGAGGGCTGGAATATTTCTCCTATGAAGAAAGGTTGAGAGACTTGGGCTTGTTCAGCCTAGAGAAAAGAAAGCTCTGGAGAGACCATACTGTGGCCTTTCAGTACTTAAAGGGGGGTTATAAGAGAGATTGAGAGAGACTGTTTACCAGAGCCTGTAGTGATAAGACAAGGAGCAACAGTTTTAAACTGAAAGAGAGCAGATAAAGGTTGTATATTAGGAATAACTTTTTTTTACAGTGAGGGTGGTGGGATACTGGAAGAATAGCTTGCCCAAAGTAGTTGTGGGTGTCTCCTCCCTGGAAGTGTTCAAGGTCAGGTTGGATGGAAATTGGAGCAACCTGGTCTAGTGGAAGATGTCCCTGCCTGAGGCAGGGGGTTTGGAACCGGATGATCTTTAAGGTCCATTCCAACCCAGATCATTCTATGGTTCTTATACACATCGTTTAAGAAGACCTGATTACTAAGTAAAAAGCTAGTATCTGAATGTGCCATGCATGATTCCTCATCCTATATAAACTTCTACTGCTTCAAGAGGACATAATATATGGCAAACAGTAGTGTGATGTGAGTTACCAAGTTATCAACAGATCAAATTAAGTGGGAGTTTCCAAAACATCAACTGTTTCATGTACTTGTGTGCTTGTGTGTACATATTCATATAGTCTAATCCTTATGTAAGTGGAAGACAGATCACACCAGAGGCTACCTTAATTTAGATTAGTCATGATTTGTAAAGAGTGTTATTGGAACTGCTATTACATGCCACTTTTCAAGTCTATGTTAACTCACAGGGCACCTTAGCTAACACAGTATAATTTACTTATTTAACAAGAAAAAGCAATCTTGATAACACACTTAGTTACCTGTATGTTTTAAGAACAGCCTGAAGAAATTAGTATGGGAGAGGTTGTTGAACTACTTCTGTACCAGGACCAAACTGAAATCTTAGTTTATAGTAATGTTCAACTTCCTGGTTACAGCAGATGGATAAAAGTAAAGAAAGTGACTGTACTGAAAAAAACAGTATCAGGCTTCTGCAGACTTTTGCTATTTGGGTTCACATGTAATATGCATGCATACATACTGAAAAGACTTCTGCACAGCAAGTTGTAAGGTATCATGCAAGATCACATGCAAGATGTCATGCATGTCACATGTAAGATGTCAGCCAATAATTATGTATTAGAGAGCTGTCTGTGAATTCTTCAAATAAAATTATTTAAATTGCAAATGAAATTAAGCCAGAACATTTCTTACAGTTTTCATGCAAAATATTATTAGCCTTTGCTCCCAAACTGAGTGTGAATCTTTTATAGATAAAAGAATGAATCCTAATGGGTATTTACAATCTATTTCAGCCCATGCAGACATTCTAGTGATTGTTAAAAGTCTTTAGTCTTAATTTATAACAAAATATACACAGTTAGGTAGAAGGCAGTTGAGCAGTTGAAAATGAGAAGACTGGTAAAACTGGTGACATTAAAATTGTCCTATCACATAAGCAACATTTTCCTAGAGCAGTTGTGATGTAGTACAGATGCCACGTTCAGACTGGAACACTTGGACAGCTGTAACAAACCTACCAAGTGTAATTTGTAAGATGTGTTTGGTACTGTCTGCTGAGTATTTCTCTCTTAGATATCAAACTTCCAGACCCACATATGAATTCTCAGGCCGTCACCTTGTAGGCACATCACTACAGTGACTGTTGCTATTATATAGCATTAAACACATTTATATATGTTTGATAATTTACATTACAGCAGAGACAGAGTTTTAAGGTGTTGTGATTATAAATAAGTTGAAAAATAAGCCTTTTTTTTTTTAATTAATCAAAGGACCCCAAATTTCTCCTGCAAATGCCATCAAAGTGACTGTCCTAAGTATTTATAATCTCTCTTAACACACATTCTACTTCTTACCCATATCTTTAGGTACTACCTGTTATGATTATTGCTGCTTAGGTACTATATCTTGCACTTAAGCGGTATCTTCTTTTCTCTGGTTATACATGAAATATATTTTGCAGTTATTTGCAGTTATTATACTGCTTTCTGCTGTACTACAGTCTACCTTTCATTGCGGGTGTCACTAGTAATTCCGCAAACCAAATATGTGAATTATTTTCTCTCTCTGAGTAATTAATTTTCCAAAGAAATAAGTATGAATTTTGTCTCCTGACTCCACCTGTTAGATTTCTTTCTCCTAAACTTCTAAATGTTTTATGGAATATTTGTACATCATTATATTGATTTGTTAGAGTGTTAATTATATTTATACTATCCTATCATATCATACGTTTTCTCATAAAACTACAGAAATATTTCATTTAAAAGTAACTGAAAAATCTTTCTATAAATTCAAAAGCTAAAAAATTATGACAGAACTCAAATTCAGTCAATAGCCTAAAATCAATATTTTTGCAGCTTTTTTTGGAGGGTGGGAAAAATAGTTAGAACATAGAAGTAATTCTTTACCTTCTGTTTGCACTCAGGAGGCTGCACCTATAAACCCATCCACTTCTCAGTTCAGCAGTAAAAGACATTGACAAACTTGAATGAGTCCAGTGGGAGAGCACCAAGATGAAAAGTGTTTGGCAGGAGCATATGTAAATAGATGAAATGAGTTGTCTTGTTTAGCTCTGTGAAAAAAAGGTTAAGGGCAGAAATATGGTTGCTATCTTCCACTATGTATAGGGGAGTTATGTAGAAAGTGAAGACATGCCTCTCTAAGTAGTGCTCACCAAATCTACAAGAAATGCTTGCACAAACTGAAGTAAGAGAAACACTTTGGACATGAGAAATAAAATATATTTCTAAAAAATCACACTGAGAAGGGTTAAGGATGGATGCAAGTTGCCTGAAAAGGTCACAAGATCTCCATCTTCAGCAATTTTCAGAAGTAGATAAGGCAAGACCCTGAGCAACCCAGCATGCCTTTGAATTTAGCCCTGCTTTGAGTCCAGGCTGGACTAGATGACTTCCTGAGGTCCCTCTCAACCTTGGCTATTTTATGTTACTACAGTACTCAGTGAATCTGACTCAAAAAATATCATATTTTCACATGGAAATTTCAGATCCAATGTAATAGAAAAATAGAGGACTAAAAATTTTTAGTTCACTGAGCTCAGTGTCTGCTCATAAACGTCAAGATCCATCTTCAAGCTATTAAATTTCTTGTCCCTAATATGGTTATTTAAAAAATCTTTTGTCTTCCAATTTCAAGTCTAATATTTTTACCATAAAATTGATCCATTTCCTCTTATACCAATAATTTAATTCCATTTTTATCTGCTGGATGAACTGCAACCCCATATGCAACCCCATATGCAACCACATTCTTCCTCAGCTGAAGTTGTTTTGTGTGAGGGAATGACGTAACGATGCACAAACCAGCTCCGACTTATCTGAAACATTTATACAACTTCATTTGGAAACATAAGAGACAATATGCCTGCACTGACACCATCTAACAATCAGTATAATCACTATTGCTTGTCATCAATTAGTTAAAAAAGGTGAAGATGAATCCCATACTCTGTGACTTATGTAACTACATCTTCTTCCTCCTGTCACTTACAGCTAAAGCACACACCATGGTACACAAAAAAAATTTCATTATCTGTCTCTATGAATTCTACTTGATGAATTTTACCTTTTCCTTCCTGAATGACTTTAATAATTCTTTGTCATTTGCTAAGTTTTTCCTTCAGCTTGTGTGCCAAATTTGTTAATAAGAATATTAAATACTGCTGAAGAGCAGTCTGTGGTACTCCACTTATAAAATCCTTCATCTTTGTTCATCTTTCAGTACAAATAATGCTCTCTCTCTTGCAGTGAAACCACTTTAGCGTGCTTATAAATCAGCTCTGCCCATCTTATCCTTCTTAAACTGTAACATATTATCTTCTGCCTTGATTTGAAAATTTCATCTGAGGCCTCAGGTGAAACTGATTGTATAAATTTGAGCTGCTGTATGTCCTTTTGTTCAGACAAGCAAGTTCTACCTTTTTTAAAACCAAGCTGCACTTTTTCCCCAACTTTCAGTTGTATAAATTGAAAGATTAGTGTCATAGAAATTCAGCGAGACACCCTTAAAAGAGAAGTCGTATGCTTTTAAGGATGTTTGTAGAAATATTTGTTTAAATATTTAACACTGCTGTGCAGAAACTAACAGTATTTTGGGAAAAAATTATCATAATATGAAGATAAGTAAGAATAGGAGTGTCAATGTATTATCTCAAATGCTCTAAAATTTACTTTAAGAAGAGAAAAACCTATTGGAAATGTTGTTCAGATCTGTAAAAGCCAGTTTTCCAATTTGTTTTGTTTTTCATTATTTTAAATAGGTGTGATCTAATAGGTGTTAAGAGTACAAGTAGATTTTTGGTTTTTTCCAGAGGAGTATAAATAGTACTGGATAATAGGTCCATCCAGTATGCCTTTTGTGTTTTTATTTTAATGCATTCTGTCCGTAATTATTTTTATTGTTTTTTATATATTGACATAGAATTAAAACATTATTTTACTATTGTCCTACATGTATAGCAAACATTTCCATATAAAAATTCAACAAGATGTTGCTTTTATGCCCTTTGTGCTCCTACCAAAAACTGTTTCAAATAGTTCAACATCTTTTTGAACAAACACATAATAAAGAAGAGCAGCTGGGCATACATACTGAAAGATCTTGAAAAGATGCAAGGAAAAGTAATTTCTTTTTCAAATGATTGACAGTGAAATGTATTGCTTGTTTGTTTTTCTAGCAGTCCAAAGAACTCAGAGGGGAAAAAAGAATGAGAAATATTCCTTAGCCTTGACATACTTGATTTTGCTGCTTGATAGGAATATTATTTACATTTTGAAAGCTTGCAAAAATGTATCCCAGAAATCAGTACCTTGCATTTTAGAGGTACAGCAATGGTTACTATACTAAGGAAAAGTTCAAGGCTCCTGTTTTGCAAAGATCAAGACTCCTGTTTTGCGGAATTGAATGATACTTAGTTCACTGCTGAAACTTTATGCACAGCTACTGAATTTTGTGAGTCTTTATCTAAGTATAGGAGTCCATCTAAGGCTTAAGTATCTAGTTTTAGATTCATATATTAAATAAGCAGCAATTTAATCATATAGACTCATTTGACACTTCACAAGGTCTGGAGCACCTTTCCTCCCTTTTAAACAGTAAAAAGCATAAGGCATTTTAAGTCATAACTTATGTTTATTAGTCAGGTAATTATACTTAAAATGGATTTCTCCATATATAGCTTATAGCATCTAAAAATGCATTCCTCATTTTTCAGACCTGTTATTGCTAGTACATTGTAACATTATACTCTTTGCTGTAAACAGATAAGAGATGAAGGGCCAAAGAGGAGCTAGTGAATTCCAGTTCCTCACATGGTACTGGAAAAACAACCTTGAGGAGCAGTCATTAAAAAAAATATTGATAAATGATAGAAACTCTGATATCCGTAACTGTTGGCTCTCACTGTTGAAAATGCACCTTAAGGATGACACTGGTATATTCAACTTTCTGGAATGAGGAGTACTATTAAGCAAACAATGAATTAAACTTCAGCTCAGATCAAGCCAACAAATTGTACATACTTTCAGACAAAATGTAAAGATAATATTACTAGTTTGAAGCCAACCAGATGTGTTTTGTTGTTTGTACATATATCTGTGTGAAAGTAACAGGAAATGAAAAAAGCTAAACAGAAAAAAGGCAGTGTTGCTGTTCCCTTTTATCCAAAAGATTTGAAGCAAATACTTCAATCTTGGGGTCTATTTAATTTCCTGGGAGATGTGAATTCACTTCACATTTTGCACTGCAAAGAACAGTGACCTAAAGGCTGTGATCAAGGGTACATAACTGCAACATTACCAGTCAGTTCCTTTGATGCTGTCGTGACTTATATAAATTATTAATCAAACCCTGAAGTAGTGGATGGAATTTGGCATGCCACATCACCATCAGAGAGAGGGGATTTCTCATTTTTGTCTCTGCAGGAGAAAATCCATGCAGAATAAAAAAAAAAAAAAAGGAAAAATAGAGGGAAAGAGATCATCTGTTTCACAGGTATTTCCTGGTTTGACTTATTTGGTTTACACTGACAAACAACCTCAGAGGAACTGCCATCACGTTTTTAAGTAGTAGATTATTTGTTTCAACATGCAGAGCCAAATGAGATATTTGTTTACTTCTTTTCATTTTTTTTTTATTTCTTTTCCTTTTTTCTGGATAAATTTTACCTATGTTGGCTGAAAAGTTTCATGGAGCTTCTGGCCCTCTGAATCATTCTTACAATAATCAGTATGCCCATTGACTGGATACAATAATATTCTAACTACCTCAGTGGTTTCCAGGTTTTTGGTAATCACTGACTTATTTTCCCATTTCATTGTTGTCGTGGTTTAAACCCAGTCAGGCAAATTGTTCACTCACTCCCAGGGAGTGGTGCCGGGCTGACAACAATCGAGCCCCCCCGCCCCGGGGCTCTCCCCTTCCCCGCTCCCGGAGGAACGGGGAGGAGGATCGAAAGAGTGCAACTCCTACGGGTTGAGACAAGAACAGTCCAGCAACCAATGTACAACACAAATCACCACCACTACTACCAACTACAACAATGATAAGGGAAAATAACACGGGAAGAGAATACGATACCACCGGCCAAGAAGCGAGTCCCACCCGGAAGCCCGTGTCCTTCCGGGTAACTCCCAGTTACATCCTGGGCATGAAGTGCTGTGGTATGGAATACCTCTTTGGTCAGTTTGGGTCAGGTGTCCTGTCTCTGCTTCCTTCTGGCTTCCCCTCCTCCCTGGCAGAGCATGAGGCTCACAAAGTCCTTGGCCAAACCAAAACACCCTTGTTATCAGCTCTGTTCCCAAGCCGAAAGTCAAAACACTGCACTGCACCAGCTACCAAGAAGGAGAAAAATGACTGCTACTGCTGAACCCAGGACACTATCCACCCCTTATTCCATACTATTCACGTCATGCTCAGATCCCACATTTTCAATATACCATCACTCTTATCTTAGTGCATGGACCAGTCCCTATAAAGCTGCTGTGTCCATCTGGTCCATGATGTCAGGCTCCATCTCTTGTTAACAGTCTTTCAGAGCAGGAGAGACTTTGTGCAGTGTTCATACTCATGAATAACCCAGGCAATAGTGTCCATTGCCAAGTCCACCCCTCGATCATGAGTCCATCTCTATGTTGCGTCTCTGCTCTGATGGCCTGAAGTGCCATGGACCCACCAGGCTCAAAATAATTCACTGTCCCCTTAAGCAGTTTCTGCAGCTTGCTGCTGGGGACTCCATGCAGCTGCCTTCCATTTCCGATGCTTCCAAAGCACTGGAGGGTCCCAGTGGACTAGATACTTGCCCATACTGTCCCACACAACCTGCCACTCATGACTGTCCAGCCTTGGAGAAAACCTCTTGGTCCCCCTATATCGTTGTCTAACCCCAGACAAGACCCAAACCCGACTCTGCTTAACTTCTGAGATCAGACAAAATGGTTGTGGGTAAAACACAGTCTGTATGTGTGCCAACATGCTGAGCCCCATCACAATCAGCAGGCAGGTCCCAAGGATACCCAAAGGCCATTCAAAACCTTCAGAACTCTCAGTTGATGCTGCTGTACTTGTCACTGGGGCTGGTGTAGCTGCTGTGCTTGCCGGCTCTCCCACCACCAGCTTCTCTTTTCCTGAGTCCAGCTCTTCCTCCTCGGCCTTGCTGGGAAATGCTGCGTGGTCTCCTGCATCCTCCTGGGGCTCGGCGGGCGGCTTCCGGGGAATGCTCTCGGCCGTTGCGGGGCTGGGCTCGGCCGCGGGGCTCGGCTCCTCCGCCGCCATCTCCGGCTGCTCGGGAGCCGCCTCCTTCAGCTCCTCGACCGCCCCGACCTCCTCCACCGGCAGCCGTCCCCTCGCGGCCTTTGGGCCCCCTCCCGCCGCCGCTTGGTCCGCGGGGCAGCTCTCCCTGGCCGCTTCAGCAGCCGCCGGCTCCCGGGGCCGCTCCCCCTCGGCTCCCCGCGGCCTCACGAAGACGGAGGCGAGGGCTAGGGCCAGGACGGTGAAGAGCAGCCGGACGGCCAGGTACGAGTCCACGGCCACGTCCGTCCCAACCCTGCTGCTGGAGCCCGCCCGTATTACAACTCATTGCCATAAAGCACAGTGAGGCAAGAACCTTAGCCCAAGCCCCACACTTCATAAACACTAACACAGCAAATACCGGCTCTAAGTAATGTACTGCATTCTGAAACTGTGAGATCAAGACGAACAACTCTGAGAGCCAATAAATCAGCATTGTGACGAGTGACTATTAATCCAGTCAGATCTGTTGTTATCTCAACCCCTCGTGCCCCACGTTGGGTGCCAGAAAGAACTGTAGTGGTTTAAACCCAGCCAGACAGCTTGTTCACTCACTCCCAGTGAGTAGTGCCAGGCTGACAACATTCGAGGCCCCCCCCCCCCCCCGGGGCTCTCCCCTTCCCCGCTCCCAGAGGAATGAGGAGGAGGATCGAAAGAGTGCAACTCCTACGGGTTGAGACAAGAACAGTCCAGCAACCAATGTACAACACAAATCACCACCACTACTACCAATGACAACAATGATAAGGGAAAATAACAAGGGAAGAGAATACGATACCACCGGCCAAGAAACGAGTCCCACCCGGAAGCCCGTGTCCTTCCAGGTAACTCCCAGTTACATCCTGGGCATGAAGTGCTGTGGTATGGAATACCTCTTTGGTCAGTTTGGGTCAGGTGTCCTGTCTCTGCTTCCTCCTGTCTTCCCCTCCTCCCTGGCAGAGCTTGAGGCTCACAAAGTCCTTGGCCAAACCAACACATCCTTGTTATCAGCTCTGTTCCCAAGCCGAAAGTCAAAACACTGCACTGCACCAGCTACCAAGAAGGAGAAAAATGACTGCTACTGCTGAACCCAGGACAATTGTCTATCCCTTTATTTCCTCTTCTACCACTGTCCCACCCTCCCTCTAAATTTCCCACTAGCTTCTCACTCTTCTGCCACTCAGTGCAGCAATGCTGTCTGCAGCTCAAGCTGGTAAGAAGTGGCACAGGTCCTCTCTAGGCACTCTATGCAGCAGCTCTAGTGTTTCACCAGCTGAAAACCACCGAGCTAAATATACCTCAGCAATAGACATAAATTGTAAGGGTAAAGATTTGCAGTTGTGAAATACAGGAACACATTACTGCTGCTTTTTGCATAAATAATAGTAAAGTAAGCACTAAGGAGTGCGCTTTCTATTCTTCTATTTGAACTGTATTGTTCTTGTTGAGAGAATATCTCAAGAACATATTTCTTGGGAAGCATCATTCAAGCCCTTTCTATCAGAGTCAAGAGTTCAAGTTTAGTGCTACATTCTTCCACCTTGAAAGAACAAGTTTTTCATCTCCCATGGTAGAAACCCACATTTCTGTTTGAATTTCAGTAGCTTTTTTTCAGTATGGAAGAAAATAATTCAACCTCATTATTATTTTTAATGTTACTCTACACTTGGTGTGAGGAAGGGAATGTGAAAATGCATCTCAAAGTGGTATATGTTCTGAAAGGTGAAAATCTTGTAAATGGAAATAAAATATATGGATTTCTTGTCTGGCAATAAAAATACATACTCTTGGAGATCAGTTTTGCATTTGTAACATTTCATAAACATCCAGAGAAGACTTTAGATGCAGATCAATACTGATTTCAATCATATCTCATTTACTCTAGCTGGGTTGTTTTTCCTTTTAAGAATTCTTCGAAGTATTGTGATGACAATTATCAACCTGAAAAGAATCCTGTTTTGTTAAAAGTTTTTCTTCAAGTAAAAGAGTATTTATTTGTAAAAGTGACCTTTAAGTGACAACACTTCAAAGTGTTCAACAATAGTGGAAACTTTGTTTCCACAATGAATTACAAAACATGAATTATGGATTGTGATAAATTCATGAATTTTATGAGCTGAATAAATCTATCACACATGAAAACTTAAGAGATATAGGAGGTTGTTTGGGTATAGGAAGGCAGCTTAGAAAGCCATCATATAGGGTCCAATTCAGTACTGTTAAATTTACTAGGCAGGATTATACCACTGGGGACATGTACAGAAACTATAACACACAGTCTCTCCATGTGCTCAGCTTGAGTCAGAGTGGAGTCCTTCTGCCTATGTAAATATTCATGGGTAATTACAAGGGGTGTCCTTCTCCAGATTAAAAATCTCTACATATTTCTATAATTAAAAAAAATAAAATAAAAAAAATCAATATATTCCTACTACTGACTACCATCCCCTGGTTTATTTTAGATGGGCCAAAAATGGGTAATCATGATGCAAGTAGTGTTGTTAGAATTTCCCAAAGTGCTATCATAAATTTAACCTTTTCATAGATTCCTTGGATGCAACTTCTCATAGGGTTGAGCCTTCATGTCCTTTGTCTCACACGTTGAGCAGCATAGCATCACACTAACATGAGACTAAGCCCCTGGTTGCATCACTACTGCTTATGAAATCCACTCACAGCAAACCCCCTAAAAAGTTGAACTCCTCCAGAAATGCCAATTCTCTAGTGCTTATTGAGCCGAGATTTTTGTAGCAACTAGAAGGCTTTCTGAAACAAGTCAGCATGTATTAGCCAACTGGAACTGGATTTAAGATCCATAGCTAGAAGGCTAAAAAATTCCTTCCTGCCTGTCTATACAGGCAGCCAGTTCCTAAACCTGGAGACATTCAAGACCAGGATGGATGTTGTTCTGAGTAACCTGATCTAGTTGAAGATGCCCCTGTTCATTATAGGGGGGTTGCACTAAATGACTTTTGAAGGTCACTTCCAACACAAATTATTCTATGATTTTATGTTTCTAAGCCCAAAACCTTCCCTTCTAGTTACTGAAATCCTTCCATGTTTGCCACATTCCTAATTTCATGTTTCTGACTGGTAACAGATTTCTTCATGTCATGGTGAGACATATTTACTCCTATGCAAATATTCCTTTAAGTCATAAATAAGTAAAATTATTCCAGTTTCTGGCATGACAGACAAAAAAAAACTCCTTTCAATTGAGGCAAATAAATAAAAGCCACATTGGTAAACCAAGTCAATTATGCTTTAATGAAAATACAGACCTTGTAATGTCATGCCTTACGCAGTGTCTAAAAAGAAATATTCTCTTCTCAGTGAAATAAAGTGTTTCAAGTGAATTAAATCCAAGATTAATGTTTCAGAAATCCCCAAACACTGTTATAGCTTCTTAGTGAACTGCTTTAAAAATTTCATTTTGTTGTAACTCACATTAGGACTTCTTCACCTTGCTTAAAGAAGAGCAGGTTTTAAAGTATGTAATTATTTTTACAGAATCGATATTAATTTGACCAGCTTGGAATTTTTGTCTCTCTAAATACTATGGCAAGATAAAAAGTAGGTTTGTTTTTTATTTTTTTTTATTGCTTCTGGAATATAAAGTCTTATCTTTAATAAAAGCTTTCTAAACAATATATGTGATCAGACTATGCCTGGCACTGCTGTCAATTTAATTTCCTTTGTTTTAACAAAATCATTCACTATTTCTCTTTGTTGCCTGATACTATTATATGTTGTATTGCGAATAACACATGTAACTTACATGGAAAATTCTGTAAAAGAGATAGTGAAAATCAAAATAAAAAACTTAGTACATATCCAACACATTATTGACAAGTATAAATTACTACAGATGAAGAATAATGAAATGGATTTCTGACAACAGTATTTACCTATGTGAATTTCTGCAGTAATTCCTATGTCAATAGGGTTTTTTCTCAGTATTATGGGCTACTGCTGCAAGTTTATTCCAGCCAGATCCATGCACTTTAACATTATGAATCATATTTCAAAGTCAAAAAATTGATTTTTTTAAACAAAAAAAAAAAACTCCAAATAATAGAGATTCATTGTAGACAAATTATTTTAGAGCAAACCATCAGTTTATAGGAAATTTTCATCAATAAAAATTTCATAGTTTAAAGACAAAGGTTTGGGTTCAGATCAGACATTGTTCTTTTGCAGAATAGCCAATGCAAGTTTAGGGAATTACAAATATTTTCTGAACTATGTAAAAATTTAATTTCCTGCTCCAGTGATTATATAACTGTAAAAAGTAGAACCATGTTGTGTGTAACCCTGTAACCAAGTAGTATAGAGACCTGAGAAGTGGGGACACAGAGCATGCATAGAAGAGTACAGGCATGGCAGCATAAGAGATGAGGCACAGCCTGTACTTCCACCTCTTCCCCCGTCCTGTAAACAATTCACCCCTCACCCACTATCAGTTTAAAAAAAAAAAAAAAAAATTAAAGTAGACACCTGAAGCTGGGAAAACCTGTTTGTAGAGGAAATGAGGAAGATAAAAATGTAGAATCTAACATGGAAGAATTCGAATATAATGTGGAGTTGCAGACCACTGGAGATAGAACAAGGTGTAAAAGCACGTTAGAAAACATATAAAAATAACCCCAAATTAATCAAAGGCGTATGAAAGAAAGAAAGAAGGAAGAAAAAAAGAGCAACATGAGTATTGTATTCCTCATGGCGAAGGATTTGAGAGAGGATTCCAGATGCTGACAATTCATCACATTTGTCACTGTCAACACCAGACTGAAGTTACAGAGATGCGGTCTCAGGGAAACACTGGAAGGGTGTCCTGGGTTCAGCAGTAGCAGTCATTTTTCTCCTTCGTGTTAGCTGGTGCAGTGCGGTGTTTTGATTTTCAGCCTGGGAACAGTGCTGGTGATACCGATGTTTTCGGTTGTTGCTAAGTGATGTTTACGCTGACCAAGGACTTTGTGAGCCTCATGCTCTGCCTGGGAGGAGGGGAAGCCAGGAGGAAGCAGAGACGGGGCTCCTGACCCAGGCTAGCCAAAGAGGTATTCCATACCACAGCATGTCATGCCCGGGATGGGGGGGTAACTGGGAGTAACCTGGAAGGACATGGGCTTCTGTGTTGGACTCATTTCTTGGCGAGTGGTACTGCATTCTCTCTCCTTGTTATTTTCTCTTATCATTGTTGTCGTTGGTGGTAGCGGTGGTGATTTGTGTTGTACATTGGTTGCTGGACTGTTCTTGTCTCAACCCGTGGGAGTTGCACTCATTTGATCCTCCTCCCCATCCCTCACGGGAGCAGGGAAGGGGAGAGCCCCGCGGGGGGTGTGGGGGGGGTGTCTTGATTGCTCTCATCCCAGCACCACTTACTGGGAGTGAGTGAGCAAGCTGTCTGGCTAGGGTATAAACCACGACAAAGGGAGAGCATAACAACAGAAAAAAAGGTTTCAAACAATTTTAAATGAATCATTATTATTATTAAGCTTTTTTTTCTTTTTTGCTTTTTTTTTTTTTCTTTCTTCTAATCACTTCTGGACAGCTATGGAAGCAAGAAAAGGCAGCCTCGGAAGAATACAGGGATGTTGTCCAGGAAGCTAGGGACCAGGTTAGGAAAAACAAGGCCCAGTTAGAATTAAACTTGGCTAGGGATGTTAGGGATACCAGGAAGGGATTCCATAGATACATAGCAAATAAAAAACAGACTAGGGACAACGTAGACCCCCTCCGGAAGCTATCGGGGGAACTGACTACCCCCAATTTAGAGAAGGCTGAGGTTCTGAATGACTTCTTTGCTTCAGTCTTCACTGGCAAAGGCTCTGACTGCACTACCCAAGTCTTGGAAGGCAGATGCCGGGACTGTGAGAATGAAGACCCTAGGCCCACTGTAGGAGAGGATCTGGTTCAAGACCATCTTAAGAACCTGAACGTTCCAAGTGTATGGGACCTTATGAAATCCATCAGCAGGTCCGGAAGGAGCTGGCAAATGAAGTTGCTAAGCCACTGACCATCATATTTGAAAAATCATGGCAGTCAGGTGAAGTTCCTGATGACAGGGGTAGAACACTTGATGTCATCTACCTGGATTTGTGCAAAGCGTTCGACACTGTCCCACATGACATCCTTGTCTCTAAATTGGAGAGACATCAATTTGACAGGTGGCCCAATCAGTGGATAAAGAACTGGCTGGATGGCCGCACGAAAAGAGTTCTGTTCAATGGCTCAATGTCCAGCTGGAGACCAGTAACGAATGGTGTCCCTCAGGGATCGATGTTGGGACCGGTCTTGTTCAACATCTTTGTCACTGACATGGGTAGAGGGATTGAGTGCTCCCTCAGCAAGTTTGCTGATGACACCAAGCTGTGTGGTTCAGTTGATACACTGGAGGGAAGGAATGCCATCCAGAGGGACTTTGACAAGCTTGTGAGGTGGGCTGGTGCCACCATTCATCAAGGTTCAACAAGGTCAAGTGGTGCAAGGTCCTACACCTGGGTTGGAGCAATCACAGGCAAAGCTACAGTATGGGCAAAGAAGAGATCCAGAGCAGCCCTGTGGAGGAGGACTTGGGGGTGTTGGTAGATGAGAAAATGAACATAAACCGGCTTCAGTGTGCGCTTGCAGCCCAGAAAGCCAACCGTATCCTGGGCTGCATCAAAAGGAGTGTGACCAGCAGGTCGAAGAAGGTGATCCTGCCCCCCTACTCTGCTCTCGTGAGACCTCACCTGGAGTATTGTGTGCAGTTCTGGTGTCCTCAACATAAAAAGGACATGGAACTGTTGGAACAAGTTCAGAAAAGGGCCATGAGCATAATCAGGGGACTGGAGCACCTCCTGTGTGAAGACAGGCTGAGAAAGTTGGGGCTGTTCAGGCTGGAGAAGAGAAGGCTGCGTGGAGACCTCATAGCAGCCTTCCAGTATCTGAAGGGGGCCTATAGAGATGCTGGGGAGGGACTCTTCATTACAGACTGTAGTGACAGGACAAGGGGTAATGGGTTAAAACTTAAACAGGGGAAGTTTAGATTGGACATAAGGAGGAAATTCTTTCCTGTTAGGGTGGTGAGGCACTAGAATAGGTTGCCCGGGGAGGCTGTGAATGCTCCATCCCTGGCAGTATCACAGTATCACAGTATGTTAGAGATTGGAAGGGACCTCGAAAGATCATCTAGTCCAATCCCCCTGCCGGAGCAGGAACACCTAGATAATGTTACACAGGAATGCGTCCAGGCGGGTTTTGAATGTCTCCAGGGAAGGAGACTCCACAACCTCCCTGGGCAGCCTGTTCCAGTGTTCCGTCACCCTCACTGAGAAGAAGTTTCTTCTCAAGTTTAAGTGGAACCTCTTGTGTTCCAGTTTGTACCCATTACCCCTTGTCCTATCATTGTTTGCCACTGAGTAGAGCCTGGCTCCGTCCTCGTGACACTCCCCCTTTATATATTTATAGACACTGATAAGGTCACCCCTCAGTCTCCTCCAAACTATAGAGACCCAGCTCCCTCAGTCTTTCCTCATAAGGGAGATGTTCCACTCCCTTAATCATCTTCGTTGCCCTGCGCTGGACTCTCTCCAGCAGCTCCCTGTCCTTCTTGAACTGAGGGGCCCAGAACTGGACACAATACTCCAGATGGGGTCTCACCAGGGCAGAGTAGAGGGGAAGGAGGACCTCTCTCGACCTACTAACCACCGCCCTTCTAATACACCCCAGGATGCCATTGGCCTTCTTAGCCACAAGGGCACAGTGTTGGCTCATGGTCATCCTGTTGTCCACTAGGACCCCCAGGTCCCTCTCCCCTACACTGCTCTCTAACAGGTCGTTCCCCAACCTATACTGGAACCTGGGGTTGTTCCTGCCCAGATGCAGGACTCTACACTTTCCCTTGTTATATTTCATCAAGTTACTCCCTGCCCAACTCTCCAGCCTGGCCAGGTCTCGCTGGATGGCAGCACAGCCTTCTGGCGTGTCAGCCACTCCTCCCAGCTTAGTGTCATCAGCAAACTTGCTGATAGTACACTCAATTCCCTCATCTAAATCATTGATGAATATATTAAATAATACCGGTCCCAGTACTAACCCTTGAGGCACTCCACTAGTTACAGGCCTCCAACTAGACTCAGCCCCATAGACTACAACTCTCTGGCTTCTCTCCTTCAGCCAGTTCGCAGTCCACCTCACTACCTGATCATCCAGTCCACACTTCCTCATTTTAGCCGTGAGGATGCTGTGGGAGACTGTGTCAAATGCTTTGCTGAGGTAAAGGTAGACCACATCCCCCTCTCTGCCATCATCCATCCACCGTGTTATTTCCTCATAAAAGGCTAAGAGATTGGTCAAACATGATTTCCCCCTGGTGAAGCCATGTTGACTGCCCCTCATAACCTTCTTATCCTTGATATGCCTTAAGATGGTACCAAGGATAAGGTGTTCCATCACTTTCCCAGGGATGGAGGTGAGGCTGACCGGTCTATAGTTACCCGGGTCCTCCTTCTTGCCCTTTTTGAAGACTGGAGTGACATTTGCTTTCCTCCAGTCCTCAGGCACCTCTCCCGTTTCCCAAGACTTGGTAAAGATGATGGAGAGTGGTCTAGCAATGACTTCCGCCAGTTCCCTCAGCACCCGCGGGTGCATCCCATCTGGACCCATGGATTTATGGATGTCCAGATTGCTCAACTGGTCTCTAACCCATTCCTCATCGACTAAGGCAAACTGCTCCGTCGACCTGACTTCATCTAAGGTCTCAGGGGTACAGGGCTCTTCAGGACTGCCTGCAGCAGAGTAGACAGAGACAAAGAAGGCATTCAGTAACTCTGCCATCTCTGTATCTTCTGTCACCAGGGCACCCATCTCGTTCATCAGTGGGCCTACATTGCCTCTGGTGTTAGTTTTGTCTGCCATGTATTTAAAAAAGCTCTTTTTGCTGTCCTTGACCCTTCTTGCCAGGTTTAATTCTAAGGATGCCTTAGTCCTCCTAGCTGCCTTCCTACATCCTCTAGCAGCAGCCTTATATTCCTCCCAAGTGGCCAGCCCCTCCTTCCATGACCTGTAAACTCTCCTCTTCCACTTGAGCATACCCAGCAATTCCCTATTTAGCCACGCAGGTCTCTTGGCCCTCTTCCTTGACTTCCTACGTGTCGGGATGCTCCAATCTTGAGCACGGAAAAAGCAGTCCTTGAATGTCAACCAACTATCTTGGGCCCCTTTACCTTCAAGCAGCCCTGCCCATGGGATTTCCCCTAGCAATTGCTTGAAAAGGCCAAAGTTTGCCCTGCTAAAGTCCAGGGTTGCAATTCTACTTGGTATTCTACTAGTCCTGCCACACAAGATCCTGAACTCCACCATCTCGTGGTCACTGCAACCAAGGCAGCCCTCAACCCTTACTGCTTCAACCAGATCCTCCTTGTTAGTGAGGATGAGATCCAGCAGCGCTCCTCTCCTGGTCGGCTCATCCACCATTTGCAGGAGGAAGTTATCATCCATACACTGGAGGAACCTCCTGGACTGCGGCTGGGTTGCCGAGTGGTCCTTCCAGCAAACATCAGGGAAGTTAAAATCCCCCACGACGACCACGGCCTGTGACTGTGAGGCCGCTCTCAGCTGCCTGTAGAAGGCCTCGTCAACTTCCTCACCCTGATCTGGTGGTCTGTAACAGACACCTACAACAGTATCCCCCCTGCCAGCCTGCCCCTTAATTCTCACCCACAGACTCTCAACTCGCTCATCATCTGTCCCTGGACAGAACTCGGTGCACTGTAGTTCCTCCCGCACATAAAGAGCAACCCCACCACCCTTCCTGGCTGGCCTGTCTTTCCTGAAAAGGACATAGCCTTCCATGACTATATTCCAGTCATGTGAGCTGTCCCACCACATCTCTGTAATTGCCACCAGATCATAATCTCCTGACTTAACACAGGTTTCCAACTCCTCCTGCTTATTTCCCATGCTGCGCGCATTGGTGTACAGGCATTTCAGGGAGCAAGCTGAGCACACCGATTTCACCCTAGGATTGTAGGAGGCCTCCCAGTCTTCATTAATTCTGGAGCGCTGCCCCACTGGGGCAAGCCCAGCTACAACCCCATCCCCCTTCGAATCTAGTTTAAAGCTCTCCAAATGAGCCCTGCTAATTCGTGCCCCAGCATCCTTTTCCCTCTGTGAGACAAACCTTTCTCACTTGTCGTTGTCCAGACTGGTGCCCTATAAAACCAGCCGTTATCAAAGAATCCAAAGCCCTGCCTGTAGCACCAGTCTCGAAGCCAATTGTTCATGAACTGAATCTTCCCATTCCTTCCCACATCAGTGGAAGATGGAAGGAGAGAGGAGAAGATCACTTGAGCCCCAGACTCTTTCACCATCCGCCCCAAGGCCCTGTAGTCTTTCTTCATCCCCCTCAGACTGCGGGAAGCAGCTTCCTCCCCACCTGTCTGGAAGATCAGTAGCGGGTAGTAGTCTGTCGGGTGCACCAGGTTGGGGAGCGCCCTGGTGATATCCCTGATCCGGGCTCCAGGCAGACTACACACTTCCCTATGATGAGGGTCAACTCTGCATATCGGGCCCTCTGTTCCTCTCAGAACGGAATCCCCTACTACAATGACCCTTCTTTCTTTCTTAACAGAGGCAGTCTTGAGGTGCAAAGTCGACTCCCTTTTCCTATGTGGCCTTGGAGGCTGGCCTTGCCCCACATTCTCACCTACCTCTCCTTCAAGATCCAGGGCCTCGAACCTATTACGGAGGGACACCTGGGGAAGCAGGGCAGGAAGGGGGAGGGTTTCCCACGACGTCGAACTGGAACTCGCTTCCAACCCTCGTCGTCTTTTTGGTCCCCTACCTCTGCGCAACAGCTACAGGGCAGGGGCTGCCTCGGGCCATCCCCCTCTGTGTGAGAAGGCAGGGGGTCCTTCCCCTTTTGGGGGGTATCTCCCTGGAACCGTTTCGACTGGCCCGCCAGGGAGTTACTCCACCAGTCGATCTCCCTTTCACACTCCCTGATGGTCCTCAGCGTCTCAACCTCCTCCTTAAGTCTTGCCACCAGGCTAAGCAGATCTTCTACCTGCTCACACCTCACGCAGGTGGAATGCTGTCCTCCCTCCCCCGGCAGCAGCAGGCTCTGGCACTCCCTGCACCCAGAGACCTGAACAGCCACGGTCTGGGACGGGGTCTCTGTCTGAGTTGCTGTAGTCACCTTC
Organism: Pezoporus wallicus; assembly: GCF_028554395.1. Classification (NCBI taxonomy): domain Eukaryota; kingdom Metazoa; phylum Chordata; class Aves; order Psittaciformes; family Psittacidae; genus Pezoporus; species Pezoporus wallicus. The sequence goes on from NW_026635941.1 coordinate 198,887, forward strand.
CTGCAAGCTCTCTTTCTGGAGGCAACCATATTGGTGCGCAGTCTGGGACACCAGCAACACGACCTGCTCGTTCCTCCTTGCGCCCGGGGGGCAGCGACCCCTCTCAAAGGCTTTTTCAAGGCAAGCAGCAGGGGAGTGGTCGCCGTCACCGTGGGAACGCCCCCGCCACGTCAGCCTCTCTCTCGCAAGGACTGCTGGGGCTTCGGGGATCGGGAGATGTTGGGAATCGCGATGTCTCTGCGCTATCCCCTCTGATTTTCCTAATCTCCGTTGACCCTCGCGTCGCTGAAGCGTGCCGGCTGTGGCTCTAGCTAGGCTAGCTCCGATCAGCTGACTGGCAGTGTTCAAGGCCAGGTTGGACAGACCCTTGGGTGGCATGGTTTAGTGTGAGGTGTCTCTGCCCATTGCAGGGGGGTTGGAACTTGATGATCTTAAGGTCCTTTCCAACCCTAACTATTCTATGATTCTATAATTCTCTGATTAACCTCTTAAGATTTCAGCTTTGGTAACAATAAATGCTTGGCTTTATGCAGTGTCTTTTCATCTATAACAACATTTTGAAGAAAAAAAGAGAAAGAAGCTGGTGCAACAGTGACTCGGGATTTTGGAAAAGAGCAAAGAAAGGACTGCAATATAATTTTCCCGTGTGAGAAAGCTTCAGGTTTTTCCCGGCTCATCAGCTCGTTCCATCAGTTCCATCAGTTAGTCAAGTATCATGTTTCTGGTCTCTCTTTAATCAAAAAAAGACCTTCTGAATTCTATTGCTAATTCAGTAAGTGTATTTACAATGATGAAAAACATAAAGTGTGGAAGAATTGCGAAATGAGATACACTGTATTTTTTCTGCTGTTGTCAGAATTTACAAAAAATTATGTAATCATTGTTTGAAGATGTGAGACTGGAAAGTCAATTGTTTGTTTCATTATAAAATGTTGAAAGCTACTGTTAATTTCTATGGTTTTGTTGAAAAAAAAACATCTTTTATTATTCCTCTTTAGTGTTTAATATTGGTATATTCAAATATATGGCAATGAAAAACAACAAAAACAATTAGAGCTGAAAACAAGCACAATAAAACCCTATAGATATCAAATTTGGCAACTGCAAAGCTTCCTAACAGCTATTCACTTTTAATTACTGCCGGATAATAGCAAAATATTGCTGTTAGACTTATGCATTATTCATCCAGAATAATAACCTTCTATGATTATGTATTACTTACAATTTAGTACTTTGCACTTATCAGTCACAGCAGAAATTAGGTAGGGGCGTACAAGCAATGCAGAGAAGTGAACTAAGTGAAAACATTCATTTCTTATTAACTAACTATAATCATCCATCACAACAAACAAGTGCTGAAGAAATAATTTACACCCCTTGTCAGAAGGAAGAGTGAAACAGAGGTGATTACTAAAAAAAAAGACTATGCTACAAAATGCTTTAACATTAGAATCTGTTTAAGCAAGAGGAAGTGCGAAATGATGATTCTCATATATATTGTGCATGTGTTGAATCAGCACCATAACTTATTGAACTAGCCACTAGATCTGTTTTGAGCTTGTTTCCCAGAAGTTTATCACAAGTGCTGGCCTGACTTTCATTTCCAGAAGTAGACATGAAGTATGCTCATTTAGAATTAATGTATTGTAAAACACTCTAAAGCAAATGCTGCACATACCACACCGAATGTGCCCCATTTGTGGATTTAGAAAAGGGTGCTTTCTGCTGTCCTTTAATCAGGATTAGATTTTATATTAATAAAAATATTTAATAACACTCTCATATTATCACTGCCATAGTCCTTCATGTGAGACTGCATGTAGCTGCTTTGTTTTACTCTGTAATGATAATTCTATGTTAATCAGAATATGTGTGTGAATTATTTTTTGTCCTGTATGTAAACATCTCGTCATCATAGGTACCTCCCATGAGTAGAGTACTGCTAGTGGATGGGCACAGGTGCTTTAGGAATGACAGAAAGTTGCCATTTATGTGAGAGAGCAGTGGGAGTGTACCTTGGGGTGATGAGCGATCTGAGAGGTCAGGATTAGAGGTCAAGCAAGTAAACAAGACTGCTGGGTGTCTGCTACTGACTGATTAATCATGAAGAAAACACAGATATGGCCTTTTTCAGACAACTGGTGGAAACCCTACTTGTCTACAAAGACCCTTGTCTTTGTGTGGGACTGGAACCTCCCTGCTATCTGCTGTAGGGGCCACACAGAAGGGCACAACCAAACCAAAAGTTCTCTAGAGTGTACAGGTGACAGCTTCTGAACACAGGTCATTAAGGGGTGCTTTAAGGGAGATGCTTTGCTGGAGCTTATAATTAGAAACAAGAAAGAATTGGGTGAGGATTGAGGGTTAGGGTTGGCAGCCTTGACTTCAGTGACCATGGTATGGCAAGAGTTCAGAATCCTGAAAGGAGGAAAAAAGAACCCCAAAATGCATGAGTGCAGGGGACTGGATTTCAGCTTAAGGACACATTTGGAAAGATCCCATAGAATATGGTCCGGCGGAGAAGAGGAGCTCAGAATCACCTCCTTTAAGCCCATTGATGAGCCAACAGAAATCTTATAAAGTTCAGCAAAAGGGAAGGCAAAGTCCTGCACCTGGGAGGGAATAACTCTATGCACCAGTAGATTTAGGAACTGACTGAAAAGCAGTTTTTTAAAGAGGTATCTGGAGGTTTTCGTACACCTCAAGTTGCCCATGATCCAGCAATGCAGCCTTATGGCAACAAAGGCAGCAGCATCCTGGGCTGCATTAGACAATGATAGCCAGCAGCTGCAAGGAGGTAATCCCTCCCATCTGCTCTGCATTGTGAAGCATCTAGTGTATGGGGTCAGGTGCTGGACTTCCCAGTACAAGACAGACATGGATGTACCCTTTGCAAACCCAGCAAAGGGCCACAGAGATGATTAAGCATTTGAAATATCTTATGTAAGAAAGGGTGAAAGAGCCAGAACTGATCAGCCTAGAGCAGAGAAGTCGCAGGGAGATCTTAATAAAGTATATAAATATCTGATGATAAGGAGCAAAAAAGGAACCGGACTTTTCTCAGTGGCATCCAGTGACACAGAAGACAACGGGTATAAATTGAAGTACAAGAGAACCCATTTAAACTTAAACCCTGGTTTCCCACTATTATGGAGTCTCTGTCCTTTGATATATTTGAAACCCAATTGGTCACAGCCCTAAGCAACCCATTGTGACCAACCCTGCTCTGAGCATGGGGTTGGATTAGATGATCTCCAGGGGTACCTTCCTGCATAGTGATTTTGTTTCTGATGTTTCTTCTTGCTTCAGGAAAGTAACTTACCTCATTTTATCGAGCATTTTACTCCCTTGTCTCTGTCCAGCTGACTACTCTGTTCATTTACTGAGGGACAACGCAGTCCTTCAAACTCTAAGCCTCCATGTTATTAATGGAGAAGACATTAAATCTTCTCTCCTCACTTTTCTTCTTTTCAGTTACTTTCTCTTAACTCTTTCTTTCTGTAAGCTGTTTCTTTTTCCAAATGCATTTTTAATTTCCTGTTTCAATCCTCCATACACTTTTTTTTACAGGTGGATTAGAGAGGGAGAATCACCTCCCTCGACCTGCTGGTCATGCTCCTTTTGATGCAGCCCAGGACAAATATTGTTCAAATATTTTTTGTGTGTGTCTTAAATTGTATGGAGTTTGATGCAATTTAATTTACAAAGAAAAATGGTTTCAAAATATAGGTGTTTTATTTATTAATTTTGATACTTAATGGATCAATGAGCTGATGTTAATCTTTTACGTAACAGGTAGAATATATTAAAATGCAACTTTTCAGGCAGCTCAAATAAGTTTTCATCTGGCATTTTTCTTTTATAAAAATATTTATCATTGCAATTAATAATGGAAAAATATCTTCTGAAATAAAAAATGTCATAGCACAGAAATACCTTATCTAATCAGTTCTGTTATTGTTGCCATTATATATACATATATATATAAGAAACTAAGGCACAGAAAGACTGATTGAAGTGAAATATGATGACAGAGAATGGGTTCCTAGTTCTCAGGACAGAATCCTATAATTTTTATCATCCTGTGATTTGAGAGAGGAGCTTGATTCCTCAATTATTATTTCACCATTTCACCATATTTTCTTATTATATCTCTTTAAAGACCATCTAAAGAAGTCTTTTCTGTAGTATAAGAACAATGAGTCTCTCTGCTTGCCTCCTGAAAAATTCCTCAACAGCACATGCTCTACTAACTGGCATTCTGAGGCATTTTGTTCAATATCTAATTCTTATTAGGGACAAAAAGATGGTATTTAAATCTTTGCACCTGCTGAGCATATTGAAGTGCTGTATCAGTGTAATTCCTTCTCAGTACTGGTTGACAACTTAGTTAACAATTCTAGTCCCAGCTTAATGAACTAGCAGTGCCATGGTATTTAAGAGGGCTCTTTACCTTTTACTGTCCTTCAGAACTTATCTTAAGCTTGACATTTCTGTTTTAATGAGGTATTCTACATTTCTGATTCTTCCTTTGAAGCTAAGGGGAGGTCTGATAAACAGTAAGAAGTTTATTTTATTCTTTGTCTTATCTAGACAAACCTCCCCGGAAGAAAAAGCCATATTTTTTCCTTATGGTTTTAGACAATTACAAATATTTTTTTGTTATTTTTAAAAGGAATTGAGATATTATTGTAAGTTTTAATGAGTACCATAGATGCAATGGAAAACTCAGGGCAGTTAGTGTAGTCCAATTTCTGAATCACTCCATGTCACTATATAGGGATCCTTTCTTCCTTTATATGATCACAAGTGGCAACATATCTTCCTTTGTGTTAAAGGTAAAGTAAATATGAGTGTGTGTGTGTGAAGAAAAGAGCCTGTTGAAATCTTCTTCTTATGTTTTAGCTGTGCTTCCCCTTGAAGGCCACCCCTGGCCTTAACCTCTGCAGCAACACCAATAAATTCTTAAGCCCAAGTTTAAGAAGTATTTGAAAACTGTTCGTAAATCTATTCTAGAAAAGAAAAATATCCCCAAACTCCCTGTTGTTCCTATGACAAAGCAGTAGCTCTTGACCACATGCAATACTTGGTATCAGTGTTCCATAAAAGAGCAATGTCTTTTGATTGTCTTGGAATTTCAAAGCTGCTGAAGCAATCTAGGGCCATATATTTCATTGCCATTTGACAAAATATGCTCCCAGCCACAGTTCCCTGTTCACTTCAAAGACAGTTTGGGCACATAATTTTATAAAATGCTTGAAAATTGCCAGTTTTTTACTTTTGTTGTCATTTTTCAATAACTGAAGATATATTCAAGCACAAATTATTTGGATTCATATGTTCACCACTGTTTATTATAAACTATGAAGGACAAGCATTGGAAGGTAAAAAAACCTTAATGAGATACCTTGAAAAAGGAATGTCTCACAAAAAGGTGGCAAGTGTTTCTGTGTGACCCTTATGAATTTTTCTATCATCTGCTTTAATCATTTTTAATTACTTACTGCACAAAAGTGTATCTTAAATAATCTCCCACGTAATGAGCTAATTGAGATACAGACAACCAAAGCAAAGGTATTCAGTGGCAATTAATATTTCATCCATATAATTCTTTATTTCCTTCAAATGTTCTTGTGAACCTAGATAGCATCTTATCAAAAGTGTACACAGTGTAACTATAGGAGCAGAAAACATTAGCTGAGAAATGCAGAGCAGATTTTAATTTTTTAGGTAATAGTGCAATTAAGAAACTTACAAAAAAAAGGGGGTGGGAAAGAACTTTTCATGTCATAGTATTTGAAAACACAGGTGCTCAGTAATCATGTCATCATTTTGTGTGACATTTCTCCAAGTGTTAAAACATTCATTACATGATATAGTGGGTTGGCTTGGCTGACAGACACTCGCCCGCTCCTCTGCCCCAGAGCAAGGAATACCATGAGGAAGATTATAAGGAAGAATGAGAGTAAGAAAACTCATGGATTGAGATAAAGACAGGAAGATCTCTTAATGGTTACTGTTGCAGGCAAAACAGACTTGACTTGGGGAAATTAATTTCTTTTGTTTAACTATAAATATCGAATTACTCTTCTGGGTATTGGGAAACAAAACCACCAGTAACAAAACCCCCCAAACATTTACACACTGAGGGAAAACATCCTCTGACTCTTCCTCAGGTTTCAATCCACTCTTTCACTCCAGGCCTCTGTACCCAGTACACACAAGAATATTGATAATATACTAAATGATAGTTTAACAGAGTGTTACAGGCCATGAAAAGTTATATTGTGCCCCAGCAACTCCTATGTCTGCCAGTCATGAATTTACACTTTCTCAGTTACCCTGTATATGATAGAAGGGTGAGAGGGTAAATAGCATCAAATGTACTATTTCATAGACAATTTAAAAGTGAGGAAAAGATGGTCTTTGCAATCTTGTCATGCCAGAAAAAGATGAAGTTGGAAGGTGTTTGGTAGTTTTTTCCATTTTACCTTTCTTTGAATAGATTTTTTTCACACAAATTCAATAAATTACCTTCACATCACAGCGCTATAAAAAAGATATGGGGAAAACAAGAATGTGTGGATGTAAATAGAATCATAGAATCATAGAATAGTGAGGGTTGGAAAGGACTTTAAGATCATCTAGTCCCAAGCCCCCTACCATAGGCAGGGACACCTCACACTAAACCATATCACCCAAGGCCTCGTCCAACCTGGTCTTGAAATAAGTAAATCAACATATAAAAAAGAAATACATATGCTGTATTTCAAGGAAAGGGCAAAAGAAATGCAGTAAAAGCCAGGAAGAGCAGGAAAAAGCATGAAGAAGCAAAAGAAAAGAGACAGAATTCTAAAAAAAAGATGTTGTCTGGGACTCAGTTGAATAAGCATCAAAGAAAGTGTAAGTACTGATGAAGGTTAGTTATTGTTTCCCACTAAGGTTTGTAGAAATACATTTAAAACAAACAGCTATTTAATTTTTTTACTGAATAGAATTTCTAATTTAAGGTGTCTTTCAACACACCAGTACAACACTAAAAGAATGTTCAAAGTACTGATGACAAGGTAGATCTCATCTAAGTTGTACAATCCAAAATGTAAGAGTGAAGGTCTTGATTTGACAGTTTGCTAGTGGCTCCTGATATACATAAAAATTATTATTTCAAGCAGAGCTATGTATAAATGTGATGCTGCCTTTGAAACCTTAGTGAACTCTATCAGAATTACTTTGTGCAACATTGCACTGTATTTTAGGGTCACTTACACAAGACACTATCAAAAGTTTATTTTAAGAAAATGCTAAATGTCAATGGTGTGCAGAGGTCCCTTTAGTCTCTACTAAAATATCTTTCTGGAATCAAATTACGTTCTTTATATTAGAGTACAGCTAAACCGGGTTTTGTTCATTGTCAGGGTGCTGCCTCATGGCCCAGTTGAGAGGACATTCATGTGCCCTACACTGCAAGCAGGTACACCAACATTGTGCATTACCCTCTCTGTTCAAGTGCTCCCTGTGGGTCTGAAGTCAGAGATGTGGAAAACATGGATAAGTCCTTTGGGGAAGCCTTGTAAAATATTCACAAATCCACTCCCTTGGTGTATTGAGGCTTGTGTGTCACTAGTGGTTTACAAGATTTGCAAAGCTGTAGTGGTCAGGTGAAAGCACCAGAGAAGGAATGGGATTCCCATTAGTTACCCCTGCCTAGTTCAGGGGTGCAGAGCACAAAATCTGGATATTTTTCATCTATGTCTCCCACTTGTTCTCCACAAAGGAAGGTAATTTTGCAAACAGGTTTGGTAACCTTCATCACAGCTTTGCCTTTAGTGGACTTACTGACACCCTACCTGAAAGTTATTCCTGAGAATCAAGAGGTATGAGGTCACATTATGCAATGGTCACTCTCTTGAACATGGATTTATGCTCCTAAAGTTTGTCATAAATATGACAACATTAGGACAACAGCCAACAACACATAGTCTCTATCTTATCCATTCACACCCAAAAAATTTTGGAGCCAGTGTTAGCTGTGCAGCATCACAAAAGCAGTGTGGGGCCATCAGTCCACATTAGTTTATCAGGCCTAGACCTTCCATGTGAGCTGGACCTAAGCAATTGCAGTAACACACTGCAAAATAGGTGTGTAAGAAAAAAACAGTCTGAGAGGGCCCAAGCAACCTTTGGGATGTCCTCACACTGTGGTTGCTGCAGCTGCAGGATTAAGCCCACCATTTTCCCTTCCAGTGTCTTCGTTCACAGTAATGAATAATTCGGGGCAGTTTAGGCAGCAGGTATCACGACATCCCTTGGAAATGTGCAGGGACAGAATAAGGAGGAAGAGAAGTGAGGGAGAAACATGACCATGAAATGAAACCAGGCTTGTTAGTCCTTGTGGCTGTGTTGAAGTCATTAGTATTAGGTAAGTCATAAAAGGTTGATCTGGCATTTCTGTAAGTGGCCTTGAGAGGACCCCCAGTCACAAAAACAGATGCCTGTGGAAGAACTTTCCTTCAGACACTTCGAATATCAAATTTTGAAGAGTATTCCATACTTGGGAATAGATTAAATCTAGTCAGATAAAAATCCCTAATAATGCTCACAGGCTACATTTAGGCAATGCAGCACCAACTACTTCAGTTTGCTGATCCACTTATACTGTACCACTCCATGAAATAAAGTGAACGTAGTCACAATATCCACTTAGCTCTCCAACCGTGCTCTCTCAGTTGCCACTGGCAGATGTTTAGGAAAGAGCTCAGTTGCAGACTAGCCTTTTAGAACACATTTCCAGCTTCTGGCAATCACTCATTAAGTAGAATTTAGATCATTGCTTTTAACAGCTACCTTTGTGTCTTCCATGAATTTGCCTTTTTTGACTCCAGTTATACTTTTGTTCTGCACTATGTCCAGAGGCAAATTAATCTTTCTTAAATGGCCAATAATTTGGAATAAATTATTCATTATTCTTAATAATAATTCAACAATACAAAAAATTGAAACTAAATGTCAATTTGCATTATAGATATTACTAGTTATTTATACATTATGTTTATAATTAAATTTTCATGTGTTCTATATTATGCATAACATAGATGATTTTTAATGAGGTGACATATTTGGATATTAAAACTGTTATGTACCAGAAACTTTTAACAAATTTTGAAATTACTTTTCTCTGAGCAAACAGTAAAATACACTGACCTATATTTAGATTGTAAATTTTTTTGCAGGCTCAAAACTGCTTACTTATTAAAAAGCTTTGTGCTACCTCAGTGGAACAGTCTTAACTTTATTGACGTACAGCCAGCAAATAAAACAGCAATTACCGTCTGCATATGTTGGTACAGTGACAATCATGGCTTTGTAAAGTAGCAAGCAGAGATTTTAATAGACAATTTACCAAAAAATCAAGTAATAATGGCAAAGAAGTGGTAAAAGAGACTTTCTCTTTTGCAGCAAGCTGTGCAGTTTAATTACATAATTTCTTCTCATTTTTGACTGCTATTAAAAAAATATTAGAGCTGCTACTCGAATGCCTACTATATTTTTATATCTTGATATAGACAGCAGAAGTTCCAAAAGATCTGTTTACCTTGGTTTTCCATTACCTAAGTAAGTCCAGAGGAAGTCCAGAGGAGCATCGCAGCGATGATCAGGGGGTTGGAGCACCTCCCATATGAAGACAGGCTGAGAAAACAGGGACTGTTCAGCCTGGAGAAGAGAAGGCTGCATGCAGACCTCTTAGCAACCTCCCATTGCCTGCAGGGGGCCTACAAGGATGCTGGAGACAGACGCTTCATCAGGGACTGTAGCAATAAGACAAGGGGTAATGGGTTTAACCTTAAGCAGGGAAATTCAGGTTAGGTGTAAGAAACGAGTTCTTTACTGTGAGGGTGGTGAGGCACTAGAACAGGCTGCCCAAAGAAGTAGCAAATGCTCCATCCCTGGCAGTGTTCAAGGCCAGGCTGGACAGAGCGTTGGGAACACAATCTAGTGTGAGGTGTTCCTGCCCATGGCAGGGGGGTTAGAACTAGGTGATCTTATGGTCCCTTCCAACCCTAACTATTCTATGATTCTATGGTTAAGTTTCTCATTTAAACTTTAGTAGTTATCTCTGCTGTCATAATAATATTTAAAAAAAAAACCAAAACCCAACAACAACAAAAACTCAAAAAAACAAAAACCACAAACAAAAAAAAAAATGTGCAGTCCAACTTCAGGTGAAAGGATTAACAAATATTAAATTAACATACCTGATTAAGTCATTTGAAAACTATCAACATGAAGTATTCAACTTCAGTAAATACACTGCATCCCTTCCTGAGAAAATGCATGCTCTAACTAGCCTTATCTCTTTGCTCAAGAAGGAGGGTATTATACCCTGATGAGAGTTCTCCAAAGGTTTTTCTTCTAATGGATTCTAATGGACTCAAGGTACTTCATAAGGACAGTTTCACAGGCTTGTTTATTCAGAATTAATTGGAGGTAAGAAAGAAGAGACATGGGTCAGAATAGAGGAGGAAACGGGAAGTGCTAAAATAAAGAGAATTGCTACTGAAAAAAACACAAGGAAAAGGAAAAGCAGTTCCTGGGGCCTTCAAAGCTAACAAAGTACTCTCCCATTCCTGCTGATCATTCTAACTGAGGAAACCTGGGGAATTAACAAAATAATCACCTCAAAACACACAGATGAAGTGATTATTTCTCCTGTTTATTATTTTTTTTCCAGAGAGGAAATAAATACCCTGTGCCTCATAGCAAAAGAAAATGATTTTTTTCCCTTCTGTTTATGATGAAACTTAGTAGTCACATGAGTGGCTTAAACGAAGACGATTCTTAGCTGATCTGCCTTTTCATGGATTCATTGCATTCTCCTCTCCCCTTTAGACTCGTACAAGCAACAATACAGGTTTTAAACAACTGTGACACTGCTAGTGAAAAATGGATTATCAGTTAAGAGTGATGAAATATAAAAGTTGCAGGGCTTGGATGATATCAAAGGCATTTCAGGCAAATTTTATCTACACAGTTTGCTCTCCCTAGGAATATGGTTCCTTTCTCTTAAATATGGGTAATGAAAACATACTAAGGGATGTTCTTAAATAGGCAGTGGTTTATATAAATCACATGAACTGTCCTTTGTTATGAAGTGTATTAGGACACACAAAGGCTGAGTGGTTGGCAGGGTCAAATAAAACTCCATTAACACCACATTGTAAGTGCACAGGAAACCTCATAGTTCTATATCTGTTAGTGCCCACTCCATTTTGATTAACACCATGCCCAAATGATCTCTGCTGTAGTGTTAAAACATCAGAAAGTTCTTCCCAAAATGAATTGACTTCAGTTTTCTTCCAAAGAAACTGCTTCAGGTAGTTCTATGTTAGCTGTTGTCCAGACACTAGATGAGCTTTTCTGTCTTTTTCTTACTTTATCAAAATAATATTGAGGGCAGATATTTCAGTACTTCGTACCTGTATAGTCTGGCAATCAGTAGTGTGCAGTAAAACACTCTCCCCAACCTTTAAATTCTGTTCACAGTTATTTAGCAGGTTTTTGATGTAGAATTATCTTGCAGAATGATTACTAAGACTCATTCTTTTTTTCTCTTCTCTTTTACTATTTTCTCAATTTTGCTGCAAGAACAAAAGGGAAAATAGAATGTGACATATTTCTGATGTGATGAAAGTTTATTCCAGCAAAACCTGTCTTCTCAAATACCGATTTTCACTTCGTGTTGTTTTCTCAGACCACCTTTCAAAGAATTTTGGAAGAGATATCTGAAAATTGAAAAGACTTCATTGCCCATTTGAGCCACCAGTTTAATAAGTTCTAGAAATTATGCCAGTTTCTGAGATAAGGCTTAGTTTTCTTTTATTTTAGTGTACATACCAATTCCAATATCTAATGTGCTCATGCTTTTAGTTTGAGCATAACAGAGTCATTCAGTACCACTGGCTATTGTATGCTACACCTTGCATTTATTTTTTATTTCTCTGTTTTCATTTCACAGCTGAAGAGCTTAGTAGCACAGTAAAATGCTTCAGCAATACCAGTGTTTAAATGTTTTAAATACTTTCAATATGATTACATAAACAGCTATTGCAAAGATTGCTTATCACCAGTATTCTATGGAAAATTCCCACAGAGTTGGATCTTAAAATTCTGGTTTTAATTCTTAAGGATTAGTTGTCACAAGAACAGAAGACATGGATCTTTCCTAATGCTTTCAGATTGACTTGGCGTTGTTATTATTTGCCAAAAGAACTGTCCATGTCTGAATTAGGATTATGTGATAACAGACTTTTTGTCAGTGGCACCCTCTGTATTTCATATTAGTCTGTGCACATTTTAATGTGAGAGTGTCTTTTGAATTTTCAGAATTTAACCTAGTGGCTGCACACAGCTATATATTTCTAGTCAAAGTTATAAAATGTCATGTCGTAACTGATATGTGAGATATCTGATAAAGATGAGAGAACAGTATGCCTCAAAAAACTTAATTATAATAAAAAAATCCTTTAGCTGCAGGCAGCCTGATCAATTTACACCAACTAAGTGCTATTTTCTGCTAGTAGCTGAGCAGAAAATAGGTGTTAAAGCAACTAGGGTAGTCAGTAAAAACTTCTGGCACATAATCCATTTAAAAGTACAATACAGACACAATACTGAGGCCAAAGACTTTTTGTTTTACAAGGAAAATTATTCTGTCATTAAGATAAAAATCAATGCTATAGCATTTTTAAGATGTCAGACTTCATAACTTCTGTGTTAGTTATGTATCCAACCAGTAAATCACAAGGTATAGTACTAAAACATCCTGTGACTTCTACACTAGAGAATAAGAGGGGAAAAGTAGACCTTCATTCATGTTAGCATTCACTTATATGAGCCCACATGTGGAAATAAAGATGCTGTACAGTTATCTGCTTTCTATAGCAGTGAGGTAAGAAAAGGCCAAACAAAAGAATTAAAGAGTCTCCTCCAAGCTGGTGACTCCAAGCCAGCTGGCGTAATGTGTTTCTGGCTAAGAGGTGAACAGTGTTTCAGACTATGAATGTATCCGAGATTTGACAGTGAACAGCATATCAGTTTGAATTATTCTTATATATATGTATAAATCTACATAATATATAGTTCTAAATTAAGTTATTTAAATAATATACACTGTAACATAAATATAACATGTAATTCTTTACCTGAAGAATTGTAGCCAGAGAGACCTAAGGCCTGCAAGTCAGTGATCAGTTTGTAAAATCAGGCTTACAATACCTTCTGCTTAACTTCAATCTTCAACTGGATAATTTATTGTAATAATTTTACTTTGCACATTTTGTATAAAATGATTATCAATATTGTGTAAACTGTACAGCTGCATGATTTCAAAAAACACGTGTACAGTAAAGAGCAAGACCCCATCAACAGTTTCAAGATATAATAATCTTTATAGCAAATCAAGCCAAAGGCCTGGGCAACCCAGTGTCTTGACATGACAATGGCCAATAAGACATTACTACATGCAGTAAAGGCACAAGCACATGAAGTATAGCACTAAGCTAGTTGAAGGCTGGACACTTGCTTTGTGACAAGTGGCACAAAATTAATCCATCAAATAGATAATAATAGTCTGTTAGGTAATAACAGTATACATATTTAGGAACTCTTGCTTATTAATCTGCTATCTGAACATGTGCATGTATAGAAACTAATATACCTATAGTTTTATCAATCCAGTTCTTAAAAATATATAAGGGAATGCTGTGGGAAAAGACATGGATGGCATGCCAAAAATCTATGATGAAACAAAAATTTAATTACTGTAAATTAAATTGTTGTCTTCCTATGGAGACCTATATTGAGTGCACATCGCTACAGAAGAATACATCAGTGTTTACGAATGTACAGGTTTAACAAATTTTCAATTATCTTAAAAATTTTCATTATGCTTATTATGACAGAAGATAATTTGAAGGTAATGGAGCACAAAAGTGACAGTGCTGGGCAGTGTTTTTAGGATATTGTGAAGACAAATGGTGCAAGAAGGGTTTTGTACTAAACTGTCTTTTGTGTCTGCCAAGAGCAGTACTACTTTAGAATGTAACTTGCATATGTTTTTGCTGGGTAATACAGAAATACAGATGTGAATTACTAGATTGAATTACAGAACCCCTTTCCATTTCCATGTGTATTTAGTGTTGTATTTTTATGAATTATCTGTTCAGAGCTATACTAGTGACAAAACTAACTTTATAAAAATCTTTCATTTAAGTGACTTTGATGAAGTTTCAGTGCTTGGATATAACGGAGTGAATGCAAACTGGTATTTCACAAAATCATAAATAAAACTCTGTCATAAAAATATGGCAAGCCTTATGATGTGGAAGTGGAATGCTTTTTTACATCAGTATTGTATGTGATAGCAGATACGAAAGACAGAACTTTCTCTGTTTCCATAGTATGTCTAAAAAAACCCACAGTACAAGAAAAGATTTTTAGCTAGAACAAAAGTGGTTCCAAAGAAGAGCTATGGCTTTGTTGGTGATTTCTGAAGGATGAATGGTTTCACAGTACCCTAACCTTTTAAATAACCCCACCATGGGCTAAGTTTCCATATGCAAACTGAAATGTTACACAGTATGATCATTCCTTTCTATCATGATTCATACACTGATTTTGCTACAGTGATAGCAAAATATGTAGATTTTGCTATTGTTAAATTGCAAGATAAGCCTTTGGTATTTTACAGTGTTGTATTTTATCAAAAGATTTTAACACAAACTTTACACCAAAAAGGATATGGATGATTCAAATTCTTGAACACTGTCATACCAGTAGAATAATTCTGCTTTAATTTCTCTCATTTACATTTTTAACAGGAAGGATTTTAGACAGTGTATACAACTTTGCTTATACAATATTTTAAAATGCTTCTAATTTTAAATAAATGTATATTTTCACCTATAAGGATAATCACTTCTATAAGGTAATCACCAGACTTATCTCAAACTTGCAATTAAACTAACCAGTAACAATCATAACTTTTAAAAGATTAGTATGAAGAAACCTCTCTTGAAGATTTATATATAGGGTTTTTTTTCTGTGCAAAACACATTTTGGATTGGTGGTGCATTTGTTATGCTCATGTTTGCACAGCATGTTTGCAACGCACTTTATGAAGGGATATCCTTGCTTATGCATGACAAAAAATTACCAGTGATCTCTGAGATGCTAATTCTGGTTCTGGTAACAGTCTGATCATGGCAACAGGAAACTTAGGGCAAGATCAGCACCTGGCTATTTGCATCTTTTAGAGCCCGTAATTAACTCCTATGCATCTTTTGAATACAAGTAAAATATCAGCAAATAAACTATATGGTTGTTATGGGCTGACAGCCTTTCAGTAAGCTCTCAGTGTCTCTTGTTTTCAAAGATCTCCTCTGTGTCAGAGTTGAGCTTGTTAGGTTATCCAACGCATAATATTAAATTACATTTACCTTCTGAAACAGTTTATCAAGTACTTTGTCTCAGCCCTTAGCAACTGTGAGTGTTAGCACCTTCTGTAATGAGGAGAAAATAGAAGTAAAATCTGTTTATATGAAGCAGCTAGAAGTGGAACAAAGCAAATCTGATGATAATGCTTTCTTTGAAATGAGGAACATTGATGCATTGATTGAAGAACTAATGCAACATCTAGCAGAATACAATATTTGATTTCATAATGAATTACAAACTCTCTTTGGATTTGCATTTTCCTGTTAGCTGTAGGTCCATGCAACCAGTACTAGAAATGATTCTTGCTTTTTCCATGAATTCATCCAGCATGAACTTGGAAGTCTAATTTAGAATATGTCATCTCATGATTTTCAGTCTTGACAAATATCTAGCAAAAATTTAATAAGTCATTTTTGCCTCTTCTCAGTCTATATTTTACCATAGAAAACACAATCTTCTTGCTTTGGTTTAGCATAAAACTTCAGTGATACTTTGAAAAAGCATTGGTTTTAAGAAAAAAATTATTAAGCCAATCTATCTTTTTAAATGAGCTAATCCAAATATTAAAAATATTATCCCAGCACATTAAAACTTCATAAAAATTGAAATTAGTATTTTTTTTAACCTGGTTCTCAGTCAGAGTCAGTGTAATGAAAATAGTACTAAAACACCTGTTAAGAATGAATAAGGTTAAAAAAATAAATAAACCTTGAATTTCACTTCTTTTATTTACCACTTCAAGGTTTCTCTGGATACAGCTTCATTTTGTTTCCTTTTCTGTAAGTAAACCTGTAAAATTAAATCAGTGTTATTGTTGTGTTTATTCAAGAAATGAATATAAATACGAAGAGAAAAAGACTTTTAAATGTTACTTCTGACAATATGAATTGCACGTGTATAATATCAATATATATTTCGAAACAGAACTGTATTCATCCCCAGTTTTGCTCAAACCAATATACAGGTAGATACCATAAAGTCTTACGTCACAAAGGATGTTAAATGACCATGTATATACAGTATATTTATGTAAAAATATCTTTACATTTCTGTGTCAGTATCAAGAGGCAGTTAAGTTATAATTTTATATGCCAAATTCTACAAAGAGCCTAATGAAAGTCCTCTAAGCCAAAGAAGATCTTCTATAGTCTTTTGTGTGGTTTATGTCCATACACGATGAATTTAATTTTCAGAAAATAATTGTAGAATCTAAGAATATAACTCCGTTTCTTATTTTTAATATATACCTTTAAAGATAAAAAGAGAAAAATTAATTAGTATTCCCAAAATGAAAGCCCGCAAGCCCACAGTGTCAAAAAATCTTATACAGGTGTAATTGCTATATGTGGGTAAAGCACTACTTAGAGGTGAATTAGAATGGGGAGACATATATGGATAAAGAAACAAAGGCAGGAAAAACAAATTAAGATAAGAATACAGCAAAAATTAAGAAAAAAATCTTTCACTATTACAGTTAACACGTTTGTACTTTAATATCAATCCCAGGCTCAAATCCATTGATCACAACATAACCAATACGTAAGTGCACCCTGCAGTTTGCCTCTGATCCTTACATCAGTAAGTAGCAAAAGCAAGTCCAGAGAGTGGTCTGGAGACTGCAAAGGGCAGGGCTAAAGAGATGTTTGGAGACTAGGCCACCCACAGTTCAGATCCAAGGTCCACCCAGAAAGCAGGACTGGTGACAGGGATGTGAATAGGTATATTCATAACAAAGATCTTGAAAGGGCCAGATGTTCAAGCCTGAGCTGAAATGGAGCCAGAGTCAGGGTCATTGAATGAAAGAATGGTGAGAATGGTGAGAATGGTATGGGCAGCTGAGGTCTGTTAGTGCCCTCAAGGCCCTGACAGCTGAAGAGAAACATATGTAAAATAGACAATACAATATTGGGAGTACAACCTCATCAAACCTCTAATTAATATGTTTTAGATACGGCTGTGTATCCAAAAGGAGGTAATAATCACTGGCTAAACGTCATGGGTGTGTGGAGCTGAACTGAATAGTTTGTCATTTCCACTAAGATTTCATGTAGTGTCCTGCCAAGGACTTTATTAAAAATCTTTTATTTTTTTTCAACCGTTACAGTGTTGATTGTACACGACAAGAGAAGAGGTGCTAAGTCAGTGATCTACAGGATGAAATCTGGATGAGAATCAAATGTAAAAATAAATCAAATGGTCTGGATGAGTTGATAATCTTATTGCAGAAAAGGACTAATTTGTACACAAAAGACATGTGAGTCAGTAATTTTTCAATTATAAATTTCAACTGGTTTATTTTAAAGTATTGTACTACCCAGACTTCAGCGCAATTGAGTCAACACAGCCCATCTGAATATCTGCTCCAGTATAATATTTCATAAACATTGCAATTCATTTTAGAATACTGGATTTCTTAAACTAATGTTTAAAAAGAGAAAATGTGAAGCATCTGAGATGTGCACTAATTAGTCTTAGCACAAAGAAAAAGTCTTAAAAATTAACTATCCTCATCTGCATACTGTGTGTATGAAACATTCACCTTTTCTGCTGAACTCACTTCATGAAAATGTTTTAGAAGGTAGACAAGAAAAGAAACTGTGGAAATGCAGCCTGTACATGAGATGTATTACTCTTGCAACAATATAAGTTAGAAGAAGTATTTGAATTGTTAAACAGATTTTTACCAGCATTAGTGTTTATCCATTTTCTGAGAGGAAGTTATTCTTCAGTGAGATAATAGGGCTTTTTACTTTCATGTATCATATGTCATTAAATGTTAAAATACAGTGAAATAGTTTTAGCTATTCAGAATACAGTACTGCAGTGGAATTGTTGACCTATAACTACAAACTGATTTCCTAGGAATAAGCTTTGCTTTGCATCACTTGAACAAAGGAATCTGACTTGATAAATAGCAGCCTGTTCTTCCTGTTCATGTAAATGAAGCATTTGGATTCAATGGTTATGGGTGAAGAGAGGAGTCAGAAGACCCAAATTACATGTTTGACATTAGCTACTGAGCTTTAGAAGATGAGATTGTTAACATGTAAATAAGCAGCCACTGTGACTCAGTGATATTGACGGTCTTAGAGGTAAGCTGCTGATGTAAGACATTACTCAATAGTTCTTTACTGAAAAACTGATCATATTGTGATTTCATGAAAGTACAGGTGGCAGGACTAAACCTGAAAGCTACTTGCTGGGGAGGTTTGAGAAGCAGAAAAGTCCTTGTGTCTGTGTAAGCACTGCTCAGCAATAATGAAAACATCCCTGTGTTATCAATGCTATTTTCAGAACAGATCCAAAACAGAGTGCCTTGCTACCTACTATGAAGAAAATTAAGTCTATCACAGCCAAAACACAGAGATTCAAACCAGTCAATATACTGGACACATATACATCCAGAAATATATTCCAGATTACTCAATCTGAGCATATACTTTATGATTCTTTCCTTTACTGAAGTAAAAAATTTATAGGCAAGAGATTGGCACTTTTTGCCACACGATGGCACCAAGGAAGACTTATTGTACAAATTTTCTGAGGGAATTATAATTATTATGATTAATTAATAAATTATATCTTCCAAGTCTGATTATTTTTAGCCAGAAGGGAGAGGGTTTTACTATAAAATCTGAGTGCATTAAACATTCATACATATACTGCAACATAAAAGCCTCGTGAGGTTGGAAATATTATCACTCTCATCTTCAAGTAGGGAACAAGCTACAGGTGCCCTTGTCCAAGCAAATATATGACACTTTAAAAAAGCATCTAAGCCCACTTGACGTTACCCACCTATATAAAATTACATGCATGAAAAAATTTTCCTTGACTGTTGCCTGCATTGAAAGGATTTGCTCACATAATTCAGGCTGAAACACATTCCACCTTCCTTGGTGAGATGAGCATTTCTTTGGTTCAGGTAGAAAAGATACACAAGATTTGCTTAAAAAATAGGGTTCTAGCTGAATTCTTCTACACAAAAACTAAAAGTTTAGTAAATAAATGGGAGGAACAATTCCTCACCAAGATATTGCAGTAAGTGTGAAAGAAATAACAGGGTGTAAACTTATTATGAACATCAGAATAGATCATGCTGCTAGAGAGGATACAGTTTAAAATAATATTACAGTTTTGTATTGTATATATGCTGCATTTGTATTGTAATATTTATTATAATATAAACTTTGCATGCTGAATTACATAGTAATCATGCCAACAAGTAAGTTGGATGACCTCTGGACTGAAATAGGAGGCTTAATGAGGAAAATGCCAGTATTATATCCCTTTAATGATATAATTATTTAAAATGGGTTTGAGGAACTGTCTAGGGAATTATGAACAACTCAAATGCCAACACTGCTAAATTAGCGGAAGATGTTATGAAAAATAGAAATAACAATCATGTGGATAAATATGACTTAGCAAAAGTAAAGGCAGGCTTACAAAAGGTAAGGATGCCACAAAATCTAGGGAGACATGTTCCCTGGAGGCATCCTTCAGTAAAGGTGCAAGCGAGGACAGATCTGGGAGGTGGCTTCTGTGGTGGGCTCCTTCAAACATTCAGCAGCATCCCCCATGAATGAGATTTACCAAAAGTTGCCAGAGGAAAAGAAGGAAAGTCCTAAAGTGTGAAAAATAGGAAAAAAAAAAAATAATATAACAATATGAAACTGTCATACAGGAAGTTAAAAACAAAAATAGAAATATTTCTACATGGTTTGGAACTCCTGTCCTCAAATGACTACAGAAATTTGAAGCATTTATTTGGCTCAGAAATTAGAAGTTCTTGTATGTCTGGAAAATTCTGTACAGAATAATCAATTTGGGATTAAAAACAAATACACTTCTGGGGAAGTATTTTATACACATCTTCTATGCTTATTTTTTCATTGATTTCCAACAGATACTAGGTTAGACTACTGTTAAAATTTTCAGTGTGTGCAAAGTTAGACATGTAAGAATGCTCAATCAAATTTGGAACAGCCTTTACTTATTTTGTGATATTTCCCTATTTTTCAGTCTCTAGTAATATACAGCAACATTATAAACAAGTTCACTGATATTTTATGAATAAAGCTACTAATGTTACACATTTCCATTTTCCATAAAAAGCATTTACACAGTATGAGAATATTGTATTAAAATTGTGTACTCTGTTATGTATATATCAGTAAAGAGGGAGATGCAGTTTAGCAAGGAAATTCAATGTTTAAGTTTTATTTTGGTGCATTTGTTTCTATTCATAAGATTTAAATCTAGACAAACATCAAAAGCTGTTTTCTGAATTAAAACAAAATCACTACATTTTTACACAAATTCAAAGTTGACAGAACTGTTTTTAATTGTGTAGAGAGAAGTATAGTTATTCATCATATTGAGTTAAAAACAAATTATATAGCTGAATAGATCATCAGTCTATTTACATAGCTGGATATTTTTGCAGGATAGAATTTTTCTAAAGAAAGTATATTTCTCAGATTGGATGAATGCTTTTGAGATACGCTTTCACATAATCTATGTTTCTTCTAATAGAGACTTCTGTTTCCATATCTGCTTAAAGAAAACTTCAGTTAAAAAAATACCTTGGAAATAGCAAGGTAATACTCTTAGTCTTTCGATTATTTCTTTGTCACTCAAGAGTATGAAATTTGTGCCTTCAGATTCTGGTCAATACGCAGTGATGCACCCTAGAAACCAGTAGAATGGTAACACCTGTAATAGGCAGATACACACTGTATGCATAACAACCACAGAGCTCTAACATTAATATCTCACATTAATGTTAAATTTATTGTTTTATTTTTTTTCTATAACCTCCACGATGAATCTTCACCTGTTTTCTTACATTTTCTCTTATGCCTCTAATAATGCAGGTTGCTGTTGTTTGTCTTGTCTGATAATTTTAGGGTCAAAAAGCTCTTTCAGAAACAGTGTCAATATTCACACATGACACTTAGCATCATTTAAGCTGGAGCTTGTTTATTCCTGCAGCAGAATGGTTTTTGTGTCAGCATCCAAATTCATCTGTCTCCTTGTACAGTTCACATGAAAAGTGATAATTGAATTTATCGTCTATCATAACCCTACGTTACTTGTAAAGAGATAGGAAAATTACTCTCAGCATCAGTTTAAGTGAGGGAGGGGGAGCTAATTAAAACAATAAGGTTAATGGCATGGAGAAAATCTACTCATATCTCTAAACGTACAAACCCTCTCCCCCTCAAAAAAAAAACCCTACCCAACAATACCGTACAAATTTCCTGGAAATAAACACTACACCAAAGTAGCACAGTGTCTGGGTCTATGGTGGATTTACGGAAAACATTTTTCACACTTCCAAATTGAGTTAACACCTTATATGCAATGATGTGGTGTGTTGGCCCTGGGTAGCATTTAAGTTCACCTAGTTGCTTGGTCATACCCTCTTCCTTCCCTCCATCCCTCCTCACCCTCATCTCCTTCACCAACAAGACGGGAGAGGATCAGAAGTACAAAAGGGAGAAAAACTTGTGGATCAAGATACAGTTTTATAAGTGTAGATAAGCCCCACAGCCTGTGTAAGGAAAGAAGGCATTCATTTGCTAGTTCTCATCAGCAGGCAGATGTTTACTACTACCGGGAAAGCAGGGCCTCAGCATGCATGATGGCTACTTGGAAGACAAATGCCATAACCCCAAATGTCACTCCTTCCTCCTCATTTTGCTGAACTTTTTATTATGATCACAAGGTCATATGGCATGGAACATCACGTTGGTCTATTTGGGTTAGTTTTCCTGCCAGTGTCCCCTTCCAGCATCTTTCACACCACTACTCTGCTGTCTATGGGGGCAGCATGAGAAATGGAAAAGGCCTTGATCCCGTGCAAGCACTGTTCAATAGCTAAAATGTCAGTGTACTTATTATAAATCATTGGAGTGTATTAGTCATCCAAAACACAGCCCTGTATGGACTGCTATGAAGAAAATTAACTCCATCACAGACAAACTTATTACTCTGTCTCTCGTTCCATATCATTTGTACTGTGCTCACTAGTGGGTCCCACGCTATCCAATACACCCTCATTTATGACCCTCTTCCTCCCCATCCTTTGATATATACACATAGATACAGTACCCTCAGCCTATGGGCCACCCCTGTCAGATGTCCATAACATATCCAGAGTCCATTCAACCCAAGACTTGTGTTCCATCTCTTACTCTGGGTCTTCAGGAGAGGAGAGGTGGTGAGTTGTGTTGTGTTATTGAGCACCACGTTGGATCACTGCTGCACTTGCCTGGCTTTGCTTCCTTCAGCATGTTCTTTTTCTTGCTTTGTGAAAGCAAAGGATATTATTTTACGTGATACCCCTTCCTCCACTAAACTTGAGTTAGTAACTGTCAGACACTGGAATAAATTTACATTATATTTTTATAGTCTATCATCTTATTTGAGGTCACTGAGGTATGAAACAAAATCATATTATACTGTCTGTTTCCTTACTCCAGGCAGTTATCACTGAGACTAAAAGTATATTTCTGTCTGCTTCCAGAGGGCAAGATAAACATAAATGTAGTTAAAAAAAAATCTTTTAGAGTTTACAAGAGTTTAGAGTTAGGTCTTGAGTTCTTATTTGCTCCTCTGGTTTTCTCCAGGGAAAAAAAAATGGGTTGCCTTTTATTCAGGTTTCCAGCTCTCATTTTCTTTTCAAAAGTAACACATTTTCTATTTGAAATTTCTCCTTGTCACATTGCTGCTGGTCTCAATAACCCATTATGAGAAGAAAAGGAGAAAAGTCCCTGATGAAGGGCTTGATGAAGACATGGTAATGGCAGCAATTTCCATCAATTTTTGCAAAATAATTCAGCACTTACTGTACATCTAAGTAGCTCATAACTGCTACTGCTTTTAATCCACCATGTCTAATTGTGCACACTCCTATTAAGAGATATTTTTAAGAGTTCTTATGAAAAGTAGAATGTTATAGAAAATGCTGGTCTATGTAATATCCTTATGAAAATTGCTAAAACATATGTATGTGCATGTACACATGTAAAGATCATTGCTTGAAAAAAAAGAAACTTTTAACCTTTTTTCATAGAAAACTAAGTAAAAAATTAATTCAGAGCTTATGTTAGAATAAATTTGATTCAGTTTTTTAAATGAACAGACATCAAATTTAACTGATTTATGTTGGTCAAAGTAATTTGATAGAAATATTTTTCCATTAGTTATTACTATATATCTCTGAAGCACACTGAAGAAATAAAGTCTTACTATGTATTTTTAAAAAAGACTCTTTATTAAATATCATGTCTGAATTACAGACTGTATTATTCTTGTTATTTTCACCAAGCACTTGCTACAAGAATGGGTCTGTCACGATATGGAACCGAAAGGCAATGCAGAGTACAAAGAGCAATAGCCCTGCAGTTTAACTTTTTTATGTTGAATGTGCTTGTTCATACATTGGCTCAAGTTTTCTGCAAATGCATTAATTGTGAGTTTTCTATTGATTTTTGTAGGAGCTAGATGAGAATTTCCAAAGGCAAAAGCTATTATGTGCAACATATATTATTAATGTGTTTGTCTCATTTATTATAAGCACATTAATGAAAATGCCATGACTATTAGGGCTGATTTATAAGAATAGAGAAATGTTTACAGTCAGATTACTTCACAATGGAAATATTTTAACTTCACTATATTCATTTGCAATTTATTAAGACACTTGTATCACTTCAGAGAAGAGTCTTTATTAAGATCAATGATCTGTAAGTTTACAGTATTTTCTTCTGAATCTCAGTGTTGAGGGGAAAAGATTATTCCAAATTTTACTAAGAATCAATTTTTTGTGCAAGAAATTTACCAATAATACAAATACACCCATAAGACATGTCATTACCTATTTCAAGATAGAAACAGAATTTAATAGCACTAACATATGTGCAGATAAAACATGTAGGGACTAAATCAGTCTCTTTGGAAGTACCACTTGTACCTCCAAGGATACCACAGACTTGCATAGGTACAAGTGATGTCTCAGGGTTTCATGAATTCCATACATTTCTGAAAGAGTCTGAATATGAGTTTGCTCACTAAAGTTTGCTAGCAAAACTTGAGCACACCTGTCTCTTTGTTCATATCCACCACTCCTGCAATCCAGAACTGTTGTAGTTTAACCATATATAGTTTATTCGTCCATACATTAAGAATAAGCATTTGAGGTCCTTGTTACATTTTTATCCCATGTTCTTAAAGCTAAGTCAATAGAATTTGAACATAAGCCTAGATGTTTAAACAAACCTGCATCCTATTCCTCAATGTATACAAAAACATACTAAATCATTCCACATATCTGAATTCAGGAAACAAACTTTCTATTTAATAGAGAAAACTATAAAATGAAGTGGAACCTAAACTGGCATTTGGACTAGATGATCACTGTGAACCCCTTTTAATTAAAAATACTCTATTCTTTTCTGTTCCATTCTATTCCATCCCATTCCATTCTAAAAGATGTGGGAAAGTACCACCACTATACACCCAGCTTTCAGGAAACTTTGGTTCAACAGCTAACATTTGAGTTGCACAAGATACAATTCCAACAGACATGGCCTCACATAGGTAGATATAGATATGAGAGAATGAAATTACATTTCCTAGGAATCGTGACAGGTGAAATTTGCATCCACACTCTTCATCTTTTAGCAGAACATTGTATTTGAGTTCCATGTAGTACTGAGTAGGAAATTAAGTTCAGGAAAAAAACTCTTCTGCAAAAATTGCCTGAAAGTTTTTACAACATACTAGAAACTGAATTTCCTCCTGAAATATCTGGGCAGATAAGCTGATGGAGAGGAATCAGTAAATATCTAACCTTGTCACCTAGAATGGATTGGTTATTTTGAACTTATTTTAATGATAACACGACCTGAACTGAAGTAATTCTGAAAGTTATCATAACACTTTTGCTGTGAGGGTCAAAGATCTGTGATGAATATTACAAAGTCTTGAATGGATAGAAAAAATAAGTTTTATAAATTACTTCAGGTCATATAAAAAGGGACTGGTGGTAGAGGAAATTTAAGAGATGAAAACAATAAAATACAAGGTTGTGAACTAGCATTATGAAGCACTATTACCAGCACACCGTAAGCAGTACCAGGACCTGAACTCCTCTTCTGTGCTGCATGAAATCTGATGAAATCTCACTCAGCAGGATCTTTCTTTATTTGCAGTAGACATACTCTTAATTTGATATAGTCTGTAGCTGTTGATGACATAGTTACACCACAGGTGACACAGCATGTCAGTTTGCATTTTGATGTAATATGGTGTGGGGGTAATTTCTGTGCTCTATAAACACCTTCTTTCCCAACTCCTTTGAGAACCATCTGTCAACAGGAAGGCAACAAATGGAACCACGCATACCTCTAATCTTGATGGTTATTCTGCATTTGAAAGCAGACCATGAAACTTTCTACAAAAGACACATCCCAGGAAACAGTTACAATTCTCAGTGGTGAGGTTTGTAGCTATAGCATTTCAGTTTAAAATTTGTGTCACAAGTGCAACTTTTCTTCAGAGAATTTAAACAAAAATAACTATTCTTATTGAAATCCATTGAATGCAAAATAACATTAAAAAATGCAGGCATTACTGAAGAAGAAAACAAAAACTTTTCCGAGTGAATTTACATTTCATGGATGTATTTACAAACTGTTCTCAGAACATTTCAAACTCATATTACACATCTGCACAATCTTTATTGTAAATCTTATAACTTTATAATATTAAGTAAAATAGGTAAGCTTCAATCAGCAATACTTTAATTTAACTTCATCGTTTGTTGTGGTCTGGTCAGAGGTCCAATGTAATGTATTCATGCTGTCAGGTGATTAGGGTGTCATGGTTGTTGAAGAAACCCTACCAAATATTTGGCTTCTTAATCTGTGTATTAAAAAGAAACATAGCACTCAAAATCCTTAGTATTTTTTTAAAGGACGCTAAGGAAAATCACTTTCATAGAGAAATTTTGGGCAACTGCTAAATAAGTATACCTTATTTAAGCTTTAAAATCAGAATACTGGTTTTAAATACCATTTTATTTTAAAATACCTTTTAACAAGGAAGTGGATAGTTATCTGTGAAATTTCTACATGTAAGTAAATGCCTACTGACTTTATCAACAATGACATCTACTTTAAGTAGCAGGAATACTTTAAAGGAGTTGGCTCTTTTTATGTCATTCTCTGAAACAAAAACAAAATCCCAAAATATCCTCAGAAAATTCTGAAATTATATCTTTTACTCATCTAAAGACTACTCAGAACTTATCTATGTTAGAACTCATCATTAATTTCCAACTTTACATAATTTTCACATTCAAAAGCTTATTTTGCTATCAAATAGTGCATATGGTTGATTTGTGACTGATAATTATACCTGAAGCAAACTTCTTAGTCATCTTTGATAATAAGGTCTGGTTTGGAAAACAAGCAGATTCTAGTAGCCAAGTGATTTAATTGCTAAATCAGACCGTTACTTTTAAAGGGGAGAAAATATTGCTTCAAAAGCATGAACTCATGTACTTTTTTGATAACAAGCTGCAGTTAAAAAATCAACATAATTGGCTTGGGGTTTTTTTTGTTTGTTTGTTTTTTTTAGCACAGGCATAATTCTAAAGACTTTTTATAGAAACAATCCATGTTGTCGACAAAACTGTTAACCTATATTTTACAGGAAATATGTTTTATCCGGCTTTCCTGTTTCCTTGATTTCTCCGTAAACTGTAATTCTTAACCATTTATAAAAGTGGACACAGCTCTGTTAAAGGTCCTATCCTCAAAGAACAAGGCCTGTGTGTTATAAATAATTAAAGTTATGAAGAATACAACTGAATGATGAACAGCTCCTGTGGGAGAGGGAATTTACTTTACAAATTCCACTAAACTCTGCATAAAGAGCTACATTAACGAAAATGAAGAAGCTTTGTATGCTTGATGAAGCATGGTCATAACATGAATGCACGGAGTAAAAGAGGATGTAAGGAGTCCTTTCCAGGCTGCTTAGTTGTTACAGGAAATGCTTGGATAATACTGCTTGCAGATAGAGGATTTTCAGAGGCACTGTTTCTTTGTTAAAGGGGAGTCATGGAGGGTCTGGAAGGGTTTGAAATGAAACTAATGCTAAATTTCCTTTTCAATAAAGTTCTGTGAGAAAATTGTCAGACCCACTCCAAATAACTGCACAGTCCACAGCTTACAGTGGCATCAAGACCAAGCCCACAGAGACATCATCTCTTTGGTGGCATTCTTGAGTCAGTTTGATTCCTTGGCACCTTTCAAGGAAGGTAGAGACAAAGACAACTTTGCCATTCACCTACCTTCTATAGTGTGAACATTATATTGTGGCAATATAGTCACTACCCTAAAGGAACTGTCACGAACAAAAATTTCCGAGTGAGACTTAAAATTTGTGTTGCAATAACACAAATAAAAGTAATCTCTTTGACTCAGAATGAACACATCTTCACAAAATACTGTAAATCTAATTTTACAAATTATCGCTTTTTGTCATTGTATGGCAAAAGTAAAATAAATGTAAAATTTTTTTTTTCTTCTCATTTGGGTACACCAGCACATGTAAGAGTTTCCAGGCCCAAGTTTTATGTATAAAAGGTAGCTCACAAATTCTGCTATAATTAATAACAAGCAAACTAAAAAAAAAATTATTTCTAAACCATCTGTTCAAAGGATGTCACATTTCTTGAGTTAGGTAGCCATTCTCTGGAAGAACTAGACTAACACAGAATTAATCTACAGGTCAGTTTGGTCTAACCATTAAGAGCAGCAGGAATGAGCAGCCACACAAAAATTAAGCTACATCAACCTCCAGCAGAGGATGATTATGAAAATTAGAGAGAGTGGAAAAAAAACCTAGGATACCAAATAGTGAAATTTTTGAAAATAATCTGTTGCATGAATTTATTCAGTCCCAATGTCATGAATTGAAGTTATCAGGGATTCAAATTTTTTAAATATTTTGTGCTATTCTGTAGGCATATATTTTTATTGAAATAACTTAGGCTGTTGCTGTAGCTGCTTTGAGTTTTTAAACAGTAAAATAAAGTATTAGAAACAGACCAATGGAGATGACACAGATTAGGTTTCAAATACTGTTTTAACGTTATATGCATATTTCAATCATAACAATGTATTCTTTTAACATCCACTTTGACTGAGTTTCTTTAGAACCTGCTTTATGTCTTTAATAAATAAAATAAAATAAAAAAAAAATAAAGAAAGTAAAACAAAAGAAAGGTTTCCCTAGCAGAAACTTAAATGAAGTGGAAATAAAGTGGAAAGACTGTAGCATGAACTTATGTAAATCACCACTATGTCAAAGCGAACAGTTATGCCTGTACGGCATTTCAGTTTTACCTTCAGAAAAACACATGTGAATGCAACCTTTCAAACAGGCATACTTTTTTTAATTTAAGAATAATGTTTGGGATTCATGGAGAATTTGTCTGTAAAGAAGTGTCTATTGTAATCAGTACTTGTAAGCTGTTACTCCCAACAAAGCACGTTAGGTCCAAAAGAAATCCTTAACAATAAAGAGCTATGAAAGAAAAAGACCTGTACTTAATTGGACTCCTGGATGATAAGTGTTTGATTTATTAAAGTTTTATTTTAGGAACCTTGCAGTCTTGTATCAATGGTCCTGATTCAGAGTTTTTTTTTCTGAATTTCATTTATTTTTATTCCCCTGGAGGAGTACAGTTGTGCAAGCCATAAAAAAGGAGACTAGAAAGCTGATTTTAAAGATCAAAAGATGCCTATCTATCTTCCTTATACAGGAGGGTCTCCTTTCTATGACTGATTTCAAGAAATGATCAAATACATGCAAGAGGAAAAAAGACAAACAAGTCTGCACAAACATATCCTACAGTAGCTACTGAATGAATCTATTACTTCAGTAGAGCACGGAAAAATGTTCGTAATGATTCACTCGACTGACAAAGCCTGAGCTGCAAAAATCATGAAGCTAGTAAGTCAGATGGGAAAACTTTGGAGTGGAAAGTTTTTCTAGTTTTTGTTCAAGCAGGCGGTTGTTACAGCAATAAAAGTCAATTGACCAATTTGGAAAATGGAAACAGAATCTCTGTTTCATACTGGACATTTATTGAAAGTAACAGAAGAGCACAGATGTAAATCCCTTTAAGGCTGCTGCTTTACTATTGGATTAACAGGGCAGAAGGATACTTCCAAGGACAAATTCAGGTTTAGTATTCTGCAACATTGGTTTAAAATGAAGAAAAATGTTGTTTTCTGAAATGCTAAATAGTTCTTATTTAGTGAAAAAAAAAAAAATTATATTTCCTGATGTGTAAAACCAATCTTCCTCAAAATTTTGCCTGAATATAAGCATGACATGAAACTATAATTGGTTCAGATTGTGCAAGTTCATTTAAAAGGGTTCTTGGTGGCTCATAAACACAATGGAAATATTAGATATACATAAAGAATGTTTGATACAAAATATACAAAATATACATAAAGAATATCTGCAGGATTTAAACAGAACCCTATCTTTGATCTTTCTGAGATTCATATGAAGACTTCTTATGAAGACTTCAGATCACTGCTATCAGATTTGAAAGGAGGAAAATAATATGAATTTAAAAAAAAATATATTTGTTACCAACTCATACAGAACACCCAATAATAATTGAAGTGGCCTGTTTCACAAAGGCCAGGAGTTCATATGATTCCTCTAAATGCTCTTCAGATTATGTGAAATAGAAAAGATGGATAAAAGGGGCAAAAAGCACTACTAAATCTTCACAAAAATTCTCTGAAAAAAAAAAATGTTTGAAATGTGGTCACTGCTGTAAGACTAGTATTGGAGCCTCCTGAAAAAAAGATGGAAGGTGCAAGCTCACATGTACTCAGGCAGAAGAGAGTTTAGAAGCATGGGAAAATTGCCTGTTGAAACCAAGAGAAGATCTTACTGGGCTACACTCAAATCAGTAAGACCTTGTACTTGTCTGAAGAAAGATACTACAAAGCTGAAGCTTGGGAACCAAAGACTGACAACTGGTTATGCTTAACAACTGTGTCTGAAGTTCACCAATTTCTTAGATAAAGCAGACTTTGATATTTTGAGGATCAATACTATCTATAGGACCAGAGTTGTACTATGAGAACAATAGAAGGAATTAATGTATGTGGAGTGTACAAATGAATAGCTTCTTTTGGAAAACATAGTGACTAATGTTGGAGACTTTTTTTAGCTAAAAAAGAGCTAGTAACAAACATCATAATTGTATCACAGATGATGTTTAAATAAGATGAATACCTCATATGATCTTTTGTTTTTTAAATAGACATTTATATTCATAATTTCAGAAAACTTCAAGAAATTGGAAATCGTATACCAACAAACTATGACATGCTTATAATGACAGAATCATAGAATCATAGAACAGTTAGGGTTGGAAAGGACCTTAAGATCATCTAGTTCCAACCCCCCTGCCATGGGCAGGGACAACCCACGCTAAACCATATCACCCAAGGCCTCGTCCAACCTGGTCTTGAACACTGCCTGGGGTGGAGCATTCACAACCTCCCTGGGCAATCCTATTACCCTAACAGGAAAGAATTTCCTCCTTATATTCAACCTAAACTTCCCCTGTTTAAGTTTTAACCCGTTATCCCTTGTCCTATCACTATAGTCCCTAATGAAGAGTCCCTCTCCAGCATCCCTGTAGGCCCCCTTCAGATACTGGAAGGCTGCTATGAAGTCTCTACGCAGCCTTCTCTTCTCAAGGCTGAACAGAAAGGAGGTGGTGTTACTTTTATGTGCTATATAGAAATAATTAGTGCTACCTACACGTTTCCTTTTTGGAGTATGTTCAGAAGAAGAAATTAAAGTTAGCAGGTAATATATCTGATTTTACAAACACATGTAGGTATACTGACATAGTATATCTACATGCCTCTCACATGCACAGACACTGACTTGTTGATCTGGCACATATACATCTCATTCATAGCTTGAAGTCAGCAAATACTAGGAAAAAAACTCAGGCTGCAGCAGCATAAAGACCTCACATGGAGCTTAAAGATCACATCCTATGAGCTCTGTTTGATGAGGCAAAAGACTAGCTTTTAAATTTTTTATTTTATTTGTTTAAAGCTTTTGCTAAAATTCATTTGACTGATTGAGAGAAGTTTGGTTGCCTCTTCCTTTTTTTTAAGCAAGCAGAATCTTTTTTATAATGGTCCAACTGCTAAAAAGAACTGAACTGAAAACTCTCCTGGAAGGTGACATAATAGTATATGAATGACAAGAATAAAGCTGTCTAGACTCGAGATTTTTAATAAGTAGGCGATACTAAGCAGATAACAGATTAAATGTGATTACAAATAACCATTTTTACACAACAGATAATTCATTTACTGCATTAAGATAACAAAATGCAAAAGAACCATTTAAATGTGATAAAAGCATTTATATTTTCTACATTATGTAGCATTTCACACAACTAATTTCCTAATGTTAGGATTTTCAATCCAAAATCTAGATTTTTACAGAAATATAGATAAACAGAAAATTTAAGTTTTATTATTAAGGCATTCCTAATAAGTATATTTTACTTGTGCTCTAAATTATAGAAAAATAAAAAGAGGGAAGATCCCTTTCAGATACTCATGGCAGTAAATAACTGCTGGGATGCATACTTTTTTACTGTAAACCACCATTCTAAAGCAGACTCCACAGTCTTGGCTTATTCACTTACCGTAGTACCCTGAATATTTAAAATACTTCTTCAGTAGTGAAAGCTCTAGTTATAAAGCTCCCTACTGAGAATACTTAGCTGAGACCATTAACTTTTTAGCTTCTTCTTTTTTTTTTTTTTGGTCAATGAGTCAGAAAGCTGGACTGAAGAGACAATATATAATATTGTTCCTAAAAAATAACATAAAGTTATGTGCAATATGCTCATTTTTATCCTTTTAATGAGGGGGAAAGGATTATTATTAATAATACATTACATTTCACATCAAAAGTATCTGCAAGTTCCATTGCAATTAGCTTGTCTCTGTGATTCAGATTAACTTTTTTCGTGAAAGTAAAAGGCCCTTAAGAAGTTACATTTTGAAAACTTTGCCAGTACAAAAACCCATGAGATCTCAACTTTATTGCATGCCAGGTTATAGGAAATAAGTTTTCAAAAATAGGTGCTTTTCCATTCTAGAATTAAAGCCCATTTTTGTTGTTAGTATAGTACCCAGGATTTTTTTTACAAACCCTCAAAACTAGAAGTGTCATACTTTGGTAAAAGAAGCAGCAGATGTGAAATGCAAAGTAGTAAACAATCCTAAACAGATTTCAAAGGTTACCACCCTGACTTTAAAAACTGGAAAAATATTCTTCAAAGTAAGACATACATTAAAGATAGTACCTTGTATAAAAGTCACTTAAATTTCTAACCAATTTTGCAGCTTCATTTCATTCTTACAGCATTCTTCCTTACCACTGCAATGTGTGGATTTATATAATGCATTTTAGGGAGTCTTAAAAAAAAGCAGATCAGGTGTTACATGACTAATAACTAATGTGAGAAAATATGTCTTGGGTTACTGAATTGAGCAACCTGCTTATTATACATAAATAGCTCATGTAGTCACAGAATATATAGTGCTTTATCTTAAAATCAGCTATGTTTCTAGTTCCAGCAGCTCCTTTGAAATCCTCTGTGCTGTTCCAGATCTTCACTCCACTGATTGCTAGAAACTTCCTTTAATTTCCAACCTAAATTTATTCACTGAAAATTTATGCTCAGTTGTTGTTGTGTCAACATATTTTCTTTGCTTCAAACATTTGCCATAATGATATATACATACAGATACATCAGTGACATTCCATTCAGCCTTTTTTTTTTTGATAAACAAGGTGTTATCTCATTTTGTCTCCTCTCCATTCCTGCCAATCATTGTGACACTTTTGAAACCACAGCAACTGTATTATTTATGATATTTTGAATGGGAATGAATGGCTACTTTAGATAATGCTAGCAAAACACACCTACTTGTAATAGAAATATCAGTATTACAAAGCCTAATAAATACATATAAAAAAAAAAAACAACCTCTCTTCTATTCTATCATCCTTCAAATGGGAATGGCAGATGCAGGAGTGCTCTCTTACACTAGTACAAGTTTTCTTCCCATTTCTAAAATACATTTTCTATGCAAGAAAACAAAACAAAACAAAACCAAACAAAAACCTAACCAAAACTACAATGAAATAATAATACAGTGCTTTTCTTACAACTTGTGAAGCTCTCTCTGCACCACATAAGGTAACTCCGATTTTTGTAACCATTTAGATTTTTTTTTTTCTGTTTTAAGGCACTTATTCATTTAATTAGTATGATGGAAGAGAACTTTCTTCTTTAATATAGTATAGACTGAAAGCATAAAAATCACATAGTAATAATTTGCTTAACGCATGTTTTATGTAGGTATGTGTTGCTGATAGCACATAATGAGTATGTGCATGTTGAGAGGGTAGGTATTACATTCAAACAGAAGATGAACTTGCCTTATACTAGCTGGCTAGAAAATAACCATGAAATCTATCCTCAGAAATGTAAAATGGAAGCTTAGAGCCACTCTGCATTTGATCAAAAAGAGAGCATCTTCAGCCTATGTAATATTTGAAACAGAACTGTGGTAAATATCATTTTTGGAGAACTGTTTTTCCATGGAAAGATTTACATTTTATAGGGACGGTTCATATATCCCACTGTCTATGAAAAATATGCAGGCTCCCAGCATTCTTCTCTCACTGCACAAATGTGCAAATGTTTCTGCAGACTTTCACATAAAGATTCTACATTGATTTCCTTTGCATTTATAAGTTTTAGAGGAAAACAGTTCTGGTCAGAGGAAAAAGGGGATATGAAGCATTTTGCCACTGGCCTTTACATTCCCTCAATACCTGCTGGAACGAAGGAAACAGGAGACACTGCATCAACATCCATTATATCTTTCAACGGAATGCTACTAATAAAAAAAAAGAAAACCAGCAATATTCGCAAGGGAGCACCCTGTAACACACTTATACATTTTCATAAGCAGTTTACATACTGTATCTGCCAGGATGACTCACTTTATGTGTGGTTTGTGATTCTCAACATTTTTCAGACTCACACGTTTAGAAAAAAGTCATTCTAGCTTAAAATTCTCTGAAATGTGTCTCATGACATTCATTATCACTCACTGATTGTAGGATAAAAATCTAAAGACAAAGAAATAATTGCATGGGAATAAGTCCATAATTTAGAAATAACAAATTAGGTAGCAATATTCTCAAAGACTTTACATGTGCAAGAAGATTTTAAAAACGGTGTCTGAAACCAATAAAGGCAGATATTGGACAAAGTTAGACAGTTCTCCTAGTGTGTTTGGGAGCAGTACATAACACAACCTGTTTGTGATTCGTTCCTTTGTTCCAAAGTAAAAGTATTTCAAGTTTCAGCAATGTATTTCTTTAATCAATATATTAGAAGAAAGCAACCCACCCGTAGAAAAAGGGCATTTCAAACTGGCTTTGAAAAGTGCCTAAAGTGGATTTTATACAACCAACGGCATGTTTGGAAACCTATAGTGAAGACCTACAGACAGTCACAAAAGATAAGATGAACTGAGGTGATGAAGCTCACAGACAAGAACGCAAAAAAAAATGTTGCCTTGGGAAATGCATGATGATACAAGGACTGAACAAGGTGATTATATCATGGATCTTTTGGAAAGAGTTTGAAAAACATTTTCAACATTCCCCTCAGCAGTTCTCAGCAAGATGGCTACAGCTTAAGCAAATTCAAAGACACAATCTATCCTACCCTGAAAAAGCGAACTTTTCATGCTCGCTCTGTGCTCTGTCTCCCTCATGTCCCCAACATATGGGCAGACTGCAAACACTGAATAGGTCTGGCAACAGTCTTCATTTTGAGGAATCCACAGGCCCCTGGATACATGCCCTTTTAGTGCACTCTCCAGCCATTACTGATTGACAGTCTGTGGGTTGGATAGTGGCCATTGGCTGGCCTAAACACTGTCCTCTCTCATGAAAGACACCATAGAAAAGGAACTGTGAAATCCTTTAATGTGAGAGAGCAATTGGATAACACTTCCAACTGTGGCACCACAGAGAAGAAAAAGCACTGCCATGCAATCCAGCGTCAGTTCACCCCCTTCAAAGATGAAAGTTATCTTGATAGTAGCTCCTACTTAATGACCTCCAAAAAGCTGTTGACAGATGTAAGATAATCAGCATGGTTATCTATCTGACATCCTACTGTAATATGAGAAACCTTCAATTAACATGAGCAAACTAATTTTTCTTTCATATTACATATAAAGTGAAATGAAAGGACTCTACAGCTACTTACCCATAACTTTCTCAGAATCCTCCTCCAGAAAAAGGAGGTAGAAGCAGAGATTGTCTTCACAAAGCAATGTTTTGTTGTTGTTTTTGTTTCGTTTTTTTTTTTTTCTAGCTAAACCCAATATCTACATGTTTTTGCAGTGCTGACATCTCATCTGCCAAAAAAAAATAGTTAACTTCCTGAGTACAGTGAGGAAAATATCAATTTCTACCACAATTATTGATAACTTCCTTTGATCTCTGACACCAAAAGAGAGTACAGTTTCACTGACCAGAAGTAAACTTCTGGTTTCTTTCTCTTAAATTAGATCTCTTTTGGATAATCTATATGCTGAAGTGTTTTGTGAACTGTCACCAGAATTGTCACCACTTCTTGCCCTTAACAGTATTCCAGTACCATAGAAAAGTTTATAACTTTATAAGAAGAAATAATATAACACATTCAATTTATTGCATAGAAAGCAGATGATGAATTACTCATGGTCATATATAGTCACAGCAAATAAGTAAATAAGTGAATAAGGCATTTATTGGTATGTCTTATACAGCAATGCTTTACTGTGCTATAAAGTTGAACTATCTACATATCTTACAGTCATCTGTCTAGAACACAAAAACATTCTATTTCCTGATATTGCATTGAATTACTATTTAATCTTTTTAAATCATGAAGCAAAACAATAGGACTGTATAGTTAATACCATAAAATTTTACATTTTAATTTTGAAGATTACATAACAAAGCATTCTCTTCATGTGTTGCTCTGTTTCCAAAGAACATTTACCTCCTTTAGGTGTTTCATTTCATAAAAAAAGGTTTCAGTAAGAAGTCTGTAAGGTTGCAATAAAAAATCTGTACAGCCTAGGAAAAAATCAAAAAGCACAGAGATTATTCAAACTCTGTTAACTGTGCACAACCTAGAGGGCTCCTTTTAGCGAAGAACTGAGCAGACAGGTGGGGTGTGAGAGGTGCTGTTGCAAAATGGCTCAAAATGAGAACCACAGGATTTTCTCATCAACACTTTAATTCCTGCTATGAAATTTCCTCTTCACTGTTCTTAAGAATTCTATCACTAGTCAAATTTACTATGATGAAATACAGTCTTTAGCTGACAGTCTTGATCATCTGCTAGAGAAGCTTTTCTGAAGAAAGCATCAACTTCTTTGTTCTTTTTAAAGCCACATCTTTACTTGATGTTAAGAATTTTTTTGTAAACCTGAAAGACAGACAAGTATTCTGACTACTTTGTATACTAAAACTGTTACTCTCCCTACAGAGTTTACCAAGCTGCTTACAGGATTCTTTGCTGTTTAGTACAATTAAAATATCATAAAAGCAAATATTTGAATTTTGCGTCTCTTCAGAAAAACATATATTCCAAATGTCATGATTTAAAATGGTAAAATTTTAAATCAGTCAGCACATGCTTTCAATGCTTGATATTATACCTCCATGTGCAGTTGAAGAAATTTTATATGCACAACTGGAAAAGCAGTGGTACATGGAAGTGTTCAAAAAAGGACAAGTCTTATCAACTTCTCTTTACTGGAATGCGAAGTACAATATTGAACTTTCCAGAGATACTAAGTTTGACATAAAACTCTAGAAACCTCTTACACATTTAAAATGTAATGTTACAGAACATTCATATTGCAATAGTCAAATCATTGTTCACAACTTCACAGAAGCTCCCTCTGATCATGTCATATGATTATTCTTGGCAATACCACCTGTTATTAAACAAACTGCATCCAAAATGATTATTACTCTGGACCAAAAGTTTGGAAATTGCTTTAAGCACCTACAAATACCCTAGATATAAGGATGTGGTTTCTTATTTCTAAATATGGCTTGGTATAGTCGATGATTGCAGTAGCAGCAATACTCTCCAACAGCAAAAAGCTCACCAGTATGTTTGCTGAAGTTGGCATCCTGTCCATACTGCCCACTGCTGCCATGCATCTTTCACACTGGTCTTACTTTCCTGGATGGCTTTGTCCACTCTTGGCATTCTAACTCACTCTTTAGCCTGCTTCTAACTGTCTCACTCCTTCGGATATTTTTATCTGAACTCAGCATTTTCTGTTCATTTAATTGAATGAATCTCTAACTAGCTTATTGCTTAACGAATAATTTATTGATCACTTATCTAATGTATTTACTACCTGACTAATTAATTAACTAATATAATCTGTGATTTATATACTCTGAATTGTCTATTTACCTTTGCCTTTGATTACATTAT
This sequence comes from Pezoporus wallicus, assembly GCF_028554395.1. Lineage (NCBI taxonomy): Eukaryota > Metazoa > Chordata > Aves > Psittaciformes > Psittacidae > Pezoporus > Pezoporus wallicus. Next base: position 237,072 of record NW_026635941.1, read on the forward strand.
TGTTTAGTTTATCCATTGTTCTATTGATTCTCTCCTTAATCACCGATATGCAGTTAATTGCATTGATTTCCTGCATAATTAATTAGCTATATCAGTATCTATTTCTACCATTGCTTCTCATTTCTCAGCTATTATGCTTATGACATATAGCCTCTGTCACATATTCTCTGCAATGCCTTCTGTCCTTTCACATTCACAGGTGTGTTACTTTCCCCTCATACCTTTCTACCAGCTTTGCTCAAATATAGATTGCCTATATGTTTCAATTAGGTGCTAATAATATTTCCATAGCCTTCTGTTGGAAAGAGGACCAAAACTCCCAAAAATGGCTGCAATATCTCTCAGAAAATATCAAGAAAATATAGGACTGAAACCCAGCAGTACTTTTCCACATATGTATATATCTCATATCTGTCTCCTTTTTTTGCTTCTAACTTTGTATTCTTTGTTTGCTCACATCATTTTTATGGAAATAGTTCATGAGCTACAGCTTCTTGGTTGAATTAAATTTGGGCATACTCAGTCCTAAACAACAACAATAAAAAAAAAACAACAAACAAAAAAAAAAAACCCAAAACACCCTCCTTCAAAAAAAAAAAAAGAAAAGAACAAACAAAAAAATAATTAATGTCTTTGAAAACTCACTAACATTGATCCTTGATTAAATAGCTACAAGCCACTTCTCAATATCTTCAGGAAAACACCATGTACCTTAAACAAGATGCGATATATACATTTGTGTAAATGGAGTTTTATTCTCTACTGGTACTTCCTATAAGCCTTGCATTCCATGGATGCACTCTTCTAAAAAATATAGTTAAACATAAGTTCTTTCTCTCACTTACACACAAGCACACTTATTCTTCATGTTTAGTTGCTGACATTGTCTCAGTCTGCCAGTATCTTGAACTACACCTAGAGTGGCTTAAATTTAGGTGCCTGGACTTTCCATTCAGGATGTAAATTTTGGAATTCATTCTTTCCCACTGGAAAGTTTTATGAGTCGTAAGGGAGAATGGGAAAGAATTTAATCATACCAGCAATAAGGGACAAGATTAATGCACTAACAATTTTTAATATATTATTTAAATTATTTTATATATATTATTTAAATGCACCCAATGGGAAATACTAAATCTTCAAAGTTCTTTCTTAATGGTCTAAATATTAATCTTTCAATAACTGTGGAACATTGAACTTTTTGTTTACCTTATACTACAAAACGACTTTAAAAGGCTTGTTATATGATGGAAAAACATGATCCAAGGTTCATTTTGCTTTGCACTTATTAGGTCTATAAATTCCAGGGAAAAATAGCAAAAACATAGAAAAAAGGCAGAAACAAAACAAGGCATTCAAAAGGACTGAAGATTGTTACACTTAACTAAAATGCTTCATTAAGAGTAATTTCCAGTGTTTCCTAGTAGACTCACTTGAAAGCAGACCCCAAATGAAAAAAAAGTGATCTAGGATTCAGTAATGCATTCTGAGAAGTAATGCATTAGTTAGCACTGGCAAGGGTATTAAGATTTCTGATTCTACAAGCTTAGGCACAAATCTACAGACCTATTACTTTAACTTAATCATATATATCGGAATCTAAATATTTTGGAGAGCGTAACTCATCCCATCTACTTTATATTTGATGAACCAATCCATTAAAATAATGGATCACAAACTGATCCTAACTTTTGCTATTTTTCATACTATTAGCCAGCACTCTGAAAGGTACTCATTAAAAAATCAGTTCTTTTTACTCTAGACAGTTTGAAGAAAGAAAATGCTATTTGGTTTTAACTAACAAGACAGACAAATGTCTGATTGAAATTACTGTATTGAACTTTATCAAATGGTCATTTCTAGTTATTCAGTCAGCTTATTTTTCACATTTATAATTTAAAGTGCACTCGCTCTTTTAAGAGAAGCTAGAAAAGCCAAATTAACAATTTTTAAATTGATTTTCTTATTTTTCTTTGCTTTTCTTAGATGTAAACTGTTTCTTCAACAGTTTTTCTTTATTAGAAATTAAAAAAAGCTGAGCTAGAATGTTTATTGCTATGCACTCTTAGCTAAGACCACTAATATGGTTTATTTTTTGGATCATTACATTTTTTATTATTGCTATCCATTTCTATTTTAACTTTGAGCAGGCAGAAGTCTCTACTTTTGTATTTTTGTTTGAATTCAATAAACTCTATTAGTTATCACGATCAGACTTTTACCAAAAGACATATATAGTCAGTAGCAGTTGGAAAGGTCAAAAGTTATTTTGATATGTAAAAGTTATTTTGATATGTAAAAATTATAAAAAATCAAGAGTTAAGTAGCATTAGATGATCGGACATCTCAGTACCCTCTTGGAAGAATCTAAACACTATTTAATGCTTATTCTTTGCACACCAAGCATATTTATTTTGACAAAACATTTTCTCTCTATGATATGAATGATCTCCAGACTTAAGAATCGAAATACAAAACATTTGCAGTCCCAAATGAGGGGCAGGATCATGCATTATAGAATCTGAAGTGTATGCTAAAATTATATTTCACCCAGTAACTTAAAAAACAAAACAAAAAAAAGTTTAATAATTTTAAAATAGAAAGTATTAACAACATTGCTTTGTGCCAAATATCTTACTTGTTTTCTGTATGAGGAGCTAAGTATGCTATTTCAGGTTTTGTAAAAACATGTAATATAATTACTAGCTGAAATTGAGCGAAAAGCATAATGTTTGAAGTTTGTCTTATTTTAACTGTCCGTCTCCTTTTCCTTTTTTGTTTCTATCACTATATCTCTCTGCCCTAAACAATTCCATCCTTAATTGTCTCCCTTTCTTCGAGAGAGAGTGTGCAAGAGATGTGCAAATCAAATGAAGATGAAAAATAACAGAAGTTCCTTAATGTGATGCTGTTGGCCATGAAAAAACCCAGAACAACCAGCTAGCTACCATCACTACACTATTGGCATTGCAGGTGCTTTCATTACAACTAAAAATCAGTGTAGTGGTGCTACTGTAATGCCTCTGTGTTTTTCTCAGATTTCTCAGGTTCTCGGGACATTGGATTCTCATGACTCTCACCCTAGAGGAAAGCAGCTTTAAAGTGATAAAAGTGATAAAAGCAACAGAAGTGATAAAAGTGATAAAGACTACTCTCATCTGGGCATCCATTTGCTACACTGCCATTGGAAAGATTTATCAGCTGATGCCTCCAGGTAGACAATAAAGTGTGTTAAAGCTAGTTTGGCCAAGGGATTATTCCTCACAACATTTTAGCTCTATCCGTAGCTGTGCATTCAAACGCATGTGTAATTTAGAGCAAATTGCTGATAATTAATCTTGCTGTTCTCTTTCTCTGTAAGCTAACAATGAGATTTTTTTTTGTTGCATAGCATTTAAAAAGTTTTACAAATTACAAATGTGAACCTTTATTCCTAGACACTCAATAAAATGTGTATTTTTGCATTTATTTCCTTCCCTGTCAACTTCATGTATGTATTTAAATTGGAATTCATAAATGTTTTTTGTTTTATTCTAGTACTTTCTATAGCCTACCTCAAAAGTCTGTGGTGTATTTCTAAGCGAAGGGTTTCATAACTTTTTTTTTAATGTGCAAAATTCCATTTTAGTAAGTTAAACTCAAGTATTTTCTACTCACAAAACAAAACCCTAAATAAAAGCCTAGTCATATTCATAGTGAACGCCCTTAGAGATTCATACAGATTATGCTGGCACACACACTAACCTACCTACACATCACTGTCATTAAAAATGATGCAGCTAAGCATACAGCATTTTTGGAGGATTGTCCAGATCCTTCTGCAAAATTTGACTAGATTTGGAACAGGTGTTATACCCATACATACGCCAAACCTACTAAATGGTTGTATAACCTTTTACTAATGAGCATCAGTCAAATATTTTAAAAGGTTCTACATTTAGACATAGTTAATTGTACAAGCCTGACTGACAAGGCAGCAAATGCTCTCATTTGCTGTACCACATATTCTTTCCCTTAACTTCACTGCAATCAGAAAACAACTCAGCATGTCAGGGTAAGTTTGTCATTAAAACAGTTCAGTAGTCCCTTTTCTCTTTACGTGCCCAGACAGGCTAAATAATTTATTATGGAAATACTCAGAAAGATTTTAAATGCAATGAGAGAGGAAAATTTGGTCTGTAGTCATTTGGAACTCACGCACTTTATGTGATTTCTTTCTTATAAATAGCAAATCTGTCTTTTTCTCATTTTGCCCTCTTTAAAACAGAACAAAATCTCAAACTTCCAGAATGGATGAACTTTCTTAACATTCTCTATGGACTAATAAATCTTATGCGTAAAAACTGTACTATTAAATAGATGATTTAGTAAGTACAGGCTTAAGGAAAACACATAGTTTTGGTTTGATGTTTTCCCTCAAGTACTAAATGAATAAAAAAGAAAAAAAAAGCCAAAAAAAAAGCAAACAAACCCCACAAAAAAGCAACAACAACAGCAACAAAAACCAAACGTAAATTAATCACACTTTCAACATTGAAAGCATTACAAGCATGGACAAATTCTCTTCTAAGTGGCAAACCAATTGCTGAATATTAACTTCTCCAATTCTCCAAAATGGCCAGTACTTCTATAAACCAAATATTACATTATATTTCTTTGTTTCTCAGCAGTCTGTGCAACTCTGTATAAGTTTTTCTTTCCTCTATACAAAACCACAAATTTATGTTCAAATTTTTCCTACATGTGACAGTCATTAGGACAGGAGCATCATCTGAAACATCACTGAAATCAGAGGTAGCAATTCCATAGGCATCTGTGTGGGTTAGGTCAGATCCAGAAGGTAAGTACTGAATATCTTAATTCCCTACCAGCTGACAGACTTTTTCATGCCAGAGTTTTTATTCCTAAACTTCTTTACTCTTTATGGACTACACTGGGGATGTAGACCATAAATAACAAAACTACTAAATAAACAGGTAAACGGTTGTCAGAGAACATAATTCAGGAAAATATTTCAATGCTTTTTTACTCTTTTTAGTAAACACAATTTTATCTTTCCTGTAAAGAGAGGAGTTACTGTAATTTTTACTCACAATTCATGAGCTCTGTTTCACGACAATGTAATTTAAATGGTTAGCACCATGACAGTAAAGCAACTAGAAGGATTTTTTAATTAGCATGTCTTTCAATGAACTTCGTGCCACCCATAATAAACAAGATATTACTTGTGTAGACATTTTTAGTGAATTACTTTCCTTTGCATTTATTTGAAAGTCAGTAACAGCTCATCTCACCTCTTCTGGGGACAAAAACAACCCATATGACCAACTTGTCATACTTGTCTATGGTCTCAGCTCTGAACAGTAAGATTTAATTGTTTTCAGTTTACTTAGAAGACTCTAGAAAGGCATATAAATATCAGGTTATTTCAATGTTTTTTAAATAGCACAGAACTATATTTATGTTTACATTTTACGACATCCTAAAGTTGAGTTCTAGTAATAACAAAAAAAGGAGGATAAAAATCAATACGAAGCTGTTAATCCAATAATAATTTCAGATGGAGGTTGAGCCAGTTTATAACTATTTTCCAAACATTTCAAGGTTTCATTATTCCTTTTTTCCCCTCTCTTAACTTATCTTAAGGGAAAAGATGTTAGCTATTGCTGGCTTACATGGGCATTGATGATGTTCTAAATACATTGTCACTCTTCCTGACACTCCTTACATGTATTCAATTTTGATGAAAAACAAATAAATTATTTAAAGGGCACTCTTGGTTGCAGCAATCATGAGATGGTCGAATTTGAGATCCTCAGGACAGTGGGAAGAGAGTGCAGCAAGCTCACAGCCCTGGACTTCAAAAAAGCAGACTTTGGCCTCTTCAGGAACCTCCTTAATAAGGTTCCACAGGATATAGCCCTAGAGGGCAGAGGTGCCCAAGACTGCTGGATGATATTCAAGGATCACCTGCTGCAGGCTCAGGAGTGTTGCATCCCAACCAGAAGGAAGTGCAACAGGAGGGCCAGGAGACCTCCTTGGATGGATAAGGAGCTCCTGAGGAAAATTCAAATGAAAAAAGAGGCTTATAAAAGGTGGAAGCAAGGACAGGCGGCCTGGGAAGAATACAGGGATGTTGTCTGGGAAGCTGAGGACCAGGTTAGGAAAGCTAAGGCCCAGTTAGAATTAAAATTGGTTAGGGATGTTAAGGATAACAGGAAGGGATTCTATAGGCACGGAGCGAATAAAAGACAGACTAGGGACAACATAGCCCCCCTCCGGAAGCTACCAGGAGAACTAGCTACACAGGATTTGGAGAAGGCTGAGTTTCTTAATGACTTCTTTGCCTCGGTCTTCACTGGCAAGTTTGCCTATGACACCAAGCTGTGTGGTTTGGTTGATACGCTGGAGGGAAGGAATGCCATCCAGAGGGACCTTGACACACTTGTGACATGGGCTGATGCCAACTTTATGGAGTTTAAGTATGACAAGTGCAAGGTCCTACACCTGGGTCAGAGCAATCCCAGGCACAGCTGCAGGTTGGGCAGAGATTCATAGCAGCCCTGCAGAGAAGGACTTGGGGGTGTTGGTTGATGAGAAAAGGAACATGGGCCGGCAGTGTGCGCGTGCAGCCCAGAAAGCCAACGGTATCCTGGGCTACATCAAAAGGAGCATGACCAGCCGGTCAAAGGAGGTGATTCTGCCCCTCTACTCTGCTCTCGTGAGACCTCACCTGGAGTATTGTGTGCAGTTCTGGTGTCCTCAACATAAAAAGGACATGGAACTGTTGGAACAAGTTCAGAGGAGGCCACAATGATGATCAGAGGACTGGAGCACCTCCTGTATGAAGACAGGCTGAGAAAGTTGTGGCTGTTCAGCCTGGAGAAGAGAAGGCTGCATGGAGACCTCATAGCAGCCTTCCAGTATCTGAAGGTGGCCTGCGGGGATGCTGGGGAGAGACTCTTCACTAGGGACTGTAGTGATAGGACAAGGGGTAACGGGTTAAAACTTAAACAGGGGAAGTTTAGACTAGATATAAGGAGGAAATTCTTTCCTGTTAGGGTGGTGAGTCACTGGAATATGTTGCCCAAGGAGGTTGTGAATGCACCATCCCTGGTGGTGTTCAAGACCAGGTTGGATGAGGCCTTGGGTGATATGGTTTAGTGTGAGGTGTCCCTGCCCATGGCAGGGGGGTTGGAACTAATGATCTTAATGTCCTTTCCATGCCTAACTGTTCTATGATTCTGTGATTCTATGAATCTATGAAAAGAAAGGCTGCCTGTAAATAAAAGTTTGTCCTCTCCATTAAACTAAAAAAGGCTCTTCTTCTTACTTAAAACAGAGTTGAGTGCTTTCATTTTGTATCCAAGCTAGTAAGAAATATTGATATAGACAATTGGAAGTTAGGCTTCAAATTATACACATACCGTATTGTAAGTATTGCATTACGGCTCTTGTCACGGCATTAGGCAGAAGTGGTCATCAAACTCTTGGCATCTGCCTCATGAATTAAATTAAGCAATACCATCTGAGGACATTTAAAAAAGAACTCATAGTAACAGAAGACTAGCAATCAAACTGAGCCTTTGAGAATCATTGATGTTATTTCTTCAATGTAATGTGTTATGGCTATAGTAGACCTATGCAAGACTCATCATCTCCACTAGCACAAAAAGACAATCTGCTGATTTGAACAAATATACAGATATGAAAGATATATTTGTTAACAAAGGTCTCCAAGTGTGTGTGCCTTCTTGCTACAACATGAAAAGTCAAAGTTGCAAAATGCATTTCAAATAGGTGAAATATAAGAGCCAGAAGAATTATTGAACCAAAATTAAGTTAGTTTAGCTTTTACTAATTACTTTAACAAAGTTTTCCTAAGTCTTATTTCAGAATTCATTACCTAGAGAGGTATTTTCATGCAAGTCTCTTATCAGCATTTTACAACTCTGTTATGACAGTTAGAACTGTGCTGAAAGACAGTGCCAGTGTCATGAGAACAGCTCTCCAGCTGAATTTAATTTCCTTTGATGTTCTCCAAAATTTGTCAGCCATACTGCCTTTATTTATCTTACATTTAAGACAGTTGCCAACCAGTATAGCCTGGTGATGTTCAACAGGGCACACGGAATTATAAGGTTTCCATTTAGCTTGGTTTTGCCTGTTTCATACTTTTTAATCATTTCTCTACCTTATCTGCAGTGACATTGTGTTTAAGGAAAATGTTGTTTAAGATGAAATTGGGCACAAGACCATGATAACCTGACAGTCCAGAAGGAACTCAACTGTAAACATGCATGTTCCAGAAAAGAAAGAGTTGCTGCTATGGAACATCAGGGAAAACAGGCTAGATGTGAAACGAGAACTGTGAAGTTTTAACTGGAGAAAAGGAACACTGCTTCATAATAAACTGCTTCTGCTGTTCCTACATCAGCATTATGTAGACAAAATCATCCCATTGCTTTCTCTGCTTCAAATTTGTCAAAGCAAATTCACTTTTTTAATTTAACTGGACACTCGTGAACACTACTCTTTTTCTCTATGCTTACAGTTCTGTAACTCAAAACCTAGATGACAACAAAGAGAATTGGCCTTTATGCAGAAGGGTATAATTTAATATATCTGGATATAGTTGTGATGGGTTGATACCAGATGCACACCAGAGACACCCTATCACTCTCCCTCCTAAGCTGGACAGGGAGGAGAAAATGTAACGAAAGGTTCATGAATCAAGGTAAAGACAGGGAGACATCACTCACCAAAAAAGACTCAACTTGGGAAAATTAATCTACTCTAATCATAATTACATAATCAGTAGTCATCTAGGAGACTATAGAACTATTAATGTTGCTATAAACATTAAAGCAATTTTATTGTCTTTTTTATTATTCTAATTATTTTTTAAGGAACATCTATTATCTTCCATGTAAAATTTAGTGTGTTGTGGTTAAAAAATAAATACTATTGTTTTATTAGCATTAGATATCTGTATTACTGGTTAATAAAAAGTATTTAAGGGCTGACAGTCTCTGGGAAGAAAATTTCTGGTCTGTTCATACATGAGCAAAATGAAAACCCCCATAATTCTTATGCATAGCAATGAGATTTGAGACAACCTGGCATCTCACCTAAGAAATCAAATACTGATTGTTCATGACTTTAGCTTGCCAGAGCAGTTCCTGTCTTTCCAGTCCTTAGCTGACACTGAGACAGTCCTGGTTCCCAATTCTTTTACAGCTGTTAAAATACCAACTCTCTCACATGCTTTCCCCCAGTCACTTTCTTCTCAATCACTGTTCACTTCTGAGACTTTGCCCAGTACAGCTGACCTCATAGCTGACAGTTAAGCTCCTACAGTGATCAGTGAAGCACAAGAGATAAAAAAAAATCCTTCAGGGTCTGTAGCATATATATTGTATCACTGGAGCAAATATACATCATTAAGAAGCAAGCAAAGCCCCTGGATATAATACTCCTTCTTTCTGTAGAAGTGCATGAGGGCCTGTTCAGCTTAGTAAAGCACACGCGCCACTAGGCTTTCTTCAATTTTGACTAAGGAGCATGGCTGCATTGAGGCAGAGAATTGGCTGGGAATCACCACTGTGTTTCTTCCTGGTTAATCTCAGCAGGGTACATGCTGAGATTCAGAGGAAACAATCTCAGACAGAGTGCTAGTCAGTTGTGCCAGCTCAACTGGTTACTGGAGCACATGGCAGACTTGTTTGGGAAATAGGTCAAAATTAACAAGCAGATAAATAAATTGTGAAAGACAGTTATTTTAGCTTGCAGTAGTTCTCCAGCTTCATTGCCTGTTTGCCTGCTACAATGGTAGTAGGTAGGAGCTATTCTCTTTGATAATGCAGACCCACATTCTCACAGCTGCATGCATCGCCTCTGGTAAAAATGCCTGCCTAGGAAATAAGGGCTATTGCTGGGCTAAGAGGGAAGCAAGGAGGGAGGAGAAGTCAATTTTAATGTTAGAATATTTAACAGCTCATTTTCTTGGTTCTGTAATAAGAATGGTGCTAGGAGACAAAATGATGGTATATACTAAATGTAAAGTTACAGTTAGGTAGGAGTCACTAGGCTGTTGGAGATACTAATGTCTAATATCAACAGGATACACTAGCTGTGAACAGTATATTTTATTTCTACATAAGCAATATGATATCAAGGATGTTTCATTAGGAAGTCTGCAAGAAAACAGAAGAATATTTCACACCCCGAAATAGTCAAATATGAATATCATTTTCTTTGTAAATGAATAGGAATCTCTTACATTCAAAATATGTTAGTCCTTATTCATACTTATCACAATAGTGACAAGACTAGTTTAATGATGATTTGGGCAAGTGAGAAGAAACCAACTAATTAGTGCCTTACATGTAATGTTAGACAGAGCTGTCTCAATATACACACAAAATAGCAGAAGGGATTTTTTAATAAGAACTTAAGAGTTCCTTTGGAACAGATGGTGCTCTAGAGCTGAGTTTCCCTTCTATCTTCTTCTGCAGGTGACAGAATTATGAATCTGAAAGACAAACCAAGAGGAGCTTTCAATTCAAATAAATCTGTATTGGGGAACTCCCTTTCTACAGCTTCTGCTATTTCCAAATGAGATTTCAAAAGTGTATCTAAAGGAAGGGAGTGATCAGAAAGCACCTTGCCCCCACAAACACTAACAGGGGTCATTGCTATGTGGTAGGGATTGTATTTTCTGCACTTGGAGATGTGAGAGTGGGGCTGGCATACAAGGTACCCCTAGCTGCCTGTTGCAAACAGTCCTTAGAGAGATGCCTCACTCTCCTTCAAAGAAAAGTAGTCATCCATACCAGAAAATGTACCACTGGATTTCTGTGCAAACAGACCTCTTAATTTATATTGCAAATTCATGTTTAGTGCTGAGATAATCAGGTCTCACAACATTGTTTTGACATGGAGCAAGATCTTAGATAGTCCGAAAGCAGCAGGAGCATAGACATGCATGGAAGAGAAAAAGAATGAGAGCTAAGTAACTGCTTTGTTTTCAGTCGTGTGCAGGAACAGCTACCACTGGTTAGCCTCCAATGATAAAGTCTCCTTAGCACATATTACACTGATTATGTAAGAATATGCAACATATACCTGTTGACGTGGGAGTCACGGACAATGCAGAGACGATCAATGTGATCAAGCAATTGCTAAATTTATTCACACACATCAACAGCTTTTATAGTTTATAGGACTAGCTGATGTAACCAATATAGATTCTGATTGGCTCAAAAGTGCTGTCCACACATTTTCGAAGCAGATAATAGGTTAGCTGAAAGCTTGTCCATTTGTTACTTTTTGCACACATCTCACAGTTTTCCCATCCCGCTTCTACATCTTGTTAACCTTGAGCAAACGCCAAGTTCCTTGTTCTACTGCACATAGCTGTCCTTTAGTAACCTAAGGTTAGGCCTTGCAGCCTGGGTAACTTGAGTTCAGGCCTTACAGCTTAACTCAGAGTCTGGCTAAGACCAAACAGCTGGAATGGCTTACATGTCCATTGTTCAACTGTATTCTTCACAGCCACCATCTCCTAAGGCTAAGACGTCTGGGCTGGTCAGTAAATGTCCACAGTTCCTTAGTCAATCCACATATACCAAATATTAACCTCCTCCTCACAAAACCAAAAAAAAAAAAAAAAAAAAAAAAAAAAAGCAAACAAGCCCCTAAAATAAAAGAAAAACAAAAAAAAGAAACCCCAAAACAAACAAAAAACAAACCAAACAAACAAAACAAAAAAAAACCCACAAACCCATCCAAAACTAAGCTGAAAACATTAACTATCTGCCTGTTCATTTCTCAGTTGAAGCTGCGCAGTAATTTTTAGGCACAATAATATCGCAAAAGAAGCTTTACTTTATTTTCTTTTCTTTCTTGGAAAAATAGTGTGTGATTTATAGTAGAAGTATGACAAATATTACTCCCAATCACTTGAGCCATACATGCTACCCAATCTTTTAAAGGAAGAACAGATTTCAACTCCTAAAAGTTTTATTTCCAACAAGAAAAACATTTTCAGCAAGTCTGAAAACACTGAAAAAGCACATTTAGCTATAATTAAAGACCAAAAGACATTCAAAGGCTACTGTCATCTTCTTGTTTCTCTTTTGCAAAGAAGACTTAGGAACTGACAAAAAAGAGGCTAAGTCATTATTGTGACTGCAGTCTGCTTCCCTGAAAGGGTTATAGGTCATTCATGTAATGATGTCCAAAAGAAGCTAAAAAATTGCAGGAAGTATTAGTAAACTAGAAACAATCTATTCTATTGTTTCATACACACAGTTATACTACAAAATAATTCTTTTCTGTTTAAAAATACCCACTCAATTCCCTTTTTATAATTTTCATACATGGACACATGCTCTTGGGGCACAATTTCACGTCCATCTCTTCTCCCTACCAACAAGTACATCTAATAATAAATCTAATTTTTACATACAAACAAACAAAAAGTCCTTTAGATAAGAAGCAAAATGCAAAATATCTTGCTTTGGGACTATTACAATCAGGACTGATTGGGTTTCTTGGAATCTAGAGGATTTGTTCCTTCAAAGAAATTGTTCCCCCTTCATAGAATCACTCTATGCTTCACTGGATGAAAAGATACAAAGGAAAATTTTCTATGAGCGTCTTACAGTGGACAGATCAGTGCTCTTTTTGGCCAGAGTCCTTTTCAAAAGAAGTGAACACCCTGCTCAGGGATTTTAGTCCCACAACCTTAAAACCTCTTCTTAGTAGGGAAAGAATTGCTATGCAGTTAGCCCACAATCTATTACAAATGACACTCAATCTCACAAAAAGTCACCTTTTTCATTTCCTTTGCATGGTAATTATAACGTTTTATGTGTGTGCATTGTATATAAATACACTTCTCCAATATTTAGTGAGCAATATGCTGTTTTATTTTGGAGGGGACATATGAAAACAAACAACATCCAATAACAGCAATTCATGATTTAGATCTGGGACCTAGTGGTGAGAGGTATATTTATCAGTTTTTTTTACATATGCTATGGGAAGTCAGGCTGACCTTGACCAGGATTTCCTCTTGGTTTTCATACTTCTATTATAAAATCTTTCACATTACCAAAGAGTACAATAAATAATTCAAGTAGATTGTAAGATAAACTAAAACAAAAATTTTACATTCCTGCAAAAGTAGGAGGTCAAATATTTGCACTGAAATAACGGAAATAAAGTTCCTTTTATCACAGACAAAGTCATAACGCAGGTTAGATATTAAGTGCAGAAGCAGTGCTGGGAAACACTGAAGAGCGCTGCAAGATGGTCATCTCTTCTGGGAAATGGCTAATCTGTTCCTGGAAGTTTTGGCCTGAGGTCGCTAACAGGCTAGTAGCCACAGCCCTGGAGATAACATGGGCTGGGCACCATCTTTGCTGTAGTACCAGAGACTGGTCCCAGCTGTATGTGTTTTATTGGTACAGATACAGCCTAAGCATCTTTCTAAGATGTAGTCTAAGGGCAAAGATGAGTAAATCTCCTATCCAGCAGACCATTGATAATCCATTTTTTTTTTTAGGTAGGCAATATCTAAGCCCTTTGCTGGATTTGCAGTCTTTGCAGAAGAAGAAATATTGGGAAACTTAGAATATTTTAAATAAAATTATTGGCTAAAATACATGTTACAGCTCTCAGCATGGATTTGAGACTTCAAATCTCTATAAACACATAATCTACCTCATCCATAGCATCTTCTGTTTGAACAAAATACTGTAACCTCTCAGGCAAGGGTTTTCAGGTGCTTGTGATCCAAGATTTACATGACCTGGACATGCACAAGCTAAAGCCAGGCAAGCTGAGATGTATAGAAGCCCAGTCATTACTAACCTTGTCAAGACACTGTTATTTAGCTGCTCAGATTAAAAATGCCAACATGAACAGGTATAGGCCCTAAAGAAAGAATGGAACTGAAAGATGGCAGCTAAGGAACATAGAGGGTCAACCTGTGCCCAGAGGTACTGGAGGCTAACACATCCTCACCCAGCTAATGCCTTCTGGGCCAACAGAGACACATTAAATGTCTCATTGGGGATAGAGAGCATGTTAGCATAATAGCTTATTAGGCCAGCTATCAACTGTGTGTATTACCAAAAAATAATTGCTTTATAGTCTCATACTGCATACATCCAGCTTACAGAGTCACTCTGAGCAATTTTATCTGTCAGATGTTGCTCACTTTCACTCAAAACTGTCAAGAGAAAAGTGACATCAAGGAGCAATCAAGGGGAAAATCTTATACAAGTACTGAAACCTCAAGTATATTGTTTGAAATGAAACTATATTTTGTTAGGGCTTTCTTAAAATCTTTCATAATAATTATTCAGTGGAAGACTATAATCGAAGTTTTGAGTTCACACCTACTTCTGCAAAATGTCCTGTTTTATATAATTGTATTAATATATGGCTTAATTAAATTTCTGAAAATGTTATACATAAAATAAGAAAAATATAAAAATTATATATTATCTTGTTGTACCTCACCTGAAAGTATTAAAGTCTGTAGCTGTGCATTCCATCAGAATGAGCAGCAGCTCTAAGACTAATTCTTTTATTTTTCTTTACAATTCATATCTCTAGTATCATATATAAAGTAAAATAATTAGAATTTTGGACTATCTGGTACTACATTTCACTGATGGCATATATAATAAAGATTTATGGGGAAAAAAAATTTAACAGCATTTATAAAATTTTAACAAAAGCTGTTAGATTTAAGGAAAGCTTAAAATTTATGCGTGCATCCTTCCCAGACTGAGTAAAATACAGAGAGAGCAAAATACAACTAAAAAAACCTGATCAGAATATGACATTTACTGGGGGCTTTTTAGTCAAGGTAGAAGTTGTATTGTATTATTTTTTCTTTCCGAGTGTTGTATAAACAGTGTCTTAATATATAGTAGACTAAGTTGATAGGCCAGATAGAGTTAGACAGAAAACTGATGTAACTTGCAAAAATAAACGGGCTTTGTTTTTTAAGTACTTCCTAGCATCTTCATTAATTACATTATACTCATCATTCATTTTTTGAGTTAACTGTTATCTATTATCATTTATATATGACACATTGTTTTCTGACCTGCGTAATAATATAAATTTCTATCTTAACACTAAAGACTTTCTAACAAAAAGTTTTCCCAAGATTAGTTTTATTTCTTTATTATTTTCTGGGAAAGGTATCACAAGACATGAAATTTGAATGTTGAAGAATCTTGATTTTAGAGTTCTTCAGAATGACACAAAAAAATACCAAAGCTTTATCAGAGTGATTAAAAAGAGGCAAGATTGAACTCAGCCAACATTTGACTACTACTACAAATTTGAGTTTCATTTTGATATTAGAAAGTCTAAAGGACAATTTAGATTGCAAAGCCATTACCAAACTTGTACAATCACACTGCGGAAGAACACATAAGTGCTTTTAAAGGACCAATCTCACTTAAGACATACTAGGTTTAGACACAGATCTCCTGGAAACACAAAAGGACAATACACAATCCACAAGGCACATCCTAAATTTACTAAGAAATTCTGCATAATTTTCACAGTGGTTAACTTGTGTTCTTTCAGGCTTCTTTATCAAAAAGGTACAGCCTAATGTCATTTCTCGTCACTTGGTACTGAAAAGGAAATATAAGCCCTTGTTTTCACAAACATAAAACATTCATGGAAAATGTTAGGAATGTTTGTCTATCAGAAAAAAAAAACAAACACCACAAACAATTGAATGCATTGTGTAATTTGCAAAATAAAGTATATTTGAGATTTTTGAGAGGGTTTTATTGTTGGCTTCTTTGCCCACTTTCTTCTTTGCCATCAACAAATGTCAATAGAGTGAAAAAGGCAAGTAGCTTTCGTTAGCTGTATTATAACAGATCTTGTTTGATATTCTGCACCTTCATGTCCCCTCCCCTGCCCCTCAATCTTATTCCTTTATCTGCCTAAGCACTAACCTGATTTCCCAATCTTAATTCAGGAAGAAATTTTCCTTCCTCTAGACCAGACTAACTAAATTTCTTTTGAGCATTTTAATTTTCACATGCAAGATAGAAGGTGTTCATTACTAATTTTAATCCAGGTCTAGAAGCTCCAGTGTAGCTCCTGCTACATTTATGAATATGTATGAAGCATATGAATATATATTTTAAATCTGGTGCATGAATTAATTCTTGAGTTGATTATAAATTAAAAGGAACATCTTTCTGATTCTCATAGTGGTATTCAAAAATTACTTGAGTTTTCAGATACATAAAGAAGATTGCAAAATATATATATATTCGTCAGCATTCAGCATTTAACAGTAATCTTTCATAGATGCTTTCTCAGTGTAAGTAACAAATAATTTCTTTGACCTAAAAAAAATGAATTAATTGTTTGTCAACATGAACACCTGTGAATGTGTGATAGTTAAACCATTTCATGATGGTACTTTAAAGGAAAGAAATTTTTTCTCTGGTCTTAAACGTCTGTAAGATCTTTAAGATAAAGGAAGACTGCAAACAACCTACATAATGTCAGTTTTGCTTTTGCATTTAAAAGCCTCTTTGTTCTGTGTATTATCTTGATGAGATAGCATAGCTATAATTTATTTTCAGCCACTCAGTATTTACAGGCATCACGAACAGCCTTTTAAAAGAGGCTAAAAGAACTTATTAGAATGTATTGATTTGTATTTGGTGATTGAGTGTACCACACACAACTTTCCTATGATTACATAGCATGAACTTCTACTTTTAAATGACTTGAAGCAAAACTGCCTCCCTCAATAATAGCTTCTTGTATCACTCAATCGCAGCATTGAAAGAAGGAAAACTTAGGTGAACAAACATACTAATAATGAAACAAAGTTTGACATTTTATGCATAATAACTCCATTAAAAAAATAAGAAGGAGAAAGATAAGAAGATAAAGTCCTTCAAAACTGGGAATTGCTAGAACCAAAGTAGATGTGTAATGTTATGCTGCATATTGCTTAATTGCATAAACCAAACACTTTTTTGAGCTAAACACAAAATAGGTGATTTGAATGAATGAACCCTCTTGCCACTACGAAAACATTGCCTTTTTCACCAAGTGAAGAATACTCCATTATGTTAATAATGAATTTATATGTGTTGCAGAAAGGGATACGAATGCAAGTACTACAACTAATTAGATGCAAGCAACAGAAAACAACCATTTCAGACTGTGGTAAAACATGTGATGGGAATGTAACAGCATCAGATATCACATTAAACATTTTTAATCATTTGGAAATGGGACTAAAGAATGCATTGACAACAGTTCAGGCAATAGCAGTTGAAGTGTTGTGCTCAAATACAAAAATAACAATGCTGAAGAAGTTTGAAAATGATGTGTAAATGTGATGGGTACATTTGACCTCTAACCATATTTTTGTTCAGGCAAACTGAGGAGCAACAGGCTTTATTTGCCCTGGTGAATCTGCAAGCTGGAAAGCAAGGAAGTGAAGTTGCCTTGGAAAATACTGTGAAAAGTGGTTTTGAAACCCAAAAAATTAAGATGACCAAAGTAAACAAGATACCACAGCTAAATTTATCTTACCTCTACCTTTGACCAGCAGCCAACCATTCTACAAATATTACCTTGAGGGTGGGCACAGTCTGAGCTCTCCCTGAATTGCAGCTGGACTGCATGCTAGGTGACTCTCCCCTTGAATGGGGAGATGCTTCTCAAGGTTTGAGATTCTCTACCTGACATTAAGAGATCATTCCTTGCCCTTATAACAGATTCCTGGAAAGTGACTGATTGCAGGCTGAATTAATACTATGAAACATTATTAATCTCTGTAGTTACTCAATATTAATTATTATAAACTTTGTATAAATAATTCCATGAAGTAATTAATAAGGTGAACCTTAACATCAGACTTGGTGAACCTTGGTAAACTACTGTTAAATTTTGTTAAATTCAATTTAATTTATTGAACTCTGTCAAATTATCATTTTAACTCAAAAAAACCTAATGCTGCTTCTCTCATTTGAGTGAGATGCATTCCACTCATCTGCAACAGTAAATAAGTGGTAATAAAATGAGAGTCCATTAAAATGTGAAGCCTGTGAATAATGAGTTGATGTAAACATCTTCCTGCAAACTTTAAGTAGCGCACAGCATACTAAGAAAACAAAACAGTGCAGGAATATTTTTGAAAAAACAGTAATAGGTATGATGATACAGGGATAACAGACAGAAAATATGAGCTATTTTATCAATGGTCAGGTAGAACTAGAAAAACATAATTTTTAAAGAAAGTGTTTTTTCATCACTACTAAAAGCAATGAAAAATGCATCTTTCTTTTCTTGTGGTATTGCCTTCCTACCTTCTGGTAGACACTCAGAACTCAGGAAACCAGCGTATTTGCTCTAGCTAATCGCCTTCTCCACAAGTCTTATTTGCCTTAAATTTTCATATTGACTTGAGGTAGTAAGACTATTCTTATTTAAAATAATAATGCTATGCTTAAGCCCACACAATTGCAAGAGCATGAATGTCGCATGTCCTGGATCAAAGAGTACCTAAATTCTTCATGTCTGTGACATCAATCTCAGGGGAAAAGAAAAAAACCCACAAAAATAACCACAAAACACAGAGAATATAAATTTATTGTACAAAAGGATTTTTCCCTGGTTCAGAGAGGACCTTTTAGTTAGCTATTTTATTTCAGCTTAAGCTATGGCTTTGTCCAAGTATCCCTTGTATTGAAGATTAATTTTTAGAAACCTTGACAGGGAAATATACTATAGTTCCAAGATTAAATGCAGGATATAGATTTTATCAGAATAATTGTTATTTTTTTTTTACAAATACTTGTTCTTTGGGGAATTCATTCAGTCACCTGATCGGAGCTAGCCTAGCTAGAGCTGCAGCCGGCATGCTTCAGCGACCCCGAGGGTCAACGGAGTTTAGGAAAATCAGAAGAGCAGAGACATCGCGACTCCTAGCATCTCCCGATCCCCGAAGCCCCAGCAGCCCTTGAGAAAGAGCGGCTGACGTGGCGGGGGGCGTTCCCACGGTGACGGTGACCACTCCCCTGCCGCTTGCCTTGAAAGAGCCTCTGAGAGTGCAGCGACCGGTCGCTGCCCACCGGGCACAGGGAGGAACAAGCAGGTTGTGTTGCTGACCCTGTTGCTGGTGTCCCAGACTGCGGACCAATATGGTCGCCTCCAGAAAGAGAGCTTGCAGTAAGAAGACTGCAGCAACTCAGACAGAGACCCCATCCCAAACCGTGGCTGTTCAGGTCTCTGGGTGCAGGGAGTGCCAGAGCCTGCTGCTGCCGGGGGAGGGAGGACAGCATTCCACCTGCGTGAGGTGTGAGCAGGTAGGAGATCTGCTTAGCCTGGTGGCAAAACTTAAGGAGGAGGTTGAGATGCTGAGGACCATCAGGGAGTGTGAAAGGGAGATCGACTGGTGGAGTAACTCCCTGGCGTGCCAGTCAGAACGGTTCCAGGGTGATACCCCCCAAAAGGGGAAGGACCCCCTGCCTTCTCACACAGAGGGGGATGGCCCGAGGCAGCCCCTGCCCTGTAGCTGTTGTGCAGAGGTAGGGGACCAAAAAGACGACGACGGTTGGAAGCGAGTTACAGTTTGGCATCGTGGGAAACCCTCCCCCTGTCCTGCCATGCTTCCCCAGGTGTCCCTCCATAATAGGTTCGAGGCCCTGGATCTTGAAGGAGAGGTAGGTGAGAATGCAGTGCAAGGCCAGCCTCCAAGGCCACACAGGAAAAGGCGGTTGACTTTGCACCTCAAGACTGCCTCTGATAAGAAAGAAAGAAGGGTCATTGTAGTAGGGGATTCCGTTCTGAGAGGAACAGAGAGCCCGATATGCAGAGTTGACCCTCATCATAGGGAAGTGTGTAGTCTGCCTGGAGCCCGGATCAGGGATATCACCAGGACGCTCCCCAACCTGGTGCACCCGACAGACTACTACCCGCTGCTGATCTTCCAGACAGGTGGGGAGAAAGCTGCTCCCCGCAGTCTGAGCGGGATGAAGAAAGACTACAGGGCCTTGGGGCGGATGGTGAAAGAGTCTGGGGCTCAAGTGATCTTCTCCTCACTCCTTCCATCTTCCACTGATGATGTGGGAAGGAATGGGAAGATTCAGTTCATAAACGATTGGCTTCGAGACTGGTGCTACAGGCAGGGCTTTGGATTTTTGATAACAGCTGGTTTTATAGGGCACTAGTTTGGACAATAACAAGTGGGAAAGGTTTATCTCACAGAGGCAAAAGGATGCTGGGGCACGAATTAGCAGGGCTCATTTGGAGAGCTTTAAACCAGATTCGAAGGGGGATGGGGTTGTAGCTGGGCTTGCCTCAGTGGGGCAGCGCTCCAGAACTGATGAAGACTGGGAGGCCTCCTATAATCCTAGGGTGAAATTGGTGTGCTCAGCTCGCTCCCTGGAATGTCTGTACACCAATGCGCGCAGCATGGGAAATAAGCAGGAGGAGTTGGAAACCTGTGTTAAGTCAGGAGACTATGATCTGGTGGCAGTTACAGAGACGTGGTGGGACAGCTGACATGACTGGAATATAGTCATGGAGGGCTATGTCCTTTTCAGGAAAGACAGGCCAGCCAGGAGGGGTGGTGGGGTTGCTCTTTATGTGCGGGAGCAACTACAATGCACCGAGTTCTGTCCAGGGACGGATGACGAGCGAGTTGAGAGTCTGTGGGTGAGAATTAAGGTTCAGGCTGGCAGGGGCGATACTGTTGTGGGTGTCTGTTACAGACCACCGGATCAGGGTGAGGAAGTTGACGAGGCCTTCTACAGGCAGCTGAGAGCAGCCTCACAGTCACAGGCCGTCGTCGTCGTGGGGGATTTTGACTTCCCTGATGTTTGCTGGAAGGACCACTCAGAGGATGTAGGAAGGCAGCTAGGATGACTAAGGCCTCCTTAGAATTAAACCTGGCGAGAAGGGTCAAGGACAGCAAAAAGAGATTTTTCAAATACATGGCAGATAAAACTAACACCAGAGGCAATGTAGGCCACTGATGAACGGGATGGGTGCCCTGGTGACAGAAGATACAGAGATGGCAGAGTTACTGAATGCCTTCTTTGTCTCTGTCTACTCTGCTGCAGGCAGTCCTGAAGAGCCCTGTACCCCTGAGACCTTAGATGAAGTCAGGTCAACGGAGCCGTTTGCCTTAGTGGAGGAGGAATGGGTTAGAGACCAGTTGAGCAATCTGGACATCCATAAATCCATGGGTCCAGATGGGATGCACCCGCGGGTGCTGAGGAAACTGGCGGAAGTCATTGCTAGACCACTCTCCATCATCTTTACCAAGTCTTGGGAAACGGGAGAGGTGCCTGAGGACTGGAGGAAAGCAAATGTCACTCCAGTCTTTAAAAAGGGCAAGAAGGAGGACCCGGGTAACTATAGACTGGTCAGCCTCACCTCCATCCCTGGGAAAGTGATGGAACACCTTATCCTTGGTGCCATCTTAAGGCATATCAAGGATAAGAGGGTGTCGTGGTTTAAACCCAGTCAGGCAAATTGTTCACTCACTCCCAGTGAGTGGTGCTGGGCTGACAACAATCGAGGCCCCCCCGCCCCCCCGAGCTCTCCCCTTCCCCACTCCCGGAGGAACGGGGAGGAGGATCGAAAGAGTGCAACTCCTACGGGTTGAGACAAGAACAGTCCAGCAACCAATGTACAACACAAATCACCACCGCTACTACCAACGACAACAATGATAAGGGAAAATAACAAGGGAAGAGAATACGATACCACCGGCCAAGAAACGAGTCCCACCCGGAAGCCCGTGTCCTTCGGGTAACTCCCAGTTACCCTCCACCACGGGCATGACATGCTGTGGTATGGAATACCTCCCTGGCTAGCCCGGGTCAGGCGCCCCATCTCTGCTTCCTCACAGCTTCCCCTCCTCCCTGGCAGAGCATGAGCCTCACAAAGTCCTTGGTCAGGGTAAACATCACTTAGCAACAACCGAAAACATCGGCTTCACCACCACTGTTCCCAGGCTGGAAGTCAAAACACAGCACTGCACCAGCTACCACAAAGGAAAAAGCATGACTGCTACTGCTGAACCCAGGACAGAGGGTTATGAGGGGCAGTCAACATGGCTTCACCAAGGGGAAATCATGCTTGACCAATCTCTTAGCCTTTTATGAGGAAATAACACGGTGGATGGATGATGGCAGAGCGGTGGATGTGGTCTACCTTGACTTCAGCAAAGCATTTGACACAGTCTCCCACAGCATCCTCACAGCTAAATTGAGGAAGTCTGGTCTGGATGATCAGGTAGTGAGGCAGACTGTGAACTGGCTGAAGGAAAGAAGCCAGAGAGTTGTAGTCTATGGAACGGAGTCTAGTTGGAGGCCTGTAACTAGTGGAGTGCCTCAAGGGTCAGTACTGGGACCGGTATTATTTAATATATTCATCAACGATTTAGATGAGGGAATTGAGTGTACTATCAGCAAGTTTGCTGATGACACTAAGCTGGGAGGAGTGGCTGACACGCCAGAAGGATGTGCTGCCATCCAGCGAGACCTGGCCAGGCTGGAGAGTTGGGCAGGGAATAACTTGATGAAATATAACAAGGGAAAGTGTAGAGTCCTGCATCTGAGCAGGAACAACCCCAGCTTCCAGTATAGGTTGGGGAATGACCTGTTAGAGAGCAGTGTAGGGGAGAGGGACCTGGGGGTCCTAGTGGACGACAGGATGACCATGAGCCAACACTGTGCCCTTGTGGCCAAGAAGGCCAATGGCATCCTGGGGTGTATTAGAAGGGCAGTGGTTAGTAGGTCGAGAGAGGTCCACCTTCCCCTCTACTCTGCCCTGGTGAGACTGCATCTGGAATATTGTGTCCAGTTCTGGGCCCCTCAGTTCAAGAAGGACAGGGAGCTGCTGGAGAGAGTCCAGCGCAGGGCAACGAAGATGATTAAGGGAGTGGAGCATCTCCCTTATGAGGAAAGACTGAGGGAGCTGGGTCTCTATAGTTTAAAGAAGAGGAGACTGAGGGGTGACCTTATAAGTGTCTATAAATATATAAAGGGGGAGTGTCACAAGGATGGAGGCAGGCTGTACTCAGTGGCAAACAATGATAGGACAAGGGGTAATGGGTACAAACTGGAACACAAGAGGTTCCACTTAAACTTGAGAAGAAACTTCTTCTCAGTGAGGGTGACGGAACACTGGAACAGGCTGCCCAGAGAGGTTGTGGAGTCTCCTTCCCTGGAGACATTCAAAACTCGCCTGGACACATTCCTGTGTAACATTATCTAGGTGTTCCTGCTCCGGCAGGGGGATTGGAGTAGATGATCTTTTGAGGTCCCTTCCAATCTCTAGCATACTTTGATACTGTGGATTCACTAATATACCTAGCTCTAGGGGGTAATCCTCGTTTTCAAACTATTTGATTACTCAGGGAACTGCTATATTGAAAACAGTGTGGTTTTGGCTTATACCAGACTGGATAGCAATAGTATTTTTCATCAATTTCAGCCAAAACCACTGCACTCCAAAGGAAAAAGATTTATGGCAAATGCTTTCTCAAACACTGAAGACTTCAGGGACTAAGCAAGGTCTTAGTCATACTGTTAAATGTGAAATCATTATTAATGGAGTGACAAGGCCCTTAATAACCCTCATGGCACTGCTATATGCTGTACCTACATATATATTTTCTTGAAAAATATCACCTACATTTGGCCCTGAATATGAAGGGCTAAAAAAAGGATTTCTATCACCATGAGATTTTTAAGTGAAGTAAAGACTTGTTACGAGAAATATTAAACCATGTTTTGCACAATATAAAAACATTAACTTACAGTATAAAATTAGGAAGCTGCATTTGTCTTCAGTGTTATGGCTAAGATTCATTAGTAAAGACACCATATGCCTTGTATACAGTATGATGATGCTAAATAAATCCCAAAGTGGGAATGTGAACTGAAATACTTAACTGGCATATCTGACAGATTTTTTTCAGAAGAGGATGGTATGTCTCTTAACATACTTTCCAGAAGAAGTACATTTATCCATTGGTTTATGTTCTATGAGAAAGATGTTTCATTTAAACTGAGCAAAGCCATTTTAATGGATAAACCAGAGTGCTGTCCAAGGAAGCTGTTCTTGCAGTATTTTGTGAATGTATCTATTAAATTCCCTACGTAGACAAGTTCAAAGAAAACTGAAGTGCAGTTCCAGGCTACTCGCTGCTCTCTACAGATGCAGCTTTCATTACATTGCACCATAAAGGCTTAATTTGCAAGAAATGTTGAGCCCAAATGATTCCAATATATCAGCTCAGATGCAAAGAAGTGCTGAAGTTTCAAAGATGAACCAGAACTAAATGCAGAAAGATGGACTTTACACCCTCTCAAGCAAGATTCAAAGTAAAAGACAGAAATGTAGATATATCCAGCATTGAAATTTCCTGCACTGTTTTGACAACTATACTGAGCATGTAATATAAATAAGCTTTTTTTCAATATGAAATGTAGTCCATTAGGAATTGGATCAGTAGTCTTACAAGCATAGCCCTGTAGGCAACAGAGTTAGATAAAAATAAAGGGCAAATAAGAATAGAAAAAAATGCTAGGTGTCTCTTTGATCAGACATCAGAATACAGACAATTACAATGAAGCTACTGAGAAGTAAGGACTACTTGTCTTTTACCTTATTTAGGTAATCAAGGGACTAGTCTTACATAGTTTCCAGGCAACTGTTTTATTGCTTTTTTCTCTTTCACTTTGAGAGTAGTGAATTTTTATTTCCTTCTTTTGAGCATTGGAAATGCCCATGAGTACCAAAAAGTCTGTCATCTCAAACTCTAGTTTCTGTTTGTTTTCACTAATGAAAACTGCATTGAATTAATGCAGGCAGTCTGGGGAAAGCTACCTTTTGTCTGTAACAATCGACTGCCTATATGAAAGATGAACTACTTGTATGTCAGAGAGCACTGAAGCTGTAAGTGTATGAAATATTAGTACAGTTGATGGATGGAATTAATTTGAAAGTTTGCATCTCAACAGTTGTGTTTGTCATTAACTTGCGTGTACCCAAATGAGTAAGTAAACAAGTAATAAGTAAATCAGGGAATTCCCATTATTAAACTTTATCTGTAGGTTTTTATATGGCTATTCTTGGGCTTAAATATCAGTCCAAAAATGTATATCTCAAGAGTTTTAAAAATGATGCCATGGACACCTGACTTTCTACAGCATTAAGTTGTTCGTGTTTAGGAGTGCACATGTATGTAATATGAAGAAACTCAGACACAGATTGTTGATGACATAGCTATTCATCAAGCAAAGGGTTTCGAAACACTTCTTAATTTTTATACAGAAGGATAACAGAGGCCAGGGAATATGATGAACAGAAAGTCAGTTATGGATTAGGAAAGTATG
This sequence comes from Pezoporus wallicus, assembly GCF_028554395.1. Taxonomy (NCBI): domain Eukaryota; kingdom Metazoa; phylum Chordata; class Aves; order Psittaciformes; family Psittacidae; genus Pezoporus; species Pezoporus wallicus. The sequence continues at coordinate 262,508 of NW_026635941.1, forward strand.
TCAGCTCTTTTGACTCCAAATCCTGTGTTTAACAACTGTGCTTTCTCTCTCTCAAGTGCCCTGAATTTTTAAATTCTTTGCAACAAACAACATGAAAGAAACCCTATCTGCATCAAAATACTGCTGAACTCAGACAGAATAAGAAAAACATCCACTATGATCTGTTTGAGAGATTCAGTCCTCTGACATATGAATTAAAAATAAACTTTACCAGCAAATTTATTGCTGTAATTCCTTCTCCAGGCCCTATGAAGTGATATAAGCGGCTCAATTAATTTGGATTTTTTTTTCACTTAATGACTTTGACTTAAATGTACAAAATTGAACAAGTGAACTTTGTGTAATAGGTTAATCATTGGTTTTTATTATCTTTTGTGAGGAGCAGTTTGTCAGCTTTATTTAGAGAATGAGAGTCTCATGTCTGAATTTGGAATAGAATTTGAGGAAATACTGGGGAAGTGGAGACTGCACCATTCAGAGACCTCTACATATGCATGCAGCTGATAGCAAACCTAAGAGCAGCTGCAGGTCCATGGCTCACATATGCCAAACCTGATATTAATGGCCATAGTGTGAAACAGCAGGGTAGCAACTGCCCTTTGCCTAGGCAGCTTTGACACACTGCTTATAAAACTGGCATTGAAAGTGGTAAAAGCCAGCTATTAATTTAGATTTCATGCAACGATGGGATATAGTCTGGGAAATTTTACCATTTTTCTGGTTGCCAAAGTGGCTCAGGCTCTTCAAGCACTTCTACTGCCTTCTTCCCTCCCTAAGCTCCTATATTACTTTCTCTTATTTTACAGCACTTGCATTTTGGTTTTACTCACCAGAAGCACTTGATCTCCTCTCTCTTGCATTTTAAAATGCTCTTAATTTAGCTACTCCCATACATTCCTCCCAGATCTTCTCATTTTCTAGTATATATTTACAACTTGCTTCATATCTATTGTAGATTTATTTTTAGTTAAATTATGTTTTACCAGCAAATATATACCAAAAAATACAGGAGAGAGAAAAAAAAAAACAACCATTTTAAAAACATGGATTCTTTTCTCCCAGAATTCATTTTTATTGCATCAATGAAACATATTGGTATTTTTCCAGTTAACCTTGACTATAATTTTTGCCAGTTATAGAACTCAGAATTGTTATTTTTTATCTCTCTTACAAGATTATATATTTTTATAATCTACTTTTCTTTTTCTTCTTTATTTCTATGTTATTTTATTTCTTTCTTTCTTTTTACACATAGAAAATCCCAGGAACATTTTACCAAACACTTCTCCCTTTTTGTGTCTCATGAGCTGTGAAATACGGTTTTGATTCAAGGGAGAAGATAAATAGTTTTCATTTGTAACCCAAATGAAATAGTTTGTTCTGCTCTGGTAGGTAAATCTAAAAAATACTTTAACATAAATTCTATGTTCTTTTAAATAGCAATAGTCATACAGGAGGATGGCTGAGTTTGTTTAACCTTCCTGTTATGCATCAAGTCAAATCCTATTAAAGCTTTAATGCTACAGGCACTTAACATTTAAAAGTTGTCTTACCTGTGGGATAAAAATATCTGATATGCTCTCAATTTAAAACAAAGAATTAGAATTATCATAACCATATATAATATGCTGTCTGCTATGCTTATTTTTCAGATTGGAAAGTATGTTCTGGTTATTCTGTATGAAGCTGCTATTATATGTCAGGTACTAATTTCATCACTTTTGAAGTTTTTCCTGTCACCCACATCATTTGCACTATCACAGAAAAATTAAGTAATTTGCTAAGTATCAAGTCAGATTACAAATCCACCTACTGTATTTAAGTCTGGTGCCCAATTTTCACTTGATAACGTTTTGAAAATGGAGATACAAGTAAGGAGTAATCCCTTATAGAGTTTAAAAAAAAAAAAAAGAAAAGTGGAAATGACACCATCCCTCTTTCAATGTGCATATTTTCTGAGCTGGTTAGATTCTCAAGTAGTTTTCCACGTCTTAGAATCCATAAGATGCTATTAAAGTACTAGTTTAGGATTTACTAAGGGTCATTCTAACTAAGGGGTAGACACATCATTAAACAGAATAATTAGCAAGGTAAGTGGAACTGAGCTTGGATCAGTTCAAAGAATTCCAGTCAGCTTTCTCTAAAAAAATCTGTGGCTAAATCTCTCATGAGAAAGACCGGGAAATCTTTGTTATGGTTTGACAAAGCTGGGAAGTGCGTGTGTGTTGGTATTATAAGAAAGATTTCATTTTAATGAAAGTGAACACAGCTTGATATTAATGTGAATTTTTTGAGCAATATTTTGAGTCATGAAGGCTGTTGTTAGGGACCATTGAGAAGCCAAAATTTCTCATTTTGGAGGACATAAAAAGCAAGTGATGATATGAAAAAGAGTCAGAATTACGAAACTTACACAATCTTTCCAGTGTGTCACTTTCTTCTTCAGAAAGTGAAGACACAGCAATTAATTTTGATTCAACACTGAAAAACTCCAACAACTCTTTTGTGAGAAGATTTCTTCCCACAGATAAGAGATACAAGTTGAACTTGTGTTTCCTAACTTCCTTCAAAGTATTTCTTTACATTAAGCAAAAGCAAACTAGAGAGGACAAGTAAAAGAGAAGGCCATGTTGTAAACAACAAGCATTTACCTGCAATCAGAAAATTAAGGAGCCAGTTACATCATAGCATCCTATTTATTTAAAATTCTTATATACAGAAAAGTATTTTAAAATTAATTTTCTGTCCACTGTTGTAGAAAAAAATATAATTAGAAGAACTGCCTTAAAGTGAACTGTAAACTTAAAGTAATTGTCAGAAAGAATCTGAAATTACAATAGGAAGGTTTGAGGCAGGACAGCATAGGAATTTCAAAATTTTACTAAAGAAAACAGCTAAAGAAGCTGAACTACTTGAAGAGATAAGTCAGAGTTGTAAGAAACAAAAGTTAGTTTCAACAGCTAGATATTAAGTACTGTGCATGTGTGTTTCACAATCTCAGTAACATTTTTTAACAGGCTAATGCTGTAGCTGTAATAAAAAAGAAAATTGATTAATGGAGTTCCTCAAAAGAACATCACCAACAGCCAGTTTCCCACATCCTTCTACTTAGTGCAGAACAGCAGAAAATAGTGGTGTTTGTTACTTATTTTCAAAATTTTTTCACTAAAGTTCCTTCAAGTTTCAAACCCCAATGTATGCAGACAATTTGATCATAGAGTCAAAGAATCGCAGAATGTTTTTTGTTACAAGGGACCTTAAAGGTCATCTAGTTCCAAGTCCCCTTCCACAGGCAGGGACACCTTCCACTAGACCATGTCACTCAAGGCTCTGTCCAGCCTGGTCTTGAACACTGCCAGGGATGTGGCATCCACAACTTCTATGAGAAACTTGTTCCAATGTCTCACCCCTGTAAGAGTAAAGAACTTATTTCTAATCTAAAGCTGTCTTGCAGTTTAAAGGTATTAATTTTATACTTTACAAATCTTATATTTACAAAATATATAAAGAATACTTACAAAAGTATCACTTTATATTTACCAAATAAGTACATTCCAGCATGCCTGAGAATGGCTGGTGTGTAGTTTTCCATATTCAGATCTGAGAACAAATAATTTCATAAATATATTAAGTATAAGGGTAATAAATTGCAGCTGGATGTTTCATTCGTGGGTTCTGACATAACTGATGTCAGCAGTAATGCTTGGACCCATACCAAATATCATAATTTCTCTGTTCTTGTCACTATACAAACACAGGAAGTAACTGCAATAAAGGGTGCTTCCTCCAACTGGCTTACAGCATACACAGTAAAGCAATCATCCCTAAATATCAGGACATAAAGACTACAAAACCTTCTTCACAGTCACAGAAGATATGTAATTAACTAAAACCTGCATTCTTCTTATCTCAGTGCTGCTCTCCTCTACTTTTCAGTGTCCCATGACTGACAATCTAATGGAATAAATATATATGCAATCTTAGATTAACAATTAAGTAATAAATGCTGCCCAAAGTCATGGTAAACATCTTAAAAGCACGTGAGTAATTTCACTGTGAGGCACTGGAATAGGTTGCCCAGGGAGGTTGTGAATGCTCCATCCCTGGCAGTGTTCAAGACCAGGTTGGACGAGGCCTTGAGTGATATGATTTAGCGTAAGGTGTCCCTGCCCATGGCAGGGGGGTTGGAACTAGATGAGCTTAAGGTCCTTTCCAACCCTAATGGTTCTATGATTCTAAAAAAAAAGCTACTGTATAATTTTACCTCCACAGAATAATGAGGAAACCAGCAGGTGGCACAAAGCAGCTAACTGCAAATCTGTTCATGGTATTCAGGGTGCCAAATGCAGGTTCAGCCAAATACTGTCCACTTAGTTTTATAAGAATAACTAATACATTGCAAGTTTTGATTATTTTGTATTTTTATAATACCATCATTAATGCATTTCCAATTTAATACATCAAAGTAAAATCTCTATTGACTAAGATTATAGGACAGCTGCTTAAATACAAGTTAGTGATCAAATTTTAATATCCAATACCCACTACTTATACAGTTGGACTACGGTCATATTTACTAGTTGAGAGGCCCATATTTAGGATGATAAGCACTCTACAATAAACTAAATGAGCAATTAAAACAAGAGACATAAAAATCTCAGTGGCTACAGCCTTTAAAGTGATTTGTTTCATATGGTAAATTTATTTCTGAAGGGTCTAATACAGCATCGAGTAGATTAAATGACACAGTGTTTAAGAAAGCAATCTGGTTGCTAACTGGATTATGTGCTCTTTTTACATGCAAATGAGAAAATCTAGTAACCAGAGACTATCTAAAGTTATTTGAATAATTGGTGGAAGAGATATGACATATTTTCCATTTTCATCTGATTCCAACATATTATCGCACTACTACACATCAGATTAGAACTTTTCTTATAGTGAGACAACCACTCTGTTAAAACAATTCCTATGGTTAAAAATATTACAAGAAAATTATTTTTTACTAGCAATTAACGCAAATAATGAGTTATCATATTTACACTCAAATAAAAAAAAGCAACAGATGTCTAGATTGCATTTGGAAATATCTTTATTAGAAAATATCAATAAGAGTGAGGACAACCAGTGTCATGAAACTCAGTTTGAGCTGAAAGACTAACGCATCACCTTCTGCAAATAATTCTATTTCCCATGACAGGCTTATTTGTGCCTTTTGTATTTCAACAGATATATAGGAAACAAAATATGCTTATATTTATAAAAGATACATTACCCAACTTGTTATTTGATATGAAAACTCCATAGATATGAGCTGTATTTGCAGAAACTGAATGTTAAGTTTTCCAGTGACCCACAAAATGTTACAACAGGGACTATGGGCATCTCTGTTTGAAGATAAGGCTCTCTGTACAAATATGAATATGCACATAGATATGATGACTTTAGTTATAAACAATCAGCAAATCTAACTTAAACATTACTTTAAAAGATTAGTTTTAAACAAATTGAGTACACTGCTTGCAATCAAAACTGAACAAGGTTTGCTGATACAATTGCTTGAAAGTCATATTCAGTGTCAGTTCAAGGTCTGTGAACAGCGTAGAAAAAATTCAGTTCTGGTGGTGGAGCAGAATAAGGCAGTAAGACTGAATTGAGGTTTCCACTTGAAGGGGGTGAGGAGGGATTTTATAGCTGGGACATCAACTAGTCTAGGAGAACATAGACATTTTAGAGAAAGATGAGAGCTTCCTGAAGGTTTCAGATGCAAATGAACTCATCTTCCATTTCACGAATCATATACTCATAGATTCATGGAATGGTTAGAGTTGGAAAGGCCCTTAAGATCATCTAGTTCTAACCCTCTGCCATGGGCATAGACGATTCACACTAGGCAATGTTACCCAAGGCTCTGTCCAACCTGGCCTTGAATGCTACCAGGGATAGAGCATTTACCACTTATTTGGGCAATCTGTTCCAGTGCCTCACCACCCTCACAGTAAAGGACTGCTTGCTTATATCTAACCTAAACTTCCCCTGTTTCAATTTAGACCCATTACTCCTTGTCCAATCACTACAGTTCCTGATGAAGAGTCCCTCTCTAGCATCCTTCTAGGCCCCCTTCAGAAGACTTCCTTTTCTTTCTTCCCCCATGATTCCCACTTTTCAGTTGGCATCTTTTCCTGGCAACCCACCTCTGAAATCCTTCCTTCTTGTTGCGTACCCATAATGCCCACCTGTATCCACTTGCACTCCCAGTGATGACACTGTGCTCCTCTACTGCCAGCCACCTCATCGGGGCTGCCTGTGCAGGCAGCAGGAACAATCCTGTTTGTTTGTGCAGAGCCACAGTGCCACTCCTTATTGTCTGGCACAGGCAAAGGACTCAGATTTCTGTCTATAAAGGACTGTTACCTCTTTTGGCAATGGCTTGAGCTGGATCTAGTTGAGGAGTTCAGATTCATGCTGGCAGCAGCAGTAAATTCTGATGGCAGAGATGGTTAAGGATATACCTTACAGGATGGTATATCATGAAGAAGACTAATAGGCTTCCCTTCAGATCTCCAAAGAGCTCTCAAAGTCTCTGCTAGCAACCTCTTAATGACCTTAGACAGAAAATAACATTCTCCACAGGAGTCATTGCTTGTATAGGGTGGTCAAATCACTAGAAACACTGAGCAAATCCACAGTTTCAAAGAAAGTGTTACTGCAAAGAAATCCAGTCATTCTAGTAGGCATTCTAGTAGACAACAAATATTTCCAGAAAGTAGTATGTAATATACCAATTCAGATCTTCAGGCCCTTGAAACAATACTAGTTAACATGTTTTTCACCAAACTTCAAATAGAACAATTGAAAAAGTAAACACTTACTAAATTGGTGAGCCTTGACACAACAAATAATGCCTTGCCCCAATAACTGAGGAGCAAAAATGAAGTTATCTTCCTGTGGAAAGCAGTTTGAAATAGCACATTTTGTTTCAAAAGCCCAATGCAGAACCATTAGACTAAAAATATGACAGAACTAACAAATGAAATTAAATAAGTTTATTTCTTCTTTAATAAAAGAGTTCCTTAAGAGACTGCATTAACAAAGTTACACAGTTTCAGTAGGAACACACTGAATATGAACCGCTTAAGTAAAACACAAACTTTCTACGTATGTGAAACAAGGCAGACAATATCCCACCCTCTTCTTTTCATCCATTTTCCTTTTAAACAAGAATTTTTTAAAAGCAAGTATACTGATATCACAGTGAATTCCTTCTTCTTCCTTGAGAAGAAATATAATGCCCAAGAGTATACTTACGTCTGCAAAAAGAACTGTTATATTTCAAGGGCTAACACACAAAAGCATTACTATCAGAGTACAGCATTATCAGCCAGTGTTTTTGCAGCATCCGTCAGTGGAGAACCAGCCTCCAGACATATTCAGCAGGGCTACTCAGTCTGAGCTGCACAGCCAGATATTTTTGTCACTAGAGAAATCCCTGCATGCTAGAGGAAACCTATAGACTTCCTTGGAGTCATTCTGAAGGTACATCTGCATTACATTTGAATCAAATGTCAGCTCCGATCCAAGAGAAAAAACAGAGACTGATATAAATTACAGCAAGCTTTGTTTTGTTGTTGTTCCTGTTTTTTTTTTTTTTTTTGTTTAGTTTTTTCACTGTTACAAGACAAAGAAATGCTTTTTGTCCCTACTGCTTCATTATTTCATTAAAACCTCTGGCAGTTAAAATTGGGCAGATGTCATTGAAGAGACTGCTGTGATTCAGGTAATTGCATGATGTGTGCTTTCTAGGCTTTAAAAATTCTCTCTTAGGAATCTAAAATCCTGAAAAAGGCAAATGTCTTAAAGGTATTTTGGTGGCTCGTTACACTGGGGAAATGGCAATCATGTTTCTTCCCAATCGTAACATTTGTAGAGAATCTTTGGAAACCATAAGTCTACTGGAAAAGTTTTAGCATCCTTGAGTAGGAAAAGTCTGCCTTATACACCTTACCGGGTCATTGGCCCAAAGGTAGTGCCTAGACAGTTCACCACTGAGCTTCCATGGCTCAAGCTCCTTGTATGGCTGCATCCTATTTCCATGTCAAGGCAAAATCTGCCAATGGCTCCTATCTACTTGCTCCCTTGCAGACTTCCCCTCCAGCTTCTACCTGCCAGCCTAGGTATTCACAAAATGTCAGCAAGAGTCCTGGGGGGAGGGGGGGTGGGGGGGGTGGTGCTCACCCTCTCCCCAGTTTCCCAATTGAATTCACCAAATTCACAGGATATAGCACAGCCTATGCACCATCCATATGTAGCCACTTACCAACACCACTCATCTCTGATAGTCAGAAAAGAAACATCAATGCACATTGCTGTATTATATACTTATTGAAAACATTCTTTATCAGCTAACTTCGGCCATATGTTAATGAGGTCTTGAAGCTCAAGAAGTTTAGTCTGTCACTAAAATTGTTGTGTTGTTTTGCTTAACAGACAGCACTGCTTTTGTTCTCACTGTATGATTGCAACAGCAGCACCGATGTACATTATTTGCTTGTCCCACTTACTTGTTTACTTTAGTATTGATGTGGAAAAAAAACAAAAAGAAATTGTGTGGCTATGGTCAAACCAATATAAATGTGTTCTAGTATTTGTGAATAATGCACTGTACCTGTCTACCTTAAGATGCTGCACGACATACATTTATAGTTCCTGTTATTGAAGGTTATGAAAATATTTTCCCCATTCTGATTATTAATTTCTCAGCAATATAACAAGTCTTCATTCAAGGAAAAACAAAGGTGCTTTGCTAACTACAAATAGAACTAGATCCTGAAAATTATTCAACAACTAGATTTCATCCTTGAGAAAAACAAGCAAAAAAAAGACCACCTCCTCTCTACCCCCCAGAAAAACCCATGAAAAGAACATGAAACCTACTGGAATAGTGCAGTAACAACCCCACCTTCTCCTTGTACACTGTTACTAATAGATGCCAAGTTTGCAGAACTAAAACCTACAGACAGAGAAGTTTAACAAAGCATAGTAAGGTACATTCTCTGATCTGAAGTATACGCAAGCTCAGTAGTGCAATCTCCAGTGGGATCAAAGGAATGTTTGACAGTGAAACTTCTCTTCTGACAATATTATTTGATTTATATCTCAAGGACAGAAAAGAAATGTTATTTCCATTTTCATGCTGACATACAGGAGCTTGCTAGAAGGACGTTTTCATAAACAAAGTGCTACAGACTATGCTATCATACAGCTTGGGGTTTTTTTCCAGATTTCAGCATAGTTGTAGCTCATAATGCAGAACATTTTCTGGTGAGACTAGGATGTACAGAAGCTCAGTAAAGGTATAAAACCCACATAAACTTTGGAGATACTTAGGATCTAGCATTCAGTCAGCTGATTGGAGCTAGCCTAGCTAGAGCCACAGATGGCACGCTTCAGCGACCGCGAAGGTCAACGGAGATTAGGAAAATCAGAGGGGACAGCGCAGAGACATCGCGATTCCCGACATCTCCCGATCCCCGAAGCCCCAGCAGCCCTTGAGAAAGAGCGGCTGACGTGGCGGAGGGCGTTCCCACGGTGACGGTGACCACTCCCCTGCTGCTTGCCTTGAAAAAGTCTTTGAGAGGGGTCGCTGTCCCCCGGGCGCAGGGAGGAGCAAGCCGGTCGTGTTGCTGGTGTCCCAGACTGCGCACCAATATGGTTGCCTCCAGAAAGAGAGCTTGCAGTAAGGTGACTACAGCAACTCAGACAGAGACCCCGTCCCAAACCGTGGCTGTTCAGGTCTCTGGGTGCAGGGAGTGCCAGAGCCTGCTGCTGCCGGGGGAGGGAGGACAGCATTCCACCTGCGTGAGGTGTGAGCAGGTAGAAGATCTGCTTAGCCTGGTGGCAAGACTTAAGGAGGAGGTTGAGACGCTGAGGACCATCAGGGAGTGTGAAAGGGAGATCGACTGGTGGAGTAACTCCCTGGCGTGCCAGTCAGAACGGTTCCAGGGAGATACCCCCCAAAAGGGGAAGGACCCCCTGCCTTCTCACACAGAGGGGGATGGCCCGAGGCAGCCCCTGCCCTGTAGCTGTTGTGCAGAGGTAGGGGACCAAAAAGACGACGAGGGTTGGAAGCGAGTTCCAGTTCGGCGTCGTGGGAAACCCTCCCCCCTTCCTGCCCTGCTTCCCCAGGTGTCCCTCCGTAATAGGTTCGAGGCCCTGGATCTTGAAGGAGAGGTAGGTGAGAATGTGGGGCAAGGCCAGCCCACAAGGCCACATAGGAAAAGGGGGTCGACTTTGCACCTCAAGACTGCCTCTGTTAAGAAAGAAAGAAGGGTCATTGTAGTAGGGGATTCCGTTCTGAGAGGAACAGAGAGCCCGATATGCAGAGTTGACCCTCATCATAGGGAAGTGTGTAGTCTGCCTGGAGCCCGGATCAGGGATATCACCAGGACGCTCCCCAACCTGGTGCACCCGACAGACTACTACCCGCTGCTGATCTTCCAGACAGGTGGGGAGGAAGCTGCTTCCCGCAGTCTGAGGGGGATGAAGAAAGACTACAGGGCCTTGGGGCGGATGGTGAAAGAGTCTGGGGCTCAAGTGATCTCCTCACTCCTTCCATCTACCACTGATGATGTGGGAAGGAATGGGAAGATTCAGTTCATGAACAATTGGCTTCGAGACTGGTGCTACGGGCAGGGCTTTGGATTCTTTGATAACGGCTGGTTTTATAGGGCACCAGTCTGGACAATGACAAGTGAGAAAGGTTTGTCCCACAGAGGCAAAAGGATGCTGGGGCACGAATTAGCAGGGCTCATTTGGAGAGCTTTAAACTAGATTCGAAGGGGGATGGGGTTGTAGCTGGGCTTGCCCCAGTGGGGCAGCGCTCCAGAATTGATGAAGACTGGGAGGCCTCCTATAATCCTAGGGTGAAATCGGTGTGCTCAGCTCGCTCCCTGGAATGTCTGTACACCAATGCGCGCAGCATGGGAAATAAGTAGGAGGAGTTGGAAACCTGTGTTAAGTCAGGAGACTATGATCTGGTGGTAATTACAGAGACGTGGTGGGGCAGCTGACATGACTGGAATATAGTCATGGAGGGCTATGTCCTTTTCAGGAAAGACAGGCCAGCCAGGAAGGGTGGTGGGGTTGCTCTTTATGTGCGGGAGGAACTACAATGCACCGAGTTCTGTCCAGGGACAGATGATGAGCAAGTTGAGAGTCTGTGGGTGAGAATTAAGGGGCAGGCTGGCAGGGGCGATACTGTTGTAGGTGTCTGTTACAGACCACCGGATCAGGGTGAGGAAGTTGACGAGGCCTTCTACAGACAGCTGAGAGCAGCCTCACAGTCACAGGCCGTCATCGTCATGGGGGATTTTAACTTCCCTGATGTTTGCTGGAAGGACCACTCGGCAACCCAGCTGCAGTCCAGGAGGTTCCTCCAGTGTATGGATGATAACTTCCTCCTGCAAATGGTGGATGAGCCGACCAGGAGAGGAGCGCTGCTGGATCTCATCCTCACTAACAAGGAGGATCTGGTTGAAGCAGTAAGGGTTGAGGGCTGCCTTGGTTGCAGTGACCATGAGATGGTGGAGTTCAGGATCTTGTGTGGCAGGACTAGTAGAGTAGCAAGTAGAACTGCAACCCTGGACTTTAGCAGGGCAAACTTTGGCCTTTTCAAGCAATTGCTAGGGGAAATCCCATGGGCAAGGCTGTTTGAAGGTAAAGGGGGCCCAGATAGTTGGTTGACATTCAAGGACTGCTTTTTCCATGCTCAAGATCGGGGCATCCCGACACGTAGGAAGTCAAGGAAGAGGGCCAAGAGACCTGCATGGCTAAATAGGGAATTGCTGGGTATGCTCAAGTGGAAGAGGAGAGTTTATGGGTCATGGAAGGAGGGGCTGGCCACCTGGGAGGAATATAAGGCCGCTGCTAGAGGATGTAGGAAGGCAGCTAGGAGGACTAAGGCATCCTTAGAATTAAACCTGGCGAGAAGGGTCAAGGACAGCAAAAAGAGATTTTTCAAATACATGGGAGACAAAACTAACACCAGAGGCAATGTAGGCCACTGATGAACGGGATGGGTGCCCTGGTGACGGAAGATACAGAGATGGCAGAGTTACTGAATGCCTTCTTTGTCTTGTCTACTCTGCTGCAGGCAGTCCTGAAGAGCCCTGTACCCCTGAGACCTTAGATGAAGTCAGGTCGACGGAGCGGTTTGCCTTAGTCGATGAGGAATGGGTTAGAGATCAGTTGAGCAATCTGGACATCCGTAAATCCATGGGTCCAGATGGGATGCACCCGCGGGTGCTGAGGGAACTGGCGGAAGTCATTGCTAGACCACTCTCCATCATCTTTACCAAGTCTTGGGAAACAGGAGAGGTGCCTGAGGACTGGAGGAAAGCAAATGTCACTCCAGTCTTCAAAACGGGCAAGAAGGAGGACCCGGGTAACTATAGACTGGTCAGCCTCACCTCCATCCCTGGGAAAATGATGGAACACCTTATCCTTGGTGCCATCTTAAGGCTTATCAAGGATAAGAGGGTTATGAGGGGCAGTCAACATGGCTTCACCAGGGGGAAATCATGTTTGACCAATCTCTTAGCCTTTTATGAGGAAATAACACGGTGGATGGATAATGGCAGAGCGGTGGATGTAGTCTACCTTGACTTCAGCAAAGCATTTGACACAGTCTCCCACAGCATCCTCACGGCTAAATTGAGGACGTGTGGACTGGATGATCAGGTAGTGAGGTGGACTGCGAACTGGCCGAAAGAGAGAAGCCAGAGAGTTGTAGTCTATGGAGCGGAGTCTAGTTGGAGGCCTGTAACTAGTGGAGTGCCTCAAGGGTCAGTACTGGGACCGGTATTATTTAATATATTCATCAACGATTTAGATGAGGGAATTGAGTGTACTATCAGCAAGTTTGCTGATGACACTAAGCTGGGAGGAGTGGCTGACAGGCCAGAAGGCTGTGCTGCCATCCAGCGAGACCTGGCCAGGCTGGAGAGTTGGGCAGGGAGTAACTTGATGAAATATAACAAGGGAAAGTGTAGAGTCCTGCATCTGGGCAGGAACAACCCCAGGTTCCAGTATAGGTTGGGGAACGACCTGTTAGAGAGCAGTGTAGAGGAGAGGGACCTGGGGGTCCTAGTGGACGACAGGATGACCATGAGCCAACACTGTGCCCTTGTGGCCAAGAAGGTCAATGGCATCCTGGGGTGTATTAGAAGGGCAGTGGTTAGTAGGTCGAGAGAGGTCCTTCTTCCCCTCTACTCTGCCCTGGTGAGACCCCATCTGGAATATTGTGTCCAGTTCTGGGCCCCTCAGTTCAAGAAGGACAGGGAGCTGCTGGAGAGAGTCCAGCACAGGGCAACGAAGATGATTAAGGGAGTGGAGCATCTCCCTTATGAGGAAAGACTGAGGGAGCTGGGTCTCTATAGTTTGGAGAAGAGGAGACTGAGGGGTGACCTTATAAGTGTCTATAAATATATAAAGGGGGAGTGTCACAAGGATGGAGGCAGGCTGTACTCAGTGGCAAACAATGATAGGACAAGGGGTAATGGGTACAAACTGGAACACAAGAGGTTCCACTTAAACTTGAGAAGAAACTTCTTCTCAGTGAGGGTGACGGAACACTGGAACAGGCTGCCCAGGGAGGTTGTGGAGTCTCCTTCCCTGGAGACATTCAAAACCCGCCTGGACACATTCCTGTGTAACATTATCTAGGTGTTCCTGCTCCGGCAGGGGGATTGGAGTAGATGATCTTTTGAGGTCCCTTCCAATCTCTAGCATACTGTGATACAACAGCTTACTACTCCTGAAAAAGCAGGACATGATATTTTTTAAGTGTCTGAAAAATACTTAAATGTAGCTACCCTTTACTTTTTATTAGCTATAGAGGGAATCAACTAAGTCTTTGATTTCTAAAAATGATGATTGTACCTTTCATTTTGATTAATAATGTGGTATTGATATGACCATTTTGGCAACACATTCAGGGATGGTTTAATTGTTTTGGTTGTTTTAACTACTTATTAGATAATCACTTATAGAATTTTTTTTTGTCATTTACAGTTTATGGTCAGTCAGTGTATCATTAACTTTTGATGATGGATACAACAATGTTAATAAAATTATTTCTTTCCATTTAAAATTTAATAATCTGTTCAGAGTAGTAAATCAACTGGTGGCTTTGGCATGTGGGAGATTCATCAGCAAAGTCCCTGCTGTGCAATGTTCAGAGCTCATCCTCACTTTCATCTATCTCTCTCTCTCTCTCATCTGTCTGTCTATCTATCTAGCTATCTATCATCTATCTATCTATCTATTTATCTGTCTTCATTTTTATTGAATCAAAATTTCATGCTGAACCTGAGAAGACTTTCCATATGAATGTTACATCAATATGGCATCATTCCACATGAAACTGGTATTTTATTTTAGTAACTGTTATCTTCTAAGATAAAAACATTTTGCTTTAAAATTACAAGCAGCACTATTACTGGATTTGAGTTAACCAAGCTCTCTGACTAAGAATTATGCTTATGAAACCAATCAGACCTTAAAAACAAATGTACAGATGAACTGAGAGAACTGGGTGAACAATTCAGGGCACACAGAGAGTTGATTAACTTAGCTGTTAATTGTTACTAAATTATTCACAAAGTAGTGTTAATTTTAGAGTTGCGTTTTTTTCATTATTCAGAACTATTCAGTTCAATCATTAGAGAGAACAGTCTATTATATAGTTTTCTTTCAAGACACTGGTATTGTCCATTATGGCCAGAAATAAATCTATACTCTACCTACATTCTGTTCTCTCTTTGTTTTCCCAGGAATTAAAAAGATGCAAAAAGGGCTTAAAAAAACAGAAGCATGATTTCAGAGGAGCAGGGAGATTCCACACTTTATGGAGCAACACAGATGAGCATACATCCTTCTCATGCTATGGGGATCATTCTCTATCTGTTGTCTCTTGGTTTGTGCTTCTCCCTCCTGCCTTTCTTCTGTTTTTCTTTTATGTATGGGTGTTTTGTTCAAATTTGTTTGTTGTTTTTGCCGTCTTTGGTATCTGTTCTTCAGAGCTATCCAGAAGACTTGTTTGCAAGATTTTTCATTTATGAAGATCAAAGTTTATTAAAAGTTAAAGACATATTTCAATGGAAATAAATTGCTTCCATCTTGTGTCATATCATCCAACTGTAGAAGGAAGAAAAAGAATTTTTTTTTAAATCTACTGACTGGAAAATCTGCAGTGTATAGAAATACATTCTTAATATAAAAACAGGGTTTTCTACATGACACAGTGGGTATCACCATCTAGAAAGATACTTGTTAATCATTGATTTGTCATGGGCTTGAAACCAGGTACCCACTTCTCAGTTGTATTTATCAAATATTTTACTTCTCCCATGTGCAATTTAAGGAAACCTGCAAACCAGTATGCATGAGTACATGAGTGCAAGTTACTGTTGGTTTGTACATACAGAACATAAATCATAACAGAGTAATAAAAAAAAAGTTGTTTTTCATTAACAGAAAGCAGCAAATTAATATGTTCTGCAGAAAACATTGAGAAAAATGTTTATGCCGCAGGTTACAAGACTGCTGTACAGTCATGCACAAAGCAATTACCATGAATGTCACATTTTGGATTTGCTCTGGAAAACAGAGAACCAAAGTAATTTTCCCACAGACTTTTGTGAGCATAGTCTCATACCATTCACTCAAATCTTGTGTGTTCTCAAATCTCATCACAAAATTTGAGTGAAACATTTTGCATGCCAGAGTATTTAAAGTACTCAGGAATTTGGCATAGCAAGTGCTCAATAAGTCCTGTCAAAAGTGAAAGTAAAAAAATATTTTTTTGATGCATTCATCATTGCTTGCTTGAACTTAGTACTCTCAATGGCTTTCCACATGCTTCCTAGAGAGAAAAATCTATTGCAGTGCTATGCGCTCCTTTCAGTGACCACATTAAATTCAGAGAATAAGTTTTCTAAGTTACAGTGAGTCTGAAATGTTGTGTAGGACCTTGTGCAGAATCCCTTGCAAGCTTAGATGCACTAAAGATCAAACTGTATTTGGAAAACCAAGGAAGAATCCAGTTTTTCAGGCATTTGTTTCAATTCATTTATGAATGAAGCTGGTTTGCAGTGCCACAGGAAAATTAGTTCAAATCCTGAAATGCACTGAGTCACTTTTTATTCTTTTATTTTTCTTACATGGCTTTCATCAGGTTTGGTTATCAAGGTCAACTATCTTTAACAACCTTGCACAAGTGTCTTTTTTCCTCTGATAGTTGTCCTTGAACACCCAAATTTGCCAACAGCAACCTCGTGTTATTCTGTGGAACTTCTGTCACCAGAAGTTCCTTGGCTGTATTTTAGAGGGAGCTCCTGCAAATAATAACCAAGTACATTGAAATTTTGGGTATAAAATTTTATTCTCTGTCAGTGGCTTAAGAAGCATTTCCCACATCCATCCAGTTTCTATAACAACATAGACCCTAGTGTGAGATACATCAATCTATGAGGACAGTGAGACATCTCTGGCAAGAATCATAGAATAGTTAGGGTTGGAAAGAACCTTAAGATCATCAAGTTCCAGTCCCCCTGCCACCTCACACTAAACCATGGGGACACCTCACACTAAACCATGCCACCCAAGGCTCTGTCCAACCTGTCCTTGAACACTGCCAGGGGTGGGGCATTCAGAGCTTCCCTGGGCATCCCATTCCTGTTGGTTATGATGGTGAGACATGTTATGTTTCAATGTATTCTTGATTAGTGACAAAAATGCTCCAGGACTAAATGGCAGGACACACTGCAGAAAGCACAAGGAAGTTGTATCAGTGGCTCTAAGTATCTACCCACTGAGGACAGCAGAACAAACTATCAGTGGGAGAGTAAGCTTGCAGTTGCCTGTAGTAGTAGTGATTTATTTGATTTATTAATTAAGCCCCTTAGAAATCCTATGTAAGATGTCTAATCATGTTTTCTGCTGTAAAAGTGCAGGGAAGGAAGACATTTCTTTCAGGATTTTATTTCTCAGTATCATTTCACAAGAGTGAAGAAAACCCTAGGTTTTCCCTGCATGTGAACAGGAAAAGAAAACCACTGTTAAGCCACAAATGCCTTGGAGACCCATCCTTTAGTCTACATTTCCTGAGAGAAAGCAGAGGAAGTTGTCACAGCATATAGCAAAATTAATTTTTGTCAGCTTAAATAAGTGCTTTGGCTTGAGGGAAGGAAGGCAGATATGCCCTCCTGCATGACCTCCTCCTGGCAAAGCTGTCCAGGCAAGGGACAAGGGAGACAAGATGCATAGTTTCTCTCTCTGTGAACTGTGCAAAGCAAATCTATCCAGAAAGGTTTGCAGAGTGCTTATCTATGTGGGGACCAAGGATTTGCTCATGAGGCCAGATATCCACAGTACCAAATATTCTATATTCACGCTGCAGTGTCCTCCTGAGCTAAATGCAAGGATCTATCTACTTCCTGATACTGTTTGTCCTCACCTTGATACCCATTTATAGAGATAGCAGGGCACATGTAAATCAAGCCAGTCTTGTAGAAAGAAAAGATCTTCAAAATGAACTTTCAAATATGTTTGCACATTGACCTACAAACTGCTGAAAGATAGCTGTGACTTGTTGGGTGAGGGGCAAGAGATACTGACGCTTCTGCTGTGCTTTTAACACAATGGATTAAGACTGCCATCTATTGTCTCTGATGTTCTACTTGTGCAGTCTTGCTGAGCTATTCTGAACAAGTTCACATATCTCTATAGCTAATATCCAAGGAGCAAAGCTCTTTGCATGCATGTTTTTCTTCAGTTTTCAGGCATTTCTGTAAGAGATAACCACCAGACTGATGTACTGAAGCAGAACATATACTTGGCATCTGAAATCTTTGTTAATTTTTAAATGCATGCATTCTTTGTAGAACAAAGTCGTCTTATGGGTGCTTTTCTTGGGATGGAAGGTGTATTCCTGAACTATATAAGTGTACCAGAAAACAAAATTAATTTAATTTATGCTTCAGTCATCTGTAAAACAGACACATGGAAAACCAAAATTGAGAACTACATTTTCCCAGTGCATTAATAAGAGATTACATGTATCATCTGGATTTCTTGAAATGAAACCTGAAAGAAACCAACTCAAAATCCAAACAGCAATTAAAAGACAGCTTTGGGGGTAAAACACTAATGGTAATTGAGCTCTGCAATATTAATTTCATGGATCAGATTTTATGCTAAGGAATATTCAAAACAAGGGAAAAAATATAGCTTATCCCCCTTAGAACCTATTTGAAGGTAAATATTTATCTAAGCAAGGGGACAGAGCACAGGTGGTTTGACCACTCTTAGTCCTTCTACAACTGCTTTATGGATGGCTGAATTGTACTTTGATAACGCTTGATGAAAGAGCCTTGACAGGGAGTCTTCCCCAGAAAGAGAGGTCATACCACATTTGTGAGAGTGCCAGCCAGGGCAAGTCTTTTTGACTCCCACATAAACAATCTGGGTGGTTTCATCTACTATGTAGTTTAGTGCAGATATTTTATAAAAGTACCGTAAGCTTGAAATACCCTTCCTTGATAATTAGGTAATAACATGAAACACTACTTAGATGTGAGCCAGTTACATAGTACAAGAATGTAACATTTAGCATAAGCTGTGGGCCAGGTTCTTTGATATATACCAGCATACCTCTGCTGAAAACTGTGGACTTACATGCAATGCCTAAGGACCAGGTTCAGTAATTAATTGTGATCAAAAATAATGCCACTCACCCAAGTTCCTATAAGTTTAATTAAATATTGTCAGATAGACCACGTACAAAACTATGCATCTGTATGGCTGATACATTGTGTGCAAGGCATACAAGTGTATGGTAAGAACCATACCAACAAGAATAAATGGTCAGCTTACTCATACCTGTAAAACAAACACACAGCAAGGGTCAATTCTTGTGCCTCCCTCAGACATAGATGAAAGCATCTGGAAGAAGCAGAGTTTCTGTGTTTTAAGTGTTTTGCCTTCATAAACCCTTAGGTTTATAGTTAAGTACAGTCTAGCATTCATTTTATTTCACTCATTATTTGTGCTATATAGAACAAAGCACAGTATACAGAATGCCTAGGTATGAACTAGACTTCCACTGTGTTGACTACAGAAAGGACAATTATTGTACAAAAATGCATACAACATATGTAGAAGATAAAATATAACATGTAGAGGCAAGAAAATATGTAGAAGATATAACATGTAGATGCAAGAAAAAAAGTTAAGGTTACTGTCGTTGTTTAAGCCCAGCCGGCAACCCAGAACTGCACAGCGGTTCACTCACTCCTCCTGCTTCCTACCCCAGCTCCTGGAGGGATAGGGAGGAGAATCAAAAGAATATAACTCCCACACGTTGAGATAAGAACAGTCCAGTAACTAAAGTATAACACAAACCCACTGCTGCTACCACCAATAATAATAATGGTAAGGGAAATAACAAGTGAAGAGAACACAACCACTCACCACCCACCAACAAATACCCAGCCCGACCCCGGCAGTGATCTAGCCCTTACAGGTAACTGCCCCCAGTTTATATACTGGGCATGACGTGGTGTGATAGCGAATACCTCTTTGGCTAGTTCGGGTCAGGTGTCCTGTCTCTGCTTCCTCCCAACTTCCCTTCCTCCCTGGTAGAGCATGAGACTCAGAAAGTCCTTGGTCAGAGTAAACATTACTGAGCAATGACTAAAAATATCGGTGTTATCAGCATTGTTCCCAGGCTGAAAGTCAAAAACACAGCACTGCACCAGCTACAAAAAGGAGAAAAATGACTGCTACTGCTGAACCCAGGGCAGTTAGCGCAAATGCTGTCACAGCAGTACCATTGGTAAAACTTTGTCCTTGATGGGCTTTAAAAGAAAAAAAAGGCTGTGATCTCATTTCTAGCATGATGACAGTTTTCTCAGTTTTAAGTTTCTATTGCAGAACTGCAGAAACAGAGTGGGACTTTTACTTCTACTTGATTCTACAACCTACCGATTATTAAGCTAAATATCAAACCCAGAAACAGTGATCCCAACTTTCCTGTGCTCCTATTATCCTCACTCTTTGCATTCAGGCAACATGAACAAAATCCTACAATGAAAATTGAGCCATTGGGCTGTGGTTCAGAATAATTCTACTTGGATAAATTACAAACATTTATTATTTTAATTTATGTAGGTATTTTTTGTTTTTTTTCTCTGATTAGTCAGTGTACAATCATTTTATAGTGAGTTACAGTTAATCTAGGAAAAAAATAATGAGTTATAAGTCATAATTCTTTGTTAAACTCCAAAGAGTTTTGATTGATGTAGAAAACAGGGATGAGTCATACTTCTTTAATTTTGTAAAGAAGAACTTTTTTTGTGTTTTCAACTTAACATTTTAGCTAATACAATACATAAGAGGCAGAGACAATGGCACATACATGCACATAAAGTCTTTAAATAGACTTCTAACTTCTATTTCATCTACCTTAGACATATATTCTTTCTCCAGTCATTTTTATACCTATTTGGTCAACAAATAAGCATGTTCCATGGATCAAAAAATAAATAATTTACACATACATCAAATCTATCTCGACAGTTATAACCCTGTGACCATACTTATTATTACAGCTTAACCTTCTAGGTGGATTATAAAAATGCATATTTACAAACAGTGTTGATATTTATCTTCACATTTAAACTAAACATGCTATTTTATTCTTATATTCTGCTCCTCAATTAACAATACATTCTTCAAGGTAAAAAAGAATGGCTATAGCTGAATTAATTTACTTATAGCAAACAGAGGATCTTCTAATTAACTACCTCTCTTAAGGGTCTGTTCTTTCACTATCTACATTTCTTGAAAACAAATAGCCTAAGTGAGCCCAAGTAAAAGAAGCAAGCATCATGGAGGGTGACAGGAGGTACAATAAGAAGCTGCAGTCAAAATAACCAGACTGGGGTCAAAGAATGAAAAAAGGAAGCAACGTAGCTGTCTCCCTCAGTGAAAAAGTACAGGCTGGATGAGAATCCATCTGAGCTACCTTGGATGGTTTATAATCAGGCTCAGTAAAACATGAAATTCAAATGAGCTAACATTTAGTGATTCAAGTTTAAATGCAATGCAACTGAAAACACAAGAAAAGAAAACAGTTTGCTTTCTGTACAAAATTCCTTTTGTATATAGAATCATAGTATAGTTAGGGTTGGAAAAGGACCTTAAGATCATCCAGTTCCAACCCCCCTGCCGTGGGCAGGGACACCTCACACTAAACCATGTCACCCAAGGCTCTGTCCAACCTGGCCTTGAACACCACCAGGGATGGAGCATTCACAAGTTCCCTGGGCAACCCATTCCAGTGCATCACCACCCTCACAGTAAAGAACTTCTTCCTTATATCCAATCTAAACTTCCCCTGTTTAAGTTTGAACCCATTACCCCTTGTCCTACCACTGTCAGTAGGTCAGTACTGGGACCAGTATTATAGGTCAGTACTGGGACCAGTATTATTTAATATATTCATCAATGATTTACATGAGGGAATTGAGTGTACTATCAGCAAGTTTGCTGATGACACTAAGCTGGGAGGAGTGGCTGACAGGCCAGAAGGCTGTGCTGCTATCCAGCGAGACCTGGCCAGGCTGGAGAGTTGGGCAGGGAGTAACTTGATGAAATATAACAAGTGTAGAGTCCTGCATCTGAGCAGGAACAACCCCAGGTTCCAGTATAGGTTGGGGAACGACCTGTTAGAGAGCAGTGTAGGGGAGAGGGACCTGGGGGTCCTAGTGGACGACAGGATGACCATGAGCCAACACTGTGCCCTTGTGGCCAAGAAGGCCAATGGCATCCTGGGGTGTATTAGAAGGGCAGTGGTTAGTAGGTCGAGAGAGGTCCTCCTTCCCCTCTACTCTGCCCTGGTGAGACCCCATCTGGAATATTGTGTCCAGTTCTGGGCCCCTCAGTTCAAGAAGGACAGGGAGCTGCTGGAGAGAGTCCAGCTCAGGGCAACGAAGATGATTAAGGGAGTGGAGCATCTCCAAAGACTGAGGGAGCTGGGTCTCTATAGTTTGGAGGAGACTGAGGGGTGACCTTATTAGTGTATATAAATATATAAAGGGGGAGTGTCACAAGGATGGAGCCAGGCTCTACTCAGTGGCAAACAATGATAGGACAAGGGTAATGGGTACAAACTGGAACACAAGAGGTTCCACTTAAACTTGAGAAGAAACTTCTTCTCAGTGAGGGTGACAGAACACTGGAACAGGCTGCCCAGGGAGGTTGTGGAGTCTCCTTCCCTGGAGACATTCAAAACTCGCCTGGACACATTCCTGTGTAACATTATCTAGGTGTTCCTGCTCTGGCAGGGGGATTGGAGTAGATGATCTTTCGAGGTCCCTTCCAATCTCTGGCATACTGTGATACTGTGATACCACTACAGTCCCTAATGAAGAGTGCCTCCCCAGCATCCTCATAGGCCCCCTTCAGATACTGGAAGGCTGCTATGAGTTCTCCACGCAGCCTTCTCTTCTCCAGGCTGAACAGCCCCAACTTTCTCAGCCTGTCTTCATACGGGAAGTGCTGCAGCTCCCTGATCATCCTCGTGGCCCTCCTCTGGACTTGTTCCAGCAGTTTAATGTGCTGTTTATGTTGAGGACATCAGAACTGCACACAATACTCCAAGTGAGGTCTCATGAGAGCAGAGTAGAGGGGCAGGATCACCTCCTTTGACCTGCTGGTCATGCTACTTTTGATGCAGCCCAGAATATGGTTGGCTTTCTGGGCTGCGAATGCACACTGATGGTTCATGTTAATTTTTTCATCGACCAACACCCCCAAGTCCTTCTCCGCAGGGCTGCTCTGAATCTCTTCTCTGCACAACCTGTAGCTGTGCCTGGGATTGCTCCGACCCAGGACCTTGTAGGACCTTGCAGGACCTTGCACTTGGCATGGTTAAACTTCATGAGGTTGGCATCAGCCTACCTCACAAG
The DNA here is from genome assembly GCF_028554395.1 of Pezoporus wallicus. NCBI lineage: Eukaryota > Metazoa > Chordata > Aves > Psittaciformes > Psittacidae > Pezoporus > Pezoporus wallicus. Next base: position 285,538 of record NW_026635941.1, read on the forward strand.
CGTGTCGAGGTCCCTCTGGATGTCATTCCTTCCCTCCAGCGTATCAACCGAAACACACAGCTTGGTGTCATCGACAAACTTGCTGAGCGTGCACTCAATCCCACTGTCCATGTCAGTGACAAAGATGTTGAACAAGATCGGTCCCAACACCGATCACTGAGGAACACCACTCTGGAAGGGGATTACTACACACATAATATAAATCATTATAACTTATTGGAATATTCTAATTGTTTACTTTTTTACTTTTTGAATGGATCATCCTACCTACTAATGACTTTAGAATCATTCAGAAGCAACTTTTATCCAAGGAACATTATGTAGACAAGCCTTCCATAAATGCCTCTTGTCTGAAAAGATTATGAAATATTTGCAATTTAAGTGAAGCCCTTTTTGTACCAGTAATTCATGTTTGTTCTTTCTGGGGAGCAGCATACTTTAGCTTTGTCTTCCCTCAGAAGAATATTTTAAGTTACTACATAAGCAATATTTTAAGACTGCATTAGATTTTAATAATTTCAAAAGTGTTCAGAATGTGTTGCTTATTTGCATACATATTTGCTAATGCCATCTTTTAACAGAAAGCTAATAATCTTAGCAGTGCTGGTTGGAATATTCAGAACAAAATATTAATCCTCAAGATAATGAATGTGTTCACCAAGTCAACCACTACACACAGAGATAGAAGCTTTGACAGAGACTGTTATGTGAACAAGGTTTTAATTTAGATGAAAACCAGCAATGACAATTTTGATAGAATTATTTTTAAAATGTTTTTGGAGTTTTCTGTGTTTCTTTGTTGTTACAATAAAGAATAAAAATTAAAATATGCCGATATCTCTCCAGCATTCCAGAAACGTATACCAAATCTTCCACCTCAATATTTGCGACTGCATACACATTTTGTCTTTGTCTCTAACTTTATCAGCAATGAACCTACAAAACACTTAATCATAAATGATTAACAGAAAAATAAATACAATATTTTTTGTTCCAAAGCTGATCTCATTTTGGGGGTAGGAATCCTTAGAAAAGGATTGCTTTTATTCTTATTTAATTTCTTGCAATTCCATATTTTCCTACAGCTTTTGATTTTTATGCATGCGTGTATATGTCTGCAGAAATTCAAACACAGACTTTGTTCTACAGCAAAATCAATGACATAAAAGCAACTACACAAACAATAAGCCTATGCAGAAGAAACCAAGAATGACAGAAAAACAACCACCAAATCCTTGCTGGAAAGCAGGCATCACAAGTCATAACCATGGAAGAATGCCTCTAAAGTCTGCCAAGGTAGCTTGCTAACACTGTGGCAGGAATGCTTGGAGGGGACCACTTCAGTGCTTACCAGTGCTTTTTGTGTGTCATAGAGAATCTTTATTAGAAATACCAACTTTTGTATGTGCACAAAGAGATTGGTGGACAAAGGATACATTTACCATTATTCAGACCCATCCTCTGGCTGCTGGGACACCTCAGATTACATTAAGCACAGCCAATGCAAGACTGGCGCAGCTCCCTTTCCCTCAGCCAATGAAGAGGAGATTGGTTGGGGAAACAGATGGCTAATCTGCCTCTTGGATGGACACCTGGTTTGCTATGGGGTATTTGCAACTGTGTGCCACCCTTTCCTCAGTGATAGTAGCAAAGTAAAAACTGGGACTAAAGACTCTTGTTCTGTACCTTTGCCATTCATTAGATATTTTTTAGCACAATTTGCTTAAGGTCTCAATATGAATAGAGCTACACATTCAGGAAATCTGTAAATAAGCATTATAGAAAAAGACAGTGTGAGTAGAATGGCTTGTGATTGTAGCCAGATATACTGTTACTGAGCATTTAGAGCTTTACAAATGGCTAGAAATGTGTTGGCATGTTCTGCAAAGATAAGTTTTCACAAAAATATTTTTTACCAGAAAATAAAAAACATTTCTTCCAAACAGAAATCACGACAAAAAAAAAGGTTTTTTCTTCTTTGAAATCTGAGGATGACTTTTTAATATCAAATGTTTTTATTTTAACTGCTGTCACTAAATGAGATAGATACTAAGAGAAAACCATAAACAAACATAACATGTCAGAATTCTGCTGAAACTGAAAAATAAGGTGTTTTGAATGATACATTTTATATAAAATTTAAAACCAAGAGAAAAAAAGATTTCAAAAACCTCAAACATTAATCCTATTGCACTGAAGAGCTGAGAAGAGAAAAAATTAAAGAATAGGTAAACAATTAAAAGGAAAAAGAAAACGAGAAAGAAAAAAATAAGACATTTCTCTGTCTCTTCACATTTTCTCCCCATTTCTTACCAAATGGTCCCTGACAGAAACCAACAAATGCAGATACTTCACAGCAGTCTTTCTCCTAATGTCTCAGGCAAAATAGCTAGCAGTCTCTGTTCTCAGCTGAATATTGTTTTCATACACTAGACTTCCTCAAGCAGAAAGGCTCAGGAAGGCTATGACAAAGCAATTGGCTAAGGCTGCAAGTTCATATGCTTTTTTTTTCTCCCTCAAAAATTACCTAAACCCAGTTGATTTTCTTAATGAATGACCATATCCATACTAGAGGCTAATACACTTTCATGTACATGAACTTGTCCTGGGTTTAGGAGTAGCAGTCAATTTTTTCTCCTTCTTGGTAGCTGGTGCAGAGCTGTGTTTTGACTTCCAGCCTGGGAACAGTGCTGGTGATACCAATGTTTTCGGTTGTTGCTAAGTGATGTTTACCCTGACCAAGGACTTTGTGAGGCTCATGCTCTGCCAGGGAGGAGGGGAAGCCGTGAGGAAGCAGAGATGGGGCGCCTGACCCAGGCTAGCCCAAGAGGTATTCCATATCACAGCACGTCATGCCCGGGGTGGGGGGTAACTGGGAGTTACCCGGAAGGACATGGGCTTCTGGGTTGGACTTGTTTCTCGACAGGTAGTATCGTATTCTCTTCCTTTGTTATTTTCTCTTATTGTTGTCATTGGTGGTAGCGGTGGTGATTTGTGTTGTACATTGGTTTCTGGACTGTTCTTGTCTCAACCCGTGGGGGTTGCACTCTTTTGACCCTTCTCCCCATCCCTCACGGGAGCGGGGAAGGGGAGAACCCCGGGGGAAGGGGGCCTCGATTGCTTTCAGCTTGGCACCACTCACTGGGAGTGAGTGAACAAGCTGTCTGGCTAGGGTTTAAACCATGACAGAGCTACATTCACATCTCCAGTTGATTATCTCCATAAAAGACCAAGAGTCCTCTTTCAAAGGAGCACTTACAGACTGGCAGTTCCTATTTCACTGATAACTGAGTTTCCTAAGGGTGAATTTTCCTTAGTTCTTGCACAGTTACTGCATCTCCTAAGTACAGCTGCATTAATGGTTTCTCCTACTATTTTTCTCCAGGTTTTGTAAAAGGCTTTTGAGGATTTCATTTCAAAACCACAAAATATTGACATACTTAAACTTTTATACTGTGGAGGAAAAAAAACAAACAGCAAAACAGCATCTGACCTACATTTAGTTTCTCCATTAATTCATCTGGCCTTGGGCTTCTTTTAGAGATCACAAAACCAGAGCCGGTAGCAATGGCAAGACTTGATCTCATCCCTGTACCTAGCCCCAGGAAAGGCAAATTATGTCTAATTCATCTGCAACAGAATACTGTGTAACTGTTCTGAAACAACCTTCTAAAGTTGATAAATAATCTATTTTAGTGTCTTACAGTAGAAACCTTAATATCTTCTGCTCTGCATTGCATTCTTGACTTCTCTCCTTTCCAGTGACGTCAGATAACGGATTATTTCCCCATTCTTTTATGAAGAAAATCTAAGTCTTTATGAATTTTCACTTTAATAAAAAGCTTTCATTTTTTTCTCACAATATATTAATTCTGTGTCCATACTCTTCCTTATATTTCTTATGGGGAAATACACAAAACTGGACATAATATTGCAAGGAAAAGAGTGAATCGCCCTGCTTTGCAGACTCCCACAGTGGTTCACATGCACACTGTTTAAGACAGATACACCTTTCAGCAGACCTGCTTAGTCACTTTGTTAGCGTAAGAACTGACACATAACCACCGGAAGGGTTATATGAGGTGCTTTATTGCAGCACTGGGAAACCAGGGGCACGGGCCCAAATCTGGCTTCAACCCCGTTACATTGCGCTCGCAATTCATACACTAAAAATGTTGTCACTAATACATATTCAACACAGATTACATCATTGACTAATACATATGCATCAAGGATTGCCACATCAGTCTATTACGACATCAGCCTCTTTTGCGCTTGCGCAGCCCCCCTCTGGTGGTCGTCCTGATGAAGTAAGGAGTCTTCCTCGGATGAAGTAAGAAGTCTTCCTCAGGTCATCCTGTTCACTTTTCTGTTCCTTGGACATGTCCCAATCATTATGTGGACGCCTGCATTCTCTTATTTTCACTTGACTACTCCTGGTACCTTCATGAGTTCTACTTCGGTAGAGTTTCACAATACTCCCCTGGATCCACCCATATACCCTTCCCCATATATGACTATATTAATTGCTTATCATTATAGCTACCATTGTAACTTTTAGTTACAAAGTAACTAAGATACATAATAGCAGAATTTCAGCTTGTTCTTAATACAAAGAAACCCTCTACTGATTAACAGATTTTCAAATATAATCATCTCTTCTCTTTGTACTATTGTTTCAACACACAATTTCACCTATTACTAACAACTTCGTCCTTCATCTTAACTAAGTGAAGTGTAACACTTTGCACTCTGCTGAATTGCATCATATTTGTTTTAAACAATTTCTTCACTTTGCCCAAGTTTGTCTTCTGAAGTAGAGTTTCTCAAATTCTTTTTTCCCCACAGATGTTCTACTTACTAAATGGGCCAAGTACACCTTTCATGACAGAGCTCATCAGGCAGGTATTATCTTTCTTTTCAACACATACACCACACAAGGCCTTAATAATGTAAAGTTACAGTAAGAGAAGTCAGGTTTGTAAGAAGACAACTTCTGATGGCTTGAGGTTGTCCTGAGTTCATCAGTAGCAGTCATGTTTCTCCTTCTTGGTAGCTGGTGCAGTGCAGTGTTTTGACTTTCGGCCTGGGAACAGAACTGATAGCGATGTTTTGGTTTGGCCAAGGACTTTGTGAGCCTCATGCTCTGCCAGGGAGGAAGGGAAGCTGGGAGGAAGCAGAGACAGGACACCTGATCCAAACTGACCAAAGAGCTATTCCATACCACAGCACGTCATGCCCAGGATGTAACTGGGAGTTACCCAGAAGGACACGGGCTTCCGGGTGGGACTCGTTTCTTGGCCAGTGGTATCATATTCTCTTATCATTGTTGTCGGTGGTGGTAGTGGTGGTGATTTGTGTTGTACATTGGTTGCTGGACTGTTCTTGTCTCAACCCATAGGAGTTGCAACTCGATTGTTGTCAGCCTGGCACCACTCACTGGGAGTGAGTGAACAAGTTGCCTGACTGGGTTTAAACCACGACAGTTCTTTTTGGCACCCAACGTGGGGCACAAGGGGTTGAGATAACGACAGATCTGACTGGAGTAATAGTCATTTGTCACAATGCTGATTTATTGGCTCTCAGAGTGGTTCCTCTTGATCTCACAGTTTCAGTATATCGTACATTACTTAGAGCCGGTATTTGCTGTGTTAGTGTTTATCAAGTGTGGGGCCTGGGCTAAGGTTCTTGCCTCACTGTGCTTTATGGCAATGACTTGTAATACGGGCGGGCTCCAGCAGCAGGGCAGGACGGACGTGGCCGTGGACTTGTACCTGGCCGTCCGGCTGCTCTTCACCGTCCTGGCCCTCGCCCTCGCCTCCATCTTTGGAAGGCCGCGGGGAGCCGAGGGGGAGCGGCCCCGGCAGCCGGCGGGTGCTGAAGCGGCCCGGGAGAGCGGCCCCGGGGACCAAGCGGCGGCGGGAGCGGGGCCGGAGGCCGCGAAGGGACGGCTGCCGGTGGAGGAGGTCGGGGCGGTCGAGGAGCAGAAGGAGGCGGCTGCCGAGCAGCGGGAGAAGGCGGCGGAGGAGCCGAGGCTTATTCTGTCTTAGATATCTTATTTTAGCTCCCTAGGACCTTGACGGATCTAATGTTCCTCTTAAACACGTTTGTGTGTCCAGATAAGACATTACTAACAACTAAGGAAAAAATAGATTTTTTTTGATCATTTCCCCCTTATATATTCAAAGAGGAAGGGAAAGTAGGTGGAACTCACATTAAAACTTAGGAAGAAGGACCTGAGATGAAGAAGAGATAATAATATGACAAATATAGGAGAAAACACACAATGCAGTTGTCTGTGACTCTTGTCGTTGTTTTTAAAGAATGGCTAAAAATCTGAACTTGGGCAATGTCATTGTCTTTTGCAAAGCAAGGTTTCACACTGATTCTCCTTTAAGAAAAATATCATAATTCTAGGAGTTATCCTGACCTAGATGGAAACTTTGACTTTCTACTTCAGCAATGAATCTGTCAAAAGTTCTTAGTTTAGAAATATCTGTGACTGTTCCATATATCGTACCATATTTTGATCAAACTAAATCCTGATCAGCAGATTGATAAGGTCTTTATTAAGAGTTAATGTTCTGTGCTGATAATAAAATCACCTTCCAGAGAAAAGAAGATTAGTACAGATAAAATGTTTCACTGTGAGATAATACTAATTTGATTTATCAGTTTAATTTGTCACTACTTGAGTTTCATATCCTTTTTTGGAACTGTTTGTATGAATTTAGCCTGTTCTAACATATAATCTTTAATTGCCCTTAGTGTCTAATTTAAAATTGTGTACATCGTTCAGAAATTTTTCATCTCATTAATTTAATTAATTTATGAGAAATAAATTATGGAAATATAGTTAATTAAAAATTGTAATGAGTAAGTACAGCTGTGTGATTTGTCATGCTCAGGAGAATATCCTGTTGGGCTCAGTGGAAATACACATCCATAATACAAACAGGATGATTTTGTGCATGAGTCAAGTAACTTGGAATAAAATAGCTGTAAAGTGCTAGTGGTAAAGGTGTGGGGGGGGGGTGTTGACAACAGGTAGGCATCATGGCATTACAGATTGCAGTCACAGTGGTTGACTTTATTTTTCTAACTTCTAAAACCTTTTGTTGTTTTCATCCCCTTGACATACCTAGCATTATCACATTTGTCTTGGTTTTGATGCTTATAAAATATGCTGATGGATGTGTAATGAAACAATGGAGGACAGCTTGGTTACTGCACGCTATTTCTTAAGCCTTTCATCTCTCATGAGTCTTAATATTCGTCAAGCAATGATCAATATATGTAGTACTGGTACACCAAGATATTGCCTCAGGTATATATTTTATATTGCTGTTCCTCAGGAAATTTCGGTATTCAGTCAATTTTAAAAGTCCTTTTTTTTGGACAGCCATCACTGAGTTTAAGTTCAGATGTATTTAATGATCATATGTCTCCAAGAACAAATATGTAGATGCAGACAAGATGCAACAGAATGAATTAAAATAAAAGCATTTCTCACTGATGGTTATGACAAGCCAAATCTCTGCTTTCTTGTGTGCCAGAAAACATGATAACTAGAACCAGCTGAATATAAAATTAATAATCTCTTTATGTAACATTTTTTTTTGTGAAAGATTTAGCAATTAATCTGAAAGTGATGCATTTTCAGAATCAGACTCCAACATTTACAATTAATTAGCCTGCTGTTAATCTTTCAAATGTTATTTATTCATTGCACAGTGAAAGGCATATGCTGGAACAAGGGAAAGGGGAACAGAAGCGCGTGTGTAGGTACAGCAGCTACAGTATTCAGTGAGGGAGAAGGAATATGGGCAAAGGCCAATTTCACATCTGATAATAGGAGAGAGATGCAACATCAAGACTGTGATAATCCTGCTGGGAAAGGCAGGGCCTCCAGGTCTCTGTTCAGCTTGTACCTGCCAGGGGTCTTCTGCATTTGCAAGCGGTAGCCTGTTTTGCTGTGCTTGGAGAAATGCAGCAGGGACAGCTGACTGTCCATAACTTGCCTCGGCATGAGGCAGCAATGCTTGCTGAAATCCTGCAGAAATCCTGAAAGCAGCCATTTCCCTTCTAAAGCAGGACAGCGTAACATCATGTACTACCAAATATTGTCCCGCTTCAAGGACTGCATTGCTAAGTGGGCTTGGGAAAAGTAAAGTTTGCTATTTATCAGCATATTCCTTAACAACTTGTAGTAAGAGGGTTTGGGGAGAGGGGAAGGAAGGAGGGAAGCTATATTTTAATTTTATGGCATCCAAAGTGTTGGGGAAAAAAAAAAAAATAAACCCAACGCAAAAGAACCAAACCATATATGAAATAACTGGAAGGAAGAAGGATACATCAAAGTGAGCAAATTCACGCTTTGGCTGTTTTAGGGATATAATTGCTTAGCTTTGCCAAATTCCAAGGTAATTCTCATAGTATGCCACGAAAGAAAATATAGCAGAGACTTTCAAGAGACATAGGGATTAAAATGATCGAAAGTGCACTGAACATATATTTTCCTTGCAGACAAAAGACAGAATATGCTTTTTTTCACCACCTTTTCAATCTTTTACTACCTCCAAAACCAGGAATATTGCTTATTTGTTTTATATCAGAAAGATAAGATTACATTCCTACTTCCTTTCTCTGGTACACACTGTTGTGGTTTAGACCCAGCCAGTAGCTCAGACCACACAGCCACTTGATCACCCTTTCTTTTTACCCCTCCCTAGGTGGGATTGGAAGGAAAATCAAAGGATTATAAAACACATGGGTTGAGATAAGAACAGTTTAATAACTAATGCACAATACTGCTAGTAGTAATAATGATAAGGGAAATGACAAGAGAGAGAATATAAAACTAACAGAGGAAACAAACGAAAACAACAAACACAAGTGATGCACAATGCAATTGCTTGCCACCCACTGACCGGTACTCAGACCGTCCCCAAGCAGCAATCCACCCCTCTTGGCCAGCTCCCCTCAGTTTGTACACTGGCCATGACATGTTGTGGTATGGAATATCCCTTTGGCTAGTTTAGTCCTGTCTCTGTTTCCTCCTGCCTTCTTGTGCCCCTCCTTACTGGCAGAACGCAAGACTGAAAAGTCCTTGATCAGAGTAAGTGCTACTTCGCAACAACTAAAACATCAGTGTGTCATCAGCATTGTTTTCAGACTAGAGCCAGAACACAGCACTGCACCAGGTACTAGGAAGAAAATAACTCTATCCCAGCCCAAACCAGGAAAACACACACCCCCACACACCCTGCCAGCAACTTGTTTTTTTAATGTCATGCGTATATGGTGGATTTATCCCAGCCAAAAGTTACCCATACAGCTGGTCTTTCACTCACATCCTCAGCAGGATGGAGGGGGAAAATAGCAAGAGTAAAAGTGAGAAAACTCATGACTGGAGACAAAGACAGTAGAAGGAAGACAGAGAAAATACAACAAAAGCCAAAAAGCAATCAAAGCAAAATAAATTGCTCACCACCTCCCACAGGCAGATCAAAGCTCAGCTTGTATTTGATCAGCCACCAACCTTCAAACCAACCCTCACCCACTCCTCTTCATCTACAATAGGTTTTTTTTTGCTGATCATCATGTCATGTGGTATAAAGTATCCCTTTAGCCAGTCTGGGTTAGCTGTCCCAGCTGTGTCACCCCACAGTCCCTGGCGCACCCCCACCCTACTTGCTGGGGTTGGAATGGTCAGCGTGGGAAGAAGAGAAAGTCTTGATGCTATGCAAGCAGTGCTCAGCACTAACCAAAACATTGGTGTGTTATGAACACTGTTTGATATCCAAATCTGGGACACAGCACCTTAGAGACTGCTATGTAGAAAGTTAACCCCATCCTAACCAGACCCAGTGAAGGGTAACCACCCTCAGACAATCTGTTTTGGAACAGGTGTTACAGCTGATCTGTGTCCTGTAGATGTCACATCACATTATATGAACCATTTAACAATTTTCAGGATGCTTCTAGTATGACAAGAATGAAGAAGCTGCTCAAGAATTAGTCCTTAGCAGATTTAGTTATATAAGCAATATTAATGTACTTGACATTAGGGTTTCTAGGCAACAAACATGAAAATTAAAAGATGCATTGAAAACATTTATCTTCGAGCACTTTTTCATGTTGTTATCTACTATAGGTTAATTATTTTAATTCTACTTCTAAAATTTCCATTGGTCAAGTAGACTTGGAATGCAGGTGGTTTCTGTAATGTTGATAAAAGCTCAAAGTGTTCTTCAGTGACCACAATATCTTGTAAATTGCAGGGTTGGATGTCAAAATAGAGCTACCAAGTCTTCAGCATGTGTCAACAACTGCTCCCTTGTGAAAGTGGAGCAGCTGTAATAGGAGTGCAATGCCTTTGTGGAGAAGGAGTTCCAAAATTTCTTTACCAAAATAGCTAAACACACAAAGAGCTTCACTGGATTCATTATCCATATATCTACTCATGTGAATGAGCCTTTAATGAGACTACAACCTATTTGTCTTAATAAATTATGGGCTTAAGAAATAATTGGAAGAAATTGTAGGGCTTTTCTCATGCCGGTGCTCAGATGAGATGCTCTAATAATATTTATCTTTTTTTATTTAAAGATAATTCCAAACATAAAGCTATACCAGTGCAACTCTTTGAGCTCAGCCCTCTCCACACTTATTCAGCAGCCCACAGACTGTAAAAACTGCTTCAACAGGTTCTGCTGATCAGCCCATCTTTGTTTGCTTTTGTGCACATGTATACAGGAAAAGCTTTGCTTACTCCACACCCAACTAAACTTTATTGAACATAGTTAACAAAGATCACAAGAAGTTAGAGAATTCAATTAATTCTCCCCCTTATAGCAGAAGCTTATAAAGTTTGAAAATGGATCTTGTTATTTCTGATGGCCCCAAAAAAGCTTCTGAATAAACTAACTGGAAGAGAGTAAATCAGCATTTTTTTCAAAATTTTTCGAAATTGTTTTTTTTCCTGTGTAGGGTCATATAAAAATCTGATATTAGTTGCACTGAATAGAAGGTTAAACTATTGTCTACAGAGTCAAAATACCCTCTGTACTCACTGCAGTGTAATACGTTTTTATTATTTGGAAAAAGTAGAAAGGCAAAAAACCCTCAACACATTAGCAGCTCATTTGGGCCCAAATATTAGATTGTATTAATTATAATTACTTTAATTATGTATTTCTAATTCTACTTTCACTAATAATGTGAATAATAACATTTACCTATGTATCTTAGTTGACTATTTACTTACAAAGAGTGGCCTATTTAAACCTATTTGTTTCACCCAGCTGAAAAGTGGGTTTCTGTGACTGAATGTTATTGCCTACTTCATGTTAGAAGGGATCTAAAGCTTTTATTTTCTTAATTTTACTGTATGGCTGCTTTGAAGTCTCTCAGTATTAGTTCTGTTCTCTGGCTTGATGATCTAAGTTTCATTTCTCTGTAAATTATCCATAAATACTGAAGCTGTTGAAGATTCTGTCCTCCAAAATGCAGAAAAAAACATTTCAAAATGGATGATACAAACCCCTTCTGTCAACACATCTGTCTTTCATCAGCATCTTTGTCATGCTACAAGCCTCAAATGCTCTACCCTGATGAAGAATAAAGCATTTCTGCTGCATGAATTAGCAAAATTTAGTTCCATGGCTGCTGTACATGTGTTTCCTCAGCAATATATTAATACTAGTAAGGATGTAGAGCATGTTTGACTTGATTTGTTGTTAGTTCTCCTGTGTGGCAGCTGTTTTGTCTTCTTGAATGATTTCAGGGCCCTTTTCTTTCTGAAACTGGTTTACTTTCAAAGCTAGAGAAGGCAATGCTAACAAATCTCTCACCATTTTTAAAGCTGCTGAATAACAAAACATCTGGTGTGGCACACTGGCAGGAGGGACCTAGACCAGCAAAGTCTGTGTGCTTTCCCTTGCTGAAGTCCATTCTATGCGAGTTGCTCCAAAATAACATACCGTTACTTCTTCTCCTGCTGTGAGAGCATTTCTAGCACTAATGCCTTGCTGATTTTCTAGGATGATGGTGTATAGCTATTCAGCCATATGCTGGCTAAGACATCTTTAATCAAGAATACAGAGTTTTAACTTGAAGTTACATACCTATCTACTATGACATCTGTGTCACGAACTCAACCAACATACCTCTACAAATTTGCTTCATCAACCAATCTCTGCAAAAAATACAGTAGGGGTTTGGGTTTTTTTTTTGGGGGGGGAGATGGTGTTGGAGGTGCTTCACTATGTCCTGGGTTCAGCAGTAGCAGTCATGTTTCTCCTCCTTGGTAGCTGGTGCAGTGCAGTGTTTTGACTTTCGGCTCGGGAACAGAGCTGATAGAGATGTTTTGGTTTGGCCAAGGACTTTGTGAGCCTCATGCTCTGCCAGGGAGGAGGGGAAGCTGGGAGGAAGCAGAGACAGGACACCTGACCCAAACTGACCAAAGAGCTATTCCATACCACAGCACGTCATGCCCAGGATGTAACTGGGAGTTAGCCGGAAGGGCTGGGGGACTGCAGGGTTGGAGGAGGTATCGGTTGGAGCTTGGTCGGGCTTGGGGGGCGAGTTATCGGTCAGCGGGTGGTGAGGTGTTGTATTCTGTTCCCTTGTTATTTCCTTTATCATTATTATCATTGGTGGTAGCAGTAGTGATTTGTGTTATACCTTAGTTACTAAACTGTTCTTATCTCAACCCGTGGGAGTTGCATTCTTTTGATTCTCCTCTCCGTCCCTCCGAGAGCAGGGGGAGGGCAAGAAAGGGGGGGAAGTGAGCGAACGAATTACCTGACTGGGTTTAAACCACGACACACTATTATATTATATTGTAGATTTATTTCTGCAAAAATAAATTTTCGGTTAACTTCTTAGTCCCAAAGAAAGTGCAAGTGAAGATCATACCAGTTATAATAAGGTATGCTCCACCCTGTTAGCCAGCATGCTGACCTCTTATTAATCAAGACTGACACCCTTCTGAACATGAAAGAAAATTAATCTTTTAGCTTGACCCATGCTCCATCCCTGTCTTTCTTCTGAAGGAAAGAGTATGTGTACACACACAAGTCTGATCCTGATGTGCAAGCCAGAAACAGCAAGTGTTTGTATCTATTCTGACAACAGGAAAGTGCTCCTGGGTCCTTCAGTTTACACATACCCATGGTGTGCCAAATGGAGTCTATTCACATGAGGGCACATTATCAGCAGGGGTAAATCTGTAACACTCTACCATCTTCAAAGACATTGCTTGTTTTTCCATGAAAAAGAACAAAACCTAAGTGCTTTTAGTTCTTATGTGTGGTGTTCTGTGTTTTAGATAAGTACAAATACTCTTTGATTGTATTAGTAACTTATGTTAATGATAGAAATAAAACCTCAAGCTAGTACTTTTCATCACACAACACCTCAGTTTTTCTTACCAAAGTGGTCTGCCCACACCACACTTTCCTGTTTCTGGAAAGGTCTTTTACAACCCATCATAGTTCTGGTTTATTTTTAATAGTTGAGGGAGGCTGGAAAGCATCTTGGGGGATGGAAATGTAATAAAAATACTTCATTTTGCTCAGGCTCATTAATATAGTCACAGTGAAATAACTATGACTCTATTTTGAAATAAGAGTGTTATCATTCTTAGTGCCCAATGAAATGCCCCATAAGGGAATAACAGAGACATAGACAGTTTGCCAATGCTCTGTATTCCTAGGAGGGTGGAGCAAGGTCTTCTTTCACATACTGGACCCTAGTTCGCAGTGGGATCTTATTCTGCACTTCTTTACATCTTTTTGGGTCTTTAGCTACTTAGACCTAGTGAAAGGTGATATAACTAGATGAATACTGGAGAATCCCATAACACCAAAAGAAATAAGGATGGCAGAACTCCTGGGTCTAAACTTAGAGATGAACAGCTGATGCACAGTTTAGAGTCTACAAAAGGGGAGAGATTAAGGATCTAGTTAAGAGAAAAATAATTTCTGTTTTGGTATGAAATCTGGTGGCAGATGTCAGACCCAACTTTACATTGTTGAAGATACAGCCCCTCAAATACCTACATGAGGGAACATTCCTTCCTGGGTTAGTGTCCAAATCTCTGCAACTCAGGTGAGATCATTGTGATAAAGAATAAGTGACTATTCAAACTAATTTTATCTGTGAATTCATTGGGTTATCACCCACCTTCCTCTGCAGTTCAGATCTTCTAGGAACCTTTATATCACATAAGCCAAGGAAAGGCCGAAGTCACCCAGGCACAGGGCAGAAAGATCTGCAATGCACAGGCACAGAGCATAGAGATGGCTGTTAGAAGCATTCAAAACTTGCCTAAATGCAAATCACCATTTAGGCCATATGAAGACGGAATTGCCTGCAGTAAAGAATGTATTTATTTCAGCTCTCTGAGCTTGCAGACTTCTTGGCATGAGAAGGGGATCAATAGAAGCCACTTATGATGAATGTTTCCTTTAGAGCTAGAAGACTTATTTTTCTACCTATATAAAGCTATTTCTGCCTTCTGAATAGTGCTTTCAATCTCAACCACAGTTCCTGTTTGTTAATATCATCCTTCATTGCTCTGTGTGTGGAAGGGACTGGGAAAGTACAGCTTTCCTCCCAGAAGAGTACAGAATGAAGTCTGGGCATATCAGCATCTCTTCAATGTTTTTTCACTGAGATTGCTGCAATAGCTGCAGCTTATCCACAAATGGGTGGAAAACACAGAAGGCAGATGTTCTGTCACACCTTAGGGTGTGCTAACTCTGCATGTCCAGAGATACTCAGCTGGTCTCTGTGAACAAAAGCAGAATCAGGGGCTTGAGCCAAAACTATATATGAATTATTTTTCCATTAGCACTGTGAATACAAAAAAAAAAAAGTTAATTAAAGTAAAATAATTTTAATATGTGAAAAGCAATTTCAATCTATTGCACCACTATACACCACCATTTCTACAAATGAAGCCCGAAATGTTTAGAAACATGGTACAGATGTGCAAGGCAGTCTTCATGGCAGCAGCTTTGGTGCAAGTGCAAAATAAGCTGGATCAATATGAGTGTCTGTGAAGAACTAGGCCAGGGCTACTGAGCTTAGGTTTTGCAGGGCTGTGCTGACATGGCTATAATAGTTCAGGACTTGAGATGATATATTTGTTCAATACTTCAATAGCACATCATGTGGTGCTCAGACATTTCAGCAGTACACAGCAAGCAATAAAGAAGCCTGTAGGTTCTCCTAGGAGCATGTATATGTCTTTGCAGCCTCTCAGCAAGTTGCTCTTTTGCTTCATGAAGGAAAATAAATGACTGCAATGTGGTAATCAGGATCATATTTTATTACAGCAAATTCTCTTATGCTGGTATCTTGTTAAATCACAGCTCACTGCAGTATAGAGGGGGTTTGCTTTGAATTCTTAGGCCTGTCTCCCATGCTGTTTTCTTTTATTTTCCTGTACAAGCATGTATTTAGAAAGGATAGTCTCTTTTACTTATCTGTGCATGTACTTGCTGTGTGTGCCCTTCAAATGGAAGTGTACATTTTCACAGGCACTGCAATACCAGTGATTGAACTTGACTAAAGATACATCAGAAAATCTTTTGATTATGATGGATCACATAAAGTGAATCAAAAGCAGAAAACGTTAACTTCTGTTAACTGATCCAACAGTATTCAGTCTCCATGTGTGCATAAGTCACATAACCTCTCTGTAGTCTTTGTTCAGCAAGAAGTATCAAGTCATGGAAAAATTAACCTATTCGAAGAACCCAGCTAGGGCTGATCATGAACTTTTCATGCTCTATACTACATTTATTTTAGGAGCATTCCAGTGCTGTAAAATCTCTTACAAAATTAAACTTGGTAAGACTGCTACTTGTCCTCTGTCAATTCAGTAGGAGAAAATAGAGATCTGCACTATATGTATTTCAAATCCTCAAAGCAACAAGAAAACATTAATCCTTTTTTTTCTTCATTGTTTTTTATGTTTCATCATCAACAAAGTTTTGGGGATTTTGATTTCTCAGTTAAAAAAAAAAAAATTATAGGAAAATAAACCATTTTCCAAGCAAGAAAACATTTGATTTAATAATTTGAAAATAGATTTATTTGAATCATTTAGGTTGGAAAAGACCCTTAAGATCTTCTAGTCCAACCAACACTGCCAAGTACACCAAATGTTTCTTAAGATCACAAATATGTCTTGGAAGCCAAATTAGAATTATAAAAACCCTTTGGGATTATTAACTGAAAAGCACTCCAACACAGAACTATCTTCTTTTTAATTAAAACTTCATATGCTAATGGAATAGGTTTAAATACTTTATCTAAAAAGAATCTTCTTTTCAAGGCAGCAAGAAGAAAAAAACACCTCATCGCAAAAAAAATTGTTCAGCTCATAAAATGTTATAATTTTTCAAATGATTGTCTTAATCTAAAAGGATTGGGTTTCCACTTTGAAAAACTGTTTCCATTCTGTTAAAAGTCACTTAATGTGAGAACACATTTATGTAACTGAAAATTTAATGAATTTTTCAACTAGATTTAGTGCACAACAGACTATAACAGTTCTCTCAGTACTGCAGTCTTATAGATCACTGATCTACAATGTGGTGTTGAGAACTGTAGATTAAATAACTTTCCAGCTATCTTTGCCATACAGTGACAGGCATGGTCTGTGATCTGTCTATACCAAGTGTCTTTGTTATACCTGGCACCAACCACACAGGGATCATACAGTAACATTTCAGCAGCCTTTTGTCAATACATCAGGAACCTGCATCCTCTTCTTTCATCACCACATGGAAGACAAATGTAAAGAGTTGTATATGTGTCCATATTATCACATATACAGACACATGTATACATTCAATCATGGAATCATAGAGTAGTTAGGGTTGGAAAGGACCTTAAGATCATCTAGTTCCAACCCCCCTGCTATGGGCAGGGAAAATAATAAATAGAATATATATATAATATGTATATACAATATATATATAAATATAATTTATATCTAATATATATATGTAGATAATAAATAAAAGCATGGTTTGGATTATCCCTTTGCTAGGTTTGTCCATAAAGCTGAAATAAGAGCCTGTCTAGCACATTTTGTTTTAATGGGGTCACTCAGAGGCATAAGTGTCTGTCTGTGAGATTTTAAGTCCAAGCTACTGGACAGATTCATCAAAACCCCCTTTTTTCTCAGCTTTTACACACCAGATTAATAAATCAACCTGCATCGGGCAGGCCATCAGAAGGAGAGCCAAAACATAGAAAGTGATGTGGAAAAATGAAAAAACTTCAGGAAAATAGATTCAGTTTCTCCCTTCAGTTTGAATAAGCAATCTAAGTGATGTCTAAATTGCTTTACCTGAAAAGCTGTGTTGGAAACCATTTCTGCATATGATCTGGAGGTATTTTCTGAGTTTCATTTATGGAATGTTAATATAACCACTTCTGAATTTGACATTAATCATGAAGTAAAGATGCTACAAAAATGTTTCACTGGAAAGATTTGCTCAAAACCTTTTTCTGTTTTTTTCCCCTTTTTTTCTTTTTTTTTGGGGGGGGGTCATCTTCTCTCAGTAAGCTTTCTACACTGTAAAAATACAGATTACAGAATCTGTGGACTACATAATGCTGTATCACCAACCTTAATTAAAACCACACAGAGGGTTTATGATGTATAACAAAGAAATCAAAGATGTGTTTTTGAAAGGCAATCAGTTACAGTTTTTTTCCATGTCATCTTTTTTGATAGCATTTATAATTTCCCACAAAGAAATCAGGGTAAGCATTTTACAAGGTTCTTTAGGTGAAAAGCTGAACCTGTCTGCATTATCATGCTGCATGTCACATTGTGCAATACAAAAATTTTGAATAAATAGTGATTAGTGGATAGTTCACATAATAAAAGACCAGGCTAGCTAGTTGCTTAACTGTCTTTGATTTTCACTTCAGTAAAGGAAAGGGTTGTCATTGACCTCTAGAGGAAATTTTGGAAGATAGCTGTCTACAGTGGCAGATGAAAAGAAATACCTCCACTCCAATAATTAGACTCAGGAGGTGACAAAGACACCTATGAGATCTTTGTCCACAAGTTTAAATCAAGAGAGAACCAAGGGGGAAAAAAAAGATGAAGAAAGAATGAGAGAGAACAGCTTGAATACTGAGGGTCTTAGTTACTGAGCCTTAAAAGAATCAGCTTACTGAAGGAAGTCAAAGTCATTCAAACCAGATCTTGTATAATTTGCCTTGGTGACTAGCAATTTTTCCACAGGGAAGGGACTTAGGGGGAAGCAAAAAATTGTTTCTTAGAATACAGGTTTTAGAAGCTACGGGTATTACTTAATATGTTGAAAACAAACAAACACTAAACCAACCAAACAAACAAACCAAAAACAAAACTACAAACAATCAAAGAGAAAAACAAAACCAACAATCTCACTTTCCAAAGGCTATGGGCCCTGATAAAATATTGAGGAAAAAAAATAAACGTAAAGAGAATTTCTTTGCATACTAGGTACTTTCAGTGTAAATAACATTTCTGCATCAGATTTAGAGACAGGTAATGGCTGACAATTTGAATCCCACTCTTGATATGCCATCTTCTCAGGATGATTTGCAGGACTGTGTTCTAAGTCACATGTATGATGCACCAAATACCAATACCAAGGAAGTGCAATGTAGTTGTATGGTGATTAGAACAGAAGATCAGCTACAAGTTGGGCAGAGAAGAGATTCAGAGCAGCCCTGTGGAGAAGGACTTGGAGGTGTTGGTTGATCAGAAAATGAACATGAGCCAGCAGTGTGCGTTCACAGCCCAGAAAGCCAACCGTATCCTGGGCTGCATCAAAAGTAGCATGACCAGCAGGTCAAAGGAGGTGATCCTGCCCCTCTACTCTGCTCTCATGAGACCTCACTTGGAGTATTGTGTGCAGTTCTTATGTCCTCAACATAAACAGCACATTAAACTGTTGGAACAAGTCCAGAGGAGGGCCACGAGCATGATCAGGGAGCTGCAGCACCTCCCATATGAAGATAGGCTGAGAAAGTTGGGGCTGTTCAGCCTGGAGAAGAGAAGGCTGCATGGAGACCTCATAGCAGCCTTCCAGTATCTGAAGGGGACATATAGGGATGCTGGAGAGGGACTCTTCATTAGGGACTGTAGTGATAGGACAAGGGGTAACGGGTTCAAACTTAAACAGGGGAAGTTTAGATTGGATACAAGGAAGAAATTCTTTCCTGTTAGGGTGGTGAGGCACTGGAATGGGTTGCCCAACCAAGCTGTGAATGCTCCATCCCTGGCAGTGTTCAAGGCCAGGTTGGACAGAGCCTTGGGTGACATGAGGTGTCCCTGCCCACGGCAGGGGAGTTGGAACTAGATGATCTTAAGGTCCTTTCCAACCCTAACTATTCTATGATTCTATTCTATGATTCTGTGATCACCTTAACAAGAGTGCTACAGATAACCAGAGTAAGGATAGATACCTGCCAGAGTAGGTATGATAGTATCATATAAGAAAAATTGAATTGTTTGGGTTGGAAGGGTCTTCAAAGATCATCTAGTTTCAACCCCAACACCACCATGGGCAGGCACACCTTCCACTACACCAGATTGCTCAAAGGCCTATCCAACCTGGCCTTGAACACTGCTAGGGACGGGGCAATAACAATCCAAGCATGAAATAAAGGCTCAGCAGGAAAGAAAAATGAGTCAGGTATTCAGGTAGAAATTCTCAGTGGATTAGCCAAGAAATGCAACTAGAGAAAGACAAGAAATCTTCTGCTTATACGTATGCCTTATGTTCAGCCGCAGCAGTCATTTTTGTCCTTCTTAGTAGCTGGTGCAGTGCTGTGTTTTTGACTTTCAGCCTGGGAACAGTGCTGATAACACCAATGTTCTCAGTTGCTGCTCAGTAATGTTTAGTCTCACCAAGGACTTTCTAAGCCTCATGCTCTGCCAGGGAGGAGGGGAAGCCGGGAAGAAGCAGAGACAGGACACCTGACCTAAACTAGCCAAAGAGGTATTCCATACCACAGCATGTCATGCCCAGGAGTTAGATCTGGGGCTGTTACCTGAAAGGGCTAGATCACTGCCGTGGTCGATCTGGGTATCGGTCGGCAGGTGGCGAGTGGTTGTGTCCTCTTCTGTTGTTATTTCCCTTATCATTTTTATTATTGGTGGCAGCAGCAGTGGTTTTGTGTTGTGCCTCAGTTATGGGACTGTTCTTACCTCAGCCCGTGGGAGTTACATTCTTTCGGTTCTCCTCCCCATCGCTCTGGGAGCCGGAAGAGGGAAGTGGGGGAGTGAGACAGAGACTTCGTGGTCTGATTTATGGCTGGGATTAAACCACGACAACTTAAAAAGTATTATTTTAATGTTGACAAGTAGACTGTCAAGTCTGTATTATTTAGATAAGTATTTGAAAGTCGTCCAAAAATCTTTGCTTGGGTGGGTTTTCTTGCATTGTTTATTGCTAATTCTGAATATCCTTTGATAAACAAATATTTTCTCCCCACAAGAAAAACATAATGTAGCTTATCTTTACACAGCAGTATATGGCATTTTTACGACATGGACTCAAGTTGATAAGGAGTCTCAAATCCAACTTTATTACAACCAAGCCCTTTTTATCCCCTTGTTTGGTACTTTCACAACCTGCACAAACATGCAACATTCAATCTCATTGGACCCTGTAAAACTCTCCAGGTAAACAGTCCAATCATAATGCTGCAGACCGTCTCACAACCCCCACACCCTCTAGCCTCCATCTGAGATTCCCGCCACAACTACATCCTGGCCCATCCTCCCAAGGCTTGCTCTTCTACCTTCCTTGTCCTTCAACACCCCAACTCATCGCCCCAGGTCTTGTCAAGCACCAAGGCCTCAGAGCTCATCCTTGAACTGTTTTTCATGCAAATCTTATCGCCTTCACTCCCCACAACAGTACACTATTGTAAAGTCTGAGAAACAGTGGTTTGAACTTTTCCACACTGTGGAAGAGTTCAGAAATTACAGTCTACAGCCACATAGCCTTATTATTAGAGGTACTTGTCCTTATTTCACTACTTTAGTCAGCATCAGACTGAAGAGTTAAACACATTATTAGCAATCATTGTAGACAAAGTGTAACACATCTTCTTAATGAGAACAGATAAAAATTTAGTACTGGTCAGTATGGGTAGCCTGTACAAGCCAGTATATTTAGCTTATACTCCATGGATCACCACCACAGCATTTGACCTGATGATATGGTGACTTCTTCATCCTCTGCATCTGCTGTCCCAGTTAAACCAATCTATACTTTGGTTTATTGTATTACTTGCAGTTAGATTAAAATAAAACTTGCTATCAAGACTTGCCATCAAGAACACTGCATGTGACTATTGTGACTGTCCTCAGGACTGAATTTTATATTTATAGAATCATGATTTTAGCTCAAGGCTACTCCTTTGGAAAGAGCATTGGAAAACTAAGGAAGCATTCCTTAAAATAAGGAGTCTTGCCTTAAAATAAGGGGAAACAAAAGTTTAATGCTACCTATGGGAGACACATTTGTGTGAGCATTTGTTTCCTGGACTGCTGCTGCTATCCAATTTTAGGGATGCAGAGTCATAGATAATTTCTCATTTAATGTGCAAAAGACAAGCTTAATAAGCTGAGGTTGAAAGATTTTATTTATTTGTAACTGCCAGAGTTGTAGTACTTATATCTGCAAGATCACATTAAAAAATATTTCTTAGTTCCCTGCAGCTGTTCCCCTACAAAGTACCCACCAAATTTATGGAAAGGCAACAGATGTTTCTGTTAACAGTCTGCCCCTTTGAGCCCAGACCATCCTTTGGTGAAGCAGAGATATTGTACTACCTCTTAATAGTGAAGAAACTTTTGTACTTCCTCATCGCAGGGTACTGAAACCCATAAAGGAGATCAGACAATGCCATAGTCCTGTTAGATTTTATGACACTTTTTCACAGTTTACCACTAAAGCAAGTGTCAGCTAGAGACAGTAACTTGTAACAATACCAAAAGGAAGAAAAGATAGCTCAAAGCTTTCAAAATCATTTCAATGCAAATAATTAATAAATAATGTGCAGTGGGTGAGGAGGGAAGGACTTTTTTCCTATGACAGCAAAACCAGTAATGTGTTACTCTCAGACCAAGACAACATTTTATATTGTCTTTATGCATTGAAATAATTATCCAGTACTATGTGCTGGACATCTGTCAATAAAGTGTTTCTTCTAACTTTGCCACATAAGGCTGCTTACAATTAATGGATTCTAAAGTATCCAAGACATAACAATTTCCTGAATGACTGATGTCCCATTTTTAAGCACTGCACAATTATTTAGTATGTATAATAGTATATGGTCCTCTGTGAGAAAAAAAAAAAGATTAGAGAAAAAAGGTATCATACATTAAAAACACAATATCATAAAAATAATGTATGCTCGTAAACGCCCTGGGATTTACTGATATTCTGTTACGTTGCATATCTTGCATTGTAAAATGAAAATACATGACAGGTACTGTGTTAAAACTGCAGTAAACCAAGTTTTAAATAATAAAAGGAATATCATCTACTGACTTTGCAGTGTAACTCCTCATTTAAAAATTCTATAACAAATGACTAAGGACAAGATCCTTATGTTTAAATTAAAATTATAACTTCTTAATGTAAAGAATTTAAGCCATTCTAGACTTCTTAATTCTGCATTAATCTCTAGCACATTCCTGCTGTGGAATCCTCCAGGTTATTTAGGAAATGTATACAGTGTTGTCATCTTTAAAAGGCAAGATTGTCTCTTATCTTCCACATACTGCGGGGACTAAAGAAATATGGAAGACTAAATTCCTTGCCAGTTTGGTTATCTGCTAGGTATACTCTAGGACAGAAAAGATGTAGAGAAGTCTTTTTGGAGACAGTCTTGCTCTTCCCATTTTCACTGGAAGGGAATAAAAAAAAAAAAGGCAATGAGAAATGTGCAAAAATTGTCTTGTGTCAGATATTAGAAAACAGTAAACATGAAGGGAGAAATCATCTGCTACTAGAAGTAATGTTTTTACTGGAATAAATAGACACCAAGTCAGTGTACTGTGACTTCCACTCCTGTGTTTTTCACTGGTTTTCTCCTAGGCAGCACAGTAATGTGTTGCCCTTGACTAATGAGATATTCTGAAATACCTCTTTCTATGTCCAAAAGTACATATCTCAACAGTCAAAGAAAGCGTCCTGAGTTTGAGCGGGGTGATGCTGGAAGGGAATAATTCCATTTTCTATTAAACCTGGCAAATAAAAAAATTGTTATTGACAGAATATTTTCTCAACTCGCCTAAACTCTGTAGAATTGTCCTGGGTTCAGCAGCAGCAGTCTGAGAACACCGATGTTCTCAGTTGCTGCTCAGTAATGTTTAGTCTCGCCAAGGACTTTCTGAGTCTCATGCTCTGCCAGGGAGGAGGGGAAGCCAGGATGAAGCAGAGACAGGACACCTGACCCAAACTAACCAAAGAGGTATTCCATATCACAGCATGTCATGCCCTGGAGGTAGAACTGGGGCAGTTACCTGGAAGGGCCAGATCACTCCTGGGGCCAGGCTGGGTATTGGTTGGCAGGTGGTGAGGTGTTGTATTCTCTTCCCTTGTTATTTCCTTTATCATTATTATTATTGGTGGTAGCAGCAGTGGTTTGTGTTATACCTTAGTTACTGGACCGATCTTATCTCAGCCCGTGGGAGTTACATTCTTTTGATTCTCCTCCCCATCCCTCTGGGAGTGGGGGAGGGGGGAAAGAAGGTGGGGGAGCGAGAGAGCGACTGCGTGGCTGAGTTTATGGCTGGGCTTAAACCATGACAAGAATATATGTCCTATAATAAACAAATAACTTATTTACTGTATTCTCTTTCTTTTCCACTGGGACATAAGGCTTACTGAATGCACTCCTAATCTACCTCCTAAAAGTTTAAGGAAAATGTATATACAATGTTGAAATGCAATTTTAATTTCCAGCAGCTACCTTTTTTTCTTTATTTATATTTTTAACTTACTCTCCATTCCTCCAGATGCTGTATCGAACTATGTTACATACCTATTCAGTAAAAAGGCAGAATTAACCACCCTGAACATTTATTTGTCTCTGAATCATATAATAGAATC
Source organism: Pezoporus wallicus (assembly GCF_028554395.1). NCBI lineage: Eukaryota > Metazoa > Chordata > Aves > Psittaciformes > Psittacidae > Pezoporus > Pezoporus wallicus. Next base: position 309,702 of record NW_026635941.1, read on the forward strand.
ATAGAACTATAGAACAGTTAGGGTTGGAAAGGATCTTAAGATCACCTAATTCCAAACCCCCCTGACATGGGCAGGGACGGCTCACTTTAGACCATGTCGCCCAAGGCTTTTTAATAAATGAGCTTCACTCTGTCACGTTGCCAGAGATATATCAATTTTTCTTTAACTTTTAGTTTTTGTTGGACATTGTTAGGCTTTGCTACTATTATACTCCAGCCTAAGTTACTTAGGCAAAGGGTGACTACCTGTGCAGAGTTCTGCTTTCTGCTGCATGATTTTGTCTTGAAGCCATTAATTTCCTCCCTTTCCTCCCACAAGAAGCATAATGACTAAAAAAATGTATTAGACCTATAGTGAACTGTAATTTTTCAAAATGCTGAAACGGAAGTCAAAAGCTAAAGAAAAGCTTTGAGTTTCTATATACTGAATGCAATCAACTCTTAGTCATTATACTTTGTATTTTCTGTGGCTCTATCCCTGAATGACTAACCTATCTGAATTACAAGAAATTTCCTAACACAGACAAAATCCTTACTGCATTGAAGAAAACAGGGAATTTCAAAGGATTGTTATTTCATTTCAGGTATTTCTTGGCACTCAACCCTTTAAAAATATTTCAGCAGCTGTGTCCTTACCCAGAGCAAAGACATTGTTTGAAGATGCATAAAAATCATCAGTGTCTGTCCATAGTCACTATAGATATAGGATAAAGGATAAATCCAGGACATATTGTAGACCTATTTGTTAACAATGTGATTAAAAATATAGTAATGTAATTCTTTTAAAGAATCTTGCTGAGTTTTCAGATGCCAATCAATACCATAATGCATTGTAATGGCTTTCATAAAATTGTTATGGCACTACTGAAACTTCACTACTGTCCATCAGTTACAGACTGCCCATAATAATGCCTGTCCGGATTACTTGTAATCTTTTGTGCTAGTGCTGAAAAACTTTTCCTGTACAGAGTGTGGCCATTTTTCTTTATTATGCCAGCTACTACCAGGGTAGACTGCAAAACTGCACACTTCATCTTGCAAGTGACACACACTACTATGTGTGTTAAAGTAGCACCCAGATGCCCTAATTGAGATCAGAGGTGAATATTGTTCAGCATCATAGAATCACAATGGGAGCTATAAGCAGTTTGATAACTGTATAAACAAGGAGAGAGGACAAAATTAAAGGGAATAGTTGCATGGGGAGATGGAGAGACTAGACATGGCTGCATAGCATCTAAGCAGCCGTGAAAAGTCTGTACATCAGTTTTCTTTATGTTCTGTTTGCCACTAGACCAGAGTTTCTCACTCACCACTTCATGAACTGATCTTGATCTACAAGACATTAACAGGAAATCCACAAAAATCAAGCTAAAAAGAGTACACTCTTGATTGCGCATTCCAAAGAAGAATAACAAGGGCAAAATAGAGTTTAAAATAGCAGCATTCAAACTGTAGTCTAACTATCTAGAGATAGTTGAGATATGGCTCATCCCAGGGAGCATCTAGCCTCCTTTCCCTCCCAAAGAGTTTCATCTAAGCTTGTGTGCAGTATTCACAGCAAGACAAAACAAAAAGGCATCCCTCCCCCCTGTTGCCTAGTTACCTCCCTTTTACTAGCATGCACTATGAGCAACAAAAAATATATAACTTTTGTTGGAGTTTTAAACAAAACCCACATACCATGACAAAGCAACCTACCTGGCCCTTGGTTATATTTTTTTTACCAAAATGTTTAGTGCTTCTTGGGCTGGAGAAAGAGGAATAAATATTATCACTGATTCTTTTCAAAGTCATGTTTAAACAGAGTATAAAACCCATATGTTTTACATTGTGGAAAATTAAATTGCATATTCTAATAATTACATATCATTCTATAACATTCCTTTGGCTTAGTTAGGTCTGAACCTGTCCATGACATGTTGCTGACTGGAATACCTGTGCAAGCTGCAGGTGTTGGAGTGTGTCTTCACTCAGTGCTGTTGCTCCTCAAAAGATCTCTCACTATAACACTTATAAGACAAACACAGAACCATCATCCTGTTCCCTTTGGGACTATAGTCATCTCTTGGGTGCCCTCCCTGATTTCTGCTGGTTGTGGTTTACAGCTAGTGGTCTGGGCTCTGCTACCATCCAGATCTGGAGCCAAAGTTTCCAAGTCGGACACAAACACCTGGTAAATGTTCAGTTATGCTCCCATATCTGATTTTACTGGCTCTGTTCCTGCAAACAGCTTTTCCTGTGTTTTCTGTGGTGAAGCAAAATATTAGCCACATAATGTCTGCATGTACTTTGAGAAGAGTTCAGGTTTGTTTGGGAGTAGTTGAGATCTGAGTGCAAAGTTACATGGAAGAGACAGATTACAATATGATAAATTAAAGAAGGTGTCATTTAGGAATATTATTATTTTATTATTTGTTTGTTACATTATTGTAATATTAATTATATCATTTAATAATTATTATATTATTTTCATAACAGACTTCTTTAATTGTCAATATCTCACATGATGCCATGTATTTTTTCTTCTGCCTGAAACACGAGTGTGTTGTGGGTATACCATCCCTACCTAATGACAGAGAGGTTCAACTTTATAAAAAGAGCACAGTGCATGGTAAGTGACCTGCAACATCTGTGAGGCACCACAGCAACTCAGAAAAGCACATTTCAATGTCATACAAAAAAAAGAAATTAAACATTGCTGACTGTATTTTCCAAGTTTTCTATTTCATGAAGATTGCTTACTCCCTCCTGTATTTTTAATTTCTCTAAAGAATGCAGATTTATTTCCTTATCAGACTTCCCTGTTGTGTACCAGGGATATGAAATGGCGTTTCAGATCACTAAAATATATCTTAAAAAATATATAGTCATATTCTTCATAAGTAGGTACTCTTCACAAAGCTAAAAATAAATAAATAAATAAATCTATAAATGAGAAATCAATTCTCATAAAAATTTGAAATTGTGTAGTTGGTGGCTAGCCCTACAGAAATTTTAGGCTGTGCATAAGTTTGTCTTTTGAAGTAATTACAAGATATCAAATTCATCTCCTGACACATGTTGGATGACTGAGGTTCAAATCTGAAGAGTTATGGAAATACCATGGTAATAACTGTGTACAACCTGAGTAAAACACAGCATGTCCCAGGAGAGTGGTGCATTTCTGGTATCTGTGATCTGACGATCACATAGTCAAAATTTTCTTCATTTTAATTTATGGTCTGAACAGTGTCTACACAACAGTCCTGTTAGTGCTTATAAAATACAAAAGGTAGAGAAGAACATACTTTAGCTTGTTTTCGGCTTGCTTGCCCATCCATAGGAAACTAGCAGTGACACAAATGATCTCATCAGATCACAGGATGTTATTAGTTTTTTTGCCAGCCTAAAAACAAGCTAGTTGAACATTTTCTTAGGTCTCTCTATCCTATATTTCAGTCCTTTCTGTGAAAAAATTAAAAAAAGTCCAAACCCAAACAAGAAAAACAGCAATAATAATAATAATAAAAACAAAACAAACAAACCCATCACAAACCACAACCAAACCAATAACCTTATTTTTATGGCACTACAATATTCTGTGGTTTTTTATTTATCTATATTTTTCTACATTTGACTTATGATATGTCCAGTAATTATTTTCTGTTGCCAAAGACTAAATATAATGTTTATATTGTTCTCTGTTGTAGCATTGAAAATAAGAGTGTAAAAAGAGGCAGAAATGATGATTGTCAGTGGCATCCTTGGGACGCAGTACAAATAGGAACCAAAACAGTGGGTGAATCAGTATAAAATATAAAAGCCAAAGTTACCCATTTTATATGGTTCATTACCTGTTATGTTTTAATTTATATGCGGATTAGATGTAATTTTAACATTAAAATGGGTAGAGGAGCTTGTTTGAGCTATTCTTACAAAATATTTACTGAACTTCACTGAACAGAAAGCAGAGAATGGAGAATAAAAGTCTAAAATGTCCCCAGCAAATACAGCTATCAGTTTTATCAGGAATTTAGACTGCAGCCACCACTTAGAGAGCAGATTGAGGTTTCACTGCAAATTTTCTCTCATCTTTACCCAGTGAAACTTCACCTGTTTTTTAAGTGATAAATAAGGACAGCTGAAGTTGTCTGTGATTGTTCACAATAGCCTGAGGCCTACCTTTTTCTTGACAGGATGAAAAAAATTTTTTTTTTTCCCCTTATGCTATAAGGAAAATTTCATTGTAGGATAAAAAAAAAAAAAAAATTGTTCTCAAATTAAACACTTCGGAAACCTTTACTTTTTTTTTTTTTTTAACACCCCCTCAATGCATATTAATGAAAGACAAAAAAAAATGTATACAATAACTCATTGCAAACATTTTAACCCTTCTAACAGCAGACAATAATAGCACAGGGCATCTGAAATACCTTGCTACAAATACCATCGTTCTACATTTGAGAACATTTTAATTTTCCTTGTTCTTAGAGTGGGGATACTGTTAAATTCACTACAGATAACTAGCAAATATTTCACAGAAAGCTTAGAGTATATGAAACAAAGTCTCACCATTATTGAGGTAAAAAAATACAATAGCCATCTCAACCTTGAACTCATTAGGTATTTCAAAACTAGCACTGAATTTCTTAGGGGTGAAAAGGAGATTCTTGGTAGTAGGCATATAAATGCTGCTGTGTTTCCGAATAGTTCAATAGACGCATTTCAGTTTTCAGTTTCAGTATCAAAGAACTGTTTCCAGAAAAAAAACCCTCCTTTCACTGTAATATAAAGTAATTTAATAATACAAAATAAATTTAGTATATATATTTTCATAGCTCTTTTAGCAAACCCCAAATACAAAGAAATACTTTAAATAACCTTTATTTCTTCTGTATACATTGAATGAGGAATAAGTCCAAGTAGATTCTTTTCAGCAAAGAGAAGTCAAAGAGTAAAAAGAAACAGCTACATAGGAAAGGAAATGTTAATCTTTTACATTTTTAATGGTCTTGGTAGCACATCATTGTTTTTTACAGCTAAGCTCAATGCAAAATTACATTTCTTACTGACATTTATTTATTTGCTTATTTGTTTCCTTTTGCTTCTTAATAAGCCTTCACTTAGGTTGTTGATATTTTAAGGCATAATTCCTGTCCACTGAGCTTCTGATGGAAAGCCAGAAATTTCTGTCTAAGAAGAACATCACTTCATAACTTTCGAATCAGTGTGGATTTTTTGTCTATGGAGTTGTGGTCTTTACTTCAGGATATCTGAAAATCATGGATTTCAACAAATAGCTGCAGTCATTCCAACGCTACAAACAAATTTTTTATTAATCATCTTGCATAATGCAGAAGCATTTAAAAATGCTTATTTGTCATAATAAATAAAAAATCTGTGGAATAATTCTTGTTTTTAAAAGGAATTTAATCCAAATATCTGTACTTGAGTATTTTTACTAGTAATGGATTTTGAAAAAAATATTATATATATATAACACTAAACAGATACCATTAATTCTGCCAGTGCTTGGAAATATTATGCAATGCTTATAAAAATATTTTTTATGCATACTGATGCTTAAATACACATATTATGCAAAACTAAATAAAATTCTTTTGTGCACCTCAGTTGTTAAAAAGTATCTTAAATAAGCCCCAGGGACTCATTTAGATTAGTCAATTATCCTTTTTCAAAGAAAAATCTGTCCCCAGTGTTATTGTTAAGCTTTTAGATATGCCTGAAAATATTTCATATTTCTGCTCAAATCAGCTATCAAATATTCCCCTTTTCTAGATTAAAAGTAGCATTTACTGCTAAATTGCCCCAAATCCACCACAATGGACATTTAGATTACAGTGATGTACTGGTCTGAAGTGTAGATGCTGCTTTAGTTTCCATCTTTGATTGAGGTTTATAAGTTCAAAAATTACATGGAGACACTTGTGAAAGTCCTTAGTGAAGAAGCAGTATAAATACAGGCAATGCACCCAGAAGAGTCTACTTCAGCAATGCAAATGCCTCACAGAGGGAGCAAGAGTGGAGAAAAATGTGGAAATTTGAGATAACATCAATGCATCCCAGTAACAGATTTTTCTAAGGTGGAGACTTTTAATAGAAAAAATGCTTCTTGAATGCATGCACCTATTTTGATCCAAATGCTCAGTGGCAATCCATGAGGCTCTTTAAATATAGTAAGAATTCTTTGATTTCAGGACTCTTATGAGAGACAAGGGAGCTGACATTTCATCCGTTCTTCCATCCCACAACTTCTAACCTACTAGCTACTAGCTATCCCAGCAAGGAGAAATTGCAGGAGTGATTATTTATATCAAATGACCTATCAGAGCAATAAACAAGATTATCAAGAGATGAGACATGATGAGACATGAGAATGTGCTGTTTACAAGTAAATAGATGTGCATAGATGTGCAGTTTCCTTCAGATTTCTCTGAGGTATTTTATGTGTAAAACCTGAATCCAACACAACTATTAAGTCCTAAAATTGCTCTAGACAGTTACTATACACAATCCTTCATTGCATTTCCTACAAAAACAACAGCAGAGTGCTGGGTTCAAGCTACAGTAAATTTCAAATATGCATGATGGAAAAGTGTGTTTGACCATTTTCTCTGTTGTGCAATATAACACTGCTTGTGTAAAACTTAATTGCACATAAATATGACTACTTGCATTTAAAGATCTCGTGATGAGCCATCTGGTCATATATGAACTGCCAGACAACTTCAGCTGGGTTTACTCGTTTTGCATATATGTTTTCTGTTGACAGAACAAGAGAGAACAAGGGCAACATTCTCCCATAAAGGTCATAAGATTGTATTAAAAACAGAAAGGAAAAGATTTACTAATGTTTAAAGATAATTTATTTCTAACTAGAGCTGAAAGCAAAGGAAAACCCTAGCAGTGCGTTGTGGTTTAACGCAAGCTAGCAGCTAAGCACTGACAGCTGCTAGCTCACTCCCCCACCTTATTCCTCCCTGGCAGGATGGGGAAGGAGAATTGAAAGAACGTAAACCCCAAGGGCTGAGATAAGAACATTCAGGTAACTAAAGTTTAAGTAGCCTTGCCAAGGCTTAAGTAGCTATACCTGTTGACTATTATTGAAATGCCAACTGATTCTATGGGGAGAAATTTTTCCCTGAAACTTTTAAATTTCATTAGGTAATCTATTATAGCCAGAGTTTCAGCAAATGCAGACTTCTCTAACATTCAACGGTTCCTGTCCAAAGATGATTTTTTTAATCTTTTTGTGTGTGTGTGTGTGTGTGTGTGTTTTGTTTTGTTTACAAGCATTAATAAGCAGAGTTTCTGAGGACAAAAAACAAACTTAACTAAAAATCAGTCTGACACACCTGGTACAGAAAAACTATATGGTCTCTTTCGTCCCCTTTTTATCTCTACAAAAGTGCTTTTTAACTGTATGCCCACAGAATAACTGACTACTTACTTCATGTGGTACCAAGAAGCTAGCAAAGAAAAGCATATCCAGTGTCAGTAATTTAAATTAGTTTTATGAAAAACTGGAAAAATCCGTCTCTGCTGCAACAATTTAAGGGGGTCCAAATTCAAGAGAACTGACAAGAGCTGTTTGTCTAAAGGAGTTGAAGATCTGGTTTCACTGGTGCTGTACCACAGAACTATGGATTGTATATGTCTTAGAATTACAGAATACCAGAGCACCTTCTAAAGCAGCAAAAATGAAATTACAAAAATCTCTACAGCATCTCTAGCACAAACTCTATTGCAGGTTTAAAAAGAAGCATTTAATTGTAGTATTCACACTTCTACATGATCAGACATAAATGTCTCCTATATATCATTGTGCTACCACTCAAGTCAGAGCTGATAATTTTATTTCCTTGTGAGTAAATGTGCTGTTACAGAATAGTTCTCTTTTTTTCATAATCCAGAGCTATGTAAAAGCCTTTGTAATCACTTCTTAGCTGTTAAACAGTTTTCTGATAATTGTTTGTTCTGTTGTTATATCAAAAAACCATCCATTGGAGGTGTGGGGTACACAACATAAGTCTTCTGTAACTATTAATGAAAATTGTACATCTAAGTTCTTGCAGGTACTTCACCGGAAATGTTATGCCATAAATTCTTACTTTGTCTCCTGATACAAGTTACTGAAAACAGCTGAGATGCTGAGTGAACAATATGCCCATGTCATCTAAGATGCTAATATATCTTCTGAGAAGCTGGAAGAGGAAAGGAACTTGTACAAGCAACACATGCCTACCTTTGCAAGAACCGAGATATCTTGAAGTAATTTATTGTCCATGATTTTCCTTGCTCAGTAGAATCCCTTCTTTCTCTTTGAAGTTTTTAACATGCTTAGGCATGAACAGGGAAAAAAGACCAACTCTATTTATGAGAGATTCTGACAGCTTAAGGAGTGATTTAATTAAGTGACGAAAGCATCACTAAAAGATTGCATATTGCAGTTCAAAGCAGTGCTTGACACAACTTTTCAAAAGTCGATTTGCTGGTTGTTGTCATTGCCTAGAAGACTTGTCTTCCAAGTGATTTTCTTTATACCAGATTTATAGTTTAACTCCTTTAAGGCTCTTGAAAAAAGCACTCCCTTGTTCCAGCTCAGAACCTTGCTGGCCCCTCCATATACTACTGTTCATCCTGTCAAGCTCCTTGGAAAAAAAAAAACATGTCTCAAGTTACAGTATGCAATACCAAAAAAAGTCATTAACTCCCAGAAGCACATGATTTTTTAGGACTGAATTTTTATAGGCTAACTACAAATCAGTGCATAGGAAATTCATATTATCCAAAGATGAAAGAAGTTGGCTAACTGAAAGCAATCCTTGAAAATTTTGAATTGTCTGAAGCATCACAGTACATGGCTCAGTCTGACCAAGATTACAAGCAGAAACATTCAGATATCATGAAAAAAAGGGTGATCTTCAAATAACTGTAAGCCTAGCCAACGCTAAAAAGCTGTATTATTTCAACCAAGTTCAGGAGACTTAATTTGGTCTTGATTTGGCTGAAAGTGAGCTTCCAGAACTGAGTCAAAGAGTTTTAACAGTATTGGCTAGGAAGTTATAGATCAAACAAGTTCTCTTTTAAAGATGACATGTCATGGAAATGCATATTATATGGGAAATTACAAGACAAGTTTTAATTTCTTGACTTCAAATTAATTGTAAGAAAAGTTTCAATTGAAAATTTATAAAACAGCTTTCTTATGGACAATTTTCATTTTCATAGAATCACAGAAGCAATTTTGAAGCTGTTTAGTAAATATTTTTTTGTGATGAAGTGAAATAATTTTATTAAATTTCCCCACGATTTTTATTTTCTGTTTTTTTTTTTCACCATTTTTTAATTTTCACCCTATTTTTAAGAGGGAAAGTAATACACACTTTACTAAATATTCAGGAGATTAAAACTATGTTTTCCAACTTTGGATATTATTGAAACTTACTTGTTATTCTTAGTTAATTGATTAATACTTATTATCTATTATTTTTTTCTCTGGCTTCTTATAGTTTAAGTTTTTTTTGCCTGCTGTTAATTTATAAACTGCTAACCTGGACAATGCGGATTTATAGAACCATGATTTTCCTTTCCCTGTTATGTCAGTCTCATGGAAGGGAAGGGAAAGGGAAAGGAAAGGGAAAAGGAAGGAAAAGGAGAGGAAAACAGAGGAAAGGAAAGGAGAGGAAAACAGGAAAAATGGAAGATAGTGGAAGGGAGAGGAGAGGAGAGGAGAGGAGAGGAGAGGAGAGGAGAGGAGAGGAGAGGAGAGGAGAGGAGAGGAGAGGAGAGGAGAGGAGAGGAGAGGAGAGGAGAGGAGAGGAGAGGAGAGGAGAGGAGAGAGAGGAGAGGAGAGAGAGAGAGGGGAGGGGAGGGGGGGGGGAGGGGAGGGGAGGGGAGAGGAAAAAGAAAAAGGGAAAAAAAAACAGAAAAAGAAAAAGAGAAAATGAAAAAGGGATAAAGAGAAAGAGAAAAAAGGAAGAAAGAAAAAAGAAAAAGAAAAAAAGAAAAAAAGAAAAAAGAAAAAGAAAAAAGAAAAGTAAAAATAAAAACAAAAAAGAAGAGGAAAATAAAAATAAAAAATAAAAATAAATAAAAATAAAAAATAAAAATAAAGATAAAAATAGAAATAAAGATAAAAATAAAAATAAAATAAAAATAGGAAAAGGAAAACACAAAAAAAGAAAAAGACAAAAAGGGAAAGAAAAAGAAAAAGGAAACAAAAAAGGAAAAGTAAAAAATAAAAAGAAAAAAAATAAAAAGAAGAAAAAAGGAAAAGAGAAAAAGAGAAAAGAAAAAGGAAAAGAAAAATGTCTCAGTTGTCAAGGCACACAGCTGCAGCAGTGTTAACTTCAGTGGCTGAGTGCTAGGTCAAGGTGTACATATGGGGGTTATGGACTTCCCAGTTTCTCATGCTCTTCTAGCAAGAAGGGGCATGAGAAGCTGGGTGGAAGCAGAGACAGGACACCTGACCCAAACTAGCCAAACACATGTTCTGTACTACAGCACGTCATGCCCAATATATAAACTGGGGGCAGCTGGCCAGGAGGGGCAGATTGCTGCTTTGGGTCAGGCTGGGTATCTGCCAGTAAGTGGTATTGTACTGTGTATCCCTTGGGGTTTTTCAGGGGGACGGTGGGTTATTCCCTCCTCCTCTCTCTATTTCCTATTATTATTGTTGCTGCTGTTGTATTATTCTATTTCACTTTTATTTCAATTATTAAACTTTTCTTATCTCAACCCACAGGTTTTTATCTTTTTTCCAATTCTCCTTCACATCCCACTGGAAAGGGGGGTGACTAAACAAAAAGCTGCATGGTACTTTGTTACAGGCTGAGATTAAACCATGACACAATTGGACAAAACTGGCCCCAGAATTTGACCCTGCCTACTGTCCCATGTCAAATGTGCCAAGGAGTATGCTATTAAATGTAGGCAGCACTCAGGTACAAGACCTCAATCTGTTTAGCTTAATTAAAAAAAAAAAAATATAGCCCTAGAGAGCAAGCTTATTTCTAGGGAGGTGGAAAGAGTTCAGCAAAGCAAAACTGCAATCAGGGGACTTAGATTCTCCATACAGACACTTCAGAAAAAGTGCCCAGGCAAAGTTTACAAAAACTTGTAAACCAGCAGCAATTTGGCATGTCAGTAGTAGGATGAACACGTTAGATTTGTGGAGTGCCTTCCTGAACTGCTTCCTAGACCTTGTCACTCCCTGCCCCAGAACTGGGAGAGCATTAGTGACCGTAACCGCAGTGCAGCATCTGCTGATTCTCAGGAATGAATGATCGAGTGACTGTACCTTGTGCTTTTAATCCATGAAGACACTGCACACAGTATAAATGTGTACGTTTTACAAGATTTTATTTTAAAACTTTGTATTTTAAAAGGAATAAACAGAAATCTAAGTTGTCATTTGAAACCTAGCGGGGATTCCCATCAACCTCTAAAATCCTTCTAGACAACTAGATTCACCTTTCAGCCATCACTAATACCACTGTGCAAATTTCCAGTGCCCAAAATCAAGGTGGTTAAAATAAAACCTGCCAAACAGAATCTTCTATTCTGTTGCAGTAGCCCTGTCCATAGAAGACTCTTAGTTTTACTGCTAAAATCCTTCCTAAGCTGCCCACAGTAGCAGCAGAAATGTTTAAGATGGGTAATTGATATTGATTCTAGCAGCCACTATTCACTTGAGTGTGCAAGAGGCAAACAGCAGCAGGTCCAAACTGCCTTTTATTTTAACATCTTCTGACTGCAAGTAGAAATCTATGCATTCACTCACAGATTTAATATTCATTTATCCCATCCCAACGACTTGTAAACATTATAAGAAGAAAAATAAAAGTAGCAGTCCAAAATAGGAGTCCTGCAATTCCCATCTTTCTGTCCATGCCCTTACATACTGCTATCTTCTTCTGATTTGTGGAAGCTCCAGTTAATAAGGCAGGCAATACAATAACTTTCATCTATTTATTTCCTTTGTGAAAGAAAATGCTTTCCAGAAGTATTCACATTGTAAAGGTGGTGACTTTTAACATTTTGGAAGTACATAACCATTACACAGGGGAAGATTCCTATCTGTATTCATGTTCTTGGTCTCCCTTGAGTGCCCCAGCTGTCCTTGTCTGCATTGTCTGCACCACAAATGCTTGAGGAAATACACTGGGAATAGCACATGGTTCAGTACTGTGTTGGAGCTTTGCCAGAAGGTGTAGGCTTAAGATTTCTGCAGTTTAAGAAGTACAGAGAGAGAATGGGATATTACAGCCCTTGCATGAATGCTCATTCTTATTAGATGAAGGACTATGCAGAATTTACACAAAGATAAACCAACCTGATCTGACTGTAGGTACTTAGGGGAATGTCTGAAAAATACATTCTGTCAAGATGGCTAAAACATATTCGAATATTTATGGATTGGCGCTTTTTACTCACCCATATTTCTCACTGGAATAAGAATGAACCTTTGCAAGATTTAGAGAACACTTCAAGAGCTAAATCTTGACCTTTTGTTCAGCCTATTCACCAGCTGCAGGTAACAAGACATGCTCCTGGAAGAGAGACCATGAATGTTCAAGCGTGTGTTACACAGCAAGGCACACCATATCCTTGAGACTACAAATGTGAAATTTGCAGGCTATAAGCATACACAATGATTTGATCTCAATCATTCCAATTTGGAGCTCCTCCTTTGCTATATACTTACACTTGGAATTTATTCCCTGCAGAAGAATAACCATTCTGACAGTTAAACTCAACTTTTTCATAGTATAAGTGTAATAAACCAAGATATCATTATCTTGTTTATAGGGAAATAGAACCTAAATAAGACTTTTGGTATGCATAGCTGATGCTTTCTAAGGAACCATTTATATCACGTGTAAGCATTTTTTGAACAACATGAGTGGGTGTGGGTATTAAGTATCTAAACAAGACAAGGAATGTAGGTGATAATTTTGGAAATGTTTCCAAAATTATTGGGAAGAAAAGAGAGGTATAATGAATCCTTTCTCTGATATTATATACACAGGATGCAACTGTACACTGCAATGACCAAGAAACAGATTTGTTCAAAATTTACTTGTATTCTGCATATAAGGTAACACTAAACCAGCATTTTATGGAGCCATGAATAAGCCGCCTGCTCTTGTTCCTCCTTCTCTTCTTTCTCTTCCCTTTTGTAATGCTTTCTTGATCCATGTAAATATAAATATATATTCTCTTAACACCAGTTTGGGGAAAGGAAGTCCTGTTTCAATTTTGTAGAGACAGGAAAGAGTAAATGTAAAGGCCAGAGTCACAGGAGAAGTCTGTGACTGAGCCAGGTAATGGAATATGTTTTTCAGAGTTTCAGTTCAGTACTTTATTCACAAGATATTTCAGGCTCCTCATAAAGATTTGTCACCAGCAAATGAAATGTTGTTAGCAGCTGGATAAAAATTTCTTCATTTTACAGATGGTGGAAAGATACTTAAAAGGTTTCAGGAACATGCATATGAAAACTTGAAAATTAAAAATTACAGAATAACATAACCTTGTAAATCACACAGCAATACAGTGGGTAGTATTAAAAATAATCAAGAGAGAAGTCATATGGGCTTAGTGAAAATTTTGCACTAAGTATAATATACCACATCTGCCCAAGTTATTGACAAGATCTCAACTCCTTTACAGCTGTTTATGCCAGACCTTGACAGCAGATATGCTTTACATAAGCAGAAAACAGCTTAGACAGCAGGCAGAACTACACTGGGGTTGGTTCAGGCTTATTAGACACCAGCTGGGCAGCCCTGCAATACACTTCAGCTCAACTCTGGAATATTCCAGCAATAGCACATCAAGGACCTTGGCACTGAGGATGCTTCAGAGGAACATAAAAGGCTTACAAATGCTTGGTACCTATTCACCATGTGAAAGAGGGAACTGGGGAGAAGTTGGTTTGCTAAGGCAGATTCTTGTGAGCTTTGCCCAAAGGTCTGGATAACAATCTAGACCTTTCAGGTCCAGGGACCAACTGAAACACGCAAGCAGAAACGTGTTTAAGTAAATTGATATGCAGTTTCCCTATGGTATCTTAAAGGCAAAAAGCAGCTAGAGCACTTTAAAATCTCTTCTAAACTTAGATCCTCTCTCCGTGCACAGGAAACCTAGAAGTATTGTCAGCAACACAAGATGCAAAAAGGAGAGATAGCCAAAATGTGTCCTATTTTTTTTTTCTGTATTAATAGTAGCTGGACAATTTGGGTTGGTTTTTTATTCTATCAAAACATCAGGTTTTGAGAAATAGGAAAACACCTGTTTTTTTTTAACTGCCTTCAAAGGAAGTTGTTAGGTGGTGCCAAGAATCTCTTGGAACTTTCTACTGTAATTAAATACAGAAAATGAATCCTGCTTTCTATTCATTTGCTCTGTATGGGGAGCAGAGAGCTTAAGATCATGTAAGAGAGAGAGTGAAAACCACAGGGGTTTATTTTAAAGCAAATCAATAAAGTTTTCAAAGTGTCTTCCAGAACCCAAGACAGGTCACCTTCCACCTTTTCACTCAGAGTATTTCTCTCCTCTGTCTGTTTATAAAAATAAACTCATTGAGAGAAAACTGCCCTAAATGTAATTTTTTGGTGTGCAGGTAGAGATTAGGAGAGCTAGACCATAAACTTCTGAGCTACAATTTCCAGCACTAAAATTGCCCCATTAAGGGGGGGCATGCCCGACTTGTATTTTATGAGTCCTATCATGTGTATTCTTTCTGCTTCAGCTGTCCCATTGTTGTCTTTATGACACCTCAGTACCTACACAAGTCCTCCACATAAGTAAAGCCAGGAGAAACCTGTTATTTGAAAACTGGAGATCATGCATTCAGTTGTTTCAGATTGTTAGTTTGCTTGGGAACAAAATCTGTATTCTTTTCTTTCCTCACCTGACAGATACCTCTGCAGATTGCATGTGAAAGAAACATTCTCCAGCCTAATTTGTAAGGACAAAAAGGCTTCAAAAGCACTGACAGCAATGTGGCTGATGCAAGCAAAAGCAAAGACAATGTTAGTGGGCTGTTAACAAGAACATTGTTGAAGAATAGAGAGTTTTGTTTTCATGCATAGGCCCAAAGGAGGAAAATACTGTGTTAGCGTCATGTTTCAATAAAGACAGGCCTCCAGGGAAACAGCTCAAGTGAACAAGAAAGTAAGGAGCAAGCTGTGCTGGAACTCTCCTGAGGGTGGAAAAATGTTCTTTCCATTCTGACTTGCCTTCCATTTAGGGTAATATGAAAATAACTTTGTTTCAGTCAATGTCACTATATGCCAGGCTAAGCAAACATATTCAGTCCAGCTAGTGAGTACCATGCTACTCAATACTTTTTTTCACTTTAGTTTCCAGTCTAAATTGCCTCACGTATGTAAGCACGCAAACTGTTGAAAGCATAAAACAATAAGGAAAAGCAATATTGAATGCATGACTGGAGTTACATGGTACCTCAGAATATTCATACTGAAGGTAAAAAAGCAAAAGCGCTAGTAGAGCATAAATATGTCTCTAGTGTAATCAAGAAGAGGAAGTAGAGATAACAGAGTATTACTTAGCATGTGTGGTTTGGTTTAATGACCAAAGTGTATAGTTAGAGATGAATATGCAAATAAAAAGGTATATGTACAAATTACACAAATCAGAAAAGAAGCAAAACCTAAATAAGATATTTGAAATTCCAAAGGACTTTGAAAACTGTTTGCTAGCAATATTTTATCCAAACAAGGGAAAAATAATAAGGGTAATCTTTGTGGAACTGTTTGGTTTTTTCTTATGCTAATGACAAAATAGGAAAACTGAATGATAAGTTAATGAATTTTTAAATCCTTTTTGTCAGCAGAAATTGCATTACAGCACCCAGAAATTCTTACTATATTCATTATTCACAGACACTGGCTGAGATTTCATTTCAGGAAATAGGGTTTATATCCTTTTTTTCAGCTATGATTTGGAGGAAATCTCTTGGGTGCTTTAGCTTTCTCATCTGCAAAGAGATATGATTAAATTGTTTTATGTGGCAACTGAGCCATTGAGAAAAATCAATACATGAAGACAAAGTGTTAACATAAAAGTACAAAAAATATGTTATGAAAATACATTTGGTGCCAGGTAACTTGATGGTTTTTAAGATTCGCATGCAGTCAGTTTACTGATGCAGTTACAATAGTGAAACTATTTGACCCTGTTAGAGAGGGTGAAGTTTTTACAATAAAATAATCATATAAAACAGTAAAATGATTATATTTGAGAAATTTATAAATCAATAGTGAGGCTTTGTATATTAGAAGACGTAACTTTGCCGTTTTGTATCATAGTTACTCTGTAACTACATGATACAATGGTAGTCTTGGTAGCAAGAGCTAACATAACTGCGTATGGTGAGGGGAGTATAGGTGTATGTACTGTAAAACTCTACCCAAGCAGAACCTAAGTTTAAGATAGCCAAAAAGGGCATACCAGAAGCATCCTGGTGAAGATAAGAGAATGCTAACGTCCGGAAGACGACTGGGACCTGGCCAAGTAGAGGAAAGGTGAAAAGGACAACCTGAGGAAGACTTCTTACTTCATCTGAGGAAGACTCTTTACTTCATCAGGGCGACCACCAGAGGGGGCGGCGCAAGCGCAGAAGAGGCTGATGTCGTAATAGATTGATGTAGCAATCTTTGATGCATATGTATTAGTCAATTATGTAATCTGTGTTGAATATGTATTAGT
The DNA here is from genome assembly GCF_028554395.1 of Pezoporus wallicus. Classification (NCBI taxonomy): domain Eukaryota; kingdom Metazoa; phylum Chordata; class Aves; order Psittaciformes; family Psittacidae; genus Pezoporus; species Pezoporus wallicus. The sequence goes on from NW_026635941.1 coordinate 326,444, forward strand.
TACAAAATTTTTAGTGTATAAATTGTGAACGCGATGTGACGGGAATCGGAACCAGATTTGGGTGCGTACCTCTGGTTCCCGGCGCCTCAGTAAAGCACCTCATATAACCATTCCGGTGGTTATGTGTCAGTTCTTACGCTAACAACCCGATATCTAAAATATGATTAAGCAGTTAAATAATAAGGAATGAGCAGATTTTCTCTCAAATACTACTTTGAACAATCAATTGTAAATTTCTTATTAGAGCTATTCAGAAATATGTTTTCATTTTAAAATTCTTAGAATATACAAAGGTAAGCAAAAGAAATATATTTTGTAGGATTTCACAATGACTTATCCAGTTTCTGGTAAGATTCAGATTTTAATTTCATAATGAAATGAGAATAAGGTACTTAACGCACCTACAGTCTGTGATTTCTGTGTTAAGTGTAATTGAAGAGAACTGCAAATCTGAAGTAACTCTATTCAAGTCATCTGTGTCCCTACATTTTTATATTAATGAACCTGAAAGTAAAAACTGGACTAAAATGGCCACCATTCCCCCCCCCTTTTTTTTTCTTCTTGTTTCCAAATGGATGTTCACCTCTCTTGAGTCTACTTGTACCTTTCTGAAAATGTGTCCAAAGGCAGTTATTCTCTGCTACTGCCTTGTGTTTCAAGGAAACAGCAAGAATTCGTAGCCCCATGCAATGCACAAGTAAAAAAATTCTTAGGGTTTTTAATGTATTTTACTGCAAAGAGTAGGAGTTGGTGGGTTTGATTTCCTAGAGATCTGTAAGTGGGTGACAAACATCAACAGCACACAAGTACAAAATGTAATCAGTTCTAAGTAATGTTAAGTTTGATGGCTTTGTAATGGAAAATAACTGCGGTGCTTGAAGGTAGCTGACATAGTTTCAGGCCCTCAGGACCTCAGTACAAAAGATGTGAGAAAAGCAGAATAGGACAGGACCTGGGGATGGGGAGTATCTGGGATAGCAGATGTCCAGGGTGGGCACAGGTAAGCTAACTGATAAGTAAAAGGACAGGATGATTGCTATGCTTGAGGTGTTAATAAACCCATTAAGCTGGTGTAAGCATCTACTAGGGTGTATCCCGGACTAGCAGATGTCCAGGATGAGAGCAGTTAAACTAACTGGTAAGTAGAAGGCCAAGACGATTGCTGTCTGTAATGTTCATTAAGCTTGTTGGGAAAAGTAAACGACCCTTAAAGACCACCACATTTTTGTATGCATGCTGGAAACTTTTTGGAAAATGGTGTAATATGCTCAGTGACCATATAAGGATGACCTGTATAGCAATTTGGGGATACATATGAGGAGCTATCCCCCGTGTCTCCCGGCGCCGTAATAAAGAATACCTGCTTGTCAACTGGAAACTGTTGGCTAGTTTGTTCCTGGAGTTTTCTCCGAATCTATTTGGCACCCTAGATGGGACCCTCTCTGCTCAGCTGCAGGACCCACTGAGGACAGGGCTCCCTAGGGCGCGCGGGAGTTTTTCCCGGAGGGACCCCTCGACTCATTCGGATCACTGTGGGAGCAGACAAGGACCATCTCATTAAAGGTATTCTTTTCTTTTATATAGTCTTTAAGATGCAGGGGGCATCTTGGTTTGGTAAATTGGTTTGGTAAGCATACGCATGGTGTGGAAGCCTTCTGTAAATCGAGATAGGAAATCTCGTGGGTAAAGGCGTATACCCGGCTGCTAGCGTCCGTTTGGTATACACCCACAAGAAGCAGGGGGCATCTTGTGGCTTGGGTCCTGCAAGACACAGTGGGTTGTCTTGTAGAAAAGGTCTTGGTTTTACCGGTGTACAATCACAAGAAGCAGAGGGCATCTTGTGGTTTGGGTCCTGCAAGACACAATGGGTTGTCTTGTAGAAAAGGTTTTGGTTTTACTGGTTTACAATCACAAGAAGCAGAGGGCATCTTGTGGTTTGGGTCCTGCAAGACACAGTGGGTTGTCTTGTAGAAAAGGTTTTGGTTTTACCAGTATACAATCACAAGAAGCAGGGGGCATCTTGTGGTTTGGGTCCGACAAGACCCAGTGGGCATCTTGCACTAAAGGTTTTACGTTTTATTGGTATACGCACAAGAAGCAGAGGGCATCTTGTGGTTTGGGTCCTGCAAGACGCAGTGGGTGTCTTGTAGAAAAAGTTTTGGATTTTACTGGCATATGACTTATGTTGTGGCTTGTTATAGTTATGATTTTGGTCTTGTGATTTTGGTATTGGTTACAGACTGTTATAAATGCATTATTTGTTGTCTTTGTTTCAAGTGTAGTAAGATTTTGTTCGTGGGATTTTGGTAACAGACTTTATGTTCTTGTGATTTTGGTGTTGGTGACAGACTTTTATAACTGTTAATTGTTAGTTTGATACAATGTTAGTCTCTGTCTGGGTTGCTGTAACTGTGTGGAGTGTGTCTGTGGGATCCCGTGTGTGAGTGTGAATGCGAGACTGATACTAGGAAATCAGCAGAGTAGAGAGATCTTGAAAAAGAGTCATAGAGTGCATTTTGGCACACTGGAAAGAACTGGGTTTCCTGGGGGCTAGGTAAATGAGAAAACATTGATAAAATATTGTAACCAATGATGGCCTTTGTATACTTTGAAGATCAGGAAAAATAGCCTAAAAATGAAATTTTGAACTATGATACATTGTTACAATTAATATTGGTTTTGAGGGGGCAAGGAAAATGGGATGAAGTAATGTATGCGGATATGTTTTTCACTTTAAGAAACCGCCCCATGTGACAGACGGAATGCGAAATTAATATAGCTCCGACAGATCCCTTAATTTTGGCTTCGGAAAAGGACAGAAAAAAAACCTGAAAGCTAACCTGGAGAGATGTTCAGATTGTGATACTGGGGAAAGATGCTTAAAGTTAAGGAAAACCAAAGGCGAAAGGAGAGGAGCTCGGGCAGCTCCTGTGTTTGAGCGTGGGATGAGTGCTGGGGAGGAAGAGGTGGAGGGATGTCAGGTGGAGGGGGAGTGAGTTCTATGGGACCGAATCGGTGTGTGTGTGTGCTGTGGTGAGTTTTGGACGTTGGAAGTGAGACTGCCCTGGGGGGGAGAGTGCCATGAGGTGGCTACGGTGGCTGAACTGGAACTAGACTGACAAGGGACCTGGGGAATCTACCCTAGCAGATCCACTGGTTAAATTAAAACTAGGGACTAGAGGGAATAAAGTGGAATTTTAGTGGATACAGGAGCAACTTATTCGGTGTTAAATCAGAGGGAAAAGAATTTGTTACAGATGTGGGAGCTACTGGCCATCAAGGAAAAGAGAAAAAAAAAAGAAAAACAAAAAAAAAGAAAAACAAAAGGAAAAAAGAGGCATTCTTTCTGAAACCCTTAAAGTACAAATTGGGAAAACAAATAGGAATGCATAACATTTTTATGCATGCTAAATTCTCCGAAATCTTTATTAGGGCAAGAAGCAACATTTAAAGAAGCCAAAGTGGAATTAAGAGTTAAAAATCAATTAATTGCAGTTTTGAGTTTATCTTTAATTCAACAGAAAAGCGAACAGGAGGACCTCCCTGAAATAGAAGAAATCCTTAATCCAGGTATATCTGTGAGTATGGGCATCTGAAGTTCTAGGTAAGGCAAAAAATACTTTGCCTGTTAAAGTAGAAAGAAAAGGGGGGGGGGGGGAGAGGGGGCTGCCCAATTAGAATAAAACTATCCCCTAAAATTGCAGGAAAAGGAGTTAAAAAATCATTGATTTTAAAAAATAAGTTATTAATTGAATGTGACTTGGAATATAATACTCCTATCTTGCCAGTAAAGAAAAGTTGCAGATTGGTTCAAGATCTCAGGAATCAATAAATTTGTAGAGGATATTCAGTAGTAGCTAATCTGTATACCTTATTGACTAAACTGAATCAGAAATGATTTGCAGTCTTGGATTTAAAGGACTCTTTCTTTTGCTTACCATTGGCCAAAGAAAACTAGAATTTATTTGTTTTCGAATGGGAACATCCTGACACAGTAAGAAAAACCCAATTAACTTGGACAGTATTACCTAAGGGGTTTAAAACAGTCCAATGATTTTTTTAAATCAGTTGGCACTGGAACTAGAATCATGGAAACTACCCACTCAGATGGGGACTCTTACAATATGTGGATGACGTATTAATTGCCACAGAAACAAAGGAAGAATGTGTCCAGTGAATGCTGGGATTATTGAATTTTCTGGGACTGAATGGTTATTGGGTAACCAGACAAAAGGCCCAACTAATCCAAACCCGAGTTTCCTACCTAGGATTTGAAATAACAGGACAGAGAAAACTTGGAACTGCTATTTGGAAGCCATTTGTCAAACTCCACGACTGTCGACCATCAAGGAGCTCCAGACATTCCTGGGAATGACTGGATGATGCAGACTTTGGATTCATGATTATGGTGTTCTGGTAAGACCCCTATATGAGCTGTTAAAAGAAACCCCTCTCTCTTTGGAATGGACTGATTCAGCAGAGGAGGGCTTTAGAAATTTAAAAGCAGAGCTAATGAGAACTGCAGCTCTGACTTCTGGATATGACTAAATCCTTTTGGCTACATTCCTATGAAGAACAGGGAATAGCTTTGGTGGGCCTTACTCAGAAACTAGGACCCTATAAGAGGGCAGTGGTGTATATTTTTCAAAACAGCTGAATGAAGCGAGCAAAGGGTGGCCCGGATGCCTAAGGGCTGTGGCAGCAGTTGTCATGAATACTGAAGAGGCCTGCATATTTACCTTGGGACAAAAATTATTGTACTAGTGTCCCATGTTGTATCAGCATTCCTGGAACAGAAAGAAGCCCACTGGTTATCTCCTTCATGTTTTTTAAAATACCAGGCCACCCTTGTGCAACATGACGATATAGAAATTGTGATCACTAATGTTGCAGGAACAACCAACAGACTATTAACACACAACTGCTTGGCCACTATATGAAACTGTATATTCAAGTCAACCAGATTTGAAAGAAACCTCTGGAACGTGCCCTGGAATTGGCTAAAGACAAAAGGATAAATATTTGGACTGATTCTAAATATGCATTTGGTGTGGTCCATGCACATGGTGCCATCTGGAAAGAACAAGGACCATTGAACACACAGGAGAAACATTAAACATGCTACAGAAATTCTATGACTACTGAAAGCTGTTCAGCTACCTGAGGAAGTAGCGATTATGTACTGTCGAGAGCATCAACAAGGTGAAATTTGAGCGATTCTGAAGCCAAAGAAGAAACTGAACAATCTAAACTCATTCCTTTAATCCCTGACAGCAAACTAACAATTGAGAAATCTAAACCTAGATATTCAAAGGAGGATAGAAAATTGATTGAAGCTCTCAAAGGAGAGAAAAACAAAGAAAATTGGGTTCAGATACCTGATGGGCGAACTGTAATCCCCTATAACCAACTCTGGAAGCTAGTTCAGGAGAAACATGACAAAACTCATTGGGGTAGCAACTCTTTGTATAAATACTTAGATGAACAAATTGAAGGAAGGAATCTATATCATAGCTCAATTAGTGACAATGTCAGCTCTGTCTCAAGAATAATCCTAAAATTGAAAATAGAAATCAAATTGGTACAACTGGGGAGGAAGTTATCTGGGACAGCACTGGCAAATAAATTTTTCTGAATTACCAAGACCAATATTTGTTGGTGTTAATGAATACTTTTTCTGGGTGCCCAGAAGCATTCCCTTGTAGAATAAATAATGCAAGACAAGTAATTGGAACATTGTTAAACAGTATAATACCTTGTTTTGGAGTACCAGAGGCAACTTCTTCCGACCGAGGCTTGCCCTTTAGTGCAAAATAGTTACAAGAAATTAGCAAAAATTAGAAATTGATTGGCAACTACATGTTCCTTACAAGCCTCAGGCCAGTGGGCAAGTAGAAAAGATGATCAAACAGCAGATTAGTAAAATATGTCAAGATATTGATACTAAGCTTTACCACTGGCTCTATTGAGAATTTGAACTAAACCTCGGTCGAAAGAAGCTATCCCATGTAAAATTCTATATGGAAGACCATATCAGCCCCAGTTTAAAGGAGAAAGTCTTCTGGAAGTGGGAGAAGGTTATCTCCTAGAGTTTCTGATCAATCTGGGAAGGCAATTAGAAGAAATAAGAGAATACTGGGGACAAGAGCGAGAGGCATGGATTATCCGACTCACCCTTTTAGATCCAGAGACTGGGTTTATGTTAAGAATTTTTCAGGAGATCCTCTACAGGAGAAATGGAGCAGACCGTACCAGGTAATATTGACCACCTTTACAGCAGTGAAGATAAAGGAGCCACCTTCCTTCAAAAATGAAGAAAGCACCAGAACCAGAGAAGACATGGCGGATCGAACCTTCAGGACCTTCACATATGAAATTGTATCAGTCGTAATTTGGATTTATGTGATAACTGACATACCAGCTTGGGGCCAATATTTACCTGAAATTAATGCAGAATGTTACTAAAGTTAATTGTAGTGACTGTTGGGTGTGTGCACAGTTGCCTAAATCAGGAAAAGATCAGGGCCTTCCATTAATTGGTGTTCCAATTTCCAACACTATCTCATGGACAAATTTAAGATTTGGAATAGTTAATCCTAATTGAAGTAAAGAATATTATACCTGTGCACGAAGATGTATTACACCAGGAACCAGAGTATGAGGTTTGTTTAAATGCCACAGGTGTAAGTCACTATTCAAATCGCAATCACGCTATTAATATAGATGGTATTGTGGTTCAGTGGTGGCCCGTTCCTGAAGGGGAAGGATGGCATTGGTTATGTGGAAAAAATGCTTATAAGACCCTACCCCCAACTGGAAGGGGGCATTCACCTTGGGTGCTGTGATGGCTTTCAGGCTGGGAACTGAGCCACCTTGGAGCCCAACTTGCCTTTTCATGAGGAAGCCAGAGAGCCTAGCCACTTACACCTACAGATGCCCAGTGGATTTCTCTATAGATTGCTAAGTAGGATATTCAGTGGACAACGTGACTATGAAATATTTTCTTAAGGTGTTAGTGATTATCTTTTACTTCTTTTATTGTTAGAGATCTGTTTGAAAAAGGTGTGATAAGCAGCACACCCTTTTTTCCTCTCTTCTGTGAATGTCAGGCAAATTGTATTGCTTTCAATAAAAATCTGATGGAACAGAAACTTAGTAAAATCTCTACTTGTTTTTTTCTGTTATTATTTTCTTTCCTCAAGAGCTCATGCTTCAGTTATTAAGCTTTTCAGAGGAGGTGGAAAAAGAAACAGAAAAAGTTTTGCTGCTAGCTATTTTTATGTGTTTAAATGTTGATAGACATTTCTAATGGAAAGGTTGAAAATATGATTTCTTGCCCAGAAAACACTGTAAAATCATCTGGGAACAGCTCAAATAGAAAAGAATTTATTATATTAGCAGAAAATCTACACTTATCCAACTTCTCCTTCTGAATAAATCGGTCACAGGGAAGTGTGGGAGGATCTTACTGAAATGACACTTATGTCACACAGCCCCAAATTTAATCACTTCAAGACTCCTTTGGTCCAATTGATAATGTACTTCAAATGATGGCAGAGTGGAGAGTCTTCTTTTTCATTATACTTTTGTATTTGGTAACTTGAATGGAAAAATTTTTAGCAAAGCAATCTTATAAGCTTTTAAAATGACAGTTTGGATAGAACTTTGAATATACTCTCCTGTTGAAAGGCAGATCAGGATGCTTTATTGTTATATAGAAATATTTCATATTTCCCAGATGACTTGCTATAGCTAATACATATTTTTAAAAGATCAAATTATTGGTTTTTTATCAGCAATATAGTATCGTTTGAAATGTGAGAGAAAGAGAAATGACTGACTGAAGAATATCATATTCTAGGTCATATTTACTATGTAAACAGGACATAACTTTTGTTATAGTTTTACTGGCTTTGAAAAAATATATACATGGAAATTTAGTTAGTAAAGTTGAGTCTTTTCCTGAAATGCAGCTAGCTAGAATGACAACTTCTTATTTAACAGATTGTTGTGTGTATTCAATTCATGCTATTAACATACATTCTCAAGCCTTTTGCAGATAAATTTGATGAAACAGGCTAGAAAGAATCATTCTTTTTAATAAACACTGACAATAAAAAGAACTCTGCTAGTTAAAAGTAAGCAACATGGTGTGAATGTTTATCAGTTTTCTCCCAGAATGAACCTTCCGTTAAAGTTTTGCATATTGTTATTTCCAAAAGTTTGCTTTCTTTATTAAAAATTTTGGGACAATTTCTAAATTCTGCATTACTGTTATTCCCCATAGAGATGCTCTAGGAGAGTTCAGACATTATGACCAATGGCCATTTTTATTTATCACACAGGAGAGATGAGACAGTCTTCTGTTAGGAAGAATTAGCTGACCTGACTTTTTTCTATATTTATTTATATTTCTGAATGGAAAAGACCCACATAGAAATATATTAACCTTATAGCAGTCCATTTTAACTAATTAAAATTCACTAGTTTTCCAATGAAAGTTGAAACATTTCTTCTTATTAAAGAAAACAAATACTTTTCATTCTTAGACCCATATATCCATTGCTTGCACCTTCACTAAATGTAAAGTTTCATGGTAAGACTTTTCATACGAGTTATATCTATCAGGCTTGTTTTTACCATCTTTTCTGATGATTTTTAGTCATTTTAGAGAATGAAACCAAGGGAAAAATATACTGTTAATTTCTTGCAGAATGCTGGGGGGGGTTCTTTGGGGTTTGTTTGTTTGTTTAATGTGGCTCCCACTATTATACACTGATAAGAACTGAAATTTCGTAGATCATCGCTAAAACACAGACACTTCAGATGTTTTGGGGGTAAAAACTGCTCCAGATTTGCCTTTGATAAAGGCAATTTTCACACACCCAGTAGAAAACACTTCATGCTAGATGCCTTGAAGCTCACACATGAGCTTTAGCTACTTGAGAGCCTTGCATTCCCTTCAGTTTCAACTCTGAGCACCTGTAACTAGGACTGTTATAAATGTGGCTCAAATAAACTGACGAGAGCCAGACCAATGAATCAAATTGGTTTATTGAGCAAGCAACAGCAAGCAAAACAGCGCTGGGCAGCCGGCGAGTCTCCACTCCGCCAACAGCACGCAACCCACTTCCCCCAAGTCACTGGTTTTATACTCTTCTTCATCCGATATACGTGTCACCTCCTGGCGTCCTCTGCGTCTGTGTGACCTGTTGATAAGGGTTCTCATTCTGCCTCCTGGTGGGTGTGGGGAGGAAGGCTTCTTATCTCCTCCCCCCCATACATCGTTTACTTTACTGGACACCTGCGGTCTATAAGCAAAATGTCGAAGTGTCGTAATTTTCCAGTAACTCTTAAGCAAGCAAGATTTGATTAACAAACAAGAATTTACTCATCACAGGACCACCAATAACTGCTCGATACTGCAGATTTCTGTAAGAAATGTAGGCATTACCCATCTCCTGCTTCATGCTTCCCCTGCAGTGAGGAGAACCCTCTGAATATTCTGCATTCCATTTGCTGCAGTTGTTTATCAATTGCACTTAACCCTAGAGAAAAAGCCATCACTCCTGTGACCCCAGTGACATTGCTGGTAGGAGCCACAGGAATGGGACAAGAAGATGACTGATCTTTCTATGGAAAAGACAAGTGTTAGACCTATGGGTGATTTAAATGAGAATTGAGAAGCATTAGCTGCTATGACTGAATGTAGAGTGTAAAGTTAGGGGCATGAGCTAGTACGCAAAGTTATCAAAAGAGCCAGGGAGAAGCTGAGGTGAGGCTATGGGGTACACTTGATAACCACTTAGAAAAGGGGAAAGGTGAAAAGATGGCAGCAATGAGGAACCAGAAGCTGGGAGTAGAAAAGTACAAGTGTCTGGTTAAAGAAACTGGAGCTATCATGAGGCATCTAAGGAGGATAGAAACCAGTAAAGTGAGGAGAGTGAGACCACGGGGAAGACTCAGGAGGCAAAAATTATCATGGGCAAGAAAAAAAGAATAGGGTTTGAAGTTCAGTCTGCAGTATACGCTAATCCCACAGCTAAGAACAGAATTCAGAGTCTTGCTTTCTTTTTTTTTGGCAGTTTCATCCTTTCATGAAGGACTAGACAGAAATATAGTTCACTGCTTTATCAGCTACTGCATTAGCTCACATAACAGAAACTTGTGCAGTGGATCAAAAGCCTCTACAGTGTTGATGATTCACATGGCTGCCAGCATAATTCAGTTTATTAAAAAAATCCAAACTAATCCAAAACAAAACCAAAACAAAGGAAAAACCAACAACAAACAAAGCCAAAACAACCAAACACCCCCCCCCCCAAAAAAAGACCAAAATGAAAACCCCAAACCAACCAAAGAAAAAAAAAAACAAACCCAAGATGCAAAGCAAACAAAAATCACACCTGTGGGAACTTCACACATGCATGCATACACATATAAAATTTTCATTGAAAGAATATTCTTAAACAGACAAAATTAAATTCATCACGTGGGATGAGCCAGAATCATGAATACCGTTGTAAAATTAATTTAGCCCTTTTGTATGTTAAAACCATATATCTGGAGGACTTTTTCCACTGAGTTCCAGGAAAAAAAGCCTGATTGTATTGAAGAGATCAGGACTAAAGATAAAACATGTTGTAGTAACGATTGGGCAATTGCTGCTGGTCTCCTACTTCATTCATGGCAGGAAGCAGTAAACACGTACTGAGGCCTGCTGGTGAAGATCACTCTAATTATATGTTCCTTATTTTCTGAGTGTCTGATTTAAGATATCTGTGGCCTAAATCGAAGAGCTGCTGTGAACACATGGCTGCACATGAAGTCAGTGTGAGCTATGCTGAAATATGTGAATGTTATGCAATATTAGAGACAGACAAGGTAAATCCCAAATCTTTCAAGCTAAACAAGTTAAAAGTAATAGTTCTTTAGACAGTAACCTCTGTGCCTATCAGTCCCCATCTGCTTAGAAAAGCTAAAAGTAAAGCCTTTTATCATAGTGTTGTCAGAACAGCGACATTACTGTTTATGAACAGCGCATCTGTGATCACCCCAAAGAAATATCCATGAGGAAATTCAGTTTTGTTCCTGGAGGCAGAGGACATTGAGCCAAACACTACATAGTAGTTCTTATTAGTGAAGCACTGTGTATTCTGCATAGGCCCTGTGTTACATACAAGGGGGAAAACAACAACAATAAAATGGGTTAGAATGCATAAACAAAATGGACATAAATGATGCCAACCTCTAGTTTCAATCTAGCATTACCTAAACAATAAGTAATTCAATTTACAATGTACTGATGTTATTCTAACTTTGATTTATTTCCTATGTAGAACCCAAATGAAGGTAATGTTATATATCAGAAATGTTCCTTATTTTTTGAGGATTAATTTTAACGGCAGCTACTGTTGAAGGGAACATATATTCCATTATCTTGTGGCTCTGAAATGCACGAATCCTTCACATATTTATGGTGTTAATGTGTGCTGCAGAATCAGAGAGCCAGAGATTGTTCATTATTAAATTCACCTTAAGTATTTTGGATATTGGATATGGATTCTTGTAATTTTATCAAATTTAAAAACTTTGAAAGGGTATTTCATATTTCAGGTAATTTCTTTTCATTAAGTTTACATAATTTAACTTATTTATTTCAAATATTTGCCCTCAGATTTCTATGCTATTTCATAAATAAGCCCTGTGTAAAAAATAAAACCATACAGATTGTCTTGTCTAGCAAAACTGCATTTGCTCAACAGATTACTGCAATAATTGTTCACCTAAAGATAACAAAGTCTGCTCTTGGGAGGATGAGAAACTGTGACACTCAAACCACGTCTCTGTAAGAAGTCTGAAAGGTGAAAGTATTTTGCTTCCATTTCTAGCAAATTCATTAGTCTCACTGGATTCATGGAAGTTACTGGAAAAGTGGATGAAATATGGCCTCTGAATAGGACTCAGTGGTCATTTTATATTTGATACAGGTCAGTTCAGAAGATCATACACAGAGGTACACTCAGCATTCACATCAGTGTTCTGGTTTGAATGTTGCACTTTCTTAGAGTATATGCTGTTTCTTTTTTAGATGCATGTGCTTATTAAGTCAGAAACCCCCAAGGTCTCTTTTTTCATTACTTCACAAATAATGCCTAATATGTATGTATATATATATATATGTTTGTTTGTTTGTTTTTTTTGGGGGGGGGGTTGTTTGGCTGCTTTTTTTTTTTCAGATTAGTTTTGTTCCTTCTCTGTTTTTGTTTTCTATTTCATCAAATATAGTTTGGCAAAAAAAGGTTAACAACTTTCAGCAGTCCTAATGGCAAGGATCAAGGACTTGCAAAGACACGTGCCCTTTATGTTGTCACACAGGTTTTAGGTCTCCTGCAAAGTGTATACGACAAAAAAGTCCCAGAAGCATTGATAACTGATGAATACTCAGAAACCTTAAGAAGTCGGAGAGGCACAATATACGTTCATTCAAATGCATCTGTAAATCATGCATATAATCTTACAGCAGAGCCTTGTTGTCCAGTGCTTTTATCAAAGAAACACTCCCTGTAAGACTGAATTATACAATTCCCACAAGAGTTCTTCTAGTTAAACAAACCACTTAACAAAACAGAGTACTTACATTGTGCTCTAACTCTCATGAAGATAAAAGTTATTCAGTGTTTTTGTGATTCTTGTGGGGAGCAGTTATCTGATAAATATGTGCATTAATGCAGTTTTTACAAATAAGATTCACTAAATCCTTTTGTTTCAGTATTTTAATTGCATGGCTTAACACTTTATCTGTGTGCTTTAAATTATCTGCTAGGTAAAAGCAGCGGGTCGTAGTAGTAGGGGACTCTACACTGAAAGGGACAGAAGCACTCGTCTGCCGGTCTCAAGGGAGGTGTGCTGCCTACCAGGGGCACAGATCAGGGATGTGGAAGAGAGGCTGCCTGCTCTAGTAAGTCCCACGGACTATTACCCACTCCTGGTGATACATGTGGGTGCTAGGGATATAGATAGTAGTAGCCTGGGGAACATAAAGAAGGACTACAGAGCCCTGGGGGAGGTGGTTAGGGGCTCTGGAGCTCAGACAGTCTTTTCATCAATTCTCCAGGATGCAGGGGAGGAGCTAAAAAAACCTAGGAGGATTGGCCAGGTTAATAAATGGTTAAAAGGGTGGTGTCATAGTCAGGGGTTTGGGTGTCTTGTACATGGGACCCAAGCTTGCAGGCCAGGTCTAGTGGGGGCTGGTGGAGCTGGTCTGATGATAAAGAAGGGAAAGAGCAGTTTTGGTAGGAGGCTTGCCAGACTGGTCAAGGAGGCTTTAAACTAGATGTGTTGGGGGAGGGGGGCATCATTCCATTCCAACACACCCAGTCAGTTGCCAGCACCTATAATAAATGCTCGGAGCAATGTAGAGATATCCCAGCTGCTCCAGCCAATGAGCCAGCTTCAGTTGGAGCTCAGCTCAGATGCCTCTATACAAATGCCTGTAGCATGGGGAACAAACAAGAGGAATTAGAGATGTGGGCACGTCTACGGGGGTATGAGATAATAGGCATCACAGAAACATGGTGGGATGGCTCCTATGACTGCAGTGTTGGAATGGAAGGTTACAGGCCTGGCAGGCGGGGAGGGGGAGTTGCCCTTTAGGTTAGGGATAGGCTGGAGAGTATGGAACTCTGTTTGGGGACAGGTGAGCAGTCCACAGAGAGTTTGTGGGTCAGGGTTAAAGGGAATATAGCTATGGGAGACATTACTGTGGGGATCTGTTACAGACCGCCTGATCAAGGAGAACCTGCGGATGAAGCACTCCATAGACAGATAGGAAAAGCCTCACGCTCGCAGGCCCTTGTTCTCATGGGTGACTTCAACCAACCTGACATCTGTTGGAAGGATGGTACGGCCTGGCACAAGCAATCCAGGAGGTTCCTTGATTGTGTAGAAGACAACTTCCTTCTGGAAGTAATAGAGGAGCCGAGAAGGAGAGGTGCCATGCTTGATCTCGTGCTCACCAACAGGGAAGGGCTCGTTGGAAATGTGACTCTCCAGGGGAGCCTTGGATGCAGCGATCATGAGATGCTCGAATTTGAGATCCTCGGGACAGTGAGAAGAGAGTGCAGCAAGCTCACTGCCCTGGACTTCAAAAGAGCAGACTTTGGCCTCTTCAGGAGCCTGCTTAGGAAGGTTCCATGGGATACAGCCCTAGAAGGCAGAGGGGCCCAAGGCTGTTGGTTGATATTCATGGATCACCTGCTACAAGCTCAGGAGTCTTACATCCCAACCAGAAGGTAGTGCAGCAGGAGGGCCAGGAGACCTCCTTGGATGGATAAGGAGCTGCTGAGGAAAATTCGATTGAAAAAAGAGGCTTATAATAAGTGGAAGCAAGGACAGGTGGCATGGGAAGAGTACAGGGATGTTTTCCGGGAAGCTAGGGACCAGGTTAGGAAAGCTAAGGCCCAGTTGGAATTAAACTTAGCTAGAGGTATTAAAGATAACAGGAAGGGATTCTACAAGTACATAGCAAATAAAAAACAGACTAGGGAGAATGTAGGCCCCCCTCAGGAAGCTCTCGGGAGAACTGGCTACACAGGATTTGGAGAAGGCTGAGGTTCTGAATGACTTCTTTGTCTCGATCTTCACTGGCAAAGGCTCTGACCAAACCACCCAAGTCTTGGAAGGCAGATGCAGGGACTGTGAGAAAGAAGAGGCTGTAGGAGAGGATCTGGTTCGAGGCCATCTTAAAAATCTGATTGTGCACAAGTCCTTGGGTCCTGATGAAATCCATCCGTGGGTCCTGAAGGAGCTGGCGAATGAAGTTGCTAAGCCACTGGCCATCATATTTGAGAAATCATGGCAGTCAGTGGAAGTTCCCGATGACTGGAAAAAGGGAAATATAACCCCCATTTTCATGAAGGGGAAAATGGATGACGCAGGGAATTACAGACCAGTGAGTCTCACCTCTGTGCCTGGCAAAATCTTGGAGCAGATTCTCCTGGATGGTATGCTAAGGCACATGAAAATCAACAAGGTGCTTGGTGACAGCCATCATGGCTTCAGTAAGAGGAAGTCCCGCCTGACCAATTTGGTGGCCTTCTATGATGGGGCTACAGAACTGATGGACAGGGGTAGAGCAGTTGATGTCATCTACCTGAACTTGTGCAAAGCGTTCGACACTGTCCCACACAACATCCTTGTCTCTAAATTGGAGCGACATCGATTTGATGGATGGACCACTTGGTGGATAAAGAACTGGCTGGATGGCCCCTGTCGTGGTTTAAACCCAGTCAGGCAACTTGTTCACTCACTCCCAGTGAGTGGCACCGGGCTGACAACAATCGAGGGCCACCCCCTACCCCGGGGCTCTCCCCTTCCCTGCTCCCGGAGGAACGGGGAGGAGGATCGAAAGAGTGCAACTCCTACGGGTTGAGACAAGAACAGTCCAGCAACCAATGTACAACACAAATCACCACCGCTACTACCAACGACAACAATGATAAGGGAAAATAACAAGGGAAGAGAATGCGATACCACCGGCCAAGAAAACGAGTCCCACCCGGAACCCCTGTCCTTCCGGGTAACTCCCAGTTAACCCCCACCCTGGGCATGACATGCTGTGGTATGGAATACCTCCTTGGCTAGCCTGGGTCAGGCGCCGCGTCTCTGCTTCCTCGCAGCTTCCCCTCCCTGGCAGAGCATGAGCCTCACAAAGTCCTTGGTCAGGGTAAACTTCACTTAGCAACAGCCGAACACATCAGTTTCACCACCACTGTTCCCAGGCTGGAAGTCAAAACACAGCACTGCACCAGCTACCATGAAGGAGAAACATGACTGCTACTGCTGAAACCAGGACAGCCGCACACAGAGTTGTGGTCAATGGCTCAATGTCCGGCTGGAGACCAGTAACGAGTGGTGTCCCTCAGGGATCGGTGTTGGGACTGGTCTTGTTTAACATCTTTGTCTGTGACATGGACAGTGGGATTGAGTGCACCCTCAGCAAGTTTGCCGATGACACCAAGCTGTGTGGTTCGGCTGATACCCTGGAGGGAAGGAATGCCATCCAGAGGGACCTTGACACGGTTGTGAGGTGGGCTGATGCCAACCTCATGAAGTTTAACCATGCAAGTGCAAGGTCCTACACCTGGGTCAGAGCAATCCCAGGCACAGCTACAGGTTGGGCAGAAAAGAGATTCAGAGCGGCCCTGCAGAGAAGGAGTTGGGGGTGTTCGTTGATGAGAAAATGAACACGGGCCGGCAGTGTGTGTTCGCAGCCCAGAAAGCCAACTGTATCCTGGGCTGCATCAAAAGGAGTGTGACCAGCAGGTCAAAGGAGGTGATCCTGCCCCTCTACTCTGCTCTCGTGAGACCTCACCTGGAGTATTGTGTGCAGTTCTGGTGTCCTCAACATAAAAAGGACATGGAACTGTTGGAACAAGCCCAGAGAAGGGCCACGAGGATGATCAGGGGACTGGAGCACCTCCCGTATGAAGATGGGCTGAGGAAGTTGGGGCTGTTCAGCCTGGAGAAGAGAAGGCTGCATGGAGACCTCATAGCAGCCTTCCAGTATCTGAAGGGGGCCTATAGGGATGCTGGAGAGGGACTCTTCATTAGAGACTGTAGTGACAGGACTCAGGGTAATGGGTTAAAACTTAAGCAGAGGAAGTTTAGATTGGATATAAGGAGGAAATTCTTTCCTGTTAGGCTGGTGAGGCACTGGAATAGGTTGCCCAGGGAGGTTGTGAATGCTCCATCCCTGGCAGTGTTCAAGATCAGGTTGGATGAGGCCTTGGGTGATATGATTTAGCGTAAGGTGTCCCTGCCCACAGCAGGGGGGGTTGGAACTAGATGATCTTAAGGTCCTTTCCAACCCTAGCTATTCTATGATTCTATGATCTATCAGCAGACAGTGATTGTGGAAATTCCCAACCTTCTAGTTTAAAAGTGCTGCAGGGTGCAGTACTACCCTTTCTTTTGGCTCATTCAGAATTACTTTCCAGTATTCTAAGATGTGTAGCAAGTTGGTTGAAATGAATTGCCAAATCTCTATCCTTCTCACCCTCACTTGTGCCTTTCCTTCTGTTCTACTTTTATACGCTGCCACTATTGCATCATCTCAAAATTCAGATGGAAGCTCTTGCAGGCAAAGGTCGTGACTCCCTGAAAAATCCAATTCGCTTTATTCCCCTCAAAATAGTAATAAGAAATGTACCAAGGAAAAATAAAAAAGAGCTTTACTGAGACATTACTTCTAAATATACCTGCAGTTACCCAGCTTTCAAGGAAATTAGTTTTAATTGGTTAGGATGAATAGGAGATATACCCTGGACAACAAAAAAATCTCTTACAAACTCACAATGAGGACATAAATGAAGAAGGAAGTGCAGCCAGCAGCTCAGCAATGCCTTGCGTGGGGCTGTAGCTCAGAGGTGCAGTCGGTGTGAGTAGTGTGCTGTTAGCAGTCATGACACCTTAGAAACCAGAACTTAGAGCACTATCCTCTGACCATGCAAATCAATATTTTGTTGAACTATGTAAAATTCAGAGGTAGATATTCATCTGATACAAAACTTTCTGTATGCATTAATTTGAGTGGAGTTCAGACAAGTTATGTTTTGAGGATTTGGATTAAGTTTAATCTATTCTTTTGTATGGGGCAATCACCATTGAGTAAAGATTATAATTTGTATTGTATAAATGCATCCGAATATAACTTTTACTGGACTTCCCTTGGCTAATTCTCTTAATGATTTTGAATTTTCAAAGGAACATTTTTAGATTAAAATGGCATGACAATGATGAAGATGCTTTTGTTCATGCTGGCATAGATTTCTGACAACATAAGTTTCTGTATAGAGCTTATAAGTATGTGCAAAGGACTACAGTCCTTTTTGGATAATGTCCAGTCTCAAGTCCAGACATGAAATTCCTTTCAATATATTAGTCTGTGAATATTCCAGAGAGATCACAAAAGTAACATTTATAACTTATGACTCCTAGAAAAACAGAGAAGATAGGATTTGGGGCCTGAACAAAGTTATAGTGGATCAATAGCTCAGAGTTGGGAATTCTGCCTCTCTTTATGTCACTTAGATCACATGAAGAAGATTAAGTCTTTGAGCAATGGGCTCACTCACATTCCTTTATCTTCTACTTTACCGCACTAAGCCTTCACCTTCCATATAACATTTTCCATTCACATAGGTAAAATCTGGAAATAAGTCACCTGGAAAGAGCCCCAAACAAACAGCTGTGTTACATATCTTTCTTAGTTCAACATCTCAACAGAAATCAAACATCCCTGAACATGAGCTGACAGTGCAGTCAACCATATGCTTGGCTGCAACAAAAGGACCGGGGCCAGCAGGTCAAGGAAGGTGATTCTCCTCATCTCTTGTGAGACCCCACCTGCAGTACTGTGCGTAGTGCTGGGGCACCCAACACAAGAGAGACGTGGACCTGCCCAAGTGAGTTTAGAAGAGGGCCATGAAGAAGATCAAATGGCTAGAGCACCTCTCCTATGAAGCCAGGCTGAGGAAGCTGGGTTTGTGCAGCCTGGAGAAGAGAGGTCTCCATGGAGACCTTATAACAGTCTTCCAATACTTAAAGGGAGCCTACAAGAAATCTGGAGACGGAGTTTTTACAAAGGCATGTAGGGATAGGACAAGGGGGAATTATTTTAAACCAAAAGAGGATAAATTTAGATTAGATCTAAGGAGGAAAGCAAATGTCACTCCAGTCTTCAAAAAGGGCAAGAAGGAGGACCCGGGTAACTACAGACCGGTCAGCCTCACCTCCATCCCTGGGAAAGTGATGGAACACCTTATCCTTGGTACCATCTTAAGGCATATCAAGGATAAGAAGGTTATGAGGGGCAGTCAACATGGCTTCACCAGGGGGAAATCATGTTTGACCAATCTCTTAGCCTTTTATGAGGAAATAACACGGTGGATGGATGATGGCAGAGCGGTGGATGTGGTCTACCTTGACTTCAGCAAAGCATTTGACACAGTCTCCCACAGCATCCTCACGGCTAAAATGAGGAAGTGTGGACTGGATGATCAGGTAGTGAGGTGGACTGTGAACTGGCTGAAGGAGAGAAGCCAGAGAGTTGTAGTCTATGGGGCGGAGTCTAGTTGGAGGCCTGTAACTAGTGGAGTGCCTCAAGGGTCAGTACTGGGACCAGTATTATTTAATATATTCATCAATGATTTAGATGAGGGAATTGAGTGTACTATCAGCAAGTTTGCTGATGACACTAAGCTGGGAGGAGTGGCTGATACGCCAGAAGGCTGTGCTGCCATCCAGCGAGACCTGGATAGGCTGGAGAGTTGGGCAGGGAGTAACTTGATGAAATATAACAAGGGAAAGTGTAGAGTCCTGCATCTGGGCAGGAACAACCCCAGGATCCAATATAGGTTGGGGAACGACCTGTTAGAGAGCAGTGTAGGGGAGAGGGACCTGGGGGTCTTAGTGGACGACAGGATGACCATGAGCCAACACTGTGCCCTTGTGGCTAAGAAGGCCAATGGCATCCTGGGGTGTATTAGAAGGGCGGTGGTTAGTAGGTCGAGAGAGGTCCTCCTTCCCCTCTACTCTGCCCTGGTGAGACCGCATCTGGAGTATTGTGTCCAGTTCTGGGCCCCTCAGTTCAAGAAGGACAGGGAGCTGCTGGAGAGAGTCCAGCACAGGGCAACGAAGATGATTAAGGGAGTGGAACATCTCCCTTATGAGGAAAGACTGAGGGAGCTGGGTCTCTATAGTTTGGAGAAGAGGAGACTGAGGGGTGACCTTATCAGTGTCTATAAATAAATAAAGGGGGAGTGTCACGAGGACGGAGCCAGGCTGTACTCAGTGGCAAACAATGATAGGACAAGGGGTAATGGGTACAAACTGGAACACAAGAGGTTCCACTTAAACTTGAGAAGAAACTTCTTCTCAGTGAGGGTGACGGAACACTGGAACAGGCTGCCCAGGGAGGTTGTGGAGTCTCCTTCCCTGGAGACATTCAAAACCCGCCTGGACACATTCCTGTGTAACATTATCTAGGTGTTCCTGCTCCGGCAGGGGGATTGGACTAGATGATCTTTCGAGGTCCCTTCCAATCTCTAACATACTGTGATACTGTGATACTGTGAAATTCTTTACTATGAGGGTGGTGAGACACTGGAATAGGTTGCCCAGAGAAGTTGTGTCTGCCCCATCCCTGGCAGTGTTCAAGGTCAGATTGGATGGGGCTTTGAGCAACCTGGTCTAGTGGAAGGTGTCCCTGACCACAGCAGGAGGCTTAGAACTAGATGATCTTTAAAATGACCCCTTCCAACTCAAACTATGATTCTATGAAAAAATTGCGTAAGTGTTTTTGAAAGATGTTCGTAGAAGGAATGCCTTTTTACAGCCTATCATTTAAGATATGCATATGAATTACTGATGTTATAGTTTTATAGTCATATGGAAATTACAAGAAGATTTGGTTTGTGAATCTTTTACAGTAAAATCCACACAGTACCTGAAATTTGAATTTGAATTTGTAGTATTAATGTCAGCTGGAGAAATCCTACTTTTCAGTAAAGCTAATGGAGATGCAAAAGGCTATTTTTTCATAGTTATAATGAGAAAAAAATATTCCAAATTTATTACTTTAGAAAAACCATGAACCTTAATTTCTAGTTACTCTAGGAACTACTTATCATGGCTCAGTTAAACCATTTCAAGTCCTGTTTTCATGACTGGTGAGATATAACAAGCTTTACCATAAAAGATAAAGGACAAATTAATGATCTTTGTCACCCTCAACTGTTCACTATTATACACAATTTCTTCTAATTATTAGGGAAAGGTTGCATTTCCAAGCTTTCAAAATATGATAATGTCCTAAACTTAAAATAGGCTGAATGATAGTATTTGACATTACTCATAATTTACCATATAAAAACTGTAAGATTAATTAGCAGGTGACCTATGGGGTCTGTAAGTTATGGTCTAGCTGAAATGTTACTTTTGAACATATGATTATTGTGAATCAGACCACCTCTTTTTTTTTTTTGCTTATCAACTCTCCCACACATGCCAAAAATCTCCAGCCATCTCTCTCCTAAAAAACGTTTAACTTGTAAATTATTTATTGGCCCAAACACACAACAAAATGCTACACTCTAGCTTAAGTAACCTTGATAAATTTAGATGAAAATTATACATGCTATATCTTGTATATAAGATACTATTGATAAATACTCAAAATATTTTTTTAGTGAAAAGAAGACTCATTTGTCCCACACTGTCAGCTGTGGCTCCTTTGTCCTGTGATACGGTCAGATGTAGATATCAGTCACCACTGTGTACACTTCTGAATCGAATACACGTCTACAAAATTATGTATTTATATCATATCTAAGTACTTTAATAGTTCTAATAATAGGGCTGCTTTCGGTGCCTCGTTTACTTTTGTAAAAAGCAATGCATTAAAAAAATGATAATTTTGAAAAATAAAAGTAGACTTGTTTATTTTAATCTCCAGTAGTAATGGTGCAGTTTATATGCATATTGCACTAGAATTTAAGGGTGATTAAAGCAGTTTACTGATGATTATAGTAACAAATTTTATGACTGAAAGATAATTATGTTATAAAATGAGGTTGTACTTTTCATATACTTGATAACCAGAAATCTCTTCTTTCCCTAGATTTTATATTTGGTCCTGCTTGCCAATAAATGTGATTTTTTCCAGCTCCTTGCAAAGCTGCATATCAATCAAATGTCAGCACTTACTAGATTAACCACCATGACATTATGGGTAAAGAGGGGAGTCAATCCCTCATCTGTAATGTGACTTGGTAAGTAAGCAGTGACTAAGGAACCACAGAAAAAAAAATTGCATTTCTTCAAGTTGTCTTGATGTGTAATGGAGAAAAAAATTAAAAGTTTTGCTCATTGTAATGATCCGAATTCTGAGTCAATGGACATTTCAGTATAGTCCTGAAGATATCGCAGTATCTAAAGATACTTTTAAACTTAGTATGTTCCCTCTTCAGCCATTGTTAATAATAAGTGGCAATTGTCATCAAGATGCAGTTGAAGAAGAAAAAAAAAAACAACAAAGAAGCAGAGCATTGTCTGAAAACTTTAAGGTTTCAATAAATAATTTATGAAAACAGAAATAGTTTCCTTAAAGTAAATAGCTAGTAAGACTCCAATGTAAGTTAAGCTTAACTTTCTTAAACAACCAGTACATTTCCTATCTTGATTTAATATTCTTGACATGTAAGCACACTTTGTTATCCTATCAAACTGACCCTATTAACTTACCAAGCTGACAATTAGGACACAAATCACATATTTTAATCAAGAAATTTTGTTCTTTAAAAAAAAAAAGTTCACTGATAAAGAAGCTGCATTGAACACATTGTGCAGCACAGGACTGTGAGACTGAAGTCTGTCTGGCTGTGCTGATCACCCACTTAGATTTTCATCCTGGTATTTCCTCCTCAGGTAAAAGATAAATATGTACCATAACATTTTAACTGTTTTGCAATGGACAGAAAGTTCCACATTGTTTAAAAACAATCATGGGTTTTGAATGAGGTACCCAGTGAATATTTAGAGCATTTTTGATCATAAATTCTTCAGGTTAACACTACTGATATTAACTTCCACTATAACATAAAAGCTTTCATCTTGGAGGTAGTGATATATATGCTTGATTTCAAACATATGAAATTGTAATCCACTAGGATAGGGGAAAGAAGCATTTGCTTATGGGTTAGTTAGTCAAAAGGAACATTCAAGTATTTTTAAGGAAAAAAAAAGACTCGTCCTAGTCATCCTAAAAAATACAGAGCGTAGCATTTGTACACATCGAAGGCTTGTAGAAGACATGTTATATGGGTGAGTTTGAGATTGCTTTGTTTAACTCAGAAACTTGTTGGTCCAATCTTGTCTCCTATGGCAACTCATTTCCCTTTCAGGCTCATATTTATTCTTCTTAGCTTATGTTTACTCAGCAGAAATTCCCAGGAAAATTCATATAATTTTAGTATGTTTAGCAGCTAAGGTAATTCTTTTTTAAAATAGCACATAGTGTTTATGTGGTTAATGCTTCAGCATTTTGCTTACAAGTGAACTTGTAATAATTTAATATTAGCCACAAAAGAAGGTATGGAACATTTAAGCCAGACTTTATTATGGTTAGTGGACCATATTATTAAATCTATATTGTTCAAGACACATTTTTCAAATGCTATTGTGTGTTCAGTTGTTCAGTTCCTTATAAAGAACACAATGAATATTAATTTAATTGCATACCATGGGTTTGATCTAGACTTAAACTTGCTAACTGGAGTAACTAAATGCACAACTTTATCCCAGATACTGTATACATGAATTCAAAACAGCAGAAAAAGAATGAAAGAAATGATTGAACTTCTTTTCCTGAGCAGACAACCTGGTCCCCTACTAACCTCATTCACCAGCTGCAGAAAGGGCTACTTTCAAGTGAATTCATGTACCTGATGTAAGTTTCCTGCTCTGTTAGGCAGTTGGCTGAGGACAGTGATTTGGCGTAGAGCACTTTCCTTTGCCCTTTTGACAGCTGGATGCATGACAGCTTGGAAATTAGTGTGAATAATTTCATCTCTGAGAAACTTGGGAGCATTAGATAACTAACTTTATGTCCAATACATGGTCTGAATTTTCAGCTTCGTCTGAAGAAAACACAAGTATTCTTTTTAGGCAAGGCAAAAGATGAAGTAGCTGGATTTTGCCTTAGTTTATACTAGTTTCTTAGGGGTTTCATGTAAAAGAAAATTTGTGGTTTATGGCTCTGCACTGATATATTCTTTCTATGTATATATTTCCTTCTCTTTCCACAAAAGATAGGTATAAAAGGTTATCTAAGTGAATGTTTCTCTTTAAAATTCCTTGGTGCCTATGGAAAAACTTAATCCATACTCTGACCAGCTGAGAACATGAAATTCATTCTTGCATGAGTAGGAATGAAATATTTAGACAATATAAGTTCTGTATCTTATTATCTTCATGTTGGTTTGAAAATGGGACAGAATCACATTTTTAACTTCCCTACAATATGACAAAAGGTCCATTTCTTTGAAAGTTTGTCACAACTGGTGTTTGGCCTAGATTGGATCTGCTGACAGATACTTATCCTACAAAATCAGTCAGCCAACTGAAATGTTGACCATTCCTCAGTGTTTCTATGGAACTCTTACACGTATATCTTCAGGGTGCATTTAATTAAGAAATATATGGGGTTTTATTTAATCATTATTTTTTTGAACATTTTAATTATGGATTAAACAAAGATCAGTTCAGGAAATCACAAGAATAAGCATGATAAAATATACCTTGAAATAAGAAATACAATCACGCTTTGATCAGCTTTATTGGGGCTATAGAAATGTAACTATTGATCAGCCACACAGATCTTTGAATATGTGGATTCAAAGTTAAATGAAAGATTTAGATTTTTAACACATTGTCGTGGTTTAAACCCAATCAGGTAACTCGTTCACTCACTCCCCCCCTTTTTTCCCTCCCACTACTCCCGGAGGGATGGAGAGGAGAATCGAAAAGAATGCAACTCCCATGGATTGAGATAAGAACAGTTTAGTAACTAAGGTATAACACAAATCACTACTGCTACCACCAATAATAACAATGATAAAGGAAATAACAAGGGAAGAGAATACATCATCTCACCACCAGCTGACCGATAAGTTGCCCCCCAAGCCCCACCAAGCACCTACCCATACCTCCTCCAACCCTGCAGTCTCCCAGCCCTTCCGGCTGACTCTCAGTTACATCCTGGGCATGACGTGCTGTGGTATGGAATAGCTCTTTGGTCAGTTTGGGTCAGGTGTCCTGTCTCTGCTTCCTCCTGGCTTCCCCTCCTCCCTGGCAGAGCATGAGGCTCACAAAGTCCTTGGCCAAACCGAAACATCATTGTTATCAGCTCTGTTCCTGAGCCAAAAGTCAAAACACTGCACTGCACCAGCTACCAAGAAGGGGAAAAATGACTGCTACTGCTGAACCACGACACACATTTTTAAAAATTCTTTTTAGTCTCCATCACCTTTATAGCCTTCATCTTTTCGGCAGAATATCATGGGGGAAATGCTTGACAGTTTTGATTGTTACTTCTTAAACATTTACTTAAAATGCAGTAACTGTGAAACAGGAGGAAAAGAAAGCAAGAATATATGCTAAGAAGATACAACTTGCATTTCCCAAAATGCAGAGCAAACTCAGATACCACTTCAGAGTCCTTTAACACTAAGGAGGTTTTCCAAGTAGAGAATATGATAAAGTTACTCAAATACAAAGAAAATTATGACATCCAGTATACCTTATAATGCCTTTTTGTTATGACTACAATAAATTTCTTTTGTTTTTTCAGTAAATAATATCTTAAGGTCTAATCTTACAAACCCTCAATAACTCTGATTTATGTTGAAATTTGTAAAGATCTAAAAATCATATGAATCTTCAAGTCCTTTAATAAGCTATGTAATTCCAATATTTTAAGACAAGAATCCTGCTTTTTACTTACCAAATTAAAGAATGCATCATGTTTTATAAACATAACACATATTTTCCATCCTATTTTCTAGGATGGAAGAAAGACAAATATTTGCCTAAGATGCAGAGAAGAGAAACAAAAACTTATCCTAAATAGTCTTATTTTTCTTTTCAAGATTTCTCAGAAAATGTAGTAACCGTGATCTGATTGCTTATACTCAGTTCCTTTACATATTTTTCTCATGCATTATTCTGTGACAGAATACATCTGTGCTTCTTTCCATATGACTTAAAATCTAAGGAAAAATATTTCAATTGATGTTAAAAAAAAAAAATCCAGATAATTTGACAAGAAAAGAGCAATATATTTCATGAGATTTTGCCGCTGCACAAACCATGATGTATACTTAACCAGAGCACTTGCTATTCCAATCTTTTGCTGTGGCAAATACCAGAGTTTTTACATAGAACTCTGAATGCCTGTGTCACTTGCCCCCATAATACAGAGAAATGTATACAATAGAGGTGAAATCATCACACCTATTTTTTTGTGGGGAAAAAGTCCAGGACTTTAAGACTGAAGGACAGGAGAGCATAAATATGTTAGAAGTAGGTAAAGTATCATAAGCTGGGTCATTATGAAACCTTCCACCCTCACATCTTTTTTATGTTCCTATAAATAAAGCACTTACAAGCTCTGAATTTATAATTTATTTCTTGACTTCTCTCAATTCAATACAATGAGAAATGGCTGATGCTCTCCAATTAAGCACGTGATTAACTTTCTAAAAGGAGAGATTCATAACAAACCAAATGTTATTGAGTTGAAGGACACAGTAATTGCAAAGCATCTAACAGTGGCTTTTTTCAGAAGAAAGCAAACAAAAATTCAGCAGTAGAGTAATGAATTTTGGAGTGACCATGAGCTGTTAAATGAACACAGGTGGCTGTTTCCACAAGAAAGCTGTTTGTAATAGACTTTAAATTAGCAGGAAGGAGATATAAGCTTTAAATACTTCCAAAATCTCACAAGTGTGAAAGACATCATACATCATAACTGAAGGAAGGTGATTAATAATTGTCCTTTACCTAAATGTGTTGCCAGATGCAGATGCACTAACTCTCAAGTGTAAAAAAAGAAAAAAAAAAAACCACCAAGGAAGCAATGTTGCTGAATTGCTCACAGTTCTTCATGTGAACCCTAGGAAGTTAAAAGTGAGCAGAGAAGTGAGTAATTTTTCAAAGACTACTTTGTATTAAGAGCTCTGACAGGGAATCTTAGGCCTGATGATGGAATTTTAGTTTTGAAACATGGCTGGGTTCACTGGTCTGCTTGGCTCAGGTTCTCCCCATGTAACATTGACACAGAAAAACATAACAGCATGGAAGTAATAATACTGACCTGCATTAATTTACCTCATATACTTAAATAATTTGCTAAATTCAGTTGTTAAATTTACTCTTATCATTATTACTCACTACAGAGGCAAATGTTACTGTGTTACTGTTCACATTTTTTTAATATTATGATGTTTTAAATTAGATAAGCTATTTTTTTTTTTTTCCAGATTCTTTGACTTTCTTTGTTCTCTTAGAATACATTTGGAGACATTTCTGCAAATCTGTCTGGAAGAAGAATGGAGAAATTAAGTCTTCCTGTCAACAAACAGAAGCAGATGACAGACACAGCCCATAAGCTTCAAGGCAAGGCTGGGCACTGACTACAATGGCAAGTAGGGATTCTTTCATTACAGGAATCATGTCAGGAAAAAAAAATGGTGTTATAAGAGAAGGATTGTGAAGTTAATAAAAATTTGAAGACACAAAAGTATTGTGTGTCACACTAGCTTCCTGAAGCTCCACTTTGTGGCTGCGGTCATGACCACTTCAGGATCAGTAGCGCACCACTGCTCTACTGGAAAAGTCTAGTTCAGAGGTGTGCTCAAAGGAGATCAATGGCTATAATGATGCTAGACTACTAGGGTAGTTTTCTTAAACTCAGGTATACAGAGAAAAATCCCTGCTTCAGGTCTTGCTTTCAAAGTGAAAGATATCTTGTATCTATTTTTTCTTTTCTTTAAGACTCTATCTGTAGTTTTATATTTGCAAGTAGTTTTTTGCACTTTCACAACCAGAAATGTTGTGATATACATATATGACCTACCACTTCACATCTACTAATTCAGATACTGCATATTTTATTAATGAAGTATCAGATTACTCAAAGGATGAAAGATTAATTCAACATTTTGTTGACATTTTAAAGATATATAAATGGACATTACTTGCCTTTTTTTATCTCTCTTAGTAATTAAACTTTTTTACACTTCATAACTGATACATGAATTAATTACACAAAATGTAATCAGTTAAGTGAAATGGTCTCTGGGTTTAACATGTACCATCTTTTGTTTTGTTCTCAGGGTTTATGATACACATATTTCTTCAGCTGTGACTTTATTTGGCAGTTATTGTATGCATCTTGAATTTGTAATATTACTTAAACTAAGAAATTCGTTGTCAAGTGAAAGCTTCCACCTGCTAGCTATATTTTTAGGTAATTTTCTTAACAGCTTCTTTATAGACTTCAAACTAGAGTCTATGTAAGTAATATATGGGAAAAGTAACACTCATATTTTACAAAACTTTTAATACTAAAAATGTCTATTAACAACAGTAAAATTTATGACAGTTTTCAAACTGATATATGCCTTCTCAAAAGCAGACTGTGTCAAGGTGATTGTTGGAATTAGCAGAAGGTATTCAATTGAGCTTGAAATTTGCAATGGAATAAACAAAACACTGTTTTTTTACATTAATAAGAACTGCCAAGGACTTCCATCTCAATTTAATTAAATATACCTCTTATTACCTGTCCCCACAGTTTGATGTTGGTAATATTAGTGTTAGCATAGGGCTGGACTGAATGTTAGCCTGATTCAATATAAATCCTTTTTTCTGAGTTATCTATTGCTATAAATTAATATAATCTTGTAGAAAGGACTAAAGCTTTCTGCTGAATCCTGAGAAGTGCTTCTGCATTCTATAATGATGTCCAGTGCTGATATGCTCTGACAGCTTTTACCTGGAAGGTTTCAACATACAGAGTTTTCAAATCAACAGCTCCTATGCATTTTATACAGATCTTCAAATTCAGCTTTTTAAGAAGGATGTATCAGAATCCATGTAAATCTGATTTAAAAAAATTATCTTTAAAACAAAAAGAAAATACTAGCATGTAATTTACATTCCCTGCAACCATTTCTGTTCAGGACTCACACTGTATTTATCCTCCAACTAGATATAGAGTAAATGAGTGACCTGGAAAACACTGAAAGAACAGAAAACTTTTTTGTAAGTAAATGAAGTCTAGTATACATGTTCTGTGGCTGAGGACATTTTAGAAGAGGGTAAGCTCTCCTTCTTCACTGCCAAAGGCTTAAATAAATTCACCAGTTGCCATAAATTATAACTTTCCTAATTTTCACTTAGTAAAGAAAGTGATAAAACAAATGTATTACATCTTACCTTAGTAATATTGCTCTTTGTGAAGTGTCTCTTCCCTCATCTTCTGCTAATTCCCCCTTCTGTGTGCAATTGAAACAGGGGCTGTCTAATCTGGTTGTGGTCCACCAAAGTCAAGAACTGGCCTCAGGGCTTGTTCAGACAAAATGGTTCCTAAATGTCCTTTCAAGAATTCATATACAGGTCTACTGCTGCAGTCCTAAAATATTACTGAAAATATTCCTTGAAAATTCTTTACTAGAATTCATCAGGCAGGGACTTTACTTGCTCTTCTAGAAACACAGTATTCTAAGATAGATTTCACATCTTGATTTCATCACTGTTATGCAAACTTGTAATTATTAGAATATATTTCCATTCTCACACCCACTTCCATTAAGCCTTCTCAGAAGACTGCTTCTCTTAAAGCAAAAAAGATCTGAATTCTCAAAAAACTTAGATTTCAGATTCATGTTAGCCTGCCTTAGAAAAAACTGTGGGTAAAACATTAAAGCAGTTTCTTGGTAGCTCGTTTTGAGATAAGCCCTGGTAAGCACTCTTAGTGCTTATGATGAATTCCTGGACTTCACTACTGTTGGTTTAATTTATTATTGGTTGTTTTAGTTACTTCTTTTAGTTCTTGCCAGACATTTGTGGCTTCATAACTACACAGAATCTGAAGCAGACTGAAAGTTGTTCTATTCTACATCTGCACAATACAGTCAAATAGGTATGACCTGGTGCTGAGGACTTGATGTCTGTACCATACACACTTTGGGGATGAGTGGCATGTTATTTTGTGCTAGCTGTAAACTGAATTTACAGACTAAAGACCCATCTTCTGGTTTAATTCCACTCCTGGGATGCACTGCAGCGCAGATCAAAGCACAGTAAGGAGGAGTGATTGGTAAACTTTTATAATGAGTAACCCTGACCTCAGCTAATATATTGAGTCATAAAAATCTCTATTTCGAGAGTATGAGAATTAAAAATGAGGTCTGAGAAAGCAAAGTTTTCTCTTTCTCATTTCTAGGGTATATTTCACCTATAACAAAATGGCTATGTCTTGTTCTCATATATCACTATGTAACTCATGGACCAAAAGGACATCCTGAATTTTACCTCAAGAAGAGAGCAAAAAATATCAGTAAGCAATAAACAAAAGTTGCATTACACATTTGGAGTACTTGAAGGATTAAGACGAGTTCTTAACCTTAGAGTAGGCTTCTGTACTTTTTTCATCAAGGCACCCTTAAAACATATTAATGTCTTCACTGTCAATGTTATATTGAGATGAGCAGTTAGTTCCAACTGTTGATGACTTGGAAAAAAGTATCCAATATTTTAGAATTGTGTTTCTAAGATTCCAGAATACAAGACCTGACTTTCAGAAGTCACAAGTCAGTGAAATCTGACTTCTGTGAATGAGGATATTTGTTCTCGTAATTTCATGACTATCTAACAGTTAGTACCCTGTTTTGGCATATAGATTTGTAAAATCCTTATCAAGTCCTACATCAAAAATATAATTGCCCAATTAATAGTCAATATCAAACTTAATGGCTTATTGGCGTAAAACCCAGCAGGGAGGAGTTAAAGATCAGTGAAAAAGATTAAGATAATAACTAATAATCCAACTAAGTCTGACCATTTAGGAAAAAAAAACATGGTATTACGAAGAGAATCAGTTTGTCAGAGGGATTTCCAGAACTGAGAGTGCAAGGCAAATTAGGGACAAAAGTCGAATATTGCAAGCTTTAATCTACTGGGAAGCTTAAGTGATCTTATTACCTATGATAAGCTGGATCTGCTGGCATTATATGACAAATTTGGGCTGAAAGCACTCATGAATATTTTTATTTTTAATTTGGGAAAGATTAGTCATGAGATAAATAACAGTCACTTGAAAATTTAAAGCATAACTGTCTGTTTTGAATACATGGGTGGCACTGGTTTGTTTATAGTTTGGAGGTTTGGTTTTTTTTGGTGGTTTTTTTTTTAATGTTAATGTCTAATACTACTATTGTTTGGGTTTTTTCCCTAGCTATCAGCTTCATGACATGCAAGCATCACAACTAATTAGCTATTGTGGTCAAGGAAAGCCTTCATGAGTATAGAAGATTGATTTCTGGTTTACAAGAGTTATGTTTGTTTTTAATGTTTGAAGATCATAGAATCTTCAAACTCAGGTTTAAGTTTAGGTTAAGCTAAACCTAAAGCTCAGGTTTAAGCATTTGTATTCTTAGAGAAAAAGCCTAGATTAAAAATGATTGCCAAAGTTAAGAAGCACAAAGGTATTTTTAAGCACTTCAAAATAAAATTAAAGATCTTTTATAACCTAGATTATCTAGCCACTTATAGAATCACAGAATCATAGAATAGTTAGGTTTGGAATGGACCTTATGATCATCTAGTTCCAACCCCCCTGCCATGGGCAGGGACACCTCAGACTAAAGTATATCACCCAAGACTCCTTTCAGCCTGGTCTTGAACACTGCCAGGGATGCAAATTCAAGACATTTAGTCAAAAAGATGTAGTTTGAAACGTGTTTTGGGTTGGGTTTTTTGTTTGGTTGGCTGGTTCGTATTTTTTTACTTAATTTTTGCCCTTGGTATTACTTTGTTTTGTTCACAGTAATAGCAGTATTCAAATAATACTTTACTGGCATGTTGCTATTACTGATCATCAGGTTATTGACGTAGTCATTGTAACTGAATGATTCATATTAGAACTTGCCAACTGTGCCTTTAGGTGGATTATCATGAAACAGGCATAAATCATTCTTTATCCAGAATAAAAGTGTTTATTCATTGAGTGATCAAAAAACTACTGCATTTTACATTGCTCTTTATCTTAATCCAAATTCAGCCTCAGATGCTGACAAAAAATTCAAAACATTCTTGATGTGTGTTGCCATTCTGCAAATAATGTGTCCTTTTTTTTGTGTTGATTATTTTAATAGACTTGTGGGAAAAAGAAAAATCAAATCACTTTCTATATGGCCTATGCCTTCTAGTAATAAACTAAAGAATAGACCAGAATGAAAATACAAACATGAAAAATGCAGAAATCCATTTCTCCCACATGCAACCCAGGGCACTTAGAGCACACACATTAATCAAAACGCTCTTTAGAACATTGCCAGTTTTATATACATTAAAAATTCAAGTTCTGTTTAGCACAGACATTTCTTCAGATGCTTCAGTAGCAGCTGAGACCCAGTCTTCATTATATGAAAATCATATTAGGAAAGTCAGGAAATAAACAGTACAAAAGAAGGTGCCAACAGGAGACCATTGAGATGAATATAATTTTCCTCCAGATGGTAATTTCAGGTTAGGATAAAAGCTGAACTAATTAAAAAAAATAAAACAAGAGCAAGATTATTGATGCTTTTTCTGTTGATTAGAACATTTGACTGGAGTCATAAAACAGATTTATTAAAAATTATATTGCTTATGTAGTGAAAATTTTGAAGACATCAGTCTTCTCAAGTTTAGTTAGCTAGTTACTTTGTTCACCTTGGGGGCAGGGGAGGGGAGAGAAGGGAGCAGAGGAAGGGTATCAAGAACATTAATGTTATCTTCTGTCTAGATTGATAAGAAAAAACAAAAATTAAAAACAAGGCAATAGTTTTGGTTTTGTCAGTACTTTCATGAAGTTTAAAAAAAAACTCAACCAAACAAAAAGATGAAACTATTTTGATGTTTAACCTGTGTCTTGTTTCTTACAAACTTACTTGAATTTTTCTTTAACTAACTGAAATAAAGCCTTAGCATTCAAGGCCAAAACTGCTCTCCTCATGCCCATTTAGATTTTGACTGAAGTCTATGTAAGCTTATACAATTCATAGGTCTGATGTAACTGATCCAAAGTTTCATTGAATTAATAAAAGAACAATAATGTAAAAAAAAATTGATCCTGGCTTCAACTGTTAGCTGAGGAACAGATTTGTCTGTCGTATCTGACTTCATGCTTTATTCATAAGAATTCCCAGATAAGGCAAGAAAAATGTAATGACAGAAGGAACATGGGATATTCTTGTCTGACATGACAACACAGAGACAGGACCTCAAGAGTTTTATCCAGTACTACAATCTGTAATTCCCTCAGAGGGTGAAAAAAGGCAGATGTGAAGAAGGTGCTAATAATTTTAGCACATACTCACATGTGACATTTGTTGTCAGTTATCTTCTATACTAAATGCTAACTGCTTATAAATGGGGTGTCATTGATTCAAAAGGCAGGGCACAGATAAAAACAGACAAGGTGTGTGAGTTGTTGGCAGTAACTATATGCTACCAAATTTATGTACATAGTCTTTAGGAAAACTCTAGAGAAATACAGCAGCATCAGTAAGTATTATGATGCTTTTTCATCTTACTTTTTTCTGAACAAGGAAATTCAACCTGAATGGCAAATCACTGAATTATTAACTTTAAAACCGCTTCCTTTTTATCTTCTCTGACCCCCACAATCTTACAGACACACATCCTTTACTTAACTGAAAATCCCCACCCCTGTCAGCTGATTAACACCTAAAAAGTCACCCTTTTAAAACTTTCATCCATTCACATACACTTTTAAATATTTTCTGTATGAAAAACCAAACTTGACTTCTCTTTCATTTCCTTTCTTGGTGCTTCTCTGTTTCACCCTAGCCATTTTGCCACAGGCAAAAGTCACATGCATTCAGTTGGGGTTGAGACAAGTGGTAGTATGCCATCAGCTTGACAGGTGTTGTTAACACAGGAATTTACCACTCTTCTGTTAATTAAAACTAACTCTCTACAGATCTTTCTTGTCAACAGGGTCCCGCAAATATTTATTTCGTGCAGTGAGGAAAAGCAAGATGCTACGATCAGTCTTTCTTCCTTAAGATATTGTCTTGGGTGTCTGTGTTGGCACCTCTAGAAAAGTGTAAGAAAATGCAAAAAGTTGCCCAGGAGTGAGGAAAAAAGTGTGAGAAAAGGCCCTGTGAGCACAAAGGAGAGATGAGGAGGGGAGGAGGAGGTCTCTACGTACTGGAGCAGAAATTCCCCTGCAGTCC
Organism: Pezoporus wallicus; assembly: GCF_028554395.1. Taxonomy (NCBI): domain Eukaryota; kingdom Metazoa; phylum Chordata; class Aves; order Psittaciformes; family Psittacidae; genus Pezoporus; species Pezoporus wallicus. The sequence continues at coordinate 360,532 of NW_026635941.1, forward strand.
CTAGAGAGACCATGGTGGAACAGATATTTCCCTGAAGCTGTGCCAGAGCAGATATCCACACAGGAGCCCGTGGAGGACCCTTGGCCAGAGCAGGTGCATATTCTCTGAAGGAGCTGTGGCCCATGGGGAGATCCCACAGTGGAGCAGGTTTATCCTGAGGGACTGCAGCCCATGGAGAGCCACTGGAGTAGAGGAAAGGTGTGAGGAGGAAGGAGTGGCAGAGAGGAACTGACATGGACTGACAACAACCGCTCATCCCAGATTTCCCTGAACTGTTCAGAGTGGGAGGAGGCAGAGTTGTCAGGAATGAGAGAAAGAAGTTGAGCCTATGAAGAAGGGAAGGGTGGGGGAAAAGTGTGTTAGTTTTTGTCTTTGTTTCTCATAATCCCAACTCTATTTTCAATAGTCAATATATTATATTAGTCTTCCCCAAGTCAAGTCTGTTTTGATAGTGAAAGTAATTGGTATGTGATGTCCCCGCCTTTATCTTCACCCATAAGTTTTTCCATCTTAGTTTCTCCCCTGTCCCATTGAGGAGAGAGAATGACAGCAACTGGATGAGATCTGGCAGCTAGCCAAAGTCAACCCACACCACAGAGATATAAGAAGCAAAGAAATGTATCTCACACGTACACGCCAATGTCCTTCAGAGCACACACAACTTTACAGTTCAGCTAAAAAGTATTAAAAAAAAATCTTATTTTGAATATTTGATACTTGCCTCTATAATACACATATGCTGAAGGCCATCATACATTACAAAGGCTTATTTTGTTTTATAAAAATATTAAAGTAGAACATATGAAGCAAAAAAACAATTTGTGCAGCTGATGTATTTGACTGATGTAGTTGATATAATTGCAAGGTATCACATTTAAAGTTTTAAAATAGAAGGTTATCAACAAGATTCCAGTGAATACTTATATTTAGTGTTTTTTTTAATTCCCCAATCTCACATTCTCTCTCTGTTCATGCATTCATCATCTATACTATCAAAACGCTACAGTTTCAATACACTTAAATGGCATTACATCTGTGGTTTGTCATGGCAATGAACACATGTTCCATTTCAAAACCACATAGTTTTCATTGTCTGGTGATAGTCAGAAAGCGTAGTATTTGAGGAATATTGAGAAAGCATAGTATTTGAGGAGTATTGAGCTGTCAGTCTATATTTTAGTGTTTTCACTACTGTGTAATTTATCTATGCTGTTTATAAAGCTGCTCAGTAATGCTTCATAAAAATACCAATCTCCAAAGATGAGACACTACAATTTTTTGAAAGAAGATAACTGCAAAATAAATGCATATAGAGGTAAATATTTTAGCAGTTGATTCAGTCTTCAAATTTTAATGCATATTGTTACTTTGCTATTTAGATTCTTTCATGAAATTTACTTATAGTTTCTAATACTGTATACTCATCAAATACATTGATAGATATAAGCTAATTTAATGTGTTTAATAAAAACTGTCTTCTCATACAGAAACATGTACTACGTGTGAGGCTCCTCAGGTTTCTGGAATATCTAGTTTCTGAAGAAACTGAAACATTAGGTCCAGTGTTCACAGTAACTGGCAAGCCACCTTTACATCTCTCTGCATTATAAATTAAGTCATTTGGTTACTTCCAGGGAAAATGGTCTAAAGACTTAACACATACATGTATGGATCTCCCCATCATATTGAAGGAGACATAAAGGTTACCAATTATCACTGATACCCAGTTGTATTAGTAGTTAATAAAAGAACGTAATTGCAGTTGTTTGATGACATGGGGCCACTGTCAGGCAGCTGAGACTGTTAATGTACCTGTTAATGCCCATCTTGGTTTTGGGACAGGTAGTCCTGCAGGGAGATCTAATGAGTTCTCAAATTCCTTCCTGAATTGCCAAACTTCGCAAATCAAGAGAACAAAGTAAACCAACTCCAATGTCCATTGGAATGGAACAATGAATAGGAGGTCCAGGAGCAGTTTTCCAGTTTTAAACTGCCTCCACATCCCTGCCAGATTGTTGTGATCTTACATTATAAATACACTCTTACATGGAGGATTTAACTGCAGAACCTCTGACACTGTGGTGTGATAAACTCTCATGAACTCTTACTGTTGGCCATTTTCAGTGTGCACACTGATTTTTAATGATCTGATCCTGAGAAAAATTGAACATGTTCACCTCCTTCTAATTCTAATTCTCAGCACCTATAGATCCTGTTTCCTAAGCAACTATCCACCAAACTTCTGAGGGAATCATAGTGAAAAAGCAACAGTGCAACAGACATGTCCTGAAGATATGAATACTGATTTTTGGCTCTGAAGTGTTCTGTATAGACAAAAGAGGAGTTAGGGGAGTTTTCACTTTGTTTTGATCAACAATCAGAGGCAGATTCACCCCTGAGGGGCAGTAAACTGGAATAACCTTATCATTATTCTGTAAGGTATTGGTCACCACTTTTGTTCCAGGACTGAAGCTCAGTAAGAGTATGTGGGGATTAGGTGTTACTGATTACTCCATTCCCAAAAAAACTGACCAGTGAGGATGTAGACATTTCCTTACAGAGAGGAAATGTGTTAAAACCTCATACATCAGTCATTTGGACGTCAGAACAAGGATTTTAGAAGTACTGAGAATTTATAAGCAAAGTTCAAGTCATGATAGTCTTGTTCTCCAGAAATTCTACAGCACACTGCGAGTTAATCTTTAAAGCACCCCAGTTTGGATCGTGTGAATCCAGACCATTACAAAACACTGAGTATTCCAACCTCTGTAAGAGACTTGGCATCTGTCAAATTAACAGATTCTTTACACAACATATCTTCCCTACAAACAGGGCAACAGGGAAATACAACATCAAATAATCATTCAGGTTCTGGTTCTTATCCCATCATTGTACAGCCCTTCCTTGTCCAAAAAGGATGCATTACATTTACTCAATGTCTGGTTTAGGGTTCACAATATAAAGCTGTTCCTTTTTATTTAGGAAAAATAGGTGCAGTTTGCGCCACTTCCACTCACAGAAGACAAAATGACCAAGAAGAATGTCAGCACTAGCAGTTGTAGGTGCAGAGTCAGTGTTATAATTGTTGATGGTGTCTAATACTGAAAATATCTGCAGCCATTATATCTTTATTAGGTCTGCTTCCAACTTTCACGTACCTAAAAGCATGAGCTGAATCATCTTTTGTGAGGGCAAAACTTAGCCTAATATTTTTTCTCAGAGCAAAATATTAAAAAAAAAAATCATTTCTGATTTTTTATTAGAGATCAAAATTAAGCCCTTCGAAAGCTGAACGTATTAGAATTATAAACATCTCCAGTATATGTATTTTCTGTAGAACAGAGACATAGTTGCAGGTTTTCTACTTGTCTATTGTAGTAACAAAAAATTTGATTTAAAAAATTGCAGCTAATAGAACTGCAGTGAAGAGAGAAACAGGAGCCATAAAACTACTGCTAATGTTTGACCAGATGATAGATTTAAAAAAAAAAAAAGAAAAAATCTGAATTCAAATAAAATGATTTATTATAAAGTTATCTATTTTTTTCCAGAGTGACGTAGTATCTGCCTTATTTTATTTTTTCCCATAACTCTGGGAACAACTTATACCTACCCTTCAGTGACACAGAGCTTTGCATTGTTATAATTCTATTTGCATGCAATTAGGCAGAAAGTAAACCTGTGTATATGTTGTTGGCTGGAAGATGTAGGACAGGCAGAGAATATTTTTTCTTGAAAACTTCAAGTATCATGTGCTTACAAATATAATATGCTTTCTCCTTTGTTAAATTGTATCAAGAAGAAAATTAAGCCCAAGTCAGATGTCCAGCTGTCTGGCTCAATCACCTTTTCAGACACTTAAAGACTTATATTTTTTTTCTATTTGCTGTCAATCAACAGCAAATACTTGCATAGCCTTTTGTTAGTCTAGTCCCCTATCCAGCAAGGCACTGCCCTTTGTTTTAATTATGAGAACAGTTTCACTGAAGCTCATATGTTAAGCTCTCTGCAGCACCAAGATCTTAGTTTGTAGGGTAATTAGTTTGTTGCCAAGCAAAATAAATTCTTAATAGATGCTCTTCCAGAACATGTCACTGTATTAGGCAGAGTAAGAATGGGATTAACTTCATTGGAGTCTTCAAAGGTGAGTTGTGCATTAAGTCAATCCACACAAATGGTTTCTATCCATAAGAAGAAACAAACATAGCTTTCAGGATGTTAACTGGTCTTGTTGCCTTCAGTGACAAGGTGTGTATAAAAAAAGTCAAGAACATATGTGGGATTTCCTGAATCAGGTCAGCAACTTTAACTATCATAAGGAGAGAAAACATAGAAAGCTGTAACTAATAATAAAATGGAAATAGATTAAAAGTGGATTTTTACAGCAAAGATATTTTTGCACAGGACAATACAGATTTTTATTTTTTCTGTGGAATATCTCACAGAAATAGAGTATACGAAATAAATGTATCATCCAGTTGTACACCACTCCACAAGCCAAATATATATATGGAAAGGAATTCTGTTAACAAAAGCTTCTATAACTTGAAAAAGCAGAAGTAAGGGCAGAAACTAGGACAGTGATATTAGCAGGCACACTCCTAATGGGAAGTTGTCAACAAGACGGGGATGGGTTTGTAAAAATAATGAAAGACTATATTTTAATTATTTGCAGATATTTTTGTGTTTAAAAAAGCATATAGATACGTAAAAGATTGTTTATCAGATCTCATCATTGCAAGTCATGTACCATCTCTAAACCACACACACAGAGTTCTTGAGTATGATACCCATCATTCTGCCTGAAAACTGAGGTTGCTGCCATTCTAATGCAGGGGACAGTCTCCTCAGTTGCATAAATTTAACCATACATCCATTCGATTCTTGCTTATAATTTAAAACCAAAACCAAACAAACAAAACCAAATAAAAATAAATTACAAAAAAAAAAATCAAACAACAACAACAATAACAACAAAACACCAAGAAAAAAAAAAAGAAGCCATCACAATCTTTGTCCTTCCAGGTAGGGACCCAAAATTTTTATTGCTTTCTGTGTATACAAAACACAGCAATGGCTTCCTCTCAAATGAAGTACAGTATTTTGTTTTCCAATATAATTTATTATTGCTGCACTGATAGTCTGTTGGATTTTTATATTACTGTTAGATTATTTTGTTATTTGTCCACACTGTGTTGTTGCATTTAGTTAGTAATATTTTTCTGCGAAAGCTTCTCAAAAGCCAACTGAGCAGTATAAGTATCATCATAATAAAGTACTGTTTTTTGAGAAAAGTTTTATAGCAGGCAGGAATCACACGTTTATATGCAGATATGTATCCTTACAATGCTATCCTATGCAAGTTATTGTACTTAACAATAAAAAAAACCAACATTTCTATTAAAAACTGCTTGTACACTGTAAATTGTATGCTAAACAAGAAGCCCCAGTGAACTAGACACTATGTTAAAAGCACACAGAACTTCTACCCGGATTAGGCATAATCACAGCTTTAAAAAGTAAACAAAGTTTCATGCACAAGTGCTCAGATCCTTCGAGCCTGCCCTGGCTGACAGAATACTTTGTTCCTTCTGTTTTTTCTCAAACTTCTTTCAAGATAGAAAATCAGTTAGCTCAAGAGCAGGAAAGTATTCTATATTATGTTTTTGCACTTGCTTGAACCATTTTCTACTCCCAGTGCCAAACGATCACAATTCCCAGTTGTTTATTTGATTTTAACCACACAGTTGCAGCCTCTGACCTTTCATAAGACTTGTGATTTCAGTCACTAGGTTGCAAGACCCAAGTTACAGAATTTGTTACCTCTAACCTACATCAACACCCATTTTCTCATTACCTTCAGAATTTCCCCTACCTTTTTTTTTAAAAAAAATGACCACATTTTGTTCTTACTGCCTTGGTGGACAGTGTAGCTTTCTCATATCTCTGGATTCTAGGAGGCATTCATAAAAGAGCATGCCAACATGCATGGGGTGAGAGAGAGACAAGTTCACCCTGAGGAAGCCTCAGAAGGAAAACATAGTAGGATGCATCAAAAGCAGTATGACCAGCAGGTTGAGGGAGGTGATTCTCCCCCTCTACTCAGCTCTGGTGAGACCACATCTGGAGTACTGCATTCAGCTCTGGGGCCACCAACATAATACTAGTTCTAGGGGAGATACGAAGGAGGGAAGTCTTTAATCATCACACAAGAATAGACATGCTGAAAGGAAGTTTATAATTTGCTTCAGATTTGAGGTTCAAATATCGGGAATAATTTTTTTTTTTTTTGTTAAAATATGTAATAGGCACCCAGCTATTAAATTAATTAGCTTTAGGAACATTATTGAGCCAGAATTGGTAATCAAATAGATAGAATTTAGAAACATCTTTAGTACTATAAAATTTGGTTATAATTATGAGGAGTTTGATGATTGCTCAGCATTTATAACTAGCTTGTTGATGTTCTGACACTGCCGACTCATTTTTCTTTTAGTTAAATAATCACAGCTCAACTCTGAGGATCTATTTTCTTTATATTTTTAGCTTATTTAATAAGTTTAGACATATTGTGTAAAATGACAACACAAATATTTCACAGAACAAGATTTTTACAAAGCTGCGAGGATCTGGGGCCATACAGGCAGATGACAAGAAAGCTAGATTTGGCAGTTCTTTTTGAAGGATGATTAATAAATAATCCATTAAGTTAGGTTTTAGAAAATGGTTGACAATATAAGGAGAATCAAGGAAAATTGTCATAGGCGAAAAGAGGGAGAAGGATTTAAAATTTTACTTATCCCATTATGACTGGCCAAGATCTCACAAGTTTTCGCAATTATAGAAGAAAAATTAGCTGAAGTTTGCATCTCCTTTGTTTAAACACAGAGTTTATATCTCTTACTTTTGTGGTCCAATGGTTGTGATTAGATAATAAAAGTGACTGTTCTGGAGAATCTCATCACTTAACCTAACCATCACTACTTACTAAGATCAACTATATCAGGTGTGTCCCGCATCTTTTAAGTATAGGAAAGTTTATGAGATGTTTTGATTATTTATTTTTTTTTTTCAATTTACCTACATTCTCGTTAAGAGCCTCACGAATGGGACTCAAGACTTTTTCAAGCAATCAGTGTAGGGAAAATCTAACAGTGTTGCTGTCAATCTATGTTTAACTGCTGCTTTTAAAACAGCTGAGTGGTAAGACTCATGCATGCTATCAATAGAAGAAAAAAAAATCATAAACCAAGGCAAATAAATATTTATTCCAATGCCAAAATGAAATCAGATTTCAGTTAGTTCATACTAACTACCCAGCTGAACATGAAACTCGTCATACAAAAGCTGGATACACGTAATCCATGCAAAAAAGAATAATCCAGTTTTAACCAGAGAATTGTCAATTCTTTCTCAATGTCACTCATATATTGTGCACCTTCAGTAAGTTACACTAGAATATTTAGAATAGACTGTTTCTTACCATGTATAATGAAAAAAATAAAATCACAGAGGCAATCCCAAAGGAATCACTGAGCTTGAAATAATAATAATGAAAAAATATATACTTTGGTTGAGCACTTTTTTACCTCTAGCTGTTGTGGTTTAAACCCAGTCAGGTAACTCGTTCACTCACTCCCCACTTTCTTTCCCTCCCCCTACTCCCAGAGGGAAGGAGAGGAGAATCGAAAAGAATGCAACTCCCACAGGTTGAGATAAGAACAGTTTAGTAACTAAGGTATAACACAAATCACTACTGCTACCACCAATAATAACAATGATAAAGGAAATAACAAGGGAAGAGAATACAACACCTCAGCACCAGCTGACCGATAACTCACCCCCCAAGCCCGACCAAGCTCTGACTGATACCTCCTCCAACCCTGCAGACTCCCAGCCCTTCCGGCTAACTCCCAGTTACCTCCTGGGCATGACGTGCTGTGGTATGGAATACCTCTTTGGTCAGTTTGGGTCAGGTGTCCTGTCTCTGCTTCCTCCTGGCTTCCCCTCCTCCCTGGCAGAGCATGAGGCTCACAAAGTCCTTGGCCAAACCAAAACATCCTTGTTATCAGCTCTGTTCCCGAGCTGAAAGTCAAAACACTGCACTGCACCAGCTACCAAGAAGGAGAAAAAATGACTGCTACTGCTGAACCCAGGACACTAGCGCAATAAAAGTTGTTGATATTTCAGATTTAACTTCATTACAAAGTAATGTTTGGAATAAGCAGAATCGACTTGTTGAAAATTCTACTGCTTTTGCATTATTTTCAGAAGAATGTACGTCACCTGATTTATTTTTTTATATATGATAATAAGTAACAACAAAAATTAAACTTAGCATAACATTGAGGTCACATATTATGATATGATTATTTTATGCATTACCTGAGCAGAAGATTCTACACTGACAGATTTAAAAAAAACAAACCAGGTGTACCTTACACACTTATATTTGGGTGCATATGTGAAAACAATTGTATGAAACAGATTTCTTGGACCAGGCTAATAAGGTGCTGGCAAGCATCTGTACTGAAAAGAAGATACAAATACTTAAAAGAATTCTGATATAGTCTGACAGTTTTAATTATGCTTTTAAATAACCTGAGATGAAAAGGTTTAGATGGGTTCTAATGGGTTCACTAGGTTCATTGGTTCATGTTTAAAAGATAATTGAAACAATTCCCACTCTAAATCCATGCTGGGGATAAGGGTACATATCCAAGGTAATTCCTACTTAATAAGAAAGATTGCTTCAGATAAAAAAATTCTTTTTCTTAAAAAAAAAAAACAAACAAAAAACGCCACAACACCACTTTGAAACAAAATGTTCTGACTTTCCAGAAAACATAACCTAGAAAAGAATTAAATGAAACATTCTAACTTCTCCCTAGTGATTATTTTTTAATTCAGAAATTACTTTTCAAATCCAACCCAGCATTGCAAATAATTCAGTTTTTGTCCCTTGTTCCACTCCCCCAGATAATCAAACTTCCATGTGGTTTATGATCACTATTTTTTTTGAGGGAAAAGTTTATAGCTTCATTTTCAGGAATTGGCTAATAAATGCCAAGAAAACATGTGGGATTCATCCTTAAAGAACAATAAAGAGCATCATGGAAGTTACTGAGTCAGTTTGGCCAATCTAGTAAATCCATATGCAGCAGAGGTTACTAAACAGACAGGACAGCTAAAGACCATAAACTCTAGTCCACAACAGCTACACTTGCACAGTGCTGGGTCTGAGCTGTCCTTCCACCGAACCAGACTGGCACTAGACATTTGGGTCTGGATGGATCTAAGATGTCATTAACAGGTCTTTAGCATCATCAGCATGTCTTTGAAATTCTTATGGAAAATTATTCATTAATTTGAGATTTATTTCTGAACAAGAAACATCACAGCATTCTAGAAATTAGTTGGTAATATTTATTCTTCATAAACATATTACTAGCAATTTTCTATCAATTGTAGAAAATGCATACTACTAATTCTTTATTCTGAGTTCGTTATCATCACACCTATTTTTTTATGGGCCTAGTCATATTTGGAAATGCAAATTTTTTTCTTGAATTTTACTTAAACTCTATCGAAAGTATGTCATCATTAATGCAAAATATCTTTTATTAATTTTGATATTTGGATTAACACCATTTATGCATATAAAAAACCCCAAAACAACCCAAACAAGAAAAATGTAAATGAGAAAAAAAATTGTTTTTCCTTCTGAAAGGATATAACTTGCTAGTCTTTCCAACATTTTTGTAATTCTGGTTCTGTCAGATTTTTTTCTTTCTTGTGAAATATACAAAGGGCATAATTTTCAAAAGTGTTTAAGGAAATTTTAATTGTCATCATATTTTAAAGGAGCTCAAAAATTTTATTTTTCCAGTCTCTTTTCATTAGGAAATAAGAACAAAACCAAGGCAACATTGCTTCCAAGGTAGCATATGTTATTAGGCTTAAAATCCTCATGAAGCCTTATTTTGAAAAAGTGAAAAATTCTCTCTGAAAATTTAGTAATTTTAAAATTCTGTAAGATTTGATGCCCTCATTCACAAGTCAGTATGGACTTGCATTTTTCAAACATTAGTTTGAAACTGCCTCATCCTGTTCCCAAAGGCAGATTTTTTTTTCAACAGTTTAATCATTGATGTGATTTTTTTGTTCCCTACAGTTACAGATCTTTATGATGCTCTCATAACCAAAAATTTGTCCTACCATCAGTAGTCAGACCTTGCAGAGATTTGCTAAAGCAAATTGATAGTGCCATCTATTCAAAGTGGCCATCTGTTCTACGTGACCATCTATTCATAGTGACCACCTATTTTGTTTGGTTCTGTTTGAGTTGCCTTAAATCATTGCACATCGGCAGCTCAGTGGTCTCAGACTGCCTCATAAAATAGGCACAAATCAGAATCTAAAGAAAGATTTGATAAAAAAGGGGGGAGACACCCCCTTCCTTGAGTAACAAACCTGTCATAAAAGCACCATGGCTAATGGATTTTTAATGTAGGTGGAAGGTTTTAGTCAAATTGAGACATAAGTGTGATTGACAAGAACAATTGTACCTTTTAGTGGTATTCTTGGAGTGGAAGGGATATGATGGAAACAGTTATTTCAGTAGTCCTGCCTCCTATTGTCTGCCTCTTTTCATCATTCTGCAGAAAAAGCTATATTTATCTAGATGGTTAATTTATATTTGCTACTGTTTCAGTACTTTGCACATGTTTTGACAATTATGGAATGTTCCAGAAACTCATTATTCTGCAGAGATGCTGGAGCTGAAGGATGAAGTATAAAAGTAGCCGCTTTTTCAGCTGCCATTCAAGTTCAGCAAGAGCAGAAGTGGGATACGTCAGTTGTGGTGACTTAAGCAGAGTTCTCTTATCACATTTCTGCATAAATGGTTAAACAGATACTTGCTCTTGTAAAGAAAAAACTCCAGTGGAGTACCTTATTTTGACAAAGGTTGACAATTTGCCATGCTGAGTATCTCCAGAGAGGAGCCTTCAACCCCAGAGTGAGGAGAAACCCCCATCCAGGAGCCTCAGTTCTGAGCGGCGAGAGGCACCAAGGGAGCCTCAAGCCCTCGCCAGGCCTTGCCCAAGAGCTGGCAGCTCCACTGAGGTGAGAAGGGACTCACAGGGGGTGATGGCACCATCCGGAGCGTTTAAACACACCCCAGAGAGAGTGAACTAAGCAGCTGTGGTTTTGTTATGTGTTGAAGTTGAAGACACCATAAACTGTAACACAATTGTCATTGTGATAGAATCATAGAATGGTTTGGTTCAGAACAGACCTTAAGTATTATATAGTTCCAATCCCCCTGCCACGAGCAGGGACACCTTCCACTAGACCAGGTAGCTCAAGGTCCAATCCAACCTGTCCTTAAAATCTTCCAGGGATGGAACATCCACAAATTCTCAGGGCAACTACTGCAGTGTCTCACAGCCCTCATAGTGAAGGCGATTTTCCTAATGTGTAATCTAAATCTTCCTTCTGCCAGCTTAAAGTCATTCCCCCTTGACCTATCACTACATGCCCTTGTAAAAAGTTCATCTTTCTTGTAGGCCGCCTTTAGACATTAGAATGCTGCGATGAGATCTTGCTGGAGTTTTCTCCTCTCAAGGCTTAAGAAGCTCAACTCTCTCAGGCTGTCTTCATAGCAGAGGTGCTCCAGCCCTTTTGTGGCCCTCCTCTGGACTCGCTCAAGCAGGTCCACATCCCTCTTGTGTTGGTGGCCCCAGAGAGCTGAATGCAATACTCCATGTGGTGCCTTATGACACTACCTGCCTTTACCATGTTCCCACACTTGGGAGTTGATCAGCCTTTAAAACTTTTCAGGTTACAAGGATATCCATCTCTATCTAACCTAGTTATTTTGTGGTAGATGCTTCATGAACCTTTCTCTGTGTGTGCTGGTTCTCCCAAGGCAGACACCTTAGCAACAACAGTTCACGCCTTTGCTTCCTTGCACACAGATGCTTGCTGCTGCTAAGCAGGGCTCTCAGTTCTCACAACCTCTACAGACTAAAACAATTTTGTGCAACATAATCACAGTCATTGTGGGCTGTAATAGGTAAGAACTGCAGTATCAGCACCCTAAAGCCATTTTTATCAAGTTAACAAAGCACTAAGTGTGCGTTATCAACAAAATAATAAAAAACATTTGTATATTTATTCATCAGTAATTCACTAATAAAATGCATTGAAACCTGCTAATTAAATTGTGAGCTGTTAATTATAAAGTGACAGCAGCTGATGTACTGCAAGTGTAATTTTAAGATGGTTTTCTGTCTTAGAAAATTATTCATTCCATGTAGAATGAAAAATCTTATTATATAAAACAAAATGGTTATTTTTGTGGGTTTTTTTTATTTCTTTTGTTTTGTTTTGTTTTTCCTTGAGAAGTGAGGAATCTTAAACTAATAAGGTCACTATAACAATCTTTGCTAATTCCACAGGCGGCAGCTCAGAAAGAGTCCAGTAGAGTAAATGAAGCATCTAAACCTTACTAACAGTATCAAATAATACTCTAGTATCTAGGAATTGACTCTATGATTTGTGATTTAAATATATATTTCAACAACATTCTCATGAGCCTTATTAGTGTTATTCACCTTGGTCTTCTTTATGTTCTCAGTTTAAGTATCATATAAAGACAGAGAAATCAGTAATATAACTCTATCATAAATGAGGACAGAAATCGGAAGGTAAAAAAAGAAGGTAATTTAAAGTACCTGACATGGAGATGTAAAATATACAGTGCGCATACCTACCTTTCAGGATATTTGCCCATACACGTGAATAACCACATCAAATTAACGCATAAGTAAAGTCACTTATAAAGTTATCAAAGTCAAATTATGTTAAATGCTTACATTTCATTTTAAGTTCTATGTCCAACTTAATTCTACTATCTTGTACACACATGTTATATGGTCCTTAACTGTATAACAATATATTTTTCAGGCCACACACCAAAATGTGCATGGATTTCTAATAATAACTTTTTGCTTTTCCTTTTTTTCATCAATCTCTTTTCCACCAATCTCTTTTCCAATGTTTCAAGAGCAGCATTTCTTCCAAAAAGAAACCCGAGAAGGATCAGTATTAATACTGGAACTTGTGGAAACTCAGCAGTTAGTTCATAGGGTCAAAAAGCCTGGATGGAGAGAGGATTTGTACAACATCACCAAGGACAGTGACTATGCAAAGGGATCAGGGAAACAAAAGGTTTCATGGGGATGTCCAGTTTGCTGAGATGTTGAGAAGATGCCATCTGAAATCACCAAATTTCTCAGGAGGTACAAAACATTCAGACAGGGATACAGCTAAAAGTTTCTTCTCTCTCTCTCATTCTCTCTCTTAACCTCTATCTTGTTCCAGCTGAAGAACTGAATGATGTTTTTTGAGGTTTTATTCTACAAGGTCTGTGCAGTCATTTGCTATGGCTATCAAACATCTCTGACAGGTGATAGAAAGCCATAGTGTCCACAAAGTGAGACTGGACAGTCTGATTTACATGAGTAAGTTAATGAGCTGAGAATTAGTCCTTGGTTCTTAAAGAAGAAGGTTCCCATTTAAGTTAAGCAGCAGCATTCAAATCCTGAACACTGAAGGTCTGTCAAGGTAAGTCAAGTCAGGCCCAGGGAAAGTCTAATCAACTGGTATTTCATATGCCATGAGAGCAACACAGCTGAATATACTAGACATGACATAGCAACTTGTGTTTATTAATAGCAACTGCTCCTTATTACTTTTACCATTGTGTAATATTAGAACCATGAAGCACTAAAAGTTCTTTCTCTCTTGCTTGCACTACAACAAATAATTTAGTATATTGTATCCATATTCAAATGTGTTTTCACATTTGAATACAGATATAATGTATTCATGTGTTCATGTTGTAATGGACAATAAAATGTAGTTATGAAAGCTTATAAAAGTTTTTTTATGTACTAGAGAAATACATTATATAATTCAATTCCTGCAATTCCTAAAAAAATAAATAAGGTATTTTTGAATTATTAAAATGTAGACTGTAGACTACATTAGTATGTAGTCTATATTTGTGTGTCTATTTTCTTTCATTACTATACAGGAAAAAAGCCTTGGGAATTAAGCAGAAGAATTAGTCTTCACAGAACTGGCTGAATGGCCATATGCAAAGAGTTGTGGTCAATGGCTCAATGTCCAGCTGGAGACCAGTAACGAGTGGTGTCCCTCAGGGATCGGTGTTGGGACCGGCCTTGTTCCACATCTTTGTCAGTGACGTGGACAGTCTGCCCGTGACACCAAGCTGTGTAGTTCGGTTGATACACTGGACGGAAGGAATGCCATCCAGAGAGATCTTGACACACTTGTGAGGTGGGCTGATGCCAACTTTATGAGGTTTAACTACGCCAAGTGCAAGGTCCTACACCTGGGTCGGAGCAATCCCAGGCACAGCTACAGGTTGGGCAGAGAAGAGATTCAGAGCAGCCCTGCGGAGGAGGACTTGGGGGTGTTGGTTGATGAGAAAATGAACATGAGCCAGCTTCAGTGTGTGCTTGCAGCCCAGAAAGCCTGGGCTGCACCAAAAGGAGTGTGACAGCAGGTCAAAGGAGGTGATCCTATTTGTGGTTACCTGTAACAGTGAGTTAACTACTGAATTTCTGAAAATGTATTTTATCACAGAAATAAAGAAACCTGAAATCCCTCACTCACAGGGTGGCAGTTAGATCCATTTCTCTAAAGCAGTTAGAGAAAGACAGTATTCTTCAGAAAAACTAATACAGTTAATGTGATTAAAAGTTTAATGTGATAAATGTGACTACACAGGGGTAAGTACAGTGCCCAGTCTTGACTGACCCCTTTATATCCACAGATATTGCCTTCATTTCAAAATGACAGGGATAACTGCATTTTTGACATCCTCTCTGAACCAAGTACATCCTAGTTTGCCGTGGACCTCAATGCTTTTCCCTGTGCTGAAGCGTCACATGCTCAGCACTAATTCACAGCAGCATCCCAAGCCTATCCAGGAAGATCCCATTAGATTTTTTTGCCTGAAGTTCATATCTCATATGCTATGAGTGAATGTGAATCTCATTACTACAGATCATGTTCTTCTTCTATAGATCATGATCTCTTTCTATGATAAGGTGACCTGATTGGTTGATGAGGGAAAGGCTGTGGACATTGTCTGTTTGGACTTGATTAAAGCATTTGACACTGTCTCCCACAGCATTCTCCTGGACAAATTGACTGCTAATGGCCTGGATAGGTATATTTTTCACTGGGTTGGAAACTGGCTCTATGGCTGAGCCCAAAGAGTGGTGGTAAATGGTGTCACATCTAGTGTCTCTCGAGGGGCCAGTGTTAGGGTCAGTCATGTTTAATATCTTCATTGATGGTGTGGATGAGGGAATTTATTGCACCCTCAGTAAATCTGAAGACACCAATTTGGATGGGAGTGTTTTTCTGCTGAAGGATAAGAAGGCTCTGCAGAGAGATCTGGACAGGCTGCATCGATGGGCTGTGGCCAGGGCTATGTGGTTCAACAAGCTCTGGGTCCTGCATGCAATCCCATGCAATACTCCAGGCTTGGGGAAGAGTGGCTGGAAAGCTGTTCAGCGGAAAAGGACCTGGAGGTGCCAACTGATGGCCAGCTGAACATGAGCCAGCTTGTGTCCAGGACACCAAGAAGGCCAACAGCAACCTGGCCTGTATCAGAAATAGCGTAGCCAGAATGGCCAGGGCACTGACCATTCCCCTGCACTTGGCACTGGTGAGGCTGCGCCTCAAATACTGTGTTAGTTCCAGGCCCCTCACTGTAAGAAGGAGGTGCTGGAGTGGGTCCAAAAAAAGGGCAACAAAAGAGGTGAACGGCCTGGAGCACAAGTCTTATGTGGAATGTCTGAGGTAACTGGGGTTGTTTAGTCTGGAGAAGAGAAGGCTTGGGGGGGTGGATCTTATCCTCCTGAAAGGAGGTTGTAGTGAGCTGGGGGTTGCTCTCTTCTCCCAAGTACCAAGTGATAGGCCAAGAGTTAATGGCCTCAAGCTGCGCTAGGGTAGGTTTAGACTGGATATTAGGAAAAATTTCTTCACCGAGAGAGTGCTCAGTCATTAAAACTGGCTGCCCAGGGCAGTGGTGAAGTCACCATCCCTGGAATTGTTCAAAAACAGTGTATATAAGGCCCTCAGTGATATGGTTTAGTGGTGGTCTTGGCAGTCCTGGGATAATGGATGGACTTCATGATCTTAAAGGTCTTTTCCAACCTAGTTGATTCTATGATTGTATGTTAAAACAAGACTTTTCTTTTGGGTTTTTGTTTGTTTGGATTTTTTTTTTTTTAACTATAGAAAACTTTCAGGTTTTTAATACAGAAGAGGGACTTCCCTTTTCATCAGTTATTTCCACAAGGCTCCAGGGTTGAGAAACCACAAAGACAGCACTGCATGTGCAGTCAGGGAGGCTGGCACAACCTCTGCACCGCCTTGACACAGGGAGGAGATGCCTGGTTAACTCAGAAAGAATGGGTAAATATTGGAGTATATAATTGAATTTCTGGATTCACGCATTCAAGGGTATCAAATAAAATCAATATGACTTAACCTTACACAAGAATTAATAACTGTAGAGGGCCACAGAGGAGAGTTGCATAGCCAACTTTCCACAGCCATGGGGAAAAAAATACAAAATTTTAGGATAATTTAGGTAGAATTTGTTGACACAACATGTTTACATAAGCAACTAAAAAAGAAAACAAAACAAAAGAAAAAACTAAAAATCCCCTAGCCAATTAAGATAAACATTTTAAAAACAATGAGCAAAATATTTAATTAAAAAAAAGAACATCGGTAAGCTTACCCAAATAAAAAAACAGTCTTGAATTTTCACACACCTCCCATTTGATGCAAAAATTATTAGCATTTTGTTGTCTATGATTCTCTCCTCTCTGATACGTGATAGTCTGTGGTTGCTAAGCGATGTTGCTAAGCAGGGCAAGGCATAGAGGAGGTCAGCCACCTCTTCCCTGACAACTTCTAGCATCAATTATTTTTCTGAACTACAGATTTAGTTTCTTCTGAATGTTCTGCATTTTTCTTTTTTGAGTGTCATGGTTTAAACTCAGCCACGCAGTCTCTCTCTCACTCTCCCCATCCTTCCCCCCCCCCCCCCTTCCCCCGCCCCAGAGGGATGGAGAGGAGAATTGAAAGAATGTAACTCCCACAGGCTGAGATAAGAACAGTCCAGTAACTAAGGTATAACACAAATCACTGCTGCTACCCCAATAATAATAATGATAAGGGAAATAACAAGGGAAGAGAATACAACTGCTCCCCATCTGCTGATACCCAGCCCGACCGAGCAGTGATCTAGCCCTTCTAGGTAACTGCCCCCAGCTTATATACTGGGCATGACATGCTGTGGAATACCTCTTTGGTTAGTTTGGGCCAGGTGTCCTGTCTCTGCTTCCTCCCAGCTTCCCCTCCTCCCTGGCAGAGCATGAGACTCCAGAAGTCCTTGGTCAGACTAAACATTACTTGAGCAGCAACTGAGAACATCGGTGTTGTCAATGTTGTTCCCAGGCTGAAAGTCAAAAACACAGCACTGCATCAGATACTAAGAAGGAGAAAAATGACTGCTACTGCTGAACGTAAGACATTGAGATAAAAGAACATATACTGCCATAGTAAAGTCCAAACATGTAAACACTGAAATCTTCATCTGGAATTATCTCTTTTTCATTAAAACCTAATTTCTGTTCCTCAGCATTATTGTGCACTCATCAGATAACCATAGCTTGACCTAGATTTGTTCAGTTCTAAACAAATTATATGAGAATTTTGCGTGTTCTTGATAAAGAATTAAAATTATTTAACCATCCATTATTTGGTTTTTTTTTAAAGGATGATAGTTAATTTTAATTAAAAAAAAATAGAAAAAAATAATACTGCCATTTAACAAAGCAGAACATCTAGAGCCATTAAAAAGATGTAATAGGAAAACATATGTAAAATAAAATTGAACGACTAAATCACATTTAATACATCCCATTTATTCTAAAACTGTTACTTATTGAATTCCTTGTTCAAAAGTGAAGTTTTTATGTTACATTCTTTCAAATTAGTATCTCAGCTACTGGAATATGTCAATGTGTATCTGAAATGGGTTAGCACTGTTTCTAAACTCATATCATTAATTTAGAGATTTATTCAGTAAGATTTTAATGGTGACTGAAATGCTTTGTGCTGCCAATTCTCATTTAATGAGTCAAAGTCAAAAGGATATCGGCTCCTAAATAATTGAAAAGGGGAAAATATAACAAACCCAACCCTAAACCAAAGAAACATTCTAAAATTCTCCTTGGGTTTTTTGTTGATTGCTATGAGTCATTTGAAGCCTGAGATGAAGTGGTTAGGGTCACTGCATTATTATCAAAGTGTTTTTGATCTGCGCCCTCA
Organism: Pezoporus wallicus; assembly: GCF_028554395.1. Classification (NCBI taxonomy): domain Eukaryota; kingdom Metazoa; phylum Chordata; class Aves; order Psittaciformes; family Psittacidae; genus Pezoporus; species Pezoporus wallicus. The sequence goes on from NW_026635941.1 coordinate 378,985, forward strand.
ACAACCACTTCACTACACCATTATGAGCATTACTGCTCTGTGAAACATAGACAGGTTTAATGCATGCTGATCAGCGTCAACTATTAAACCTTGGTTTACTCTCCTTCAGTTTTTAACAAAACTGTGTGAACAACAACGTTCTAAGCTTTTTTTTCTCCAAATCCTAGTGTACCTGGCTTTTTTTTTTAACTGTTCTTGGTAATTTTTCTTGTGGTCTAAAGCAGAAATGCTAATTTGGGTCAACTTGCAGTGGAGATACCTTCAGATAGCCTAGTGAGAGTTTTTCCTTTTAGAGTACAGAGAAATATTAGAAAGAAAAAACACATTTTTGTTTTTTAATGGTTGTCCTGGGTTCAGCAGTAGCAGTCATGTTTTTCCTTTGTGGTAGCTGGTGCAGTGCTGTGTTTTGACTTCCAGCCTGGGAACAGTGCTGGTGAAACCGATGTGTTCGGTTGTTGCTAAGTGATGTTTACCCTGACCAAGGACTTTGTGAGGCTCATGCTCTGCCAGGGAGGAGGGGAAGCTGTGAGGAAGCAGAGATGGGGCGCCTGACCCAGGCTAGCCAAGGAGGTATTCCATACCACAGCACGTCATGCCCAGGGTGGGGGGTAACTGGGAGTTACCCAGAAGGACACGGGCTTCCGGGTGGGACTCGTTTCTTGGCCGGTGGTATCGTATTCTCTTCCCTTGTTATTTTCCCTTATCATTGTTGTCGTTGGTAGTAGCGGTGGTGATTTGTGTTGTGCATTGGTTGCTGGACTGTTCTTGTCTCAACCCGTGGGAGTTGCACTCTCTCGATCCTCCTCCCCGTTCCTCCGGGAGTGGGGAAGGGGAGAGCCCTGGGGAGGGGGGGGGGGGGGCCCTCGATTGTTGTCAGCCCAGCACCACTCACTGGGAGTGAGTGAACAAGTTGCCTGACTGGGTTTAAACCACGACAGTGGTTTAAATAAGTATGTCCAGAAAAAAATCTTTATTTCCAAGGGCTACAATTGGGCAAAATTACTTGAAATGGATCATTAATTTGATATGTTCAAATGAAACGTTAGTTGTTTACAGCTCGAAAATCTTCATACACTTAATCCTTGAAGAGAGAAAGTGAGAATTTTTCTGTCTCTCATGTTCTTGTGAAAGGATTTTTAACTGAATTTTCTGAAATGCTGTAAATGACAATTCTATCACCTTTTTAACTCTCCATTCTTCATGCTTGGATATAGGCATGGTGTTGAGACTTCTGTTAATACTAGTACTATTACATTCATATTCATGTTAGCAATAAGTTTCCTACCAGTGAATAATGACACTAATTGATTTTGATCAGGTAGAACATATTATAGGAATCCTTAATAGTGATGCATGAGCAGTGAAGAATTGAGCTGCAGTCTACTCTGCTTCAAATATCATTTGTTATCCAGTTCATCCAGAGAAGAAATTATAATGTGGCTACCTATGAAGGTGTTGATCTGTAAGTCTTTAAAAGGTTTCATGCTTTTAAAGAGTTTTATATATATATCTTGAATTTAACTTTCACATAGAATGAACTGCATGTCTCCAGAGAGGGGTGAATCAACACATATGTACCATTTTGGATTTACCCTTTTCTGAAGGCTTAAATTGGACTTTGTTGTTTGTTTTGACTTTGTGGAGATGTGTGTTTCCTAGATAATAATTGAAGAGCCCTTTTATTTTTGGTAGCTAGATAGATTTTTAAATGGTAAGTGGTAAGGTGCATTTCAATAGCATTCAGCACTGTGGAAAAAAAAAAACATAAAGTCATGTATGAAGTTAGAAATACAATCCAAATTATAAACAAAATATTTCCATCTCTTTCTAAAAAATATCATAATATATTAATTACAAAATGTTTACTGGAGACAGAGCTGGGTGGGAAGAATATATTTCTTTGGAAAATAAATATATTTTCTTTAATCTTACACAAACTAACAAAGTTCCAAAAGGATTCATATTAAATTCTTTCCTTTGCTTTTACAAGAATGGACATTTCAGAGAAAACTCAAGATGCAAAGAAATAATGGCAAGCAAACTACAGCAGAAGGTGTGGCAAAGAGGAGGAACATGCCCTTAGCTAAGAAATTTCTACAGCAATCTCTCACGCTGTTCTTCTTCACAGAAAAACAAATCAAGGTAAATTAAATTTCAGTCTTTCTGACAGACTACTCAACAAGGGAACCCACTGTTCACTGAGGAAAGAAGTCCTAAGTGAATACAGAAATTAAGTGGTCCCCAAATAATTGACTGGTACTGTGAGCTCTGCTGAGAAATATGGGACAACAGTCCCATATGTAATCATCACCCGAAGTATTTTATGTAATCAAGTTAAAAGAAAAGTAAGTTTATACTGAATATATTTCTCTCTTAACAACATTTCATAGGAAAAATATTTTTTCTCATACATTCAAAAAAAAAAAAGAAAGAAATGTTAAAATCTAAAATACTCACAAATTAGTGTGCTACCTTTCCATGTTTAGTCCATGTTTCCACGTTATGTTTAGTGTTTAGCCTCCATTTCTTTCTCTGGTCTGGAGCCTTCCTCCAAAATACATCTCACCTAGTGTACTACAGCCAGGAAAGCAACACATAACATGCTGTCCTGAAAGATGTAAGAAACATATTCTAAACAATCACCTCACTTATAAGAAGAACAGACATTTGAGGAACCTATATTTAATTTCCCAAATACAGTGAGAACATTTCAGAAGCTAAATGTTCACTTATCTTATGTGCTATCCATTTAATGCAATTTTCTGGAAAGGCTTTATTTTTGCTATTTAAAAATAAAAGTATCTCCTTTTAGTAACCATGCTCTTCCCTGTCTGGTTTATGTTTTTGTTGGTTTGGTGTTTTTTGGTTGGGGTTTTTTGGTTTTTTTTTTTTATTTTCAATGACTTATTCTTGCACTGTATTGCTTTTATGGAAACAATATGTGTTTTTATCTTTCAGTTCCTGAAGCAGGAGATGCTGCTTTTCTACCACACTGAAGAGACTATACAGTATGATAAAATGCTAGTAAAACTATATGCATTACATATATATATTTACTATAAAATACTAATAATGTTATTAATGGAGAAGGGGGAGAATTGCAGTTGTCAGCTTGTATACTGCTAGTAGGGCTCACACCTCTGTAAAGAGCTGAGGACTGCAGTACTTGAAGAAGCTGACATTGGAAGAAAATTGCAAATGCAGTAGTGACATTTCTGACATTTCTGTGAAGAAAGGGAACTGTCTGTGCTTACAGCAGACAAAAAAAAAAGCAGCAGAAGGGATAGTAAGAAAAAAATGGAAACCTCTGTACAGTCACACACACACGCACACCCCTAGCCACCCCCCCACCCCCCCCAAAAAAAAGAAAAAAAAATGAAGTATGGAAAAGGGAAAATGTCTTCTTTAGTTTTTTCCAAAAAGAATGATTAAAATACAAAATATCTGAAGCATTTGATAATCTTTATTCTTTTTTACTCTTGAAAGCTTTGTTCTTCTGATACAAGTGTACCCTAGAACATGATTCCAGATAATCAGCCCACACAGAAGTCTCCCTCAAAACAACTGAGTAGTTCGTAACAACAGATATATGTTATGAGATAATGACACAAAGGAGATATGACTGTTCAAAATCTCATTTTATGTGTTTAGCTACTAGTCTACCTTTTCAAACAAATAATGGTAATCCTTCCTTCTTAAGACTCTTATTTAAGATTTCCACTTACCTAATGAAATCATTTAGATGTAGTATCATGATTTATAAATGTAAGGAAATTGTGCCACTGGTGCATGTTTGTTAACTTTGCTAAGACAACGTCAGCTTTAATATTCTAGGAATCCTATTTTTCTGGTATTTTAGAAATGCCCCTTTGGTTTAAAATTTCTTATTACATTTATTCAGAGTAAGTATTTTTGAATACTTATTTTGAACTGGTTTTGAGCATTTGATTTTGTAGGGGTTTGGCAGGGAAATTTAGATTAATTTGCTGTCATTTAAAATATCCATATATTTTCCCAAAGACAGTGTCTGATTATTACATTTCCAATAGGTTGGAAAGCATACTGGTATGTTGTTTTTTTTTTTAAGAAATACTTATTTTTTTTTTTTGCTTTGGGCTTAAAATACTTGTTTCTTGTATTCACCTGATTTCTTTAAAGTCTGTCAATATTGTCAGTATTCTTCCTCAAATTCCAACCAGATAGAAAAATGTTTGGATGAGTTTTTTGGGTGTTCCATAAAAAAACAGCACTTATTTACAATCTGAGAATAGAATCTATTCACAGCACAATCTCTGCTTTGACAACATAATCCCAGGACAAGTCAGTCTGCTGTATGACAAACATCTCTGCTTACTCCCCCTCTCATGGTGGGAAAGGGAGGATAATCAGGGAAAGAAGGGTAAAACCCATGGGTTGAGAAAATAACACTTTAATAATGAAAATAAAATAATAATTATATATATCGTATATATATTACATATATAATGCAATTGTAATGAAAAGGGAAACAAAAAAAAGGAAAAATAAATAAAAACCAAGGAAGACAAGTAATGTGCAATATGATTTTCACCACTCACTGACCAATGCTCAGCCCATCCCCAAGCAAGGACTGGTGGCTACTGGCTAGCTCCTCCTAGTTTATATATTGAGCATGATGCTTTACGTTATGGAATAGGCCTTTGTTTCGGGTCAGCTTCCTGGCTCTGCTACCCCCCAGCTTCTTGTGCCCCTCCCCCACCCCACTGGTAAAACATGAGCGACTGAAAAGTCTTTTATTAAAAGTAAGCACTACTTAGCAACAACTAAACCACCAGTGTGTTATCAGCTATATTCTCATACTAAATCCAGAAGACAGCACTGTACCAGCTATTAAGAAAATTAACTACCTCAGCTGAAACCTGGAGGCCTGTACTTATCTTGACCCTTAGCCTTCCATTACATTTTCTTCTCCTGTCCAGCTGAGGAAAGGGAATAAGAGAGCAGCTTGGTGGCCACCTAACAGCCAGCCAATGTCAACCCACCACAACTGTTGTTTATATTTTGTTGAGTAATTAAAATGCACTTTCTAAAGCACTAGAAGTAGGATGTGATTCCTGCCCCAAGTAACTCAAAATACAAAGGACAAAACAATTATGTAGGCCACATTAGAAAGCAGTGTAAAGGCTACATTAGAAGACAATAGAAAGAAATTAATGAAGAGGTTTATTTCTCCCCCCCCCCCCCCTTTCTTTTTTAATCCTACAAGAGGCAAAGCTAGCCCCCAAAACAATATAGCCAAAATGTGTTGCTATTGACAGTGTTTAAGGATGTGATCCAAAGCCTGGAGATAAAAATTTATTATACAGTAATTTGAAACAGTGAATTAACCTGCTTCCTACACAGAAAGGAACAGAATAGCTGCCTGATCATTCCAGAACTGCAGATATCCCAGGGCTAGGAGGAGCTTCACCACCCAGCAGAAAGTCTGAGTGCTATTCAGTTTTCAGTCTATAGTAGAAGGAACTCTGCCGGGGAAGGGCAGGTAACCCCGCCACCCTACTAAGACATCAAGTGGTACAGCAAAGGAATCCCCTGTGGCATCATGGTAATAAAAATCAATGATGTGGTCTCTATGAACCAGTGACCAGCTAGAACGGGCTTGCCTGGTGCACTGTCTCCGAATGTCACAGTGTTGCTGGTCCATGTGACTAGTGCATAATCCTTAATTAAACCAGCCCCAGCCAACCTTCACGGAAGTCCTGCCACCAACATCAATTGACACAAGGAGAGGAGGAATAAAAGTATTTGAATCCCCTACAACTCTCAAGAACAGGTCAATTTGTCCCTCTTAAACTGATTCAATTTCAGAGTCACTTCAATTTTGCCATTGCATCATAAAGAATTAATATATGTGACGGTATATGTGAGAAAATCCCCTTCAATTCAATGTTTATCGCATGAATACCATATTGCATGCAATACCATACTTGTCCAATTTTCAAACACATGAACAGTTACCATGTTACATACTTAACGTTTTCTAGAATTTTTACTCATTTATATGGTACTTACAAAATACACAAAAAGTGTGATGGCGGTATTGCAATATATGCATGGAACAAAGCTCTTAGTGTATATTTACACCTTAGTAGCTGGTAAAATATGATGCGCTACAGTCCATGATATGACTGTCACAAATGTAATACTAGCCCAGTTTACTATTTAACTAAAATTTCTTGCTTTTATTTGAAATGTCCAGTATGCACTGCAATGGGACAATAATTTATTCATTTACTAAGCCAAAGATTTAACAGTCTAGTTTCCTTTGTTCTCATACAGTAGTTAAGAGATTAAGATTAAAAAAAGCAAACCAAACCAAACCAACAACAAAAAAAAAGAGACAAAAAAAAAAGTATTTCTATGTGTTTATTTGGGTTTGTTTTACCTGATAAGTCAAAATGTCTAAAGCACAGAAGATATACGTGAGATGGTTAAAAATGTTCTAGTGTTATGGACTGTGGTATAAAGAGAGAAGAATCTTTGAGAAAATACTTGTTTCCTGCTAAAAACTTTAAGAATATGTTGCATTTCTGTAATGCCAGTTATAATCAGAAGCAAGACACTTAAAGTTCACATTAATTTAGGATAGGCGTAAGCTGTCATACAAGATGTAACAAAGGAAAAATATAGGAAAAATATGTAACAAAGGAAAATCCAACCTGATTACAGAGAAAATAAGGTATCAAACAGTACATATATGTAACACAATAATATTTGGTAATATATACCAAACTATAAGCCTTGTTGCCAGCTTCATGTGGGTAGGCATTCTGTATGCATGAAGCTAAATATTAGGATCCACAAATAACATAATTAATTCTCTTTGTATATTAGATGAACTGGGATAAGAATATTTAAAGATACAGATAAAAGCACTGGTCTGCTTGCTGAAAGCAATTTTACCTGAAATGTGGTAACGTTAACAACATAACTACAGGTCATGATGTGCTTTAGTGTCTGAACCAAAACCAATCACAGTCACTGGGACTGCTTAGGTATTCAACGGTAAAGACATTTTGAAGTGCTACGGGAAAGTGGAGCCATATGAAGAGTAAAATGGGGCATCTCCTCCTTTGCCATCTTCAGTGTTCCCTGTGCTTTTCCTCTCTCCATTCAGTGTTTTTCCCTTCCTCCTCCAGGCTTTCCCCAGGCACCGCCATCGTGTCTGTGGGGCTCAGCTGTACCCTGAGATGGGTCTGTTGGATTTGTCTGAAACTGGTTGTGTTTGGCACTGGGCAGCTCCAGTTGCTTCTCACAAGGGGCCCTACAGGCCCCTGACAGAGCCTGGGAACCTAAGAACATGTACATAAGTATGAAAACAATATATGTGCCTTTTTATCCTCCTTTAACATACATAGATATACAGATCAAGCCTGTTCTTCACATAAATATATGCAAGGAAAAAGAAAAGGAGAAGAAATCAGCATAAAATGCACATATCAGAAGACATTCTACAGAAATACATAAACAGAGTAATTTACAACCTGGAAACATAATTGTGGAAAAGACAGATGTGTAGTCATTGAACTTGTTCCATGTCATAGCCTGATCAGTGACATCTGTGAGCCAAAATGACAAGGTTTTATGTTTTTATAGCCTGATTCTGCATCCTACGTATTTGTACATAGCGACAGCTTAGGTGCCTTGGCAGAAAAGGTTCCAGTTCATTGTCAGACACATGCCTTTAGTAAAGGTTTATTTCTTGTATGAACAAGGTGTGAAATTAAGAGTTCTGTTGAGAGAGATCACTCCAGGTGATTACCTCCATAAATTCCCTTTTTAACAGAACATATTTCATTCCACTCAAAGTCAGAACAAAGCTAAAATGTCCTACGAAAATGCCTCACTGGTATTTTGGCTTTATGAACTGTCAGTGTGATATAATGTAAGATCAGAAACACATATATAACTAAATCACAATCCAGTGGGATGGAAAATCTGCAGAGAAAGCACTGGAAAAAAAAATAGAGAGAATGACAGGAAATATAAATTGAATGAAGTATGTTGCTGGTAATTTCTGCTGTTGACCCAAGCCTATTTCTAATCCAGCTAGCTTTCTCTCCCTTTCTCTAAAGTTAAAAGTAAGTCTGTTACTTATAATAATATCACATCCCACACACCTTATTGCCAGATGCCATGAACTGGCATTAGACAGCGCATCTGAGGTCTCGAAGTCAAAGGCCTTACATTGCTCTGACAGCATAGAGGAAGAAGGCTGTACCTTCTTTCCATATGGTGACTCACCATGCCCCAAGAGCTTGCAACCCAGTAAAAGCAAACAGAAAAGCCATTTTCTGGAGCACAAGAGATCTACAGGCGCTTTTACAGGGGGCTGTGCTGGGGACAACTAAAGGTATTGGCTAAGTGTGGCCATTTGTTTTCTAGCAGATGGCTCTAGCTCATATACTTCATATGCTGCTTTAAACTCTGCCAAGCCCCAAGGTCACTGTAACTAACACTGGTCCTGTAATCTGTGAGCCACAACTCCTCCATAGTACTGCTCTGCTACATCCAGCAGATACCAAGTGAAGTAAAAAATCTGTCTCCGCATTTAGGCAGCATAATCTTCATTTCAGTAATATTCCCTTACAATCCCCTGAAATAAAAGTTCTTTTAGCCATCTTTCTACAAAAACAACTCTCTTCCAGCTACACAGTCCTGTATGTCTTTTTATAACTTGGTAGACAGATAGAAATAATATTAGTGCTTTCTGATTGTGGACTTTACTATTCTAGACTATAAAACAAAATATGTGGTCATTTTTCCCCAGTTACTATTTTCATCTAACCATACTTTTCCCTAACAGGAAGAGAATATATAAAGCCAGATTGAATGATCTTGCAAGATAAGCAAATGTGGATGTCATTTGGCCATGTCATTGCCATTTACGCTGCTTTAAATCCAGATTAATTCCACAATCATATTCTGTGGTGACTGGCCTCTGGAATTCCAGCTGAGCACAGGCTGTCAAAGAACTAAAGGACTTGGAAGGGAGGTAGCAAGCAAGACACATATAGAAACTTTAAGGGCAAAGAAATCATGAAACATGGTGATATTGAACTAGGGAAAGAAAGCCCAAACAAATCAAATCAAACCAAAGAAAAACAAACAAACAAACAAAACGTTAAAAGAACCAAAACCAAAACAACCAAACAACAAACTATAGGAGATTCCAACAAATTGTTCACTTAGAAGGTTAGTTTTGTCATTGGAAAAAATTATCAATCTGTTATTAAATAACAAAACCAATACTTTTTGTGAGATTTTTCAACCTGACTGCTAGAAGTATTGCAAGAACTAAAACACATACTTTAGCATGGTAGGATTCCTAGTTCAGTTTGACAACAAAATGCATAGGCACCTTCGTATAATCTTTACAAAAAACCTCTGAACTTGTCAAGAGTTTTATCTGAACTAAAGATCTGAATAATGAATCATCTCTCCAGCTTGTTTTCAAATGTAGGAACCAGATTTTATACCTGCACAAGTTATGAATGTAATTTGAAAATCTTTATTTTTATTTTGAAAAAAAATCAAATGAAAAGCAAACCTCAGATTTGTATTTTATAATGTAATTGTAGCTCTACAAATATCAAAATGAATTATATAGTTAAGAAAACATGTCTTGTTTTTCACATCAAAACGTTATTGAACCTGGCACCACACTTTCAACATGCTTATTTTTTAAGATATAATTTGGAAGACCAAATTTTTATTTTTTTTTCATGTAGAGCTACTTGCAACCCAGAAATAATTTTTATTGAGAACATCAATAAACATTGAAACATATTCACAACTGTAGCTGATATTATTTTCTTTCATTTGATTTTTTCCTATCATATCACTCAAAATCAAACACTTCACATGTATACAAAAATAAATCTACATATATTAGGTGTTTATTAATGAAAAAAACCTAGGCAATAAAAACCTTGTCAACAGGCTGAATTTTCCCTTGCATACACACACACAGAGTTTTCAAAATTACAAACAGATTTACCAATGTTGCGATTGGTCAGAAGTTAAAAGTAATGTAATATATTTAGGTTTCTTTAAACTGCGTGCGTTGATGTAAATATATTATTGTTGATGTTTCACTTCATTCACTCAATTTTTGAAATTTGTAATAGTTTGCTATGTCATTTTCCATCTACTTTCTCAGCAGGTAAACAAATCTGTAACCGAAATCCAGGAGGATGATCTGGATCACTCTTATATGAACTAAAACATTCTGAAAAATAATAACACACTATCCAGTCTAGTGACAAATAATACACCATGCTGTTCATGAATACAGACATCAAAAGCAATGTGTTCTGCTCATTAATTTATGTTATTAAATTTTAAAATCAATGCTAGGTATTTTTTTTTTCAGCTTTTGTGGCATAAAGCAAAGAAATATTTGTTATATGTCCAGCTGCCAAAGCAAGTTTGGTTCTCTTCTGAAAAAGAAACCCAAAACCAAAACCCCAAACAAACCTTCTAGAAGTCACCTGTAGTACATAGGTTTAATCCACTATCTCCCCTAAACACAGCTTTCCCTGAAATAACCAGTGTCTGGATAAAAGAAAAGAAACTCTAACAGCTTTATGTGGACTCTAAGTCACAGCCATTTCTTGAAACCCCTTATACCTTTTCTCCTTAGTAGGGAAAAATAACAATGGCTTTCAGAGTTCTCATGGAGCTGTCTACACTATTGCTTCCATTACAAAATAGTGTGGAAGTAGGAAAACATCAGTAGATATTAGCCAAACATCTGAGTTTTGCAGGCAAAAGGACATTTTATAATTTCTTTTCTTTCAGAGTCTTTTCTTTTACATTCCTTTCTTCCACTTTAAAGATACTACAAGCTGAATTTATACTCCAGTACATACGAATTGGTAAGAAGAAAATACAGAAGAAGATAGAAGATTAATAGCATAAACACACAGATGCATGCACTTACAGTGTACATTCTAGAATAAAAAAAAATTGAATGAATCATGTGGAGAAGTCTATTGAAATGGTTTATGTATGTAAAGTGACATTCTTAAATGTCCGGCTCTATTTTCAGGAGTCCCTGCAGCAATTCACACACCTTCTCACTTTCTCAGAGTCAGCCATCATAAGTTGTGGAGCTTTTAGCTCTGAACAGCTAAATTCCTTGCCACCTGCATCTGTTCCCTCTCTTGTTGGGACCTGGAATTTTTATAACCTTTAATTATTTCACAATAAAGACACAGGATTTTGACTTTCCAGCATTCTTCTTACGTTTACAGAGCAGCTTTGACCACATATCAAATTAGCATTCAGGAAGCTTAATTTCAGTGCAGGAAATTTCTTACCTCTTGGTGGAATAAGAAACTCAGGCTCTTAAATTTCCCAATACAGTTGCAGTATAGTTCAGATAGTCAAATAGGTTAAAATTTAGATAATTAGAATTGCTCTACAGCAGCGTTAGTATTCAAATGCTGTTAAATACATGCATGATATTCAATCAGGGTCTTCATATTAACACAGAGATTCAAATAACAGTAGGCATAAATGTTGAAAAAAATAAAATCTCTTTTACCTTCCAGCATAAAAAGCATTTTTTTAGTATTACGAATTGTGAGAGAAATACATGGGACTGAAGAAATAACCGTGATCCTCGCAAACAAAATCCAGCAATGTCTGCAAGAATTTCAGTACAGTTTTGGCTCCTCTATGCTAAATTTAGAATTTTTTGTATACTTCTTAAAAACAATAAGGATTGATCATTCTTATTCTTTTCTGAGATGGTAAATTGCTTTTTTTTTTTTTTTTTTTTTTGGTTAACTACCTTTATTTTGATCTACATTCCATTCTTTTATTCTGGAGTTTCAAGTGACAATTATATTGAAAAGGATTTTCTAAAGCTGTCAAACATAGCCAATTGCTATTGCAATTTAAATATCAAAGTTATATTTCCAGCTTTTAAGTCAATTTTTATGTGAACTTCTGCTGAAAAATCAGGAGTACAACACGAAGCATAAGTAAATAGTGACCTCATTAAAAACTTTCATAATGCATGTAATATTGACTTATTTTTCTTCAAATCTCTTCATATCTTCCATAGTTTATTTTCCACTGCTGCTGGATAACAGAATAAATACAGAATAAGATAAGTAGTCTGTAATGTTTGTGATATCTAGTGAAATTGTCTGTAAGATACTCTCATAAATCTCAACTCTATTTCATGTTTTTATTAGAGTACTTGTAAGATGGTGGTGATTACTACGAATGACATTGTCATTTTTCTACTCCATTGTGATACCTAACAGTCCAAATATGAAGGCATAAAAAATTCACTGATTTGTGAACATGACATTTTGACTTGGCACTCTAAGGTCAAAAAGTAGAGTATTTCTAAAGCTCAGTGATATTTTATTTTAAACAGTATGGCCTTTCCTTTTTTCAGAAGTTCTTAATTGCATAGATAGTAAAATTGCTTGGGATTTTTTTTAGGTTTTTTTTTGATTGAGGGAGGCTACATCACTGAAGCAAGAAGGACAGAAAATATGTTCCTGCTGAAAGCAGTAATAATTCTAAGTTAACTGTAAAGGAAGCAGATTGGGAGGTTTGAAGTGTGATGAATCTTGGCCCTACGTTGTTCAAGTACAATGAAATTTTTGCCAGAAAAAAAAAATATATATTTTTTTTCCTCCTATATATTTTTGAACAAAGAACTGAGCAGCCATGGAGAAGCACTTAAGACATAAAACCCTCCAACAGTAGTCTCTTCTCCATTGACTTTAGAGGAAGCTTGTGGAAATTAGTGAGCAGGACAACATTCATGAAGTTGGAGGACAGCCTTCTTTCCTCACCAACCCAAGCACAAAACTGAGGTGAGTAGCTCGGAGAGGACGCCTTCAACACCGGAGCTGGGGGGACATCAGCGTCCAGGAACCCCAACTCAGAGCGGCGAGAGCCACCGAAGGAGCCTCAAGTCCTCGACAGGACCTGCCCAGGAGCCGGCAGCTCAGCTGACGAGAGCGAGCAGCTGACTCACACGGGGCGGAGCCAGGAGGATGGCACCAGCCCTCAGTGGGTAAAAACCTGCCCCAGGGAGCGCGAGCCACTAGGGCGGATGTGAGGCAGCTTGTGCCGCAGCTCCGTGCGCGCGCGGGCAGGGCGGCTGGCCGGATGGTGAGCACTCGCCGTATGACCAGGACCCGGTCTGGGAATTCTGTTGTGGGTGCCCAGGCGGTGGCCAGCGTAGGCACCAAGAGAGAGCCGATGAGAGTCGAAGCTGCAGCGCAGAGCTCGGAGTGTAGAGAGTGCCTGCACTGGTCTGGTGAGGGGAGAGTGCACAATGGGCAGGGCTGCACTCGGTGCTCCCTGGTGGAGGTCCTCCTGCAGCAGGGGCTGAGCTGCGGGATGCTGTTAATAGGCTGCGAGATGTCAGGGAAGCTGAGAGGAAGCAGGAATGCTTGCTCCAGACCCAAAATGCGCGGGGGCCTCAAGTGTCCATCGTAGCTCATGCAGTAAAGAAGGAAGCCATTAACCTAGCTGGAAAACAGCAAAAAAAAAAAAAAAAACAAAAAAAAAACAAAAAAAACACCAATAAAAGGAGGAAGAGGACAAGCAAGGGGCTTCCTCCTAAGTCGGTTGTCCCAACCCAGAACCCCTTTGCTGTCCTGTAGGGGGCTGATGAGGAAACACACTCGCGCCACAAACAACCAGCTGGTGCACTGCTAAAGATCTCTACTGGTGCTGCCAGGAAAAAGCAGCAGGTCGTAGTAGTAGGAGACTCTTCTTTGAAAGTAACAGAGGTACCCACCTGTCAGCCTGACCCAGTCTCAGGGGAGGTGTGTTGCCTACCAGGGGCATGCATGAGGGATGTGGCAGAGAGGCTGCCAGCTCTGGTAAGTTCCACGGACTATTACCTACTCCTGGTGATACATGTGGGTGCTAGGGATATAGATAGCAGTAGCCTGGAGAACATGAAGAAGGACTACAGAGCTCTGGGAGAGGTGGTTAGGGGCTCTGGAGCTCAGATAGTCTTTTCGTCAATACTCCAGGATAGAGGGGAGGACCTTAAAGAAGCTAGGAGGATTAGCCAGGTTAATAAGTGGTTAAAAGGGTGGTGTCATAGTCAGGGGTTTGGGTGTCTTGAACATGGGACCCAAGCTTGTAGGCCAGGTCTAGTGGGGGCTGGTGGAGCTGGTCTGACAAAGAAGGGGAAGAGCAGTTTTGATAGGAGGCTTGCCAGACTGGTCAAGGAGGCTTTAAACTAGATGTGTTGGGGGAGGGGGGCATCATTCCATCCCAACACACCCAGTCAGTTGTCAGAACCTATAATAAATGCTTGGAGCCATGTACAGATATTCCAGTCCCTCCAGCAAATGAGCCAGCTTCATTTGGAGCTCAGCACAGATGCCTCCATACAAACACCCATAGCATGGGGAACAAACAAGAGGAATTAGAGATGTGTGCATGTCTGCGGGGGATAATCAACATCACAGAAACATGGTGGGATGGCTCCTATGACTGGAGTGTTGTAATGAAAGGTTACAGGCTTAGAAAAGACAGGCCCAGCAGGAAGGTAGAGGGAGTTGCCCTTTATGTTAGGGATAGGCTGGAGAGTATGGAACTCTGTCAGGGTACAGGTGAGCAGTCAATAGAGAGTTTGTGGGTCAGGGTTAAAGAGAAAACAGCTATGGGAGACATTACTGTGGGATCTGTTACAGACCACCTGATCAAGAGGAATCTGTGGATGAAGCACTCTACAGACAGACAGGAAAAGCCTTACGCTCACAGGTATTGTTCTCATGGGTGATTTCGACCACCCTGATATCTGTTGGAAGGACGGTACGGCCCGGCACAAGCAATCCAGGAGGTTCTTTGATTGTGTGGAAGACAACTTCCCTTTGCAAGTAGTAGAGGAGCCGACGAGAGGTGCCATGCTTGACCTTGTGCTCACCAACAGGGAAGGGCTGGTTGGAAATGTGATGCTCCAGGGGAGCCTTGGATGCTGCGATCATGAGATGCTGGAATTTGAGATCCTCAGGACAGTGAGAAGAGAGTGCAGCAGCTTACTGCCCTGGACTTCAAAAGAGCAGACTTTGGCCTCTTCAAGAACCTGTTTAGTAAGGTTCCATGGGAACTAAGCTAAGGCACATGAAAAACAGCAAGGTGGTTGGTGACAGCCAGCATGGCTTCACTAAGGGGAAATCCTGCCTGACCAATTTAGTGGCCTTCTATGATGGGGCTACAGAACTGATGGACAGAGGTAGAGCAATTGATGTCATCTACCTGGACCTGGTGCAAAGCATTCGACACAGTCCCCCATGACATCCTTGTCTCTAAATTGGACAGACATCAATTTGATGGATGGACCACTCGGTGGATAAAGAACTGGCTGGATGGCAGCGCACAAAAAGTTGTGGTCAATGGCTCAATGTCCAGCTGAAGACCAGTGACAAGTGGTGTCCCTCAGGGATTGGTGTTGGGATCGGCCTTGTTCCACATCTTTGTCGCTAACATGGACAGTGGGATTGAGTGCACCCTCAGCAAGCTTGCCGATGACACCAAGCTGTGTGGTTCGGTTGATATCCTGGAGGAAAGGAATGCCATCCAGGGGTACCTTGACACGCTTGTGAGGTGGGCTGATGCCAACCTCATGAAGTTTAACCACGCCAAGTGCAAGGTCCTACACCTGGGTCGGAGCAATCCCAGGCACAGCTACAGGTTGGGCAAAGAAGAGATCCAGAGCAGCCCTGTGGAGAAGGACTTGGGGGTGCTGGTTAATGAGAAAATGAGCATGAGCCGGCAGTGTATGCTCGCAGCCCAGAAAACCAACCGTATCCTGGGCTGCATCAAAAGGAGTGTGACCAGCAGGTCAAAGGAGGTGATCCTGCCCCTCTACTCTGCTCTTGTGAGACCTCACCTGGAGTATTGTGTGCAGTTTTGGTGTCCTCAACATAAAAAGGACATAGAACTGTTGGAATAAGTCCAGAGGAGGGCCATGAGGATGATCAGGGGACTGGAGCACCTCCCGTATGAAGATGGGCTGAGAAAGTTGGGGCTGTTCAGCCTGGAGAAGAGAAGACTGCATGGAGACATAGCCTTCTAGTATCTGAAAGGACCTGCAAGGATGCTGGGGAGGGACTCTTCATTAGAGACTGTAGTGATAGGACAAGGGGTAGTGGGTTTAAACTTAAACAGGGGAAGTTTAGATTGGATATAAGGAAGAAGTTCTTTACTGTAAGGGTGGTGAGGCATTGGAATGGGTTGGCCAGGGAAGCTATGAATGCTCCATCCCTGGCAGTGTTCAAGGTCAGGTTGGATGGAGCCTTAGGTGACATGGTTTAGTGTGAGGTGTCCCTGCCCATGGCCAGGGGTTGGAACTGGATGGTCTTAGTCCTTTCCAACCCTAACTGTTCTATGATTCTATGATTCTAAAAAGGAAAAGAAAAAAGAAAAATTGTTAAAAGTAGTTGAAAGTTCCTCACTGATCTTCACACCCAGGGATGTTCTTTTCACAGAAATTCTCGAAATCATTGAGTGATAATGCATGTAATACTATGTTTTATGACATAGTTATACACTGGCTTGATTTACTCAGGACTGTATTTTAAAGTCTGCCTGAGGAACGTAAAATCTTCACTTCGAGGCTTTTTAACACCTTTGCAATATAAAGTGTCCTAAACGAACATTGATCACCTATTTAAGAATTTTCCATGCAGATGTGGAAATCTCCAGATGCTATCAAATTTGCAGCTTTAGTAACAGCACTCTCCCTGTTCTCAGTGGTGTGCCAACCTTGCTGAAATGGTCCATTGTCTGACAAGAGCAATGAACATTTCTGGTCAGCAGATGAATGTTTCTGCAAGATTTTTCCAGTAGCATGTTTTGTTAGAGAAAATTATGATCTTCCATCCTTATGTTTATGAAGAAGTCTATAAAAACAGCAATTAATTTTCACAGTTTTAATATGTTTACATGTTGTGAGAGCCCTAATTCTCCTGAAGTGAGTAATAGCACTCAGTGTTCACTGAGCATATGATGTGGTTTAACCCCATCCAGCAACTAAATTCCATGCAGCTGCTCACTCTGCCTCCCACTCCATCCCCAGTGTGATGATCAGAAGAATCAAATTAAAAGGAAAGACAACAAAGAAGAAAGGAAACGCAGGAAAGGCACAGCATAACTTCTCACCAGCTACTGACTGACACCCAGCCTATCCTCAAGCAACAATTGGTCTCTCCCTGCCAACCCCCCTCACTTTCTAAACTGAGCACGACGTTCTGTGGTATGGAATACCCCTTTGGTTAGTTTGGGTCAGGTGTCCTGGCTGTGCTCCCTCTGAGCTTCTTATGCCCCTCCTCAATGGCAGAGCATGAAACTGAAGAGTCCTTGATCAGGATAAGCAAGCACTACTTAGCAACAACTAAAACATTGGTGTGTTATCAGCATTGTTGTCAGACTAAACCCAAAACACAGCACTGCATCAACTACTTGGAAGAAAATTAACTCAATCCCAGCCGAAACCAGGACAGCATACTTTTTCATATTTGCAGTATTTTAGACCTTTGAAAAGTACCCTTGAAGTGCTACTTTTTACAGACAGCTGATGGGGATGGGAAAATTAAAGAATAAATAATGCTGCTCATTTTTAGGCTGTGTGACAATACCTTCTGCACAACATTTTCAAAATGTTCACCCTTCCAGTGCATTTATACTGTCACTGCAGCTAAACCAGTCATTTGAAGATATTTTGGCAGTAACTAATTTACAACTAATAGAACCGGGCAGTATTTCACAAGGCTTTTCCAAACGTTAACATGACATGTATTTTACTTACTACTGCAGTTTTCCTTCTAGGCAGGTTAGCACAAATCTTCACCAAAGCTAATTTAGTTTCAAGAACTCAGTCTGCTGGGGCGGGAGGCGATCCCAGCGTAGATGTATGACAATGTGTTAAGGAAGTGTAAACAGTGAACATAAAGCAGATTTTGATGACAAGCAGCCAATCTGTCTTGATAAAAAAAAAAAAAAAAAAAAAAAAAAAAAAAACCAAAAAAAAACCCCGGCGTTTTATCACATTAGCTTATTTTGTTTTACCTTTCTGAAATCCAATTTAAAACCAACATATAGTAATGAAACATTAAGCACTTTCTATGCTAAGCAGAAAGTCTGTGTTAACAGAAAGTACTGTTTTCATTTCTGTGCTCCCCAGTACAAAAGACACATGGGCATATTGGGTAGGATACAACAAAAGGTCACAAACATGATTGAGGGACTGGAGTGTCTCTCCTGTGAGGAAAGGCTGAGACAGCTGGGACTGTTCAGCTGGAGAAGGGGAAGCTTGGGCAGGAACTCATCAATATATGTCTGTAAATAAATCATGTTAAAAAGACAAATTAGAACCTCTTGAGAAACACTTATGGAAGGTCTATTTTTCTAATAATGTTGTTATGAAAACAAATTAAACAGCTGGAATGCAGGTAAGTGTTAGATCCAGCAGCACTTACCATACTAAAAGCAGTGCAGTATATTAATAAAATATGCAGTAACTTCAGAGGATGTGTAGTATGTTTACTTCTATTTCTTTAAATCCCCAGTGATGTGGTATACCAGGACAGGTGGCTATTGTTGAGGTTAACTCAAGAATATACAGTAGGAAACAATTTATTTCCCTTTTTGTTCAACTGTACCCTGGAAAACAATTGAGTTATGAAGAAAGTAAGATGACCAAAAAAAAAAAAAAACCACCAAAAACAAACAACTGTTTTATTGTTTTATAATATACTATATTATCTCTGAGGTTCTTTCATAAGAAAAGCCATATTGAGATCTGATACTGTCATTTAAAAAAATAAAAAGGATCAATATGATGCCCCTGATTGAATGTCCAAAATATTCTTGTTCCTTGCCTCTAAATATTCCTATAAGTCTCTAGTCATTCCCAGAAAGCATAAAGCACATACAGCTCATCATTCATTCTTCTGCAGATTAACTTTTAAAAACTGGAAGTTTGTTTTCCTCCTTCTTTGGCATAACTGTTATGTGCAGTGGCCCCAGTGTTGCACAGTAATATCCCCACCAAACAGATTCATGAATCTCATCATCAGCCCATCCTTGGTACAGTGTGGTAATGGAAATAATATGACATCAGGGAATCACATCATGATTATTAGATGTTACCAGTAGCTTCATCTACTGCAATGCTAATTTGTGCACATGGAAATTCCTTCAGCTGCTGTCCAAAACCCTTTGGAGAAACTCCTGTACTTTTTTGCACTAAAGCTACCAAATTCTACCCATTCTGTTCCAGATCCATTAATGGACAGATGTACTTTCAGAAACACAGGACTGTATTTTTTGTTGTTATTTTTAACATATGTCTAGCCCTCTGCTTTCTGAAATATGGAATATTTCCAAGAATTGTAGCTAAGTTTTGGATCTCACTTTATTTAAAGTTACTCATTTGTCACTCTGTAGTATTACATAAAACAGAAATTACTAAACCAGGTGTGGTCAGCAATATGCCAATAGGCTACTGACACATTTGATACTGTCCCACACAACATTCTTGTCTCTAACCTGGAGAGGCGTGGGTTTGATGGAGGACCACTCAGTGGAGAAGGAATTGGCTTGGATGGTTGCACTCAAAGAGTTGTGGTCAATGTCTAAAAGTCTAACAGTGACAAGTGGCATTCCTAGGGGATGGTACTGGGACCAGTGTTGTTTAACATCTTTGTCAGTGACGCGGACAGTGGGATAGAGTGCAAGCTCAGTAAGTTTGCCAACAACACCAAGCTGTGTGGTGCAGTCAACAGACTGGAGGGAAGGCATGTCATCCAGACTGATCTTGACACGCTTGAGAGCCAGTCCCATGTGAACCTCATTAAGTTCAGCAAGGCTAAGTGCAAGGTCCTGCCCCTGGGACAATCCCAAGCACAACCACCACTGGGCAGAGACTGGACTGAGAGCAGCACTGAGGAGAACTTCGGGATGAAGCTCAACATGAGCCGGCAGAGTCCACTTGCAGCCCAGAAAGCCAACTATATGCTGGGCTGTATCAAACGTACTGTGACCAACAGGTTGAGGGAGGTGATTCTACTGCTCTACTTTATCCTCATGAGACCCCACCTGCAGTGCTGCATCCAACTCTGGGGCTCCCAACACAAGAGGGGTGTGGACCCGCTCAAGAGAGTCCAGATGAGGGGCACAAAGATGATCAGAGGACTGGAGCACCTCTTCTACTGAGTTGAGCTTCTTCAGCCTAGAGAAGAGAAGGCTCTGAGGAGACCTTATACCACCCTTCCAGTACCACCTAAAGGGGACCTACACGAAGTCTAGAGAGGGACTATTTACAAAGGCATGTTGGGATAGGATAAGGGGAAATGTTTTAAGTTGAAAGAGAGTAGATTTAGATTGGATATAAGGAAGTTCTTCACTGTGAGGGTGGTGAGGCAGTGACACAGGTTGCCCAGAGAAGTTGTGGATGCCCCATACCCAGTGGTGTTCAAGGCCAGGCTGGACATGACTTTGAGCAGCCTGGTCTGGTGGAAGGTGTCCCTGCCGTGTCAGGGAGGTTGGAACTACGTTATCCTTAAGGTCCCTTCCAAACCAGACCATTCTGTGACTCTGTGATGGTTATGTTCATTTTAATTCCACCCTCCCCCAATTTTAAAATGCTTATTGGCTCACCACTGTATTTCCCAGATTGTAAACAGGGTCATGAAAAATAATTCTATACTTCTTTCACAATAAACAGGAAAAGGAAAATGCATCTTCATTTATTTTCTGTATCTAAAATATAAGTATTAAAAATAAGGAGATTACAGAAATCCTTTTGAAATTTTCCATATGAGTAGCATGATAATGGTACATTAGCATGTGGTTTATATATTAATTAAATACAGGATTTACACACAGATAAAGCTTACTGAACATTACAGAGGAAGATTTTCAGGGCCTTAATGTTCCACTTGTAACACTAAAAATGCAAATGTACAAAGTCAAGCCCCAATATACATAGGTGAACATGCCAATATTGTTAAACCTTCAGCTGCAAAAATCATTAAAATTACATGCCAACTTTCAAATGGTAAACAAGCATGCTTAAACATTCTTTGAATTACTATAACGTATATTTTGACAAACATTTGATAATGACTCAGAAAAGTGCTCATTTGCCCATGCAAAAGATAAACTATATTAAGCACCAGAAGGCCTGGTTTTTATACCACTCATACTCCTGTAAATTTGTAATCCTAATAAATCAGAGAAATAATGCTGATGCAGACCCAATGTTGATAATACCCATAAGGTGAACAAGTTTAACAAGGCTTTCTAAATATAAAATTGTTCTTCATTATTTCAGTACAAGTAGAGGTCAGGAAAACCAAATGAGCAGAATTAGATTATCTGTTGTGTGAGGTGATGATTAATCATCTGTCTCTTGGCTGAAAGATCAGGGACCTCCATTTTACCACTGAGGTTTATCCAAGATTTGAATGAGGAAAAATCCTCTATATTTACTGCATTTTAAAACTACTAACTAGGTGATAAAGAGTTTTATTCCATACCTATAGATTTCAATTGAAATAACAGTAGTAAATAACAGATTTCTTTTAAAAAAAAGAATCATATTCATATAGTCAATGCAGTTCCACAAAAATCCAGCCATAGAATAAAGGGACATTATCCAGGAAGCTAGAGATCAGGTCAGGAAAGCTAAGTCCCACTTAGAATTGTCTTGCCAGAGATGTCAAAGATAACAGGAAGGGCTTCTATAGGTATATCGCAAACAAAAGACAGACTAGGGATAATATGGGCCATCTCCAGAAGGAAATGGGACAATTGGCTACCCCGGATTTGGAGAAGGCTAAGGTTCTCAATGACTTATTTGCCTCAGTGTTCACTGGCAAGTGGTATAACCATGCCACTCAAGTCTTGGAAGGCAAATACAGGGACTATAAAAATGAAGACCTTAGGCCCTCTGTAGGGGAGGATCAGGTTCGAGATCATCTTAAGAACCTGAACATGCACGAGTCCATGGGACCTGATGAAATCCATCCGCGGGTCCTGAAGGAGCTGGTGAATGAAGTTGTTAAGCCACTGCCCATCATATTTGAAAAATTATGGCAGTCAGGTGAAGTTCCTGATGACTGGAAAAAGGGAAATATAACCCCCATTTTCAAGAAGAGGAAAATGGATGACCCAGGGAACTACAGTCCAGTCAGTCTCACCTCTCTGCCTGGCAAAATCTTGGAGCAGATTCTCCTGGAAGGCATGCTAAGGCTCATGAAAAACAGCAAGGTGTTTGGTGACAGCCAGCATGGCTTCACTAAGGGGAAATCCTGCCTGACCAATTTAGTGGCCTTCTATGATGGGGCTACAGAACTGATGGACAGAGGTAGAGCAATTGATGTCATCTACCTGGACTTGTGCAAAGCGTTCGACACTGTCCCACACAACATCCTTGTCTCTAAATTGGAGAGACATCAATTTGATAGGTGAACCACTTGGTGGATAAAGAACTGGCTGGATGGCAGCATGCAAAGAATTGTGCTCAACGGCTCAATGTCCAAGTGGCGACTGGTAACAAGTGGTGTCCCTCAGGGGTTGGTGTTTGGATCAAACCTGTTCAACATCTTTGTCAGTGACATAGACAGTCGGATTGAGTGTGCCCTCAGCAAGTTTGTGGATGACACTAAGCTGTGTGGTTCAATTGATATCCTGGAGGGAAGAGATGTCATCCAGAGAGACCTTGACACTGTTGAAAGGTAGGCCAATGCCAACCTCATGAAGTTCAACAAAGCAAAGTGCAAGGTCCTGTACCTGGGTTAGGGCAATACCAGGGGTGTTGGTTGACGAGAAAGTGAACATGAGCTGGAAGTGTGCACTCACAGCCCAGAAAACCAGCTGTGTCCTGGGCTGTGTCAAAAGAAGCGTGACCAGCAGGTCAAGGGAGGTGATCCTATCCCTCTACTCTGCTCTCATGAAACCTCACTTGGAGTATTGTTTGCAGTTCTGGTGTTCTCAGTATAAGAAGGATATGGAGCTGTTGGAATAAGTCCAGAAGAGGGCACCAATGATGGTAAGGGGAGTGGAGCACCTCCCATATGAAGATAGACTAAGAAAGTTGGGGCTGTTCAGCCTGGAGAAGAGAAGGCTGCATGCAGACCTCATAGCAGCCTTCCAGTATCTGAAGGGGGCCTACAAGGATGCTGGGGAGGGACTCTTCATTAGGGACTGTAGTGGTAGGTCAAGGGGTAATGGGTTCAAACTTAAACATAGGAAGTTTAGATTGGATATAAGGAGGAAATTCTTTCCTGTTAGGGTGGTGAGGCACTAGAATAGGTTGCCCAGGGAGGTTGTGAATGCTCCATCCCTGGCAGTGTTCAAGGCCAGGCTGGACAGAGCCTTGGCTGCATGGAGACCTCATAGCAGCCTTCCACTATCTGAAGGGACCTGCAAGGATGCTGGGGAGGCACTCTTCATCAGGGCCCATAGAGATAGGACAAGGGGTAATGGTTTTAAACTTAAACAGGGGTAGTTCAGATTAGATATAAGGAAGTTCTTTATTGTAAGGGTGGTGAAGCACTGGAATGGGTTGCCCAAGTAAGCAGTAAATGCTCCCAGGCAGTGTTCAAGGCCAGTTTGGACAGCGCATTGGGCAGCACAGTCTAGGGTGAGGCATCCCTGCCCATGGCAGGAGGGTTAGAACTGGATGATCTTAAGGTCCTTTCCAACCCTAACCATTCTATGATTCTATGATTCTATCTAATATAACATTATCTAGCTCTGAGGTATAACTGCAGATTGGATGAACTCTGTTCTAGAATGATCTATTGATAACTGCTTTCTAAAGTAAGTTTTCCCTATTAATTTTGCTATGATAGTTTCATCTATTTCTATTCCTCACTTATGAATGTATAATTCCAAACAGTAAATAAATTGTAATAATTTTAAAAAATCCTTACTAGGGCAAAGGTACATGACAGCTGCTGTTTCTCTCCTAAACAGACTGGACCTTATTCTGTCAGAAAAGTAGCCTGGATTTATCTAGAGTCTTCTATATGTTAAAGATCTCCCACTATCTTTATTTGCCTACAACTGTTCAGTTCCAAGAATCCTGAGCAGGGGACAGAGTCAGAGAATTGAAATGCAAGGTGTCTAATTTACTCCTCATTGCCCAACCCATTTTTAAAGGAACACGTTACATTCTCCTTTTTCTACTTTTCTGTTCTTCCTTATTTCTCTACAGCAGCAAATTACCAGCAGTTCCAGGTTTCTTCAGTTGTTTAAGTACCGTTTGCAGACCAAGCCAATGTAAAATACTTAATTTCCTTAAACCTCTCACCCGATCTTCTCCTGTTTCATGGTGAACATGACCCATTAATTCAAAAATGCATAGGTCTTTTTTTAAAAGGACTGATACCCAAGGTATTAGACATTTCAGGATTGTCAGCACCAGCTTTCTGTTACTGCTCAGCAGCAGACCAGCTCCTTTGTTCTCATCTTGGTACTAACATAAATGTTTCTTGACATGCTGATATGTTTTATTAGTTGCATCTCAGTTTGAGCTTTCGTGTTTTGTTTCCACTTTTTTTTGTCTTCTACTCCTTTATATTCATCCTTTGTAACCTGACCTGATTTCTGTTTGCTGACATTATCTTCCTAAATCTGAGCTTGATATAAAGCTTTTGGTTTCCTTAAATTGATTTCTTAATGCACTTTCTTCCCTTCCGCTTCTTTAAAATAATTTGTGATGATGCTCTCACTATCAATTCATTGAGGAACACTCAGATCTGTATAATTATTCTTCTCCCTAGATAAACTTTTCCTTCCTTCTTTGAGTTTACTAGGCTGATATAGCTCTTAATCCTTTTCACAGTTGTAAACTAATCAGAGAACAAAATCTATTCCTACCACACCAGAAAAAAAATAGCTTGATCATGATTAAACTCAGGTTCAACCCACAGAGTCAGCATCTCCCACATTCCAAAATAAGATCATTTTCCATTATCTCAGCGGCTTTCACAATCATACAATGAGCTCTTTAAATTCCACAGCATTTTGTCACAGGGTAGATGCTCTATTGTGAAACACGGTTCCTATTTCCTTGCCTTCCCAACGGAATGTATTTTCTTAGATTCAATTTAGAGTACTTCAATATTTGATAAATATTCTTCATTCTGGAAGGCTTCATTCTTTTATTATCAGTAATTTTTGTGATTTAAAGGAAAACATTTCCCATTCAGATCCACTTTCTTTCTTTATGCCTAACTGGGAAAGAAAAAAAAACCTGTGACTGATATTTTAAGCTAAATAAACTTCGACTGATTTGAAGGGAACCCCATTAGTTAAGTGTCACTAACAGCTGAACCAATTTCTATTCTCACAACTTCAGAATGGTTTTGCAGCTTGAATTTAAAATGTGGTATAATTCCCTTAAATGCATTTTAGTAAAAATTTACTTGAAATATATTAATTAACTTTCCCTATCATTCAAGAATAATAACAAGGAAATTAAAGTATTTTTATTGTTTATTTACATAAACAGTACAGAGAAATTGACACAGCTTGCAGGTTACTTTTGATATTCAAATATTATGTTCATCAGGAAAAATAATTAACAAAAAAGAATTTACAGTTGCTGTAAACTTTAAATACTACTCCAAATGCACTCATTCTGTCTCTGCTTTTGAACCATTTCATATATTTCTTTGTTCTTATTTTAAATCCAGATGCAAAAGAGCACTTCAGTCATGTACAATGAACTTCAGCACTTACATGCTTTATCTTAAATGGAAAAAATTTCCTGAAATGACATCTCAGTGAATTCTGAAAATAACGATATAATCCAGTTAAATTCTTTATGAATAATTGATGATCTTTTTTTGCTCTCTGAGAAAATTATCCTTTAAAGCAAGTAATAAAATAGCAATGGGCAGAAAGTCTGAAGGCTACAAAAAATATTAAGTAAAGAGAACAGCTGGTGAAGAAAATATTTCCCATAGTATTAGTGTCCTTACTTAAAGGTCATCTATAACTCAAGAAGATAAATAAGATCTACCCACATCCAACCCACTTGCTACCCTTTGTACATTATGTGGCTTCAGATCCCTATGATGACATTTATCTTCACTCCTGAGGAAAGACAGAATAACTCATGAGTACTGTTGGCACAAGAGAGTTATTTTTCTGTTCCTCTCCAGCGTATGTAAATGTCATCACAGAGATGAGCTATTCTTTCTATTCACACAGCACTGGAAACAGAATTCTGGCTATTTGCACTTTGCATTTAGAAGCTGCCACTTAAATAAAATCTTAATGTAGTTCATAAAGTTCCATTTAGCTCTGGGTTGACAGGCCTTCAAAGGCACTGTCCTGGGTTCAGCAGTAGCAGTCATGTTTCTCCTCCTTGGTAGCTGGTGCAGTGCAGTGTTTTGACTTTCGGCTCGGGAACAGAGCTGATAGAGATGTTTTGGTTTGGCCAAGGACTTTGTGAGCCTCATGCTCTGCCAGGGAGGAGGGGAAGCCGGGAGGAAGCAGAGACAGGACACCTGACCCAAACTGACCAAAGAGGTATTCCATACCACAGCACGTCATGCCCAGGATGTAACTGGGAGTTAGCCGGAAGGGCTGGGAGACTGCAGGGTTGGAGGAGGTATCGGTCGGAGCTTGGTCGGGCTTGGGGGGCGAGTTATCGGTCAGTTGGTGCTGAGGTGTTGTATTCTCTTCCCTTCTTATTTCCTTTATCATTATTATCATTGGTGGTAGCAGTAGTGATCTGTGTTATACCTTAGTTACTAAACTGTTCTTATCTCAACCCGTGGGAGTTGCATTCTTTTCGATTCTCCTCTCCGTCCCTCCGGGAGCGGGGAAGGGGAGAGCCCCGGTGCAGGGGGGGGGAAGACGGACACGGACCTCGATTGTTGTCAGCTCGGCACCACTCACTGGGAGTGAGTGAACGAGTTACCTGACTGGGTTTAAACTACGACAGGCACATACTAGTTACATACTAAAACAAGAACAGTCATTTGCTGTGTAAGGAGTTAGTCACACTAATTCTCTGATCTTCATGCCATCTAGCTAGTTTGAGAACTAGCAGGCCTCACCACTGCAGAGTTTGACAACAGTTTATTTTGATGCACTGTCTTACCTAAACAGCAAGACAAGCACTGCAGTCCAACAGAAAATTTCTCTACTTGACCAAGCACGCCGTCAGCGTCGTTTTGCCTATTTGACATGACAGACAGAAGTCCCATTTCCAGTAAATGTTTTGCAGAACAAAAGCAGAAACAACTTCCTTGTTGTGATTTGAAACATCCAAATAATCCTCTAAGAGACCAATGTGAACTTTAAAGCAGTCTGTTTCCTCAGGAACCTGCTGAAGAACTTAGCCCAGCTCTCCAAGGCTGCAAGAGAGATTCCCAGGCACTACCACAGCCAGGAGGTTGCCTTAAGCTGTGTTGGCCCATAAAGTTAGGACAAGTTGAATGATTTTTCTGTTACTTTTTCCCATTATCTGACTATTTCTGTTCGTCTGTCATACACACAGCCCATCTTATCAAATGAAAGAGTTTTCTGTTGTTTGGCTAGAAAGGAGGCAGTTCTTACCACTACGACTGCAATCAGACATAGGAGTGTTCTCTAGTGAAGACTCAGTTTCAGCTGTCTCATGAATCACCTGAACATGTTGTTTTCATTATGGCTCTGAATTAACAATTGTTATTATATCGTTGTACTATAACACCATTTCATGCAGCTCTAATATAATGCCGTCATCTAGTTTGGCAGTTTAAAGAGAAGCACAGTGAGAGCTTGTATCATCAGTCAACATTTTTATAGGAAAGACTTTATTGACATATTGACAGATGGATCACACTTCTGCAGATAGCTCATCATCTTATCTGTGGGGAAGTGTCTGAGCTACTTCTCTGCATACTCTATCTTCTACTCTTATTTCTGACAGTTCAAAAAAATCCCACAAACCAAATCAAACTACATTCTTGACCTCACTTCAGCTGATTTGCGCTGTTCTCAGGACAAATAAATAATAAAATGCTGACAGTGCTGAGATACAATTTCACTAAGCAATAGAGAGTGTGTGAAAGAGACCAAATCATAAACAAGCCTGAAGTAGGGAAGAACAGAGAGAGGATGTAATCCTGAGGACTGCTATAGAAAGACACAGGTTAAAGCAAGTGTTTAGACTGTGTAAGGGCTAAGGCCACAAAAAGATAAAGTGATCATTTAAAGATATATCTCTTGCTTTTTAGTCCCACACCTCCAGAAAGCTTCAAGGTCATCCACACATTACCTGATGCTGAAGATCAGTTACATGATTAAGAATCATGAAGAAACAAAACAAAAAGCCATGTTTTGAAAGTATTATTGCAAAGAGGTTAAAGTGTGCTGTCTTTTATGAGCACTGCAATTTCACTGACACCAGTGAAGTTACATGAGGGATGAGTTATGGAGATAATTTGCAATTCAATGTACCATGTAATTCACAATTTTTGAGATGGATTTAGTGAGTTCATGTAATCCTGCTAAGGATTCCACAGTATCTGAAATGTCTCATTATTCTCTTGGATTCTAAAAATAAGCCCAAACAGTGTACAGCTGTATCCAATTAGGTACTGGGCCATTCTTCTTCCATAAGTAGAGATCAATCCCCAATGCCAATTGCACAATGATTAGTGCAATTATTAAAAAGAATTAAGACCTGCTTATCTCCTGGGGTTTCTTTTTTTAAATTTACAGAACAGTTCTGCCCCTAACAAGTCTTTTAACTCTACTTTTTCCCTGGAAAATATTAGTTTCAGTTTATGACCAGATTTTTCTAGCATGGGTAAGTCAAAAGGTGCAGACATGATATAATAGCCTTAGACTTCACTTCTATTAAATCCCCTGGCAGTCATGTACAACCTTTTCAAAATACTCAAATGGGAGTCATCTGGCTGAAGACAATAGAGGTACAAGGAGGTACTTCAGTTAAAACCCAAACTGTGATGAATTTTCTCCTGGATGTGAACATGAAGTGATTCAAATCTGCTTCGCAAAAGCACAGTAGGATGACATCAATTCAGACTGTCATGACTCAATATTGTTTCACAATTTTTTTCTCTGATCTTGAAGCAGCAACACATCTCAATTAAACTAATATCTGCGTGTGTCATTTCATTTCTGATAGGACTCCAAGAAGTCCCCAGGAAATGCTTTTCTTTTCAATGGATTTATGATATGCCTGTTTTACATACTACAAAAACAGTGGTCCAAATACCCATGTATATTTCCTTCTTTGCATAAAGGCATAAAATGTGCAACTTCAATTTTTGTGTAAAGCAAACTAATATTGAAAAAGTGCAAGCTATGTAGTAGTTTTTCACAACCAAAACTACTGATTAGTGGTATTGCCAAGAACACACAGAATATTTATTGTAATTCCAACTACAAACCAGACCTATTCTTCATAATTTTAAGAATGATGTGTAAAACAAATTAATATCCAGAATGAGGCAAGAGGGTCATTTTGTCAAAGTCTGAACTGGTGACAATTAACTTCCTTAGACTGTACCAGCCTAGCGTTATGATAAATTAACTCAACAGATGTTCTGCAATAAAAGTGAGATAAACACTTATCAACTCTTTATTTCTAGATTTACTACTTGCAATTTCTATTATTTTGGATTTCTTATTTTTCTAAAAAATAATGCATTATATTAACTTGTAATAAAGCACCCCTAGTGAAGGTGTTTCTAACCAAGAAAATCAGGAAAACAAATTTGCATTTTATTCATTAACATTTTACTCTATCACTGGCTAAGAAAAATGCACTTCAGGGAAGCTTCTCTAATTGCTTCAAAACAGTTTCATGAAAACAGGCACGCCCTCTAATCTTCCGACTGAGTATCTTCAAACACAGAACTCAGTAATATTCTACAGACCTGACAGAAGCTTGATCTAACAATTATCAGTGCTGCAGATCACAAGTGAATCCAAACTGTGGTCTACTGCTGTGCTTCCATTGATGTCTGAAAGAAATCCATAAGTGCTTATAATGCAAAACATGTCTACTAGCCCAAGGCTACAGATTTCACACTACCAGCCTTTATTTCACTTGAATTTAGCAATTGCTTTACAATTACCTCTCTTATCAGAAGAAATGTTTCTACTTTAATTTATATAGAAATAATTTGACCCTTTGTAATTAAGTGCCCTATGTTAACAAGTAGTTAAAGGATACATGAGCTGTTTCTGTGTCCTATGAAAAAGGTGTTGGTAGCTCTTAATGAGCATTTAGGAGACCTTTCAAATATTGTAGGCAAATGAGATCCTTCAGTGCAGTTTATCCTTAGACATTTTACAATAGAGGGAGGAGCAATGCAATATAGACAGAGTGCTCCAAATAGAAAATAAAGAATCTCAAGTATAGAGGTGATTCAAACGGTCTTCAAGTAGGAATAACACCAAACAACTAACAGTGCGTAAGTGTAAATGAAGGCTTGGGAATGGTATTACTTTATATTACTTTAGCCTATTATCACTGCCAAGTAATTGGAAGTATGCGCTGAGAAAGGGCTAAGGAAAATACAGATTATTGCTAAATACAACTGAACTCTAAAACCCCTGTGCTACCTCACTTGTGTAAGGAAATGTGGGGGGTTAATTATTTTTGAATGTATCAAAGCAATCCCAGGCACAGCTGCAGGTTGGGCAGAGAAGAGATTCAGAGCAGCCCTGCGGTGAAGGACTTGGGGGTGTTGGTTGATGAGAAAATGAACATGAGCCGGCTTCAGTGTGCACTTGCAGCCCAGAAAGCCAACCGTATCCTGGGCTGCATCAAAAGGAGCATGACCAGCAGGTGGAAGGAGGTGATCCTGCCCCTCTACTCTGCTCTCGTGAGACCTCACCTGGTGTATTGTGTGCAGTTCTGGTGTCCTCAACATAAAAAGGACATGGAACTGTTGGAACAAGTCCAGAGGAGGGCCACGAGGATGATCAGGGGACTGGAGCACCTTCCGTATGAAGACAGGATGAGGAAGTTTGGGCTGATCAGCCTGGAGAAGAGAAGACTGCGTGGAGACCTCATAGCAGCCTTCCAGTGTCTGAAGGAGGCCTATAGGGATGCTGGAGAGGGACTCTTCATTAGAGACTGTAGTGACAGGACAAGGGGTAAAGGGTAAAAACTTAAACAGGGTAAGTTTAGATTGGATATAAGGAGGAAATTCTTTCCTGTTAGGGTCGTGAGGCACTGGAATGGGTTGCCCAGGGAGGTTGGGAATGCTCCATCCCTGGCAGTGTTCAAGACCAAGTTGGACGAGGCCTTGGGTGATATGATTTAGTTTAAGGTGTCCCTACCCATGGCATGGGGGTTGGAACTAGATGATCTTAAGGTCCTTTCCAACTCTAATTATTCTATGATTCTATGATTCTATAAAGTGCTATCTTTCCCTTCTTGCCTCAGGTCAGTTGTTTGCAATATGAAAAGAAATTAGATTTGCATTTTCATTGTTTTCTAATGATCCTTTGGCATGCTAATATTACCTCCACACTCCCAAGGAATACATTTTGGGAAGGAAAATCCTAATTAGCTGCAACAAAATATGTTTTGTGAGTGACTAAAAGGTAATAAAAATCCCCACCAAAAAGAATATATGTTGTAAGCAATGACTAGTAAAGGGGCCAATTTTAATATGCTTCGGGGTGTTTCCATGGAAAATGTTATCTCATTTCTAGATGTATTGTGTTGTATATGTCTAGAACCATAAAAAAATGTTTTTTTTTTTCACGTATTTCTCATTTACCTCAACTGGGTACAAATGGTTATATAGAATTCCAAATAATAGAGGCTACATAAGTGTGATGGGGCAGAATGCAAGAAAATATGTTTTAAGGTGGATTTTGAGTGAAGAAATGTAGAAGAATATTCCAGGGAGAAATGCAAAAGGGATGCTTCTGGTCATAAATATTTTAAAGCTGGATGAGAACAGATATCACGACAGGGGTAAAATTAAACAGGATTAGTAAAAGTGAAATGCATGAATGAAGTAGAAAATTTTGTAACAGTAACTATAATTAAATGGAATTTAACTAAAATATCTACAGTGTAGAAGGAAAAAGATCTTTTTGCAAAAGCATTAAAGAAGCCCTTGTTTAATGGTGCATGAAGCCACCTAGCACTTGAAAGCAGCACACTGGCAATTTTAGTAGTAATGTTAGGTCACTTATTTCTGCCAAGCATCTCTGTTTTGTTGTTTCAAGCATCTCTCTTCCTTTCCGTTGCTTGAACAGCTGACAGTATTAGAATTTCTTTATTCTTGAACTGAATGGCAAATTACCACATGGACAGTGATTAAAAAGCTCTACATTTTTGAAAAGGCTTCGTCACAGGTCTTTGAGATACCTAAGACACAGCAATCATTAAAAATAAAGAAAAACATTTCACCAAGAACAGCAAAAAATACTGGGCAAACAAAACCAAT
Organism: Pezoporus wallicus; assembly: GCF_028554395.1. Taxonomy (NCBI): domain Eukaryota; kingdom Metazoa; phylum Chordata; class Aves; order Psittaciformes; family Psittacidae; genus Pezoporus; species Pezoporus wallicus. The sequence continues at coordinate 411,477 of NW_026635941.1, forward strand.
TGCTACACATATTACATACTCCTGAGTATGCTGTGCAGCTGTGCTCATTATGCTCAGAAAACAAAGAGTCAGTCATATAAGCAAGAAAAATTAAAATTCAGCCCTTAGCCTCCGACCTCCTCAGTCTCCAGCACCATCCACAAAACCAATGCAGATATTGCAGCTGATGAGATGTGGAAGGGATACACCAGCTCACTTTGTGGGAGGGGGCTAGTTTGGATTTGTGAAGCACAGGCATCTGTGGAAAACATCCCTTGGCTGCAGAGCCAAGGCCTGTCTCACACCATGACTGTCACTCAGCCACTCACCCTGTTCAGGACTAGCTGAGTCTTTCAAGGAGCAGAAAAGATGTGTGTGATGAATAGCCAAGATTATGGAAAGGATGAACAAAAAAAGTAATTAAATGTATCTGTAATGTCAGTCCCAATGAAATCAGGGATCTGGTTGGGTGACAAAATGTACAGACCTGAAGCTTATGACATTTTCATAAGCTTTGGGTCAGAGCATTTCCCAAGCAGGAAAAGTCTATGCTTGGTAAATAATATATTTCAACAAGCCAGCACTTCTCTTCAAAGCATTAAACAGCAGACATTTCACTATGTTGTGTCAAGAAATCAGAAAAGCTATAGGAGCAGGTGAAGGATGCCGCTGTTTAATAATAAATAAATAAATAAATAAATAACAAAAGAAGAAGAAAACAATCAGTTGCAGTGACCTTATGCTAGGAAAAGATAATTCATGACTTATTTGTACATGACTGGAAGATAAAATATCATTAAAAAAAAAAAGAAATGAAGCTGTGCAAGTCTAATTCTTAAACATAATGTAGATGGCAACAATAACTCAACCCTTCTTTCTGGCAGTGGGATAATCAGATGTATAAGTGACAAATTGCAAAGCATGAACAAGAACACATGTTCGATCTTAAGGGCATAACTTGTCCTTGATCTAAAGGCGGAAAGTGATACTTATTCATGCTTCAAAATGATAATGGAAGCAATAATGTGCAGAATCACTGCCACAGATGGCGAAAGTTCAGAAAACAAAGCAAGCAAATGTTCTTCATGGTAATAGGAAGAGCTGTTTCCAAGAAGTCTTGCTATTTTATATTAAGTATCTTGAATATTTTCAAAACTATAAATATACAATTTTCAGAGTCCAAACAAACATGTTCAGTCTTAAAAATAAAACGTAAATTCTACTCTACAGACAAACTGAATTGTGCATGTTTTTGTCAGCACTTGAGTTTTCACTCCATTTTGGCTTTAGACAAAATATGTTCCTTGAAGGTCAGTAAACAATAAGCCTTTTCTTCCCTTGACTCTGACCTATAAATATTAGCTTCAGTCCTGGTTCAGTGACAAGATATGGCCAGCAGAACATTCTTAACAACACTGTGATTTGTTTACATAGGTATAACTTATAGACAGTAGCTTCATACTTAAGTTATTCTTGTAAGAAAATGTCAACAAAAGAATATTTGCATTTGCAGATATCCTATAGAATTACCTTCTCTAAATATAATTAAAAGGAGCATGCATACAATCTTTTGAATAAAAGGAGCATATTTTTCTTACATGAGGTCTCCCAAAATTATTCCAGAACAAATTCCTATTTACTTTGGAAAAAACTGTTCAGTGAAAACTGCCTCATAAAGAGGCAGTTTCTTTCATAAAGTTTCTTTCATAAAGAAAATATTTCCAACTACTGTGAATTTTTCCATTCAGCTAACACAAATCAATCCTGACATTTCAAGAGCTAGAACCTTTCTGTTTCTTTCACTATTACATAGAGAAAAAATAAAATACAATAAAAAAAAAAAAAGGTTTTATAAAGCTCTCAGTGACCCAGGCCCCTTACAGCCCTTGCTAAGCTCGTAAAAAATCTCACTCAAATAACTCTGATGAGATCATTAATATCTCACATCCAGCCTGAATCTCCCCTCTTTCAGTATAAAACCATTATGGTCTGTCCCTTTCTTTCCCCTTCAGGAGCTTTTACAATTTTTCTTCATTTTAAGAATCCCACAGCTCTTTTTCCGTAGAGCTCCACCACCTGCCCTTTCCTTTCTGAGTTGGTACTGTTCAGTGATATTCAGCAACAGCAGCCTTTTTGCTGGAAAGGTGACTTGTCCCACACAACAGAACTCTGCTGAGCAATAGGAATTCATCCTATCTCAGTGCTACCTACTCAGCAGAGACTGACACCTTCTGCTTCATCTGAGAGCAGAAGTCTGGGGGTGTCCTCACCAATAACTTTTGCAGGCCAGCTCTGCCAAACGTTATTATGCTGAAGGTGGACCCTACAGTGGTTAAGTCCCTCCTGTGTTTCGCTGTCAAGGGGTCATCTTTCTACTGCACTGTAACTCAGAAACCTAACAGAAACCTTGACAGTAAAAATACAAAGCAGCCAGGATTTGAACAAATATGAACTATGCTTTATGTAAACCACACCATAAATGCAATTCTCAATGACCTCATGCATCTGACAGCTTACAAATGTTGGATCCTCATGATGTTTCTGCTCTAGCCATTTCTTCAGAAACACTGTGCTTTCAACAAAATTATCTCAGAGTGAGACTCACAGGAGATGAATCCTACTGCATTTGCCTAAGAACAAAGTTTAAAATGAATCTGTGATCAAGGTTTCATCTATGCTGTAAGCTCAGCACAAACTTTTCACAGCAAAAGCCTTTTGGTACATATTTATTGATTTCTGTGGAAAGGCCTTTTTTCTTGTTGCTAGACTTCAATTTCATAAACCAATGATATATTGATAGTCTCTATTTACAACATTTTCAGAGGATCTGCAGTGCTGGAGGGCCCACAAAGCATTACCAGCACATTGGAATGACTCCAGTAAAAAGGATGTATAAATACAAATACACATGTACAAACTTACTTATGTACTTGCATAAGAAATTGAAGATAAAACTCAAATTTTAGATATGCTACTTTTGGTGAAAGTGTGTTCCTTAAAATGTAAACCAAAAAATACCCCAAAAACTCCAAAGTGAAAATACTGCAATACAGGAAAACATTCATAAAACAGAAAATATTATCAATTAAACTATGTAATTATTTTCTACCTCAACACATAGAACATAGAGTAGAGAAGAAACAGAGCATATCTGAGTAAAAGTCAAATTAAGGCTGTTTTGTTCCCGACGCATAGAGATAAAATTTTTCATACAGCAGATGGTAGCATTTTTTATTGAAATGTTTTAAAGCCTTTGACAGGATTAAAATTCATGAAGCCAAGCAAAATCTTAGCTCGAGATGGAGAACCATAACAATTTTCATTGTGCGTCTGTCTTCTACTGTTGAGAACAGTATGAAGAAACACAAGCCTTATGCAAATTCAGAAACACATACCCTGGAAGCCTCGGTGTGTGACCTAATCTTTTCCATATCAATGCATTACAACACCTTAAAGTAACCAAATAAAAAAGCTTTAGAAACAATACTCTGTTTGCACCGATTCATTGTGGAGAAAAAAAAACCAAACAGTTCAACAGTTTCTCTGCTTTCATAATCACTTTCTGTGCTACCTCTCATACAAAGAAGAAATATTCAAAATACACACCAAACATGTAAAAGACTATCAGTATGTTTCTTCTTACATAAAGTAATCCTGGCTGATATTCCATATACTTTTCTTTCTTCTCCAGGATCTCCTTTCTATGACCCCTGTCTCTTCTTGAGGAACTGGCATGGGTTGTCCAAGGAAGCTGTGAATGCTCTGTCCCTGATGGTGTTCAAGGCCGGGTTGGACAGAGCCTTGGGTGACATGGGTTAGTGGGAAGTGCCCCTGCCCATGGCAGGGGGGACGGAACTATATGATTATAAGGTCATCTAGTTCCAAACCCTTCCAACCCTAACTATTCTATGATTCTGTGATTCAGTGCCCTCCCGAGCTGCTTAGAATATGTTCCAGTATTACCCTGGACACTTAGCCTGTGCCCTGGTTGGACAAATGCTGAGTCCTAAGTCAGAAAATATTCAGAGTTCTCTGTTATGTGGTCCACAGTATTTTAAAAATAGAACAAAACACTCTTCCTTCCTCCAATAATGGCTAGTTGAACAAAGCCCCCCAGGGGCAGCAGAACTCTGTCTCTGGGTGAGTGTTGGCTGTTGTTCCCCATGCAGTCATAGCCTCCTTAAAATTCACATTTTACTCCTATTCTAACTTAGCTACTGTCACTTTGTGTATTCCTAAACAGTATGCCAGAATACAAATCTGATTCTATTTGTTTGAAAACTCGCAGATATCATCAACCTGCCTCAATGATCTAACTAAAGGATAAAAAAAAAAAAAGAATTAGAGAAAAATACTTCATGTATTTTTTTTTTTTCTTTGCAAATGTTGCAGTCTTTTTCTGAAAATATCACTGATGGAAATCTGTAGCCTGGAAAAATAAACCCCAATCCATATACACCTACGAAAATAGCTTAGGGATAATCCCTGCTTCCAGAAATAATAGTCTGACGCATGCCCATTAGGAAAAAAAAACACCAAAATCAGTAGCACAAATTGAGTCTCTATAGGGACCAAAGCAGAGAGCAAAATCGCTAATAGTGTCCATAGTTTCCTAAAACCTCCTTTGCAAAACAGCTTACCTTATTCAAAACCAACACCACCAAAGACTTACTGCTCAAGAGAAGATTGACTCAGATAAAGAAACGACAGGTAGGAGGTAACCCTGTGACTTTGTGGTACAACAGAATTTCTGATGAGACGTCAAATCTTAATTCTTCTCAAATGGCAGTAGCTAGTATTCAGCATCTCAAATAAACAAAAAATATTTCATAAATATGAGAAAAATATTTTTGTTATAATTGATACACCGACTTAATGAAAGTTTAAAATTTAGAAACTTAATACAAAATCCTAATTGTTTTAATCCAGCAACCACCACAAAATCATGTAAAACAAAAGATAAAGTAAAACCAGATATGCATTGGAAATTTGCTCTTGTCTTCTTTTTCTTTTAGATTTTATATTGCAACATAAAGAAGCTTTTAAAAACTGGACCTTATTCAATGTGATTTTCAACTTCTAAGAAAACCTTTCCCAAAATAAGACATTTTCTAAACAGCATCATTTCAATGAAAAAATGTCTTCCAGTTGCAAGAGTGGAGTGGAAATAGTGGTTGTTCAATGGGAAATCACCATGTAATCAAATGAAAAATTTTTTCCCTCTGCCTTGTTTTTCATATTTGCTCATTAACACAATACATGCAGTAAGATCTGTTTTAGTTTTTATTTGAAGTTGGGCTCTATATTGCTTGCAGTACTCCAGTAATCAACCAGTAGTATAAATGTTATTAAAAATAAATAAATGCTATAGAAAAACATCACCACCTGGTAAAGCATATAACTGCATACGTGTGTGCTGACTTTAGCTTACCAAACAGGTCATTTTTATTAAGGAGATTGACATTAGACACTCAAGTTAGAAATACTCAGATCTAAAATGTGAAATAAAATACTACAGACACCTTTCCCTTTTCAGTGTTTACCAATTCATCCTTTTCTCCAGATGAAAATTTATCTTTCTTATATTTTTTATGAAATTGTCAGAGTTCAGCTAATGCAGTTTTTCATCATAGTCTACATGTATTTAATCTACTATAATAAAGCCTCAAACCCTAACAAATTTCGGGTATTTGACACTATACTGAGCTATTCCACATGTAGCAGAAAAAAAACTCATCTACCCAACCCACTCACCTACCTCTTTCAAAATTTCTTGAAATGTACTTAAGTATCATCATATACTGAGGGTGAATCACACAATGAAGACAGAAAAGTGGGATTAAGTCCAGTCTATTTTCTAGAAAACTTGCATTTATGAAACTGCCAATTAACTGATTTAACAGAATTGTTAATTATTGCTTATTTATATACAATTGATGTGTCAAAATAGGTTGTCAAATTGAAAACATATCATTCCTTATTACTTTTCTGATGAAGAAATACTCTGGCAGACAAAATAGCCCAAAAAATCCAAGGTTTCATTTCATCTGAAACTATATAGGATAAGAAAAGGAAATTGAGACGGTGCTGTATCATTAATAAAACTGATTTTATTAAGTTTGCACGCTGAATAACCTGCATCTGAGCAGTGTATGTAGTGGTTTATTTAAACCTGAGAGTTTATTATTTAAAAAAAAAAGAAATCAAAATAAAATAAATAATTAAAAAATATCCAAGTCCTAGATAGATTGCTGAAAAACAAGGCCACAGAGGTTTGTGGGATTTAGTTTTCCATGTTTAAAGTTTAAAGTCTGGTGAAATTTTGAACTAAGGAATGATACTGCTGATGCAGTGGCTCTAGCTCATGAGTTCTGAACTGAGACACATTCTCTGCGAAAAAAATTACTGTTTATACATTTTCAATAAGTGATTAACAAATATACAAATACAAAAAATACCAAGCAACTCCATTGCCAACTTTTGCACAGATTCTGTCTGTATTTATTCAAACAATGTCAGAAGCCGATGCCTGGGCATTCACACACCATTCAGGGAACCATGCACGCACTGCCCAGGACTGCTAGGATCTGAGTCCTCTTGAGCTCCAGTGAGACTACAGGTGCCCCTTTCAACTCCTCAGTCACACACACACACACACACACACACACTTCCTCCTTCTTCAAGCTTGACCCTAGGCTTCCTGCAGCAAAATCTCAGATGTCCAATTCCAAGAAAAATAATTTAATAATCGAGTGGTACAGCAAAAGGGGCAGCTTAAACTGGGTGCTCCAGAGAGGGACTCTGAACAAATAAATTCCAGGGCATTTATACCCTTTTGATTTAAGGCCCCTCATGTACATTTTTAGTCCAATGATGTTTTTTGGTCTGGGGTGTTTTAACACTTCATTAGATTCATTCTCCATCTCCACACATGCAGGCCATTAACTGTTATCTTGTCAAGTTGCAACTTCTGCTGGTGACTATAGCCTCCTATTATTCTGATTTGTGCACCTGCTCATTGGCAGAGCACGGGACACTAAAAAAAGTCCTAGATCTAGGAAAAACATTACTTAGTAACAAGTAAAACATTGTTGTGTTATCAGCATCCCCATACTGAAGACAAAACACAGCACGGTACAGGCTACTAGGAAAATCACTACAAAAATCAGCTTTATTCCCTTCGAAAGCATATCTAGGTGAATGTCCACAGCTGATAGTCTAAGGCTTCAACAAATCTAGCTAGCTTATGCAAATAAAGCTAAGCAAACATCATACTTAACTACACAATATTATAAAACTAAGTGAATCATTTTACTTCACACTTACTTAAGATGAACAACTAATACATCTCAGCAAACACCATCATTTAATTTATAACTAGGAATTATGTGTACATTGTCCTTTCCTCACAGAATTCCTGCAACATGAAGATATGTAAAAATGATATACTTGTGATCATTCTAAATTAGTGCTGACAATACTAAGATGAGAAATAAGGACTCTGAAAGACATGCTATGATGATATTGCAAATCCAGTATCTCTCAGCTAATTACATATCTACAATTTTGAGACTGCAATTTCAGAATAGTAATATTCTAGCCATTCAGAGTCCCTCTTGCTTGCTGTAATGAATCCAAGGTCTTAGGGAGTATTGCAAGCAACTTATTAAATTGAAGCCTTCTCAAAGAAATGCCTCAAGGCAAGGATATGTGACTGATTACAGGATAAATGTTTTTTAAATCAATGTTTGTTTCTGTTATAAGGTACAAAGTAGGAGGAAGAGACTGTTGGTTTGAGCATCAGTACAAAAGCAAAAATCTTTTCCAGGACCAATAATAATGAAGAATGCTCCCTGGTTTTGTATAATCACATATTTGAAATAGAAGCGCTGTCAGCATATTTTAATCAGGTTATCAAGAATATCTTCAGTGCATCAGGAGGACTGAAGAAGTCCAGTAGTCACTGAATAATAATTTGATTACTTATTTACTATCATGGTGACATAGGCCCCTGATACCTTGACAGTATAGGATCCAAAACATATTGTATTCTTAACAGAGAGAATGGGGCTGTACTAAAACTTTCACAACACTTCAAGCAGAAATAAAGACAAACACTGGATGACTGACAAAAATCTAAAGTATCATCTCATTAATACAAGATATCCTGGTATTCTGACTACTGACACTGTCCAAATTCTTAAAAAAAATAAAAACTGAAAAAAAAACCAACAGTATAATTTTCCCACAGCAATACAGTTTTCAAAGGCAGCCTTTTAGAATCAGCAGCCCAAATCAGCTTATCATGGATAGCATTTGAATTTTGGTTTTGTTCTCGACAAATGTCTGAAAGCTAAATCTGACATTTTAGATTCACTGTCAGGTCTTTGCTGATTTACAGCTGATGTTAGAATGGCTGAAGTTTGCAGATGCAAAATAACCATGGAAGGACAAATTACCAATCAACCTATGGCCACAAGATCCAAATTTCAAAACCCATTTCCTATTCCTTTCTTAAGGCCCCATAGGAAGGGATGCATTGCAGAAATGGTGAGCCTACAGAACTGCATTTAAATGCAGCAGGTCAACCCCCAGCCTGTACTAGTTCATGGGGTTATTCCCCCCCCAGGTGCAGGACCTTCCACTTGCCTTTGTTGAATTTCAAATGGTTCCTCTCTGCTCATCTCTCCAGCCTGTCTAAATCCATCTGAATGACAGCACAGCACTCTGGGGTATCAGCCACTCCTCCCAGTTTTCTGCCATCAGCAAACTTGCACCCTATCCCTTCATCCAACTCATTGATGAATAACTGTGGACCCAGAGGACCATTTATAGTTCCACTTTGTTTCTTTTGAATTCTAAATGGAAAAAATAAAAGAAGAAAGTATTTCTTCTCTTCCTGAAATAGATAGAAAAAAATGAAACTTTTTCCCATACTTATATTTATGATGCATGTAATGGACAGACAGCAATATGAGGCAGGTAAGTTTCCTACAGTAGATAATCTGTTTTCTTTCTTTTTTTTTTTTTTTTTTTTGAAGATGTGAAAGTTCATGTCTTAAAGAGATGCCTATCAGGTCTTTATGCTGCTGGTTCTTGTTCAGCCTTTCTTAACTGTTGGACTAGAATCTCACAGAGTTGGAAGGAGAGGAACTTTTTCTTTAGGTCCATTTCTGTTATAAACTGATGGCAATAGTGTTCTACAATGTAATATAATGAAAGAAAATTTTTTTCAATTTCAGTTAAACGTGGGGAATAATTATCTCATAGCTCATTGGTCTTTTTTTATTTAAAATGTCATTCATCTTTCATAAACACCCTAAGCAAAAAATATTGTTCTAATCTAAGCATGAGTATTGGTAGAAAAGAAAAATCCAAATAGTGATAATGAATATTACAAATCCACAAACTCTCTTTTAAAGTGTTGGGAATTGTCGATTTCAGATGTTGATATTTCACAGTAAGTATTTTGCTGAAGCAGTCTAAATGTGCAGAACTATTACATCTGCATGTATTATGTAAATCAGATTTTGAAACACTTCTTTGTTTTTTTCTGTAGTGAAAATTGGTATTTTATAGGCATTATGGAAATGAGATGTGGTAGAAATAGAGGGGGTTTTTAATCCAGAAAAATGTATAAAACTTTGAAAAATTTAATAAAACCCTGAGGATATATGTTTCATTAATTTACAACAGGAATGTATTCAAGACACTATATTTCTTCTTTCCATGTTAAAAAATAAATACTACCATGATTAATAAACGTTCCTCAAAAACATTTTTGTAATGCCAAGGGCTGAATCCAGAGTTACAGAGAGCAATTGTGCTTATAAGGTAATTTCTTCCTAAATGAATTGTAATAAAATTGTCATACATTGATGCATGCCTTTATAATCCAAACATTGGTTTACGGATTTGCAGTGCTCTGATTGAAGTCACAGCCATTTTAGCTTCTCTATAATTGCTACCCACACTAATAAGATTAAATGCTCACTTCTGACGGTAATTTAAAGAACTGTTGATATACTGAATTATTGATATGTATGATTCTACATATGTAAGTATGATGCTAACAATGATTGCTTTTGCAATCCTCATGAGCTCAGAGATTATTTTAAAAATCTACCCTCTGGAATTTCCTGTGTTCCACCTATAACAATTGAGAGACAGCCTGGACAAGTAGCACGTATTAAAATTTGATTGGCTAACGGTAGGTAAAATAAATCCATGTATTGGAGAGCAGGATCTGTAGGTAGCCTTCAGATTCAAACAGAAGCTTTTTTAACAGCTACCATGTTCATAAATAAAGTAAGCATGATTGATAGATATATTCACTGGTCAACAGATAAATTATGAAGAGCAGAGGAAGCTTTCAAAGGAGTTGTGTGTCGGAAAATTAGATAAATCAAAATTTCAGTGTATTGACTGATTTACTCCAGATTTTATCTGCCTACGTCTGTAGTGACTTGTCAAAGAGATCTGTTAGGCTTCTGTCTTTTAGAATGCAGCTTTATGAAACATCTAATAGTTAGAGAATTACCAATGTATAACATTCATTTTGTTCCTTTTCACAGACATTTCTTCAAAGGAAAAAAAAAAAAGAAAAGATTAAATTAAATTTTAAGCTAGAATGGTTCAACCCCTCAAAGCAGACATTTCTATTTGCAGAAGGTGGATTTTTAAGGATGAATAATCTGGAAAGTTATCTTAATTTGCACGAGTCTTCTGACCAAAACAAAATATACTCCTACTAAATTCCAAAGAAAAAGATATATTAAGACAAAAAATATGAATTTTAACTGCTTTTAGCATCTCATTTTCATTATTTTTAAGTACCTTTGACAAATGTCTACAGACATTCCTGTCTAAAACACTGGAGTTAAAGTAGGAATTCCTGGATTAATTATTTGGCTTTTTAAGCAACAACTAGAGGAACAGGATCTTCCTTTTGGCCTTAATGCATGGGCATATGTCAGTCAAAGGAGCTTAAGTTATTAATGGTATAACCTTTCTGAGAGAATGACATCTCTCACAGTACTGCCAACTACAGTAAGACTGCATGGAATTTTCTCTTTATATATATAGGGTTTTTTAATAAGTAATCTATTGAGAAAAAAAGACCATTAATACAGATAATAAAATAACATTCCTTCTCTTAAAAATTCTGACATTTTGAAGTTTAATATAACACCAAGCTGAAGAAAAGTTTAGAACTTGTAAACAGAAACTAAAAAGACAATTTAGTAATATAAAAATAATTTTACTGAAATATTTTATGTTTTAACATATCAAAAGAAATACGAAACACCATCTCCATTCAAGAATAAAGCACTAAAGTTGAAATTAACAGCACCACTGCAGGTCTAAGTGCTTTGATTTTTCAGTGCTAAAAATCTGCCAGAAACAGCACATCATCTGAGTTTGGATTTTGGGGAAAGGCACAATTGCACTAGGAAACCGTTTTCATATGGGCTTTTGAAGTCTTTCCTATAAGACATACCACCTGTGGCAATTTTAAAGAGAGCATTGAATTTGAGAAATCAAATCTCTCCAGCTCAGAATCCATTCTAAGAACAGTTAAAATAAAACAGAAGGGCTTGTAAAATAATCTGTTTCATTGTCAGCTGTTTCTACTGAAGGTAAAGGGTCACAATGATCCTTGGCATTGCTTGTCTTAACCTCTTATGCTGTAAAAGAAAATTTCAATTTAGTCTAAACCATCAGTTATTTCTGCTCTGTTTCAAATCCAGATTTGCAGAAACCCATCTGCTCTTTATTAAGTTATCAAAGAGCTTATTGTTTTATCTGTCTTAACTTGTCTCAAAGGAAAATATTATAAGGTCTGACAGCTTTTAACTTAATTATTGAGAAGACAGTTCTGTTATATCCTAGGATTAAAAACCATTACAGTAATTTAACAGAAAAAGCAGCAAGCATATTAATTCTTGGTGTGACTTAGGAACATAAGAACATCTATTGTACCTGCCACCAGATGTCCATCCAGTCCAGTGTTCTGTTTCCCACACCAGACTGGAAACACTACCTACGGTTAGAGAAGGGTAAGGGCAGAAGGAGGCACAAATGACTTCTCTCCTCAGTGCTCTTCCTGCCGCAAAACTTTTTGAGTTCTGAGGCTGCCTAAGTGGAATATGATTTCTAGCTGGTAAGTAACCTCCTAGAAATTTCTATTCTATAAGGTTGCTGAGTGTGGAGTTTAATCAGATAAAGAAACACCAGAAAATATTTTTACAATATTTGCTCATTTCACAAATTAAAAATTTAAAAAAAACCAACCTTACTGCACAAGTAAGCCTGTACACATTAGGTTTAGCACACTTAACCGTATAACTGCAGCTATACCATGGGCCTAGGGATTATGGATCAATGTGTTAACCACAGAATCTGAATAACAAAAAAAAACAACCCTACAACTCCTGGTATACATGATATTACAACATACTATTCCAGACAGATTCTTTTGACTAGTTAAATGCACTCAGTTCTAACAAACTTCGTGAATCCAAGAAGCTGCCTGTCATCAGAAATAGGGCTTATTTAACCCAATAAGTCAGATGTATTTGGGACCTAACACAATGTCAACTGAAATCAACAGCATTTGTTCCATTGACTTTAGCTTGGTTTGACTTAAATCCTTAGGCTGTATTCCAGCTGTCCATTCATTTCCAAAAGTGAATTTAGGCATGTGATTTAGTGATTTAGATTTCCTGAAGAGGGATATATTTAAGTATGTGCTTAAATGATGTGTTGAATTGGGATTTTAAAACTTGAATGGGAGTCCAGGTTTAATTTTCAGTGAATTGCCTAGTACACTATAATAAATTCTAAAGGAAGTGTATTTGTGCATGTAAATTCAGACAAGTGATAAAAGAATGAGTGAGGACAATGATTCTCTTATGACACACAGAATAATTTGACACATGCTTTTCTCTTAGAAGTTAATTTTTTGAGAACAATATAAAGCTTAATGGTCAAGAACACACTGACAGTTACAATATAAAATAAAAAACGCTTACACAATTAGTGCAACAAGGAAAGCCATTATAATATCTTTAATTGCAATAGTGGGTGATAAGCCATAGCAAATTAGCTCCAACTATATAAACCTGCTATCATTATTAACTCTATATGGAAAGTGTTTTCATATACCTTTAAAGGGCTCAAAGTCCCAAAACAGAAGCATCCATATGATGATCCAGACCACTTTCATCCAACCACTCCTACCTGCAAATTCACAGATTTAAAAATAATTTCTGGGGCATAAGAAACCGCAGAATTTAAAAGATATAGCTGCTAGTAAACCTCAGGTTAAAAAACAAAAGAACAAACAAAAATCTGTCTGTGAAGTTTCATGTAGCCTTAATCATAAACCAATTTTAATATTAAAAAGAGACAGATTTTTTTTTTTTTTAATTTGTTTAATCTAGCATGTCTAAGACTGAGCCAGTAAACTGAGTGCTAAATGAATAGTCATTCATTATTTTTGAGCTCTGACAATATCTAGCTGTTTAAGACCTGGGTCAAGACTACAGGGTGCTGTGAAAAAAAAAAGAAATGGTATAGGTTTCAAATGACTAAATGTTGTACCTTCATTTCTCATTACTGTATAAGAATGCAACCATTCAGGTTTTAGGAAAACTAAATAAAGAATATACTCAACCCTGGAGATCTACACTTTCTGTTCTTCCTCAAGGATATAATTTGACCTAATCCCAGATTACATGTAGGGATATTTTTTTTTTTTTTTGAATTACATATATTGACTCATAAGAAGGGCAACAATTCAAAGCATCCTTTAAGTTACCAGTACATGGCATAGATTCTGGAATTCTTTTTAGCTGCTTTGTTTGACTGCACCTCTGATAGGCAGTTTATTCTTTCTGTATCAAATTCTGCTCAATTACCATGGTGTTAATGAGTTTTCATTGTCTTTCAGGCATTACTCTGAAAGGCAGGCGTAAGGTCAAAATTTGGCTCTACATTACCTGAAAAACACAATGCTGTAGAAATGATCAAGGTCTTCAAAACTGAGGTATATGTGTCAGAAACTAAACTCGGTTCTTAACCAAAATAAAGTGATTCTCCATTTGTCGTGGTTTAAACCCAGTCAGGTAATTCGTTCGCTCACTTCCCCCCCTTTCTTGCCCTCCCCCTGCTCTCGGAGGGACGGAGAGGAGAATCAAAAGAATGCAACTCCCACGGGTTGAGATAAGAACAGTTTAGTAACTAAGGTATAACACAAATCACTACTGCTACCACCAATGATAATAATGATAAAGGAAATAACAAGGGAACAGAATACAACACCTCACCACCCGCTGACCAATAACTCGCCCCCCAAGCCCGACCTAGCTCCGACCGATACCTCCTCCAACCCTGCAGTCTCCCAGCCCTTCCGGCTAACTCCCAGTTACATCCTGGGCATGACGTGCTGTGGTATGGAATAGCTCTTTGGTCAGTTTGGGTCAGGTGTCCTGTCTCTGCTTCCTCCCAGCTTCCCGTCCTCCCTGGCAGAGCATGAGGCTCACAAAGTCCTTGGCCAAACCAAAACATCTCTATCAGCTCTGTTCCCAAGCCGAAAGTCAAAACACTGCACTGCACCAGCTACCAAGGAGGAGAAACATGACTGCTACTGCTGAACCCAGGACACCATTTCAAAGAAATAACCCTGCTATGTTAATTTCCACAAACAGATCTTGCTTTCATGTGTATCACTTACAATATCCTCTGTTTTTTAATGCTGCAATATCTCCTGAGACTCACCCCTGAATACACATGCATGCTTAGCACTTTCACATGCACCACTTTTCTATCATTCAACTGGTGAATGTCTTTGCCTTTGCTGCCTATGACACTGCTCCTTTTTCCAAATTCCTCCTATGAGGTTTCTTACATGATCATACTGAACAAATCTCTCTCTCATCACCCTTGGTATTTAAATGTCTATCAAAGGTCAACTCCAGCAATACTTTTCCTTTCTCTTCTCCCCTTCACTTTTGTGATGTTCCCACAGTTGCCTGATTCAGTTTATGACTTGTGAAACAGTAATGTGACTCTCTGCAAATTCAAACACAAGGCTCTGTATGTCCCCATTTAAGCCATTCTTGAACACAGGCTTTTGTCATACTGTTTATTAATCCTGCTGGCCTGTACGAAAGCCTGATGTTTTCCTTCTGCCCTTTGACTGCCCTTAGACTGTTGACTCTGAGGTCAGGAGCCATTCCTTTGGAAATACACACCTGCCACAAAGCTAATGCTGCTGAAAACAAACAGCTGCCAAAAGTACAGTTCTCACAGAATTGCTCAAACAGACATCTAATCATAAAATGAATTTTGCAGTTATGCTTGTAGCCAATCACAGGTATCTGTCTGATTCACAGTTACCTAATTGATTGATTTAGCATTAGGGATATTCTATTATCATGTAGAATCACTAATAGTTTCACTAGAGAAACAAGTATAAGCTTTTCTTACCCAGATATTATCAAAATTATTCAGTGAAGAGTAGCTAAATGCCAACTACTTTACCAGTCTTAAGGCCCCTCAACTCTCTACCGGAACCTCCATGAAACCAACAGACTGTTTGGTTTGTGTTATGCTGAAACATGAATGTTCTGAACTGGCTGCATTAAGGGTTCAGGGATTTTTCAGTCATCACATGAAGAAATTAAACTAGGTTATTTGTATTAAGGCATGAATTTTGAATAGGCACTTCAGATTGTCCTTGAAACAATATAAGAAATCAACCAGTAAAGTAGAGTAGAAAAGCAACTGCTGAATATTAGTTTTATCTTTTCATAAGAGATTTAAAAATCCATCATAGACAGTAAGAAATGCTAAAAAGTAAAACAGTTCAAAAGCAACTCATATCTTTCATATTTTGTACACCATCCATAGTACCAGTGAAGATACAGCCAAGGTGTTTTATTCAGTTTTTATTCAATCATTTCTCTGTAACAGAGCTTTCAAAATTACGAGGGATGAATTGCACACTAAAAAAAGAAGTAATGGGTGTAATAGCCCACTTGGCTCTTCATTGCTTTTCATCAGAAGTGAATAAGCACCTAAGGGACTCTTAATTCTTTCTATCACATACAAAATTCTGCAGTGTGGGTGGTTTATCAATAACACCAAATGTCTTTCAACAGCCAACAGTACAACGTCAGCATTTAATTCACAGCTTTGCTATGTAAGGAAGATTTTAGGGCACAGCTTAATGTCACAAGAGGCCTCTTCTTGAAGTTGGTGTTCATTCTGTAAATTTTACCTTTTACTGAAATAATGAATATATTCCTGGTGGTTTCAGCTAGAACGTGGTCCTTGCTCTTTTCTCTGTATTTTTCACACACACAACTTTGCTCTTACAAATTGGTGAAATGCAGCAGAGACAAAGAAATGACTTCCCTGACTCGAGAACAGTTGAAAAATATCCTATCATTCAATACATTTTTACTACACCATGGCAAAAAGCGATCATGCTCCTCCCAGCACCTATAACATTAGGTCTGAATGTTGTCATTTGACATGGGGACCCTTCTGCTGCAGAAAGGGCTTCTAACTGCTCTTGTGAAAATTGGTTGGTCAGTGTTAGAGGGAATTATGGCTCTGCCCCTCACCTCACACCAAAGAAATACACTTGGGATAAAATTTGTCAAAATCCTATTTTATGCCAAGATATTTTTAAAGATGTTTTTCCTGTCATGAGAAAGTTCTATCCACACATGATTTCTCTAAAGCTTAGAATTAAAGCTTTTCATTCATTTCTGACAAAATTGTCTATCTTTAGAGAAGTCTTTGCCAAATTTTCAGATGTAAATAAGTGATGGACTCTTAAATGTCAACTACCATGAAGTGGAGCATAGCTGTTCCATAAAGATATATAGCTTGTAAAGGAAAAAGTGGTGCCAAGGGTTTTCTTGCTACTTCAATGCCCATGAATAAAAATTTGGGCAAGACAATAAATCAATGTGATGGCATCCATCAATTTAACAAGGCACATACTTAGAAAATCTCAGAGGTTCTGGAGTCTGTAAAATGTCATTTGTCCACAACATTTCAGTGTGTACTCAAACATGTAGACAGTGGTACTTTAAAAGCCTTCATTAATGACAAATTTAAAAGAGTAAAAATGAAAAAGAAAAATTTTTGTACACAATATGAGGAGGAAACAGGATGCTAAATTGAATAGTAATCGTCATAGCCCACTAGATAACATAAATGCCTAAAGCTGCAAATATACAAAACATTTTTGGTAGACTACTTCAGGTAGGATTTACTGTATTCTGATAGCTCCCCTAAGTATTCTTTTAACATGCATTGCAAAGCTTTTTTGTCAACAGGCATTGAGGGGTGCTTCACAAATATCAAGAATGCTTAAACATCACTGATATTTGACAATACAAGGTAAAAAAGAACTACTTATGTGTGAAAGGAATATAATAAAACCTTTGCTACAGTGAATATAAAAGGTACAGGATAGATCAGATATATTGTCATTAATTTCAGTTAATTTATTGTGACATGACAAACGCTAGGTAGTTTGCAGAATTTATTTAAAAAAAAAAAAATAAGTACAGATCCCTCACAGGAAGGTCTGCTTTCATCAAAGTCCACAATGTTTTAGGATTGAATAGATCTGATTAAAATTTTCAATAGAAACAGTTTAAAGCATTTGGAACTTTTTTTTTTTCATGTAATGTTAATTTTGTGTTTCAGTGTTTTCTTTCTTTTTATGTATTTCCTGTAACTAAATTATAATTTTGATATAATCTAGGCATTCTATTATTTCCAAGTAAAATATTACAGACAGCTTGTTTTGAAAAACACTGATAACCTGCTAAAGTACAAGAACAAAAACAAAGCTGTAATATTCCAAAGAAACACAACTTTGACCTCCTTTTCATATTGGCATCTGTGTATGTTTAGAAGAAAATAAATTTGGAAATTAACATTCTTTCCCACCATTTTATCTGAAGGCGTTGAAGCAAATTCACTAATCACTTTAAAATGGTTAATGCTTAAGTTAAAGCAATAATAAGGATGGAGATAATACTATGATGCATAAGAACTTTTTCCAGGAGAAAATCTTGTGTTCCATGTGATTATACAATAAGATAATAAAAATGCAGTCTGTTTTTCCAAAGTGTTCTAATCGAAAATAAGAGACAGACTGATTAAGAGAGAAGACAGAAATCAATAAAAGTGAACAGTGATACAGTATTGATCATGCAGTTAGACATGCCTTGTGTGCAATGAATCACAGAAATAGAAAACATAATGACTAAGCTCAAAGGCAGCTACAGTTGTGGTTTCACACACAGTTTTAGAAAGAACTTTGCAAACAACACAGACAGGCAGGAGGATAACACAGAAACAATTGCAAGAAAATTAACAAAGAATGGTTAAGAGTACCTAGATGGTAGGTCAGTCCGGGGACTGAAAAGATGAGTAAATTCTGTCCTGCAAAGAAAGACAAGCAACTGAGATGTGTATAGGAGAGCTGAAAGACAGAGCAATGCTTACACAAACTCAGCAATGGGAAATAATCTTGTGTTGTGTTCTGACTGGATGGCACAGTGGTGTCCTTTAACCCTTAGATACAGCTGGTGAACCAGTAGTGGAAGTAAGGTAGCATTGTTTTTCCTGCCAGCATGAAACCAGTATCAGCAGAATTGTTAATTACCTATTTACTACAGAAAAAAAAGTCCTTACAATTAGTTTTACTTTTTTTTTTTTTTCTTTTCTGATACTGTGGCCATCCAAACTTCACTGTACCTAGAAATAATAGGAGATGAGTAAATTTATTTAGGGAAAGTAATGTCCAGTTTCATAATGGAAATCCATTTTGGCTAAAACTTCTAGGCTTCCAAAACTCATGCCATGATTTACTGGAATCTTAAGAATTGTAAAACTGAAAAGATAGCATCCCCACATATCAGACAACAGGAAATACATAATAGCTAGCACTGCAGCTATAACATAGGAGAAAGCTTAAGGATGCTGCTAATACATTCTGATTTGAAGTAGCAGATGATCTGATCTTACAATGCCTTATGTCAAGAATAAACCTGCCTATAAGTAAAAGGATGATATGATGAGCCATGACAAGCAGAAGATGATACATTTAGTTGATTGTTACATCATACTCCAGTAACACAGCTACAACGTCAGCACTGTGTTTTGTATATTTATACTATTGGAGGACTTCCAGCACGTCATGCAGTTTCTGTATTTTACAGGAGGAACAGCATAACAGAAGAGGTTGGGAACTACTGAACTGATGATGAAAACTACTAATTGTACATGCATTCAGGGAATTTAGATATCTAAATGACCTTAACTGTGATTATTGCTGAACTCAGACAAGGTTGCCAGACACTACAGTACCTTCTACTGTTCAGCTCCCACTTCATGTTACTCAGTGTTCATCATACTGCCAATTATGAACTTGGCAAATGTAGTTTGTCTGATATTCCAGAAAAAAAAGACATGTCCTTCAAAATAAAATTACAGCATTCATGAATGATCAGTCAAGCATATCTCTTGCTTAACTGAACACATTCTACCTGTATAGCTTTCTCATGGTAGAGCAAATTAGTTTTGAAATGATGTGGTTATAGTTCCTACTGAAGTGCAGATTGCCAAGCTGGTTTAACTTCACTGGTTAAGTTTTGGCAGTACAGAGCTTTTTATCCTAGCACAATACAAATGTGTGTATTTTACTTCAAGGGTCATGCTGTCTTTTTGCCTGAATCAGCTGGGGTTTCCTTGCATGGCCTTTTCAGTTCCATGGCTCATTTAGGGTATCAGCATTTACAGTGCAAAACCTTAGGAATTCAGACCAATACCACAGAATCACAGAATCCTAAGGGTTGGAAGGGACCTCAAAAGATCATCTAGTCCAACCCTCCTGCAAGAGCAGGGTAACCTAGAGTACATCGCACAGGAACTTGTCCAGGTGGGCCTTGAATATCTCCAACGTAGGAGACTCCACAACCCCCCTGGGCAAGCTGTTCCAGTGATCTGTCACTCTCACAGTAAAGAAATTTTTCCTGATGTTCACATGGAACCTCTTGTGCTCCAGTATGAAATTAAAAAGTTTTAGTGGGTTTTGGTGTCTGGGGAAATGATAATTTCAATGCACTTCTAACTTTCTGTGATTTTGACCTTCCAAAAGTCTCCCTAGTCCTGCTTTCAAGGTATCTACAAAAACTTCTGTCCTGAAGTCTCATACAGGAACTCGGAAGGCAGCAAGGCTTCCAACTCCTTCAGCAGGCGGCTGTGAAAGTACAGCGCAAAAGCGAAAAACTAATCCAGCCTGGCATATACTAAAATCTGATTTAACAACAAATTTTGCAGTTCTAGTAATTTTTAATTTTTTTTTTTTCCCCTCAGAGCAGCTCTCTGCACAGGGTTTGAAGCTGAGCTTTCATTTCCTGGGTCCCATATAATCATCTCTGATCAGTGGGAAATTTAAAACTGCTATCTGTTGAGGCTTCAATCCAGACTCAAACAGTGCTTCTTTCCAGTCTGCCATACATGAAAAGGTTACAGTATAAATTGGGAAGAAAAAGATAATAAAACAAACAGACGAGACAATGCACCAACACCATTCCTCATAAAGAATGCAGGATTGTCTTTACCTGTCCAACTCTAAAAGTATTTTTAATCCTACTGGCCTACTACAAGAAACAATCCTGAACAGAAAAAGAAGGAAAAAAAAGTATGTATGTCAGTAACGAAATGCATATTGTCTGCACAGAATAAAAGCTTTCCCTAAATCCCTTGTGTTACTGAGACATTTTTCTCTCTCCTTCTAATAGAATAAAACAGGAAACCCTTTTGAAAAACAGAAGAGACTAACAAAAAAAATAAATAGTAGAGCCCAAGTTCTATTAAAAACTGTAATTCCTCTCTAAAAATATTAAACTACAGGTTAATACTTGACTGTCAGAGATTACAGGTTCAACCCCCAGGATATTTTGAATTATGTTAATATGCCATTACAGCATCATCAATTTCTACCTACTTCAGACTTTGGTAACATCTGAAAGACTCCCTGCATTTTGTGAAGTTTTAGAAGGCTATTAGCATAAGCTTTCTTCTTTCTGCATGAAATGGGTAAGTTATTAATTTTCAAATAAAGTATCATGAAAGATTTTCAAACAGAATGATTGGAAAGAGAAGGAAAGAAAAGGAAGAAGCTAAAGAAAGAAGCTAAGAGAAAGAAGAAATATATATTAAGCAAGAAAAGGAAAGTAGGATTTTTTTCACAGTCTGTGAATGAATAGCCTATTTTGCTGAATTACTAAACAAACAACTGTTGTAAGCTGATTTGCCTTAAAGCTTGGAAGAAATAAAAAATACATGTTTAGCATGCTGCAGCAGGACTCTTTTCTGTTAGTTAGCATTTTTATCTTAAATGGCATGAAGACATTTTTCCAATGTTTCAATTTGCACAAAACCTTGCAGGATCAGTCTTTTACTCATGATGATTATTAGAAAATTTGAGGGGTTTTGAAAAAAAATTTTGATTAGACAAAGGTGTAATTATCCTTAGGTGTGTACGAGCAAGTCTGGACAATACCTCAAAGGATAATTTTGAACTGTGCTGTTCTCAGATATGTAAAATTACTTCAGTGCTAGTTATTTTGAAATGCTGGTCTCTCTCACTCCAACTCCTGTATGTGAGGTGAAATGGGAAATATATGAAAGTCAAACTTTTATGAGATGAAATGTAGGTTTCCATCCAGTTCTTCTGTAGCACACTGGGTGGCATCTCTATCACACTTGTGAATTCCGGAAGTGAGAAATCTCTCATTTCCTCAATAAATTCAGGTTATTCCTGCCAACTATGAACCTCTATTCCATGTAGTCTGATTAAAGAAAATAAATGCAGTATTTCCTGGAGGGTTATCATATTTTTTTTCCTCTTGTAAATAAATAATTAAAACAAAACCAATACAAACAGAAAATGCAAACAAACAGAAAACCGGTCTGACAACAGAGATGTGATTAAATTTTCACCAAATCACAGAAGATTGAGGGATGATGCATATTTCATTTAACAAAAAGAAAGTTAAATTACCTCAGTGGCTATTCAGATACTGACAAAACTTTAAAACTTTGAAACTTCAGTGATTTCAGTGAGTCTCAGTGACTTTACTGCTTGAGAAAAAGTGTGCAGTTATCTATGACTGTTAGAAACTGACTGATACAAAATACATAGAGCAACTGTCTTACGGAAAAACAAGAGACACAATACTTCAGACAAGCTGCAGATCATGCATCTATTCATTCTAGCTCTAATCTACCATTGTTTATGTTGGTGGCAAAGCAAGCAAATACAGGAAGTTCTTACTTGCCAGGTTACAGAACTGGCAACAAATCAGAGAATTGTAGCACTTATCTTAGAAAATAAAAGACCTTATCCAGGTAAGGAATCCTGCTCCCATTAGCATGAATGCAGTGTCTGGATTAGAGACAGACAAACACTTCAATAAGAATTATAATTAATACTGTCAAAAAATTTAGACAACAGAATGAATGTATACAGATAAATATTTGTGTTTAATGAATGTCTATGAATCCTTAAAGTTGTTGATCCAGCTTTTAAGAATTAGTTAGGTATGCCACTTGGAGTGAAGGTGATAAGATTTGCATGAGAAAGAGTTTGGGAATGAGCTCTGAGGCCTTGGTGCTTGACAAGACCTGGGGTGATGAGGACAGGGGAGGTAAATCAAGCAAACCTTGGGAGGATGGGCCAGGATGTAGTTCTGGCGGGAATCTCAGTTGGAGGACAGAGGATGTGGGGATTGTGAGATAGTCTGCAGCATTGTGATTGGACTGTTTACCTGGAGAGTTTCACAGTGGCCAATAAGATTGAACGTTGTATGTATGTGCAGGTTGGGAAAGTACCAAACAAGGGGATAAAAAAAGCTTGGTGGTAATAAACGAGGATTTGAGTCTCTGCATCACCTTCAGTTCGTGTTGTGCAATGCCACATATACAGAATAAACACCTGGAACTGTTCTAATTCATTTCTCTTCTGTTTAAGATGGAGAACTCCCAATTTCATATTTTGATTACCAAACTTTAGAAATGCAAAATAAATATCACACCATTAGGAGATTTTAGTATTTCTGAGCTGGGAAGACAATCAGTTATTCATTTTTACTGGACTGTAAACTTTTTACTCTCTAAACATCCTTCTGTAAACAAACCAAAAGTATAAACATTGTATAAAACACAAGACAGCTTAACTCAATGATGCTCAATGAAGCATTAGTGCTTCATAATCTGATTCATTTGATGCTTTAATAATGCAAAATATGGTTTCTGCTTTATTATATAGCTGTTAATGCAGAAATGATATGCTTACAAAAGATTTACTATATTACTATTTGCATATAGGTTTCCTTAATAGATGAGTGTTTCCTGCTCCTTTTAAATCAAAATATTTAGTCTAGGCATTCTACACTGAATAAAGACTGCCATCTTCTGCTGCAACTGCAACAGATATAGATACCCAGGTTAGCATCATAAGAGGGCAATATATTATACTGGACATGTCTTAGTAACCATTTCCTTTTCCATTAATGTAGTAAGAGATGCGACTAGAGACACAAATTTTAGATTTTTTACAGCATCCTCTTTAAAGCTACATATCTTTATGCTTTTGATCCTTTTCTGAAGAACAGAGAGACAACAACATAAAAAAAATTATTTAATGGATTACAAAATATTTTAATCCACCCAGTTATTAACAATTACAATAAATTACAGCAGCAACTTCACTGCAAGACTTCCTTCTCCAGTTTGGCTGCATTACTGCCATTACTGATTCCTATTCAAAGTTGAAGTTGTGCAACTTATTTCAGTTACATGTGGTTCAAAAACTTCCACTTGAGTTTTCTCAAATTTCATATATTCCAGGAATGATGTGTGAAAGAGCAGCCCAGGACCCAATGGGATGATTTAGAGTTATGAGAAAAGTGTTCCTGTTTCAGGCCATAGTTGATTAGGTATCTTATGAACTCCAGCTAATTTTAAAAAACACCCCCATGAAACTATTAAAAAGTTAGCAGGAATATGATCTCAAACACAAAGATACTTTAAAATTAATTTGCTATCTGATGTAAGAGATTTCCAAATTAGCAGAGAATTTGGGGAGGATAATGAAAGCCTTGAATGAATATCATATTTAAATAAATTCAGCTTTGTTTTTTCTTGGCTATTCCAAACTCTTTTATGTTTATAAGATGCAATCAAGTTCACAGCTGTTCAGGAAATTCCTGACAAAAAGTTTTCTAATTAAATAATTTGTTAAATCATATATTTCACAGAAATCTGGAGAACTTTGGGCATGGCAGTTTCTGGTTTTCCATCTGCTCAGACTTAAGAGTATATTCTAAATAGTGCTGAATGATACTTCCATTGAATAAAACTGGCAAAGCAATGCTTCTCTCTTGAGGTTTTGGTAGACTTTCGGGAAAGGAGTTCTGCCTTAACAATCATCAGAATAATATGGGCATGAAAAATCTGTTAAGAGTTTGAGCTTCTTGGAGTTATTGTTGGATGAACTTCCATGCCCTTAATATAACTAGATCAGTAAGTTTCCCACAGCTTCTTAATCTGCCTGAAAAAGACCTTTCTGTGATGTGTTTCTAATTTCTTCTACTCAATATTAAAGATAATGTATAGTAAACCCAAGCATTGCAAGAGACATTCTTAGAGGTTAACCCAGCTTAGAAGTCTGGCATGCTGCTATACACTTTCTCATAGATTTATAAAATGTTACTAGGAGTACATTAAAGTAAACAAAAAGTTTTCCATGTGATAGGAATTACAGATGATTAACAGTTCTGAGTCTTTTGTTAGAAAATAGTAATTTGCTCACATACAAATATTTCTAATGAACGCATGACCTAATTTCAAAAGGATAGATTATTCTTAAACTAGATATTGGAGTGTACATAGGTCTTGGTACAAATGGGCAGGGGAAGATACAGGAAATTTATAGTTGTGTCTCATGATGGAGAAGCATGATGAAGAAGCTCACAATGCACATCTGGTGGTATCCCTTCCATGTTAATGATAAGTCTACTGAAATACATGTGAGGCACATTGTGAGATTTTCCCATACAAAAAGGATATTCATAAACTGAGCACAGGAAAATAAAGATACTTTAGATGTCAAAATCTAAATTCTGACCTACACATTTGTGGGGAATGAAGGCGATAAGATTTGCATGAAAAAGAGTTTGGGAATGAGCTCTGAGGCCTTGGTGCTTGACAAGACCTGGGGCGATGAGTCAGAACTTTGAAGGACAGGGAAGGTAAACAAAGCAAGCCTTGGGAGGATGGGCCAGGATGTAGTTCTGGCGGGAATCTCAGTTGGAGGACAGAGGATGTGGGGATTGTGAGACAGTCTGCAGCATTGTGATTGGACTGTTTACCTGGAGAGTTTCACAGTGGCCAATGAGATTGAACGTTGTATGTATGTGCAGGTTGGGAAAGTACCGAACAAGGGGATAAAAAGGGCTTGGTGGTAAAAAACGAGGATTTGAGTACCTGCATTAACTTGAGTCTGTGTCATGATATGCCACACACATTTTTTTCTCTTCTTTCATTAAAAGCCAGGTTGGATGGGGCTTAGAGCAACCCGGTTTAGTAAAAGGTGTCCCTGCCCATGACAGCGTGGTTGAAACTAAATGAACTTTCCAACCCAAACTATTCTATGATTCTATGGTTCAGTGAATGATTACCTTTTGCAAAATAGAACAGTTCCACTAAAGGCAAAGAGGCATTCATTCCAGAATAGCTCTTTATTTGGGGTGTAAATGCAAAATCCAAGGAGCAAAAATACTTCAAAATCTCTGTTATGGATTAGGTAAAACAGAAATTTGAAGCAGGATACAGATTTATAGCTGGAACATGGGTCCCTGATGTTAGCAGTTAGTGCTCTGATAAAAAAAGTTCCTAGATATTCTGGGAGTGGGGAAAGGTGATGAACATTGTTCTTCATCTTATTATTTCTTCTTTTCTTTACTTTAAACTGGATAGAAAGGAAAAGTGTTCTGAAAGCCTCAAAGCTTCCAAAGAAAAACTTATATATATATATATATATATATATATATATATATCTAACACTACTGACCTTTGTGAGCATTGGATCAGGGATACAATGAGGGCTAGCAATGACATCGAAATCAGGGAGAAAGAAAAGAATGACATTGACATGAAGAAAGTACAATGAAAGAAAATTTCCTTGACATTAAAAAGGTTGTTCTGGAACAAGACACGAGAGGGTGGAAAAAAAAAGGTAACAATAAAAAATCACAATCTCTTATTTGAGGCAATGAAGGTTTCACCACAAAAAACAGTCTTAACTTCAGTGAGTTAACGCTCTCATCCTTCTGTTTACCTTAAGATGCATATAAGTGCACGCCAGGGCAAAAAAAAACAAACACAGAGTGAATGACTGCATCTGAACATCTTTGCTCATTTTTCTCCTCATACAATAGGATTCTTCACTAAACAATCACATTCTTTCAACTAAACAAATAATTAATAACTGTCTTAGGAAGAAAGCTTCACAACCTTGAGAAGCAAGCAAAGAGCATTGCAATCAAATAATTTTAACACTGACAGGTGCAACTTCCATTTCGTTTGATAGCTTAACATGTAGGGCAACAGACAATGCTGTACAGTATTTTTACTCTAAAGATAATGAATCTACCAGCATTATTCCTTCCAAGATGAAAGAAATAAAAGAAGCTGGTATCTGAAGAGCAGCTGTTTCCTCCATGACATAGTCCAGCTGTAAGCACAGAACTTATTCCACCACTTCT
This sequence comes from Pezoporus wallicus, assembly GCF_028554395.1. Taxonomy (NCBI): domain Eukaryota; kingdom Metazoa; phylum Chordata; class Aves; order Psittaciformes; family Psittacidae; genus Pezoporus; species Pezoporus wallicus. The sequence goes on from NW_026635941.1 coordinate 438,326, forward strand.
ATTTTAATTCGTCTTTTGGCAATTATTAGCAAAAGAGTGTCATTTGAGAAAGAGTGGGAGTTTATTAGCTTGGGTTTGTTTGCTCTTTAATTTTGCTCTTCAGAACTACATGCATGGAAGATGCTCATTTTAAACATTTTAAACAAATATTTTAAACATTTTAAACATTTATACTTGACCCTTCCTTAAAATGATCCTGTGTCATGGTGACTATAAAATAGCACCAGTTCTGCAAAAGGTAAGTTAATTTTATGATGCTGTTTATAATTACCCAACTCTTGCCTGACATCCTCTTTCTCCTCTTCCTTATCCAAGGACCCAAATCAAAAAAATCCTGGTTTAATGGCACAAAGTTTGATGTGCTGAGGATTTGGTCTTTGCAGTGTGGTTAGTTCTATTTTTAGAATTTAAAAATTATTCCTTAATCTCTAACAGTAAATACTTCAACCAACACAGCATACTGTGGGCCTAAGTCACCTCTGCTAATATTGCCCCGCTAACCTGGCTTACAGAATCATGTTAAAAGCGTCAGGTACAACTACATAAATAATGCTAAATGGGATCTGAAAGCGAGCTGGCTGTTTTAGCTCATTTCAACAATACAAAATGTGTAACTCTAATTATATCAAAAACAGTTATTTTCATCCTGAGCCAGTATGAAAAAAAGCATTAGAACTCATGTTCATTCCTCATAGAACATGAGAAAAAAAATCTGTATTTTGCTAATCTCAGCTTTAGTCTCACTTTCTTAGTGCTCTTTATATACTTTACTTCCTCAACGGCACTGTTGAATCATGCCCTTCTGCAAAATAAAAGGGTTCTAGATATGGTCACCATTCCTGCAGCAAACCCGCTCCAGTGTGGACTCCTCTCTCCGCGGAGAAAGGAGCCAGGATCCTTCTCCAGCGTGGACTTCCCACAGGGTCACAGGCTCTTTCAGGCACCCTTTTCCTCAAGTGTGGGGTCCTGCCAGGCTGCAGGTGGGTGTCTGCTCCACCACGGACTTCCATGGGCTGCAAGGCCTGCCTCACCATGGTCTGTGCCATGGGCTGCAGAGGAGTCTCTGTTCCAGCATCTGGAACACCTCCTCCCTTCCTTCTGTCCTGACTTTGGTGTGTGCAGAGCTGTTTCTCTCACATATTCTCACTCCTCTCTCTGGCTGCAGTTGCAGTTGTGCAACAGTTTTTCCCTCTTAATTTTTTTACCCCAGAGGTGCTACCGCCATCACTGGTGGGCTCAGCTTTGGCCAGCAATGGGTCCTTCTTGGAGCTGGCTGGCATCAGCTCTATCAGATACAGGGGAAGCTTCAGGCAGCTTCTCACAGAAGCCACCCCTGTGGCTTCTCCTGCTACCAAAACCTTGCCATGCAAACCAAGTACACATAACACAGTTTTTTTCAGGTTAGAAATGGCATCTTGATGATGAATTGTCTGCAGGAACACAAGTAAGTAGAATTCAGCAACACATTGAAGGAAAAATATAAAAAAATAGAACCTGATTTTATCATTTATGCTTAATGGTTGAATAATAACACACTTACTGCATTAATAAAGCTGTACAGATTCAAAATGTACTAAGTCCCATTAAAGTTGTTTGATGTTTGTCACTGACAGCAAAGTGAAGCTTCACCCTCAAGCCTTGAATTCACTGTTACTTTCGACTTTTTGGGCAGAAACATCAACATGAAACAGACTTGTCCTTCATCATTCAAAAAATCAGAACACAGACCTTTTAAAACCCAGCTGATTGATATCATTGTAGAAGCAGGCACTCAACGCATTCCATTGCTTGAGGTTGCCTTCTAATGGTAACATTCTATTACGCAGAGAAAAGAGATGTTTGGATCATATTTTATACTGAGATTATAACTACAGTTTCATAAAGCTCTCTTTTCTCATTGTTTGTGGACATCAGTTTCCATGAATTTAAGTGCAGATTAACTGTACTTAAAAAAAAAAGCACTCTGTGAGTAAAACTGAAATTTTCTTCAGACTACATTTTATGTACCTTCTATGACATGGATCTTCTTATCTCAACAGTGCCAGTTCATCTGTCTTCTCCATAGAATCATCAGATTTGTGGAATTCTCTCACTGTGATATGTATATTCAGTGCTTATTTACTGATCAAAGAGTACAATATTAGTCCAGTACAGAAGTGCTAAGAAGCAGCTTTACAAAAATGTACACAAAAGGGGACCTAAGGTCATGCAAGACTCATTTATGAATATCAGACTGTGCCTGCAGCATTGTAGTTAGTTTTGACTTGTATGATGGTTAAAGAACTTATCTGCAATGGGGAGTAGTGGAGAGGATGCTACTTTAGTTCCTTAAATTATCAGTTATACCCTTTGCATATCCAGAGCTAATCAGGATACAAAAGTTTTGATTTGACACTAAAAACAAAAAAACCCTTGTTTTATATCTGAAATTGTGGATTTTGTATTGCTCCATAATGATATAAAACAACTTCATTTTCAGCTGAAGACAATTATTAGACATTTTGTCTTCAGTGACAGACTAGATAATTCACCTGTCATGGGACTTTCTTCACCTTCCACATTTGGAATATTTCTTTTGAGCACTGCCAACAGGTTCCAGCCTCCCAACAGACTCACTATAAACCAAAGCTGTAATCCCTTTCTTCGGTCAGTCATTTTATAATGCATATTTGCAAATACTCTTTGAAATGTACTTCTGATAAAACCTCAAATCTATCCCTATGCCTAGGGATAGACAGGTTAAAAAAAAAAGCAAAGTATTTCTATAAAGGCATTTTTCTGCAGTGATAAAGGGCTGTATGATGAACATTTTCCTGACTTTCTCAGCATTTATTTTCTTGAAATTCATAGAAGGAAGCAAAACAATGACTAGGCCTACAGTATGTTATTTTATGACATCTCATTTTTTTTCAGGAATGCCTTCAATTTTCAGACTCAAATTCTAATATTTCTTTGCTATAATATGCTTTTCTCAGAAGAAAAAGAAAAAAAGATATTTTTAACATTTGCTAGACTGTGGAAAAACCATAGTAGTAATACCACAAAAAACAACCAATTAACCAGAAAAACAAAAACAAAACCAAACCAAACAAACAAATGAAACCCAAAAAAATAAACAAACCAAGAAAACCTCAATACATTAAGGTAAGGGAAGTGAGGTAAGTGGTAGTTATAACTCCTTGAGCAGAAAATCTAAGAGAGTTAAAAACATGGAAGAATTGGTTGCTGGAAAACAGCACTAAAGGGAAAGTTATCCCAACATACAGGGAAAGTAAGTAACAGTAAGAGAACAGTAGGCCTTCAAGAAAGGTATTAAATAATCTAAAAGGTCATAAAAAGGAAAATCAGGAATAAAGATATGATTAAGCATGAGTTGAAAGAGATGACACAAAACATTGAATAAAATAAGCAAAGAAAACACAATACCGGTTATAACTGTCAAGGGATATAAAGCAACAAGAAAATATTTTATGAATAAGGTAAAAGAAAATAACAGAAGAAATAATGATCTGCTGTTTAAATATCAATCAAAAAATAACAAGAAATAGAAGATATGCCAAAATCTGATGCTTTTTTCTTTGTTATTTCTATCACTTCTCAGAAAGAAGACCATTTAACTGAGATTTGGAACATTGCTCCAAAATGGTTTTGGCTGTTTTTTTTAAGGATTTGCATGAGAAATCCAATGGACCTTTGGGAACATTTTTGAGTTTCTAAATACTGTTTAGTCTATTCCCCTTTTTTTCTCTAGACAACTAATAGCTATCTTGAAATACACATCAGAACACTTTATATTTTACTTTATCATTTACTAGAATGGACAGAGATGAAGGAAGAAAAACCCATGAGTCTATTTTTAGTAAATGAAAAGATGATGACTGAAATTATTAAACATTTTATTAGTGTGCAGAAAATAAGACGATAGCATAGATTTGTCAAGGACAAAAATGCTGAACCAGTTGTTTTCTTCCTTATCTAAACATATGGGCAAGTTAACAGGATATATATTTACAGAGATTTTGATGTCTTCCACACACAGACACCTCATAAATTAAGGAAACTCTACATAAATAAACAATCAAGAAACAAATGAAAAAAATCTCAAAGCAATGCAGATAAGCTTATACGTTGTTACATTGTTAGGGCACTGCAGGTGGTTTGCAATAGAGATCTACTCTAGATTTTATTCTGCTCAGTTACCCTTGAATAATAGAACAGTTTTATGATAAAATGTAAAATGCATTTGGAAAAATTATAGACAATAACAGTCTAGGCAAGACTATGAGTATTTTGGAAGAGAGGATACAGATTCAGAATAATTGTGATGATCAAGAAGCAAGAAGAGAAGCCAAGTGGAGACCATATGACTGTATTTCAGAAGCAAAAATAAAATGTATAAATATGACATAATTGGCCATGCAGAAACACAGAAACTTGTCAGAAAAAGATATTAAAGGATTGTGGATCACAACTAAAAAATACAAAAATGGCAAAGTAATTCTTTTGTATATTATCAAGGATGTCATGTCTGAGAGGTACAAAAAAATTATTTCTCATAATTTACTTTCAATAAAGCCTCAGATGCTGTCCAGAATGGTGGCTTAAATGTCAAAAAAGAGAAGCACTCAGCTTATAAGAAAACACTGAAGGTGTGTGGCTTGTTTCATATTAAAAAAAAAAGTACTTTTTAAAAACACCTCCTTTTAAAAACACCACCATAAAAAAATCAGAAAGAATAATTATTATATATATAAATAACATAATATATACAATATATTATAATATGTATGTAATTTTTTTTTTATATATATATAGGAAAATTTATAATCTTTAAGCCCAGATAAGTTTAAACAAGCTTTTGGAATATCCTTTGCCAGAGGTGTTCAGCGTAAGTAACAAAAATGTGTTTTGTGAGGAGATTCCCAGCTGTTTTAAATACATTTTCCTTAATCTCATGGCTTTGTACATTGACTAGATCTGCTACTCATGTTCATGTTTTTCAGGACATGAAGCCCAAAACCAGGTTTTACCTACAGGTGCTTAGGAAGCCCCCGAGTACAATGTATTGCTTATCTTGTTAGAACCTATTGACAATTTACACTGTGTTAAATCTGATAATGTTTTTTTTAACCTCCATAAAATCAAGATAATTTTAAGACTAAAACATGAAAAACATGAAATTTTGGCATGAAATTGATATATTTTCCACAGTCTTGAGCAATGACTGAAAAATGAACACCCCAAAACTGCAATCTAGATTAAACATTATTTAGCTGATTGTGAAATGATAACTGTGGAAGAGGATGGTTTATACTGTCAACAACAACTATGCTAATCGCTATGCAGCAGTTCAGCATTTCAAGAAAACAACAGTTTAGCCTGCCTGGAATCTGTAACTGACAGGCCTTCTCAGGAAGTTATTTGAAAAAGAGCATGTACTGAAATCCTTTAGATTTTAGAACATTTTAGAATCCTAGAATCATAGAAGAGTTAGGGTTGGAAAAGACGTTAAGATCATCTAGTTCCAACCCCCCTGCCATGGGCAGGGATACCTCCCACTAAACCATGTCACCAAGGCTCTGTCCAGCCTGGCCTTCAAGGCTGTCTGGGATGGAGCATTCACAACTTCCTTGGGCAATCCATTCCATGCCTCACTCCCCTCACAGTAAAGAACTTCTCCTTATATCTAATCTAAACTTCCCCTGTTTAAGTTTGAACCTATTAACCTTTGTCATATCACTACAGTCCCTAATGAAGAGTCCCTCCCCAGCATCCTCATAGGCCACTTATATTTTCTGATAATGTACCTGGAAACATTCAGAAATCTCAATGCTGGGAATTTTTAATTGTTAAAGTAAATTTATTAGCAGAGAAAGACTCTGTATTAGAGAAGAAGAAAATAAGACTGAAAATTACGTTTTTTTTATTCAAGGTTATTAATTTTCTATTGAAAAAATACATTTGGAACACAAATGGCATTGCAAGAAAAACTCAGCAGATCACATTATTTTTAATGGACATCAAAACAAAACCAGCAACAACAACAACAAAACATACCTTGAGTATAAAAAATAACTTCTGTTGTAAGCGGCAAGGAAAAGCAGACAGGCCAACCCAATATGGGTGATAAGCAACCTTCTACTTTATTTGTGACGCAGTTCACACATATATAGGAGTGGTATTCAGCTGCTCCTCCTTGGCACAACAGTATTGGTTAGCCCCACACAGCTTCCTCCACATTCTCCTCCCAGGTCCGGTTTCCGGTTACCTGTGGGGGCCACCCCCTGCCTTGCTTGCACAGTCCTCCAGGGCTCTATGGTCCTGCTCTTAGAGTCATTCTGCAACAATTCCCCCCTTTTTCTTTGTGCGAGCAAGGCATTGTGGGTTATTCTGTTCACCTGTTGTATCACACAACTATAAACAAGTCTAATAGCTACGATGATTAACCTAACAACGATACATAAGTGCAGTACTTCAGATAGCAGTGTTTTAAGTCAACCTGTAATGCCTCATGAGGACAACCATTTAGTTATCCCTAGGTCACTGCTCACTTGCAGTTGCTGGGTAAACTGAGCCAGGGTTTTCAGCTGTGCATGTATCGAATTAAAATGACCAGAAAGATTCATGCGACACATTCCATCAAACTCTTCACATCCATGTCCCTGTTCCAACAACAAAAGGTTCTGCAGTGTTGCATGTCTTACAGAGTCAAGATTAAAACAAATCAGAAATCACCTTCCATGTAGTATTGTCTGCTTAGCAACTCAGCAACCCAGTCTGCTTAGTTGAGCCAAGGCCCCGGCTGAAGCACTTACAGTGATTTGGCATATTATGATTGGATACGTTTTGAAGACCCTTAGTGACTAACATATAATTGGTTAAACACAGGTGTGAGAACTCAACCTTGAAAGCTTGCCAACAGTCCACAGTTCTCATTAACTTGGTGAATTCCAGCCTCTTATCTTGCTTGCTTAAGCTTCTTCAGGCCTCTCATGGCCTTGCTGTATCTTTCAGGACTATTCAAAGTTTATGTACCAATTATGCATTCTCCTGTGAGAACACTGTCTCCACATCTTCCCCCCTTTATGGTTTGGGTGACCCTACTTGAGCAGGGGATCTGGGCTAGATTATATCTCCAACATATGCCAACTAGAGGCTGCCTGGGCCTGCCCCTTTTTTCTGCTGTATAGCCCTCTGATCCTTCACATCAAGGTCTGGCATGGCATGTGTCCCCACCGCTCCACGCCTGCTGGGTTGCAGCCAACAGCGGAGCTAAAGGTTCTTCTTGGTGGCAAACACAGAAGCCAACCCAGTCTTGCCCTTGATTGTGGTAGCAGGCATTTGGTCAGCCTCAGTCCTTGCACCTTGTTGTCAATGCACAGTTTCACCTGCTTCATCCAGTAACAAGTCCCTACTACAGCAAGGCACACACAAATTTACATTAGCAGAGTAACTATTACAGGGTGCAGCAGCATGTTGAAGATGCTGATGGCAGTGAGGGACTAGCCAAAGAAATTTCTTACCAGTGGAATTCTCCCCCCCTCTTAAATTTGTTCCATCACCTGCTTTATAAGACTACCATTGTATTAAAATCTTTCTAGCTTTTGCCTTAGCATTTTCTAGCAGCTACTGCAAATTTCCATACTCTAACATCTCTTTTACAAGTGACAAATCTATACAATACAAGGTGCAGTTTCTTATTAGCAACTAGCTAGTAAATACAGGCGGTTTTATACACAAAATCACAACCTCTAATAATAGCTACTTTACAAGCACACCTATTGAGGATGTTACTTTTCAGTTGTCCCCAAGTGATGTTTTGCAGTTAATCATTCTTTCTCTTCCTCTATCTCATTCTGCTTGGGGTATTCACGGTCAGCTCCTGTAGCTGAGGCATCAGGTTCCTCCATTCGCCTGTCCAGCTCATGGCAAAGCTTCACAAACTTTGCAGGCAGTCGCCATGGACCTGTAGGCAGGAGGACACAGAGGACACAAATATACCCCCTCCCCCCGGTTATCAGTTCTTCAGTTAGTAGACAGGTTAAACGCAGCATCATTACTCTCTCTCCCGCCCCCCCTTTTTTTTTTTTTTTTTTTTTAATCCCTGTGAAAGCTGTCCTGCTGGGCAGCAACTATAGCGGCCTGCCTGCTTCAGCAGCAACCATACCCGCCGGCAACCGCACCTTTACGTTAACCCTTTCATGACTGAAATGTTATACAGCTACCCGTTGAAAGCTTTTACATGAACCCAACAACAAGAAAAATACACAGAACACCATCTACCCTCAGCACACACATTCAAACACACGCCACACAACTACAATATTTGAAGCACAAAATCCAGACAATCATTATTCCCACTACAGTCCCACGTACAGAAAGTGGCACAAGGACCCTGTGGAGACTAACAGCAAACCAGCTCCGAGAAGCATCATTGCAGTGTGAGGTGGCAGGCTCAACCTTAGCGGGCGTCCCCGCAGAGGCTCTGCCTCCCCCACATCGTATGAGGCTTGGGCTTTTATACTGACCAAAATGCACACTCATTCCAACACAGGTGGCCAGCCTGTGCTGGAAGAACTGGCCAGCAGTATCTACAAAGGTCTCCAAGGGTTGATAGAAACCTGGACATACTTATATTTACCAACTTCTAGTACATGAGTATCACAGAGAAACTGTATGGGCTCCCCCTGTCAATTGCAAGAAAAAATCATAACATATACAGCTTGAGTGTAAGAGGATTTTAACCCATACGTGGTCACTGTTTGTCAGGCCTCCTTAACTATTTTGAGATCAAGAGCTTCCCACTCTTTAGCCCCCTGCTGTGTAGTAAACACAGGATATGCAAAGATGCCCATTGCAGAAAATTCCCCAGTAATGATCGCATCCTTGGTTACCCATTGTTACAGCTGAGCGTCTCCAGGGCCAGTAAGTCTGAGCAGACCAACCTGGGAGACGAAGAATCAGGGTCTGGAAGCAGAGGATATAAATCTTGTCTCGGATTCAGGGGATTCGGGGGCTGATCCTGCGCCCAACTCAGGGTCTCTGTTGCTCGCAGCTGTGTCTTTCTTGTCAGATGTATCTCGTTCGGTATGTAGCCATCTGCAGACCTGGCTCCTCCGCGACTGAGTTAAAAATTTCCACTCTAGGGCATAGTGGGTTGGAGAGGCTTGCAGTTCCTTTAAATCTCCCGCTAGTGCATGATCTCTATTTTCTACTGCGTGCTTCAAAACGGCGCCGCAATCGATCCGGCGCCGAGGCACTGCCCTCTTTCTTTCGGATTCCTCGACATTTATCATGCGTATACCTTCTAATATACTTTTTCTGTCCTTTTCAAAGTCCCTACTTTCAGAACTGGGGTGGTGGGGGAGCAGGGGGTTACACCTCCTCCACGGCACCTTCTGATGGAGGGGGAGAAAAGGAAGGGGGGGGGGGGAACCCTGTGCTCCCGCGAGTTGGAGGGGGGAACGAGTTGTAATCTTCCCCAGGTTTCAACCGACCGAGGACGTCTGTTCCTAGTTTCTCCGTTGCTACCGCGGCAGTTTTCTTTTCCGCCTTGTATCTTTTTATACAGTTTATTACTTCTCTCTGTGGTTTACCGAGTTTCTTTGCCGTTTTATCATCATTAAGCATTGAGTCAAATAGTTCTTCACCAAACTTTCGCCACTCACACTCCTCAAAAACTGTATTAGGATCTACAAAAAAAATCCCTTAGCCTTCTATACAGCCACTAGACCTGCTAGCTGCTTTAGAGTCTCAGGCTCAATTCCCCGCTTTTATAAAAAGCACTGTAATAAGTTCAGGGTTCAATTCCCCTCTTTTATAAAAAGCACTGTAATAAGTCCAGGGCTACCTCTCGGTCCATTTTCATGGCGGCTTTTTCCGGATCGTCTTCTCCTGGATTGTCCTGTAACCTCGGTCTCCGGATCAGCCTCCCGACGCAGCAGTGTCTGGTTCACCCCAGCGGCGGATACCTTTCGGTTAGTCCAAGCACCCGGGTCCATCACGCCACGGCAGCAGCATTGCCCACGCTCCCCGGCCGCTGCCGCCAGCGCTGCTCACTCGCCGTTCCGGGTCCCCGTTAAACGAGGCCCTGTATCCGGGTCCCCGTTAACCGGGGCCCTGTAATCCGGGACCCCGTTAAACCGGGGCCCTGTAATCCGGGTCCCCGTTAAACCGGGGCCCTGTATCCGGGTGCCTGTTAAACCGGGGCCCTGTATCTGGGTCCTCGTTAACCGGGGCCCTGTAATCCGGGTCCCCGCTAGTCGGGGCCCTGTATCCGGGTCCCCAGTGACCAGGGCCCTGTAGTCCGCATCCCTGTTCGGGCGCCATTTGTAAGCGGCGAGGAGAAGCAGACAGGCCAACCCAATATGGGTGATAAGCAAACTTCTACTTTATTTGTGACGCAGTTCACATATATATATAGGAGTGGTATTCAGCCACTCCTCCTTGGCACCACAGTATTGGTTAGCCCCACACAGCTTCCTCCACATTCTCCTCCCATGTCCAATCTCCGGTTACCTGTGGGGGCCACCCCCTGCCTCCAGGGCTCTATGGTCCTGCTCTTAGTGCCATTCTGCAACATTCTGTTTCTGTACTAGAGCGTCTATCAATGTGAAACGTATGTTCTGCCTCCAGCCATTCTTCACTTTTTTGCTATGAAATGCAAATGCCTATAAGGAATATTTTAATGCTAGTAGGAAAAAACAAATCCTTTTGGGACAAGTCTCCAGTATTCCATATGTTGTCTTCATTCCCATCAAGTCAACACACTTCTCAATGCAGTTTTCTTCTCTGCACATTTAGGCTTTTCTTGCCTGTCTCTTGACTATTACTTGGGAGTGGGGAGTGCTCCAGAGACTGCCGTGGAGAAGATGACAAAATATCTAGCCTGTTTCTCTGTGGAAGTCTGTTCATGCCCGCTCTGTCACTGCAAACTCAACTATTAATATGCTGTTCCATTAAGAAAGTGAGAGACCCTTGTCTGGTGAGTATTTTTACCAGACCAATCTTTAGTCATTAATGTGATCAGTATTTTCCCACCTTCTGGTTATTAATACTGGGCTTTTTCCCTCAGAAAAGCAAACTGCTCCCCCTGAAGGCACTCCTTAAGGTGAACTTGTGAACTTTCCAGTCTGTCCAAGTTCATCCAATTTACCTCCTGCGGCCTCAGAGAACTGTTATCTCTTAGGATGATAAAAAAAAAAAAAAACAACTAAAAAAACAACCCAAAACCAAAACACTAGTAAGATTGATTTTTTTTAATTCTTATTATTAAATATATTTTAAAGGGGTGAAAAAAGTTCTCCATATAACTTTCTTACTGAAAGCACGATTTTTTTAAATACGGGTTTTATATAAAAATTTTTCAGTTTGACATGTCATTTTGTTTTAAATCAATCATGTTATGCCATCTTATTCCAATGCAATGCAACATAAGACAAAATTAAAATATGACTAAACTTCACAAGTCAAACAAGAAAAGCTAAAGAAGAAAGCTGCTTACATTTGTTAAGAGTTTATTTAATCATAATCAATTCCTTCAATAAAGGTAGCAGAATGAGAACAAAATCATGGTTTTAGTTTTTCCTATATTAAGCTTAGAAAACTATGCACCTTTGTTAAAACAGCTGGTTGAGATATTTTATGACAATACAAAGAAATAATATTATTTAATTTACTAATTTGCATGAATAATATACTCAAAGTGAATATTTTTAAACTGCCAAAGTTGATAGCTTGTCAAGCATCATAAGGTCTATTACTATTTAAATATTTTTATTATACTCATATGTAATATTGTTAAACAAATCCAAGTGTTTCCAGTGTTTGTAACTCTATGCACACCAAAAATGAAACCAACAGCTGATTGGAAACAAATTTAAAGGAAAATAGAAAAATATATAGCCATAAAACCAAAACAAAAACCTACCAAAATGTATTTCTTTTAAGGTGTAAGGATCTAAGAAGTGAGGATGGATTGTACCATTTTCCATTAGGTGTATTCTTAGCCTTCTCTTATATTATCTTTCTCCAGCACGTTTTCATTGACTTCAATGGACATTAGAATGGTGTCAGCCAAGAATTATTCTTACATAAATTGTGATTTGGTCACTGTAGTGCAGTTGTCTGCCTGCTCATCTGGTGAAGGCTTTCAGGAAATGGGCAACTCGAGGAGAAATATTGATGCAAGTCACTTGTTCATAATGATTACCCTACAACCTACTAAGTGGCAAGACATTTTCAGTTTGACAAGCTCTGCACCAATTCTAATCTCAGTGCTGTAACTGTGAGAACTCCATGTATCATCTAACAATAGATTTTGATAAGAAAACTCTAAAAGTAATAATAATTATAGGAAAATTGTATTCTTCTCTAATACTCTGCTCTTACGTTCTTGAATGTTTAATGTTAAGTAGAAAGTACTAAACTCAAGAGCCTTAAGCAAGTATTACAAATAACAAGTTAGCATGCAATTTTATACTTATTAGTCTTATTATTTTTTTCTTGGATTCTGTGCTATATTCCTTCCAAATAATGAAGTACCTATGTAAGTGAATTTTACTTTCGAGATGACTCACTCAGGAAGCTTTAATTACATTGACTAACATTTCATATTTGTTATTGTTGAAGTACACAGTGAGAACTTGTATGACAGATTTTAGGCAACATGCTGTGGTATGCACTTTCAGGTTGAATTTTTATATACCTTGCTCTTCACCAGGACAGGGGGAAAAATAAGATTAAAAACTTGTGAGTCTAGTTAAAGGCAATTTAATAAAGAAGGACCACATGCAAAGCAAAGGAAAACAAAAAGATTTATTCTCAGCTTCCCATCCAATGGCAATGTCCAGCCACTGATGTAATATGGTTTAATAAAAGCCTGTGTTATCCTCAGTCCTTTCTTCATATCTTACCAACAAATTCTGCTCCTACTAAATAATTTCATTTGTTTTGCAGTGGTGTTGCTGAAAACAAAGACACAATTTAGAGCATAATAACTTCATTCTACAGCACTAAGGGTGCTTCAAATTTGTGGATTTAATTTAAGGAACAACATGCTACTCATGTTGTTGGTAAGACAGCAAAATGTTTATTTATTTTGAACACAAGTGATCTCATAAATCTCTAGTAAAGCGTATTCAATTTGCTTCAGGTGACATAACAAGAAAATGCATGGAACAAGATCTAAGTACCTGCCTCAATTTTAGCATTGTACAAAGAAACGTTGAGTAAAGCCAGATTTTTTTATTTGGCTGAAAACAAGCTCTGTCTTTCTCATCTCAGTTAAATAAATCATATTAGCAACTGTAGTTTGTCAGGATTTTTCTGAAGAATTAAACATTTTGGAAAACTACTTCTCTGTCTCCCTGAAAGCAGGGAACAAATCTGCTATGATGTGAGATGGCCAGGAGCAAGGCAGTGACAGCAAGGGAAAGAGGCAGACATCAAGAGCATCAAGTACAACAGACTGATAGATTTGGCTGTGCCAGAGGAGACAGAGATTGGCCATCCCACAACAGCAAACAATACCATGGACACTGTTTCTCCCACAAAAGAACATCTCTTTGTCATCTAGTTCCACCTTCTTGCTCCCTTTTTTGCCTACATTAAAAAGAGGTGCCAGTCCTCATTCCTTCCGAACAGTTCACAAGACAAAGTACTTCTGGCAGGGAAAGAAATGCTCATACTGAGTAAAAGAAATACTAAATAATCAAGCAAATATATTCTTTACTGCTATCCAGCACTACTCCTGTATTTAAAATAAAACATCCATTTTGGGGTTTTTAGCACTGAATAATAAAGTAGTACACAGAAACAATGATGTCCCTGCTACTAAAAAGGTCTCCTTTGCAAACCTCTTTTCTCAAGGTTTCTGATTCTTAATTGATGTTTTTATACTGCTTTTAGATTTCAATTTGTGCAGTGCTGAAACACCACTTTAGCACTGACAGGTAAAACAAAAGATGATTGATGTAGTATCTTCCTAAAAAAAAAAAGACAGCTTGCTTTCCTGAGGTGGTATGCTTGTAAAACAAGGGTAGTTGTATTTCCTTCAGCATGTTTGCTTCCAAGGAGAACTAGATCATGTGGAGAGGTAGATTTCTATCAACAGGAATCATCCCCCTTACATTTCCCCTTGATTCAAGGATGCACCTTCTTTGCTGGCGTTATCCTGCCACAGATGTAAGAAATGTACACCCAACAAGCTAGTCTAATCCACTAAAAGGAAATTAAGGAGAAGAAAGAGCCCTCAAACTCCTGCCACCATGCATTTGCTTAATCTATTTATTCACAGTAGTTAGCCAAACAGGAAAGGGTTTGATTCATGCCAGACATGGCAGGCAAACATAACCTATAATTTTAAATAATGAGGGATTTTAATGGTATGAAGGCATGGATGAGTTAATTTGTTTATAAAAATAAGCTTATTTCCCCTCCAGTTCTAAGATAGCAATCTGTTACTTTTTTCTTGGGACTGAAATGCATACTGCCCTGTATTGCATTCATCATTATGAGTTACAATATCTCCTGTGTAAAGGTTTAGTCCTACAGCATGTGTATCTATAAATTAACATAAATTGTCATGTGGCAAGTCACTAAAGCAGTTGTTCTGCTTAGTGAAGATTGATAATTGGACTCTGAGCTATTCAGAAATTTGTGGGATGAAATATATTGAGTTAATGCCAAGCATTACACATAGACTGAAAATCAAAGTTTGCCTTTTCCTGTTAAATACTTATCACATTTTTTTATTAAACTGTTTCAGCTTACTTAAAAATAACTATTATTGTGCTGGAAGAAGTGTTAAGTCTCATTAGCTTTTCCAGAAACCACATTTTTCAATGAAAAACATATATGCTGGTTTAGAAATAATTTCTAGGCTTGAAAAACAAGCACTGTTAATTTTATCAACCATTCTTTTCCATTCAGAGAAGGCTCAACTTTTCTGTCCATATAGAAAAAGGCAATACTGACTGACACCTAGGAAATCACATCTACACAAACAAATAAAACTTGTTTATGCAAAAGTATCTGTTTTGACAGAGAAAAAAAAAATATCTTGGGAAACAGATATTCTGGTTCATAGTAATACCCTGAGATATTCCACAGAGTATTCTGTTTTTCCCTCATAGCTTTTTCTAGTCTTTGTTTGCAGGAAAGATCTAATTTTTTTCATTCATAAGACAATCTTGTGTTCTTACCTTGAGCTTGGGATCAACCAAGACCACACAGAGAGCAGAAGAGGTGTGGAATGTTTTCAAGATCATGTATTTTGGAGTCTTTTGACACTGATGAAAATAGCTGGGTTAGCAAAATGGTTATTCAGGAAAAATATCCCCAAGCTTTTTACAAAAATTTCTGCTTCTTTAGCCCATTTCTATTTCATAAGACATTCCACACACAAGCCAATTGTGAGCTCTGCTCTTCTTTCCTTCTTGGGAAAAATGGAAAATCTTCTTTTTGCACCTTTCTTTTTATGCTAGAAGCAGTGAGTATACGAAGTGCCTATATACCTCTAAGAGTGCATATCACTGGGGAAAGGGGAGAACAGGAAAAGTCAACTACGGGGCCCACAGTAAGCTGGACAGCCAAACCTGGTATGAGAAATGAGCAAAGCAACAATTATAGAATCATAGAATGGTTTGGGTTGGATAAGATCACCTAGTTCCAACCCCATTCCATGAGCAGGAACGCCTTACCTGGGATCAGCCAGCACCCCCAAGTCCTTCTCCATAGTGCTGCTCCGAATCACTTCTCTGCCCAACCTGTAGTTGTGGCTGGGATTGTCCTCACCCAGGTGTAGGACCTTGCACTTGGCTTGGTTGAACTTCGTAAGGTTGGCATTGGCCTACCTCTCAAGCTTGTCAGTTGTTGGAGTCAAAGACAGACAAATGTAATGAATGAGGACAATGAGCGTGTTCATTTTTCAGTGACTGGAAGAATCTGAAGCTGCAGTTTCAGACAACCAAACCCAATGTTCTGTAAGTGGTGAAGGGAAAAAAGTATTATCAAGAGAAAAAGGATACCTTCTAAAAAGAACATATTGGCAACATTGCAACTTCATGACAGTAGGCTTCAGGCGGTAATACACCCTCAAGCAGAGACAGAGCCAAACAAATTTATTAATAATCTGATACATTTTTAGTCTTTGCTTTGCATTTTGAGATTCAGATTTTGAGATTATCAAAACTGAGTGTTCACAGTTGTTTCCTCATAGATCAGCTCTTTAAATGTGGGTTTCAGACAACTTGCTGACGTTCTGATCATTCTCTCCAGGAGAGAAAAAAACACACCAGCCAGAGGAAACAGGTGTGAGGAGAAAGCTAAACAGTATTACAGAAGCTGTTGGATCCATTTCTACATTTTTTCTTATAACTACTTTGGAACCAGTGTGCTTACAAAGAAACCAACAGAAAGATGGAGGAAGAGATAAAGTATTACCTTATTTCTCCCCTTTTCTGCAGTTAGCAGGGTAGAAGAGATGAAAATCATATTTACCAGCAAGTTAGGCTTTAAGGAAAGAAAGCAGGATGTGTGTATTGTTTGGGGGTTCTTTTTTGTTTGGTCTTTTTTTTTTTCTTAATTTTATCTCTATATGTCTGTTTGAGTGAGCTACTTGTTTCAAAATACATTTTTTTGACTTAGTTGTAGCCAGTCTTGGTTCCTCCTCACAGTGTATTTCTAAAGGGTGAATATGTCTTGGAAACAGAATTGACTAGTGAAAGTAACAAACTGGGAAAAGGGGAAGCTTAGTCATTCAGCTTTCAAAATAAAGGCTTGATTTAGAAAGTTAAGCTTTTTAGACTTTTCACTTCAAAATGTGATCCTGTGTGTTATGATAATCTGTCAGATGGAGAGCTGAAATAGATGGCTATATATTTGAAAATGATAGATTTAAAGATCCAAATTTGTGGAATTGAGTGTGCCCTCAGCAAGTTTGCCGATGACACCAAGCTGTGTGGTTCGGTTGATACACTGGAGGGAAGGAATGACATCCAGAGGGACCTTGACACGCTTGTGAGGTGGGCTGATGCCAACCTCATGAAGTTTAACCATGCCAAGTGCAAGGTCCTACACCTGGGTCAGAGCAATCCCAGGCACAGCTACAGGTTGGGCAAAGAAGAGATTCAAAGCAGCCCTGCAGAGAAGGACTTGGGGGTGTTGGTTGATGAGAAAATGAACATGGGCCAGCTTCAGTGTGCGCTTGCAGCCCAGAAAGCCAATCGTATCCTGGGCTGCATCAAAAGGAGTGTGACCAGCAGGTCGAAGGAGGTGATCCTGCCCCTCTACTCTGCTCTCGTGAGACCTCACCTGAAGTATTGTGTGCAGTTCTGGTGTCCTCAACATAAAAAGGACATGGAACTGTTAGAACAATCCAGAGGAGGCCACGAGGATGATCAGGGAACTGGAGCACCTCCCGTATGAAGACAGGCTGAGGAAGTTGGGGCTGTTCAGCCTGGAGAAGAGAAGGCTGCATGGAGAACTCATAGCAGCCTTCCAGTATCTGAAGGGGCCCTATAGGGATGCTGGGGAGGGACTCTTCATTAGGGTCTGTAGTGATAGGACAAGGGGTAACGGGTTCAAACTTAAACAGGGGAAGTTTAGATTGGATATAAGGAGGAAATTCTTTCCTGTTAGGGTGGTGAGGCATTGGAATAGGTTGCTCAGGGAGGTTGTGAATGCACCATCCCTGGTGATGTTCAAGACCAGGTTGGACGAGGCCTTGGGTGGTATGGTTTAGTGTGAGTTGTCTCTGCCCACGGCAGGGGGGTTGGAACTAGATGATCTTAAGGTCCTTTCCAACCCTAATTATTCTATGATTCTATGACACTCAGGACTGTCAAAATAATATCAGTTTTCAGCATGGGGACAAACTACGCACAATAGAAGTATTACAAAATAAAAAGTCTAACTATCAAAACAGAAAAAAAAAAAAAAAAGCAGTTTTGGTTTTAGAAATTGTTCATTAATTTCTCCCTCAATAACTTCCCTGTTATGAAATAAAAAAGGACATTAAGATCAGTGAAGGGCAAACATATACAGACAAAACCCCCATTACAAAGCAAATATGTACCAAAGCAACCCTTCCCAGAGGAAATAATTTCATTACCTAATTCAGCGAAATAACAGCTGATAATTTATCACTATTGACATGTATTGGGAAGAGAGCAAAAATATAAGACCTAGTGCTTTGGCACAGAGAATGACATAATCTCCCATTATAACCTTGATTCTTTTCTGCCAACTATCAACCATTGAACAAAGTTTTGAAAAAACAAAACAAAAACCAAAACCAAAACCAAAACCAAGCTCAGTGATTTAGAAAAAGTAACTTAGGAGGAATGCATAATACTGATGTTTATAGTGCTTGATGCAAAACAGTGCCTTACCCCTCTGAAACACGCCTTTTTCTGCACATTTAGAAGAAATAAATCAGTTGGGTCATGAAAGGTGTAAAGTAATTTTTTAGAATTATGTATTATTTTCTGAAAAAGCAGTTTTAAAACTATATCCTGTGAGTATTTTAAGTACGAAGAAAGAGATCTTACAAATATTGAAGTGCCATGGTGGTTTATTCCAAAAGGAGACCAAAAATTCATGTCATATTTTATGTAATAAAATGTCTGATAAGGGATAGCACAATTTTCCATAAATGTACAAGGAAGGTAAGAACAGGTGGAGCGGGCGGTGAGCAGCGGAGCAGGCAGTGAATGGCGGGGCCAGGTTCGGGATCCTCGTCCATTGGCGGCAGCGCTGTGCTCTCTGACCCGCAGCCATGGCGATCCGGTACCCCATGGCCTTGGGCCTCAGCAAGGGCTACAAGGTGACCAAGAACGTGTCCAAGCCATGGCAGCATCACTGCTGCAAGCACCTGACCAAACACACCAAGTGTGTGCAAGACATGATCAGGGAAGTCTGCGGCTTTCCACCCTACGAGAGACATGCCATGGGATTGCTGAAAGTTTCCAAGGATAAATGTGCTCTGAAGTTCTCCCCTGACATCTGTTGGAACGATGGTATGGCCTGGCACAGGCAATCCCGGAGGTTCCTTGATTGTGTGGAAGACAACTTTCTTCTGCAAGTAATAGAGGAGCCGACAAGGAGAGGTGCCGTGCTTGACCTCGTGCTCACCAACAGGGAAGGGCTCGTTGGAAACGTGACGCTCCAGGGAAGCCTTGGATGCAGCGATCATGAGATGGTTGAATTCGAGATCCTCAGGACAGTGAGAAGAGCGTGCAGCAAACTCAATGTCCTGGACTTCAAAAGAGCAGACTTTGGCCTCTTCAGGAACATGCTTAGTCAGGTTGCATAGGATTATAGCCCTAGAGGGCAGGGGGGCCCAAGACTCTTGGTTGACATTCAAGGATCACCTGCTACGAGCTCAGGAGTGTTGCATTCCAACTAGAAGGAAGTGCAGCAGGAGGGCCAGGAGACCTCCTTGGATGGATAAGGAGCTCCTGAGGAAAATTCAAATGAAAAAAGAGGCTTATAAAAAGTGGAAGCAAGAACAGGAGGCCTGGGAAGAGTACAGGGATGTTGTCCGGGAAGCTAGGGACCAGGTAAGGAAAGCTAAGGCCCAGTTAGAATAAAACTTGGCTTGGGAAGTTAAGTATAAGAGAAAGGGATTCTACAGGTACGTAGCAAATAAAAAACAGACTAGGAACAACGAAGGCCCCCTCAGGAAGCTCTCGGGAGAACTGGCTACACAGGATTTGGAGTAGGCTGAGGTTCTGAATGACTTCTTTGCCTCGGTCTTCACTGGCAAAGGGGCAAAAGCTCTGACCGCACCACCCAAGTCTTGGAAGGCAGACGCAAGAACTGTAAGAATGAAGACCTAGGGCCCAGTGTAGGAGAGGATCTGGTAGAGACCATCTTAAAAAAACAGAACATGCACAAGTCCATGGGACCTGAAGAAATTCATCCGTGGATCCTGAAGGAACTGGCAAATGAAGTTCAAATGTATACAGTGAAGTTGCTAAACCACTGGACATCATATTTGAAAAATCATGGCAGTCAGGTGAAGTTCCTGATGACTGGAAAAAGGGAAATATAACCCCCATTTTCAAGAAGGGGAAAATGGATGACGCAGGGAACTACAGTCCAGTCAGTCTCACCTCTGTGCCTGGCAAAATCTTGGAGCAGATTCTCCTGGAAGGCATGCTAAGGCTCATGAAAAACAGCAAGGTGGTTGGTGACAGCCAGCATGGCTTCACTAAGGGGAAATCCTGCCTGACCAATTTAGTGGCCTTCTATGATGGGGCTACAGAACTGATGGACAGGGGTAGAGCAGTTGAAGTCATCTACCTGGACCTGTGCAAAGCATTCAACACTGTCCCACACGACATCCTTGTCTCTAAATTGGAGAGACAGGAATTTGATGGATAGACCATTCGGTGGATGAAGAACTGGCTGGATGGCTGCACGCAAATAGTTGTGGTCAATGGCTCAGTGTCCGGCTGGAGACCAGTAATGAGTGGTGTCCCTCAGGGATCGGTGTTGGGACCGGTCTTGTTCAACATCTTCGTCGCTGACATGGACAGCGGGATTGAGTGCGCCCTCAGCAAGTTTGCTGATGACACCAAGCTGTGTGGTTCGGTTGATATCCTGGAGGAAAGGAATGCCATCCAGGGGTACCTTGACACGCTTGTGAGGCGGGCTGATGCCAACCTCATGAAGTTTAACCATGCCAAGTGCAAGGTCCTACACCTGGGTCAGAGCAATCCCAGGCACAGCTACAGGTTGGGCAGAGAAGAGATTCAGAGCAGCCCTGCAGAGAAGGACTTGGGGGTGTTGGTCGATGAGAAAATGAACCTGAGCCGGCTTCAGTGTGCACTCACAGCCCAGAAAGCCAACGGTATCCTGGGCTGCATCAAAAGAAGCATGACCAGCAGGTCGAAGGAGGTGATCGTGCCTCTCTACTCTGCTCTCGTGAGACCTCACCTGAAGTATTGTGTGCAGTTCTGGTGTCCTCAACATAAAAAGGACATGGACAACTCATGAAGGCTGCATGGAGAACTCATAGCAGCCTTCCAGTATCTGAAGGGGCCCTATAGGGATGCCAGGGAGGGACTCTTCATTAGGGTCTGTAGTGATAGGACAAGGGGTAACGGGTTAAAACTTAAACAGGGGAAGTTTAGATTGGATATAAGGAGGAAATTCTTTCCTGTTGTGAGGCATTGGAATGGGTTGCCCAGGGAAGTTGTGAATGCACCATCCCTGGTGGTGTTCAAGACCTGGTTGGACTAAGCCTTGTGTGATATGGTTTAGTGTGAGGTGTCCCTGCCCACGGCAGGGGGGTTGGAACTAGATGATCTTAAGGTCCTTTCCAACCCTAACAATTCTATGATTCTATGATTTTAAAACCCAATCAAAGAGCTGATAACAGACACTGGAAGCAAGTCCTTTAAGCTTATGTAGAAGATCAAGAGGCAAGCATTGACCTAATGTTATGTTCATTCAAACTGTGGAGAGCCTTCAAATGGGCACTACTTCCCATTATTTTCCATTTACATTACTTCCTTTTCAGTGAAACTTGGAGTGCATGAAGAATAGAGAAGATTTAATGATACTGATGCCTACAAAAAGACAGAATTGTTATCAGCCAAGATAGCCCTTATAACCTGTTTTGAAGTACTTAACTTTGCTGTTCTAAGAAGTTTCCTCTTGAGAGTGGAAACCAGTTAATTTTGACCACAAAATTCTGGTGTCTCAAAAATGTATTTTCTACGTGTGCCCATAGAGAATATATGTTTTCTCTTGATCTCTGAAATTTCTCCTTAAAAAGATAAAGTACTAAGACAGCCTGGGGTGGAAGTATGGGGGAAGAGACACACAAAGAATTCAACAGTTTTTCAATTCACAATAATAAAACTTATTTTGGATGAGGTGCAAGACACAGATTTCCCTTTTTTTTTATTTTCCCAAGAAATTTTGAATACCTCTTTAACTTTACGTCACTTCTTCTTAAAAAAAATAAAGCAAAAAACAAGACCAAAACAAAGTCATTCCTTCCCCTACTTACATATCTTGGTGATGAAAAATTGCTGTTCTTTCCCCACACACACTTTTGACACTATAAAGGAGTCTTTGCCACCTGTTTCAAATACAGACATAAAATATATAAATTTCCATTGTGCATGCTGCATGACAGAATTAAGATTTCTGGCAAACAGATTTGACACCAGATAAGCATAAATTTATTTGCAGCCTTGGGCAAGCTAAATATGAGGTTTCAAGGGTTTCAAGGCCTTCTGAACCCAGATTTCTTTCTTGCTTTTAAATAGCATTAGCAATCAAAGTATATTGGTCTTTTATGCAACTGTTGAAAAGATGCAGGAGCTAACGTTTGTTGATAAAGATTTTCTTATATTATTTTAAGATATCCATTAAGACAATCATACCTCTTTAAAAAGATGGTGGTAGCTGCCCAAAACCTATTCCTTTGTGCATTTGAATGTCTTAGAATGATGCAGTGGTTTGGGTTGGAAGAGACTTCCTCTTCTTTCTACCATGTACAGAAAAATATGTCCATTTTTATTTGTGCATCTCTACAAATTTTCTTTATATTTCAACAAACTAAGACAATAGCCATGAATTTGCTCTAAACTTGACTTGATTTACAGATTTTTCTTTGAAACATAAGAAAGCATGTGTGTTGTGCTGTGAGGGACTGATCTGAAATCAGACTCCACAGTCCATTGTCTCAAACATTGGTCTGAAAAGCTGAGAAGAAAATCCACCTATCTTTTGTCTCAGAGATGGGTGAGAGGAGTTGAGATAAGACTCCAATATCCAGTGCCTGGGAGAAGGGTGTGAGGAGCTGAACTGGGACTCCACCATCCATTGCCTGAGGGATGAGTGAGAAAGAGCTGACTTTTCTATTCATTACCTCCAGGATTGGTGTGAGGAATTGCTACCTATCACAGGAATTGCTGCAGATGTGTGTGCAGACACAGATGTCAATTGAAGAGCTGGCTGCGTGACCAGGGAAACTGGGCCACCAGGAAAGTGTAATACGTGACATGAAGAAAAGAGTTACTCCCCCAACTCATTATAAAGTGGGAAAAGGTAATCACCAAGAAACACTTCACCAAGAGAGACATCTCCAGGGAGGCACTGCCATGAGGATGACTCCAGAAGGACACCTCTGTGAGGACACTCTCTGCTGATGACTACTACGGACCCTGAGAGACACCCACCATGAGACATGGCCATGAGGGCAACCCTGCAAGGCATACTCCATGGGGTACCTTCAAGGGGACTCCAGAAGGACGCCTCCATGAGAGCACCCACTGCTGACAAACTCTTGGGGGGCACTCTGCTCTGATACTACAAGACCATGAACCCTGAAGAACTCCCGCCACCAATGACAACGGATCCCTGGGACACTGCTGGATCCACAGTGGTGACTCACTCTCTCTCTCTGCAACCTGAATTCTTGCTTCATTTTCTACCTTTTTTCCAATCTATCCCCTTTATTACAATAATTTCCCTTTTTTATAATAACTTTTTTTTTTTGCAATTTGGAATAAACAAACTGTCTGATTATGGTACTTGACCTTGTTTATGTCTTAATTTCACTCTTGGGATCCCAAACTGAAACAGGGTCCTGCATTGGATTTTTTCTCCAGTCAGACCCTGACATGCGTGTATTTGCTCTGTGTACATACATATTCACCAGGGAGAGCTATAATAAAAAAACATAACTCCTTGTAAGTACCTGAATTCTATATGTGTGCTTGGCAAAACAGAAGTAAGTTGGAGTTGGCATAAACAACTTTTATTTCACAAAGTGTGTCATTTTCTCACTGCAACTATTCTTTCATTATTTTGTGTTGCTTCTCCTTTGGTACATAATACAACCCATTTTGGTTTCACAGTAAGTAGGCAACATGCAACAAGCTCAACCAAATTATTAGCTCTCATAAAAGAAAACAAATGACATCTGTCTTTATATATCTCATTATATCAGTAAAAATGCAAATTAAGAACATTAAACACCATAAATTTCCATTGCACAGAAATCATTATGCTTTCTTCCAAAGAAAGTAAATACTAGGAGTTGTTTGCACCTTGTTTCAATATTTGCATAAATACCTATTGTATAATTTTCGCAACATACTGGATGAACTTCAGGGTTTAACAGATCAGCCTGTTTTGCCTTCTGTGCAACTGTTAATATAATATGACCGTGGTTACATTTGTTACTTTTATACTATGATTGAGAATTCTTTAAGAAGATTTAGAAATGGGCAGTTCATTGAATGAGCCATAATATGAATTTACACTTGATGAGACAGAGTATAGGTCTGGAAGTCATGCTAACTGGATTTCCAAAAACATTAACTATGCAATCCTGTCTAGATACCAGCTCACATGGCATACTGATACATACAGTTTCAGAGTTGCAAAAATACAGCAAAATGAGAAAAAAGTTGCAGCTGTAGAACACAATTTACTCAATTTTTATTGTCTTCCATGAGATGTTCTCTTCCATGTGAGGGTTGTGATAGAATTGCAGTGTTAGGTTAGGGCCTATAAAACCAGATAAGGGCATGAAGAAAGAACTGCTGAGCCAGCAAAAATGTCATTATAGAGTAATATGGTTTCGAAAGCCTTGTATCACATTGTACTACCATATAACTACCATAACCTTACTAGTCCTTTCTATTCCTCTGAAGAACAGTCAACATCGTTCTACTGGAAAGAGGAAGCAGGGCATGAGTGAAAGTTCAGCAATTATTTCCTCTTCAGAAAGCTATTGGCTGACTTGAAAATATAGTACAAAATTTTCAGGTTCCCTTTTTATAATCATACCAATTTAAATGAGGAAGAACATAAACTTCTTATGATGATACAGGCCTAAACATTTGAGGGAACCTTGTAAGACTTGGTTGAGCACCTCCTTTTCAATCCACACATGTTGTTGAACTTGTTTTCTGCATTGCAAAACCTCTGAAGCCCCCTGTTCCCTTCACCATTCGTCCTTACCTACCCCTGCTACACAGGGGATGTGACAGTTTCTTTTAATGCAATCCATTTGGGGAAGTCTTAACAGAATGGTGCTAACATGCTCCACCTGCAGATCTGGATCACCACAAGGCTAGGTGATTAGCATGAAAACAGAAGCTGGTCACGTTTTCATCATAATTAACAATTTTTTAGAATTCAGTGATGCAAGCCACAGAAGTAAAAATGGTCATTATATTTTTAAACACCCAGTTAGCTATCCAGGGGCTG
Organism: Pezoporus wallicus; assembly: GCF_028554395.1. NCBI lineage: Eukaryota > Metazoa > Chordata > Aves > Psittaciformes > Psittacidae > Pezoporus > Pezoporus wallicus. The sequence goes on from NW_026635941.1 coordinate 463,568, forward strand.
GATCAAGTAACCAGCTGGTCTTACTCTAGCTTAAAAGTACAATACGATCTCATGGAAATTTTCATCAAAATTACTAATGCCAAGAAAAGACCTATCAGCCAGCAGAACAACCCTACACAGCAGACTATATTCAAAGCTGTTCTGAGTTAAAATGCTTTCACAGACAACCTCTCTACTACTTCTCCCTTTATCTTTCTGGATTAATGCATGAAATACCAACAATTTTGGTGTAACTACATAATCACATCGAAGACTTGTATTCCCTTTCTTATGAAAGCAGTGCAAATGATTCATGATGTGAAATGCCTGATAAGTCTTATGATTCAACAGCTCACCTTGCAAAGTATGAAAATGAGTAAGAAGGGTTACGGTAAAATTTAATTAATTAAGCATACTTTAATGTGAAATATTACATGAATTATCTGATTTTCTAGTATGTCAGTTCAGAGTTTCACTCTCCTCCCTCACAAGGAAGTCCTTATTCTCATCTTTTTATAAAGACCAACTGTATTTTTTACAATACATAATGTTTCTAAATCATATTGTGCACAAAGATGAAACATTATTCTGGCAAACCTGTGGTACACATCAAGGGAAATGCAAAGGACTGCAAATCAGGCTCTGATACTATGTGTCTTTCCTTCTTAACACAAGTTGTGCCACAGATTTCAGTGAGCATGTTCACACATATGATACAACAAAAAGTGGATCACAGGTTATCAAAATATGATAAGTAGAGTTTGAAGAGTTAGAACTGATTTGAGGTTCCTCCATGCTAATGCATGTCTGAACCAATTGCTTGAGAAAGACATGATTTTCAGACCTGTGAATGTGAAGAATCAGACTCAGAATCTATTTCAATTTGGGTTTCAAAATTATTCTACAGTTTGAAAAGAGGTAAGGAAAAGAACAAGAAAGAAAACAATAATGCATTTAAAATATAAGTTTTCACAGGAACAAGAACAGTGGTGCCAAGATTTTAAAAAGACTTTGCATCCTCTGTGGAAAATAAAAGGAAAAGGAAATATTAACATGCAAAAATCTATCCATCTTTTTTCCCAAGCACATATGTTATAGGAGAACCAAGCATGACAAATAGATAAAATAACAATCCTAGTGAAGGCACATAAATAAATTTAGAGAGTTATTTATTTTAGTTAGAGTGGTTTGGGCAAGCAATTATCATGTTAAACCAATTTCCGTGCATTCTAACCACTCCCAAAATAATGAAAAGTCAACTTTTTCCCCTCCCTGTTACTGCACAGACTTACTCCTTTGCATTTAACAGTGTATTAGGAAATTAGGACAAACAAAATTAATTTTCAAAGCAAATAACATGACCTCTGGGGAAAAGCTATGTGTCACCTGCCAATATTTGAGTGATTACTATTAAATTATCTGCACGCATCACAAATTAAAGTCTTGACCTTTTACTGACATGGGATAACTCAAGTATAAAAGGAATAGAGGAAGTCAATCTGTATTTTCTGTGCTCTGAACATTTGAAATAATTATTCTTAATAAACTGACTAAACCCCATCATACAGTTTGTATTCATATAGAATCTGTCACTGACACTGCTGTTAGCTACGCAGAAGAAAACACCTCACTAATAGACACCAAACATTTGACACAATCTGAACTCATTGAAGAAAGAGAGTACAATCTAATGTTGCAATTATTTAAGAAGAATAACTCCTCAAAGTTTCTCCAATTTGAAACAAAATATTTAGGTACGTATGATCCGATCACCGTTCTTTTCTCATTAAATGCTCAATGACGTGGTTGGTTGTGCAACACTTCACATGACTGCATCATCACTGGCACCTCCTGCTGCCCAAATACCTCTTTTACCTGATGTTTCCAAAAAAAATCATGGACATATGTGCTGACCTGAGCCCTCACAATTATGCAGACAAGTACCATGCAACACAGAGCAGACAGTGAACAGACTATCAGAATATAGCTGTTATTTTTATGAACAGTTAAGGTCACAATTTACTCAGACATGAGACAGAAGTATCTTCACTGCTAAATCATCTACATTTTCATTACTTTGTAAGACATTCCTTGATTTTGAGTAGGAATGCCACTGATCTTTAAAATATCAATCTGGGAACACAAGTAAACTCAAATAGGCTAAAGGACTGACAAGACAGAGATTTCAGGGATACGCTTAGATTTATCCAGCACTCTGTACATTATATGAATTTATACACATGGTGGAAAGAGACGCATAGATCTCTGAAGCCAGAAGCAGGGTCTTCCAGGAACAGAAATTATATTCCAATTATATTAATAATGTTAACATCAACACCTCCATCTGCCAGCACTCTGTGAATAGAAGAGCTGACTCTTGCCTTCATTGTCCCCCTGCTATCAGATATCTGAAAGCTTTACAAAGTTCCTTTTTGAGTTCACAGGACAGGAAAAGATTTCTCCAGTAATCAGACCAAAACTCATGCTTTGACAGGAAACCAGGTCATGTAGCTCTGCTCAGAAATGCATCAAGCTTAAAATCAATTATGTTGTTTGCCCCAGTAGTTTAATAGAAAGGTAGTTTCAGCACATAACTTTGAATTATTTAGAAGCTCTGAGATGATTAGCCACAAGATACTGGGAAAACACGAGAGTTATCCTTGTGCTAGAAGTCCTGGTAAAGCTAGCTAACAGTACAAACTCATGTTCCCTCTCTGAGGCACACACTTGTACTCTTGAATAAATGGTGTTTATCAGATAACAAAAACACAAATACATTTAAGAGCTAAATGGAAATAAATAGTTGCATTAATTAAGAAAGAGGCTAATTAGCTAAAAAAATAAAAACAACCTGCAGCGCTACGTGTCAGTGGAATACATGTTAGACATGGCAGACTCCTTCTGATTCAAGTAGAATTTCCTCAAAAGTCATTTTCCCTGAGTAAGTGCTTCAGGACCTGGTACCAGATTAGATAAATAGCCGTGGCAAAACATCAAACTGTTTTACATGTGCTCGTAAGTATGCGCCACTAATAGAAGCAATTATTTGTTGAAATACTGGTGAGGGGAGGAAGAAATCACAAACTGTTCTCAAGATGGGGTTCAACACTAGCCAGAGTTCAGTGGACTTACTGGTGTGAGGCACTGCCATGAGCCAGCACTTCCTCCCATCACTTCTGTGTCATGGCATGCTCTCCCGCTGAAGTAGACCACTAGAGTCACCATGCAGCTCTGTTGCTAAAGTTAGCTCAAAAATTGACACAGCTAAGAAAAAAAAAAAATAAAAAAAAAAAAGACCCCCACTATTTCCTTCTTAATTTTCAAAAGAATCTGTCCCTAAACTTGATTCATAATATAGGCAGCTATGTCAGCAGAACAGAGGTGCCAAAGCAGTATACAAGGAAGAAGTAGAGGAAGCAGCAGCTTAAGCTGGTATTACAGCTACATGTAAGGTAAAATCACAGGCTCACTGTCTAGGAACTCTTATCATCATATCAATAAAATGCAGTTTCCCAGACTGTTGACCTCCCCTCCAGAATCATGTTTCTTAAAGATATTCACAGTATGCTACCATCTGGGCCCATTTTAGCTAATATGAATCCACTGAAATCAGAAGCCTGTGTTGTTTCACATCATGTCATCTATACTTTCACCACCTTGAAGTAAAGTATCTCAGAATAGATGCACATCATCAGAAGCCCTAATATGCTGCAATAGGTCCATTATGTTTATTTCATCATACCTAAATATATTTCAGACAGCTTCATTTTCTCCAGAGAATAGTTTTCTTCTGTGCTTGGAAGGTACATTTAAATACATTAAAAGCTGTGCCTTCAGCAAAGATGCTTTCAGAATAGTAATACTCATCATTCAAATAGATGATAATGGCTTTTTCCATCAACCTGTTCATTTATCCATGCCACTATTTTTACTGATGTGTTTCTCCTTCTAAGCAAGGTTGAGTAGAAATCTACATTCTAATTAACATTTTTATATGACTATGCTCTGATTAAATGGCAACAGAGAAATTTGCATCGATCAGTCAAAACTGAAGTGTAATTGCTATAAAGTGATTAGAAATGGCTTTTCATTTGGGTTTCTTTGACAATTGTTACATCTACTCAATAAAAGAAAACTTCATTCTGGAAAGGGAATTCCTTTTTAAATAATTTAATCTGATAAGAATCTACAAATGTAGCATGGTATTGTATGTCATTTGCTACATTAAATGTATTACCTCTTTTTTTTTTGTACCTGAAATACTTTTGTAGTCCTCATCAGGTCCCAGAAGAAGGTTTCTAGCTTATGTCCTGACCTTGGATAGATGTGGGAGAGATTTCTATTAATACAGCTGGGCATAGCATTTGCAAAAGTATTTGACCTTCTTGGCTACATATGCTCGGTTAAAAGTGTAATTCACCAGTAGAAATAATGGATATTCACTACAACAGCTCAGAGAAGTGCTACTTAACAATGCAATTCTTTATTGTCCAAAGGAACTTAACTTTGATAAGTAAAGGTAACCCACTGAGGCCATCTTTACCTAAAGTGGAGGAATATCATCCATCGTAGGTTTTATCTTCAGAGCAGGCTTGCTGCAATACATAATTTGCACCAAGGCTTATGCTGGTAGAAGCCAACATAAATCCCAAGAGCTCTAATTTTGTAAGTTATGCTGGGAATCCAGAACAAGGATTTAATAAATATGCCTGTGCTTTGAAGTAACTATTGGACTGTGCTCCTTTGAGAAATTATTTCTATACCTATTAAGATTACAGCACAAATGTAATCCACCAGGACATCTAAACACTGGCATGTTTGCATTCCCAGTACTATACAATATTACTTGATTGGTTTGTATGTGAAATGCCAGTTTCTGACAAGGTATTTATAATCAATCTATTTATAATCTATTGAAGTGAGTGTTCAAAACATGAGTACATCAATACTTAGCATTTCAGTTCAGGTTGGGAATGTACTTTTGAAAGGAGCCACTTGCTCATTGTCCACTTTCAACTTTTCTGTTGACATTGCAGTGTAGGTCTACTTTCCCTTCACTTTTGCTACTTCACAATTACTAACTTAAAAGTTGTCAGTGTAATAAAAATTTATACATATTGGAAGATAAGATTAATTTACTATGTAAATTGAAAAGACAGAAATTGAAAGAATTCCACAGTGGAACTGAACACAACTCATCAGAACTGGATAAGCAAGGTAATTTATTCACTGGATGTTTTAAAAGGATTCTAGGATAATTCAGGCTAGAAAGGACTCCAGACTCTGTATACTCCAGCCTCTGGATCTAAGCAGGGCCAGCTCTCGGCTCAGATCAGGTTTCTGAGGGCTTTATCTTGCCTAGTTCTGAAATCCTCCAAGGATAGACTGCAAAATTTCTCTGGACAACCTACTCCACTGCTTGCCTGTTCTCATATGTAAGTTTTACTTGCATCCATTCTGAAACTCTTTTGTTTCAGTTTAATTCCATTACTTTTCATTTTCCCACTGTGTAATGTTGCAAAAAGCCAGCTCTGTTGTCTTGATAACTTCCATGTTGGTACAGGAAAGAAGCTATTGGGACTTTCTCCAGGATGAACAAGCTCAGTTCCCTCAGCATCTTTACATAGGGCAAGATCTCCTGCCTGACCAATGTGACTGCCTTCTGCTAAACTGGCTCTGGTTTGTCTATGTATTTCTTGTATTAGGTGGCCCAAAGCAGGGCTGTGCTGCTGTTAATAGAGCCTAGGACGTTCTTGGCCTTTATTGCTGCCAAAGCCCATCACAGGCAGTGTGCTGTCATCAACTTGCTGAGCTCAACTTGCTGTCATCCCAGAGCCCCAGGGCCTTCCATAGAGTTGTTTCTCCAGTCTGTACCACTGCCAGGAGTTCTTCCTGCCCAGGGACAGGACTCTGCACTTGTCTCTTTTGAATTTAATATTCCCATTGAATATTGCAAGCACTGAAACCAATTCTCCTGCATATACTGAGGAGGGCAGGGATGGGCTTTAAATCAGTCACTACATTTGTCAGTGCCTTTGTAGGTTAGAAAAGATCCTGTTTAATTTTGGAAAACAATTGGTAGCAACTAGTCTTGCCCAGAACTTTAAGAAATGGGACACAAGCCCCTAGCACGATACTTTCTCTACTCACATGCTGTTTGCTACTTAGGATGCTAGTCTAGCTGCACTAGAAGACCCAGTAGTAAAGAGGACATTGCATGAACGTCTTCCACACAGTAATTTAAAAACCACCATGGAATGGTTATCCCAGGTAGACAGGAGTTTAAAAAGGAAATAAAAATAGATTTTTTTGTTTAACTACATCAGGCACTCAAATGCATCTACATGAACAGATATTTCCACAGATGCTGAAACTCAACCACCCAGCCTTATTATTGGTGTGATTTTTATGTTTCCAGAACAATCCAAATTGTTTTGACTCCACATGTACATAGATGATAATGTAATAGCAGAGATGGATAGGCAAGATTTGATAGCTGCAATGATAATTAGACAGGCAGATAGATGATAAACAGCTCCTGATGCAAAATGTAAAACATCATTCAGTGTGAGTTAAATTGCTTCTAATGTTGTAGGTCACTTAATCTTGGACATCTTTTCTGTTTGAGTAACTTCTACTTTTCCACATCTTGCCATTCTATTTCTGACTATTTACCATTTGAAAGTTGTAAGAGATGGTGACTAAATTGTATTCATCCATCAGACATATTTGAAGACCATTTTAACATTTCCTATCATTTTTGAAATGATGATAGGTCCTAGCAGACCCGCTGTTCCTCTGGCCCACTGAAACTCCTTAGCCTCTTCTAATCATGACATACCAATGAGCATTTCCAATGGGCCTCAGCCACTAATGGACATTTGGTTCTAGCTCTCTCTCAAACTCTTCCTTTGTTAGTACTGAGACAGCTTTTAATCCTGCCAACGAACACGAACTTTTTAGCAATTGCAATTTTCATTCTATTTATATAGATATAATTGATCCAACGTGGAACTTGGGTGACAAAATATCATAATTTTGTGGCTTACTATCCCCAGCAATAAAGCAATCAGTTTATGGCTAACAATTTCGCACAAAATGAACTATTAACCTTTACTCAGTTTTTGAATTCTTGTACAGCAATCTTCGATAAAGCCTGAAATATAAAAAGAATAATTTAATATCAGCAGCAGACATATTTGAAATTGCTGTATGAAATAAAGCAAACTAGAAAGGCTTTGAGAGGGAGCATTTTTTGTCCCCAGACATTAAGTTCAGAGGACTGAAATTCACTGACCTTTGCTCTCATATACATCCCATGGTGTTCCTGTCTCCAAACATATAAACAAGGTGCACAGCAAACCATTCCATGTGATTGCGAAGTCCAGATTAGTTAGCATAAGAACAGCTATACTGAGACCATTAAAGTCAGTATTTTCCCCATCTAGATTTTCTAAGCAGCAAAATGCATTTTTTTTTGAAAGACCTGTGAGAACAAAGCTTTAAGAATTATATGAATTATGTATAACCAGGAAGATGTGAATGACAGCAGTAGAAGAAATGACTTGAGTAAGGAACAAAGAAACAGCAGGTGTTGACGGCACTGAAATCATCAGGTCATCAGATATCATGGTACATATCTATATACAATTTCAAGATGCTCAACACAGGAAAACAAAAGGTAGGCTACACCCAGAGAAGAAAACCCTGCCTGTGAGTAGATCAGCAGTATTCCCTAATGATATTCACAGAATAGGGACAAGATGAAAAAGTAAAAAGATCACAATCACTGTCAACTACCGGAAAGCACAAAAGATGCATTCAAAAAACAAGCACATGAGACAGGATGAGATCCTTCATAGCTGATGACCATTATCCTCAGTGCTATCACACTGTAGTCTATTCAGACAAATACTGTTACTTGTAAGCATGAAGAAATGAGTATGAAATAATGAGAAAATGTGCTGCAATCCTATAGAAGAATATGTATGAGCGAATAAGTCCAGTTCTTTTTATATTAAACTTCCTATGCAGCCTGCAATGTACTTTGTTACACTAGCTATAATGCTGCTTTGTCTGTTAAGTACCCACAAATAATGCAAATGTATTACATAAAGTGTTGCAGTAGGTATTTGAAGAAGGTCAGCAATAAACATGAATCTCTTCTCTTGAACTTAAATTTTGTTTAAGATATATTTTATTTCTCTGCTATTGTTTATCATTGGTTTGTACTCAAGTAGTTGAAAATTCAGAAAGTGGAAAAATATTTTTCTTTGATTCTTTGATGTTAGTTAGCATAGTCAAAAGCATACGTTTCCATCAGAAAACGATTTGCAAGCCAGTCTTACTTCTAATTACCTTCACATTACAATGCAAACCCCTGTCCTCCACAAGCAGCAGTGGTCTTCACAGGACAAACCATAAACCACATTTGAATTAAATTGCATATAAAGTCAAAGGACACTTTAAACAAACAAAGAAAAATGTGGCATTTTTAATTCCTAAGTTTAATGATATGACATGATATTTCTATGGACAGTAATTCTTATTTTCTCTTGGAAAAATCTTCAATTTAAGCATGAAACAGACAGCAAGCGGCGTTAAAAGTTTTAAGGCACATTTTCAAAACACATAAGGCTGAAAACAAACTCTCCCCATTGTTCACATATCTTGTTTCTAAATTGAAAATAACTTGAAAGGGATATATTTAACAGAAGAATATGGATTAAAGATGTAACTGAAGTAATCTGTATGAACGGAGAAGAAAAACTAGTGTTTTCTTAAAAATCCAGTAACATTTCTATAACCTTGCAAATTTTATCTGAAATGCCACCAAGAAGCATTCTTCCTTTCTCTATCCCCAAAATATTCTAGGTAACCAAAAATAAACAAAGGTATGAAATTTCAGTTTAAAAAACTTACTGCTGTGCATACCTGGAAATATAAAAATAACTTCTTTTCCCTGGATAAAAGAAGAAAGAACCTCCACACTTTCCAGTATTTGATATGTTCAGAAATAATTTTAAAAGTTGGTTCATCACATTAAAACAGGCCAGTTATAGTTCATTATTTCAATTTGGATTAAAATAATAAATACATGAAATAAAGCAATTCATCCACTTTCCATTGAAACTTATGCAGGCACAAGAGCAATGAGCTGATTGGCACTGCAATGCAAAGGCTTTGTACTGCTTGTTATGCAGAAAGGCTACTGGAATACTTTTGACATAGACAGCTATAAGCTGCCAAAGATTAGCAATCATGGCAAAATGTTAAATTTCCCAAAAGTCATGGACATTGTGACTTCTTTGACAAATGGAACTTATTTCAGTTTTAAATTACACTGAAACATTGAAAAGTTTTAAGCTTTGATTGCATCTTAATGTAGAAAAAGAGCTGAGGGTTCTTTTCTCTTATTGTAATAAACTTATATTCATAATTCATAATTTTTAATATTTTAATAAATTTCATGCTTTAGAGCCTACCCAAGCAAACTGGAAAACCACAGGGTATAGAAGCATCCTCACTACAACACAACAGTAGCAAATAAGATTTCATAGTTCCCTGAGCAATGAAGGCTTGCCTCATTAAAATTTTATGTACCCTTTACCCTCACACATTAGGGAATTTGTATCAAAAAGATATTCATGACATACTCAGAGACTCTGTACCAGTTTAGCTTCGTATTTTTCTCTCTGGATTTTCTAAATATCTAAAACTATGTGAAAATGTAAAAATTTATCAGTGAACAGCAAGGAATAAAATGGACTTGGTCTAAAGAAGTCTTTAGGCAGTAACAAGAAAGTGATTCACAATATGGACATCCGAGATAGCAAAAGCAAAGAAAAGAAAGAGAGGAAGGGAAGGGAAGGGAAGGGAAGGGAAGGGAAGGGAAGGGAAGGGAAGGGAAGGGAAGGGAAGGGAAGGGAAGGGAAGGGAAGGGGGAAGGGAAGGGAAGGGGGAAGGGAAGGGAAGGGGGAAGGGAAGGGGGAAGGGAAGGGGGAAGGGAAGGGAAGGGAAGGGAAGGGAAAGGGAAAGGGAAGGGAAGGGAAGGGAAGGGAAGGGAAGGGAAGGGAAGGGAAGGGAAGGGAAGGATAGGCTTTCCAGCCCTGGGATAAAAGAGGCATGCCTCTACAAGTGTTCAGAAGCCATAATGCAGTCAAAAGCATGGTGATTTTATGCTCAGGATCTCCTGTCTGCATGATGGCAGAAGTTGTGTTTGCAGCCAGACCTAGAGGTTCAGTGAATGAGTTTTTACTTCAGTGGAGGTACCAGAGCATGTTCCACTTCTTCTATTACAAGAGTGGTAACCTCTGGTAGATTTGCACTCAGGGGACCTGACAAGCTCGTCCTCCCTACTACCTAGGCTCACCTGGAAAACCCCTTATAAAATAATTCTGATTATACAGCATTCTCTGTAGATGCAGAAGAAGTCACAGAAGGTGTCTGGATGTTCAACACCCTAACAACAAAGCCACAGGCTGTTCCGGACTTTAAAGGTTCTTCAGTTCTATCTTAATTCAGGACTCTGCAGCTGTTCTCTAAGATCTTCTCTGTGATCTCTTTCACTGAGCTTTCATTCATACCCAATAGGATCTTTGGGAGATGTTCATCACAAAGTCCCCTTCAGTATTTCTGTTCCTGTTTGTAGTGGGAAACTCACGGCTATCTTGTTCCTCAGTGGATGAAAGCAGTTGAGAGAAGGAAAGTACAAAGTTAAGAAGAAAAAAGCACTGGTTATTAAATTGCAAAAGAAAAAGTTACGGCTGACAAAGTTTAACTCCTTTGACTTTTATTAGGTCAGTAGATTCTAACAATCCAAGAACTTTCTGGTTTTCCTTATTTAATAGTTTGCAGTCCTCCACACATAAAATATGCCTTTATTCTATTCACTATTAATATTTTTAAGTGGGTTTTAGTATTTATTCTGATAAAGCATTATAGAAAATATGTAAAGCGCTCATATCATTCTCTACTATAAGGGTGATAAGACAGTAAAACATGTCTCACTGTGTTTCATAGTGAAGGTGGTGAATGCCTCACCTATGAACCGTTGAAGGCCAGGTTGGATAGGGCTTTGAGCAGCATGGTCTATTGGAATGTGTCCTTGCTCATGACAGAAGGAATGAAACTAGATGATCTTTAAGGTCCCTTCCAATCCAAACCATGTTGTGATTCTAGGATTATACTAAAAAGAAGACAGAGAGTTTATATAATTGTCAAGAACACTCAGCAGCATGCAGACTAGCCCCAGGAATGGAAAATCAAGGTTTTTTGATTCTTGGCCACCAAGTAGCACTTTTTCTTGTGAACTTTTAAGAAGAATTAATAAAATTATTTAATTTACCCAACTTAGAAAATATGTGAGAAGAGGCTAGACAGATAGTAAGAGGAATAAGTATGTGTTAGAGAAGTTTGCCTCCTATAAATCTATTGGCTTACAGGAACAAACTTAAGAACTTGAAGAAATTATTCTACTGATAATTTCTTCTGTAATATCTACTGATAAGGGAGTATTTTAGGCTTGTTTTCAAGTTTTCTAAACCTCAGGAGATTTATTTTTAATTTCCAGTAGATTAATGGTAGCAAGAAAACAAAATGCCTTTAGAAAGATACATTCATGGAGAGGTTACAGGACATAACTGCTTATTAGGCAATAAATTGCTATTTTCCAGTTTGGAAGATCTCTTGCAGTTCTCTTTCCCAGTTCTTTGACCATACTTTATTTATCAAAAACATTGTTAATATTTTTTTTCCTTTCTTTTACATCCTGCAATGAAAATATAGCAACAAGAATATCTAAAAGATTTTTATCATCTAAAGAAAAGAAAAGTTGTACCAATAAGTTTGAACATTAAAAGTCTACTGTTTTCTGTACAATTAGTACCTGTTGCAAGGGTTTTCATTACTTCAGTTACAGCTGACCTGTTCACAGACAGTATCTTCTTTCGCACTCATGCCATTCACAGAATTTCCCATGGCATCAGTGCAGTAATGAACAAGAACAGAAAATGCAATTTGGATAACAATTTTCAGAGCAATCCAGAAAGAAGCAGAAAGGCAGTGCTCCACATCTCCACAGCTACAACTGTATTGCAGAAACAGAAGCACATAGGAGGGGTCTGTCTCAGCCCAGCAAACCTGTACATGACTAGCCTCCAGACTGGGTAGAGAAGTTCTAAGTAATAAAGCATCAGGAGTAAATGCACAGTATAAAGTTTTTATGAATATTCAAGTAACTAAACATGCAGGAAAACATACCATTAAACAAGTACTTCAATAACCTGAATGAAAAAAAAATATTTTTTGTCAATTTTTAGTTGAATTTTAAAAGAATCATAGCAAGACCTTACTGTGAACTCACATGCTTAAAGGACATCAAAGAAGTCACACAAGAGATGTTTTGAATGTCATAAAAGCTTTGGATGATATTTCATATGCATTTATAATCTCTCCTGCTCCTGAATGCTGTTTATAAGTGCAGTGATTTGTTCAGTAGCTAATAGTGTCTCATACCTTGCATCTTGAGGCCTATTTCCATGATATCATAAAAATTTCTTGACATTTCTGCCACTGGCATTTTAATTAAAAATAGCAAACAAGTTCAGAATTTCAGTTCAAAGAGGAAAAGGAAGAGGGGAAAAGAGAAAGAACTCACAAACTCAGTTCAATCATATTGACTGTACATTATTTATTGAGGAACACAGGTCACAATCTAAGCCATTTTTACTACATTAAAAAAAAACACAACCCATAACCATAAAATTCTTTCAAGCTACACATTCCAGGATGCTTTTATGAAGTCATTAATGAGTATATTGCAGATAGAGACAGTTTTTACATTTGGTATGTTTTCAAAATTAGAGGGATAGTGAATCATCACTGTGTGACCTTAGAACATGCTCCTGTTTCAACCTTGCATTACAATTTTCCTTATAAAAAATAAGTGGTCTCAATGACTAGGTAACTTTGGCATAGAAGTCAAGGTGCAGTAACACTCTAGGTTACCTTGGGTTAGCTCTCTGGGGCAGTTTGGAAAAAGAGTAAAAATAAAGGGCCATATTTTTATAAAGCAATGAAGTGAGATACATATTTCCCTTGGTAAAACAATCGGAAATTCTTCTGAAATTTTAGTATCATTCCAAGAATAAGAGCCAGCATTTTGCCCCTACTTCATGCTGCTTCAGTCATTCCTTCTCTGTAACAGTGATCACCTCCTTCAATAAGTGTAGGCCTACCTAAAACAGAGCTGCTTTTGACTATCCTGCTCGTGCCACAGCTATTTCATTCTTTCACTTCAGTAATCATCTCCTGGTACTGTCGACACTTGACAAAAGCTTCCATGAAGCAGAAATAGAGCTGAGATGCTGATTAAAGGGTCTAGATTTCCTCTTGATGAGTGCCCCATGATTTCCACATCGTAACACAGACATGTTTTTTTCTTAACCTTCAGCAATGCACTTTGCTGCCTTGTATAAGTTTAGAATACATTCAGCCTGTAGCACCAAGCTGACATAGAAAGAGCCTTTTTTGTCACCATTAGTTTTCAAGAATAATTCACCTAAAATTTAAGAGGCAATTACTTTTCTGTTCAAAAGCAGAATGACATGAAGTACATGTTTAGCAAGTTCTTTCATACGCAGCTTAATGTCAGTCTTAACACTGAATAATTTAGGCATTCATCTACTAGTCATTCTGTCTTAACTTCATTTTCAGTGATCTCTGAATGCATTTTTTAATTTATTAACATACAGTTTATATTAGTATACTTTAGAAAAGGTCTTGGAGTGAAATGAGAGTATTATCTTTTTTTAACAAGCTCTTACACTATTAGAATTGTCTCTTACTTAGTTAAGTTATAAGGGCCTTTTTCAAAAAAAAAAAACCTAATGTGATCAAAGTATATGAAAGTAACCAAGTATTCTGAACATTCTTAAAGTGTTGCAATTAGATTTTAAAAATACGCATAGATTGGACAAAAATAAGTCTGTTATTTTATCGCATTTCTCTGGAAGCCTCTGCTTCACAAGTTTTAGTTTGAAGGGTTTACAGATTATTCTGAAGAGAACCAGAAGAGAAATCATAACGGAACTTATACTTCATTAAAAATTAAAAGTGCCATAACAGGGGGTCAAATCAAAAGTGTAAATTTAATAACCTAAATTATATCTTTGATTTCCTCATCATAACGCAAAGAACAAAGGATATACTTCCAGTAGATTGAAAGGATTCCTGCTAGTGCTTTTTCCTTGAGGCCCTGCGTAGTACATCCTAAGGGGAAAGGCATTTTTCCCTTCAAAAGAGAAGTAGCATAATACCAAAGGACTGGAAGTTGTAATTTCCTAGCTGCTTTACCCTCCCAGGATGTGAGTGACCCCCAGAAGTGGGAAGAAGGGAAGCTTGCACTCTGCAGACTGATTACTACTGGCATTGCATTTTGGTTGCCATAGGAAAAAGGTCTCTGATTGAAAATCTCAATTTTTGTATACTGAATGACAGCATCAGTAGTGAGCAGCATCGGTACTAGCTAACAAGGGATCACTGCAGAGAACACAGGCCATTCTTCACTTGTGTAGCTGACATGTCCATAAATACTTAATGCACTCTCAGAGAAACTAGTCACAACAGGTTGCTGGGTTACTACGGTTATGTAACACAATGATTGTTGAAGTATGGCCTGACAATATTCCACAGGCCAAACTTAGTTTAACTTTTCCCAGAAAAACACCTCACCAGACACAGATGACCAGTCAGGAGTAGCAGTGGAAGTAAGAAGTGAAAGAGATGGAAGAGAAGCTGCAGAAGCTGTTACCAAACAATTTTTCATATTCCCCACAGTGATGGCTCATCATTTCATGAATAAGCAATCATAGCTTGCCCTATCTGACCTCCCTTCTTCTCCTCATAGAACTTTTCTTTCCCCTCTCACTAGAGAGGTGTTTTTTTCCCCGCTCCAGTCACCAGCTCCCTTCCAGACCCTTCCCTTTAGGACCCATATCACAACCCTTTAAGAAATAGGCAGGTAGGTTCTATAAGATCTGCTGTTTGCATGTGCTTCTCAATTCTTAGAGAGAATAAGTTGATAACTTAATAACTATATGCTTTTGGGCTGATAATACAATTGGACAGTCATTGCCAGCAGGGTGTTTAAACCCAGGTCAATTCTTTAACCCATGTCAAATGCTTACTTTGCAAACAGCTCCTATGCAGTAACTAAGCAGGCCACATGCTGTGATACTGAAAAGAGAAGAAGGTGTAAGGAGCTCTGTAGGCTGTTACCACTACAATAGCCTCCATATCATTGAACCAGAAAGTAAGCTTCATGACTGCTTTGATGCAAGGCTTACCTGCTGCAAGAAATTTCAGTCAGTGTGGTCTATCCACTAACAGTCCTAGAAATCTTCCAGTTACTCTAAAATAGCTAAGACAGACCCTTGCCCTAAAGATTCATAGTTTAAGTAAACAATCTAACAAAGAAGGCATGAAGTTATATTTTTTATCTCCTGTAGATGAAAGGGTGTATATTTAAGCATACAGCGAAATTAAGATATACACACACAAACAAAAGAAACAAGCAAACAATAAAGTGACCTTTTTTTCCATTACCTAGAAGGGGAGAAAATTATTAGTGTTGTAAACTCTGCTTAATGCAGGATTCTGTCAAGAGTTCTTACAATTTACAAATACACTCTTTTAACATAATCCCTTTAAAAAACCCTAGCTCCATGATCTGGTAAAATTTACCAAAATTTACCAAAATTACAAAAATTAATTGGCAAAATCCAATTAATTGCAATGGAATTCGACATAAACAGAGGGATAATATAAATGGGGTTGGTCTATTCCCTATTCTCAGTTCAGTGTTTCACACAACTTGCCTATCAAAGGCTGCAAATATTGTTTCCCTATCTGAAACTCTTCAGGGACTATACACCTCTGGCATAATTGACCTGCATAGGTGGGGTACTAATGTAAGTTCATTTTCTTTTCTTTTTTTTTTTTAAAAAAAGAAAGAGGTGCATAGAGATAACTGATGAAGCTGAAAAGCAATCCCTCTGTGCATCTTCAGGTAATCAGATAAATATAAATCCGTGTAAATTAAATCAGAAAGAAAAAATACATAGAGATGAAGGAACAAATACTGATATATAGAGCTCATAGAATCATAGAATAGTTAGGGTTGGAAAGGACCTTCAGATCATCTAGTTCCAACCCCCCTGCCATGGGCAGGGACGCCACACACTAGACCATGTTGCCAAGAATCTGACCAACCTGGCCTTTAACATGGCCAGGAATGGGGCATTTATCACTTCCTTGGGCAACCTGTTCCAGTGCCTCACTACCCTCACAGTAAAGAACTTCGTCCTTATATCTGACCTAAACTTCCCGTGTTTAAGGTTAAATCCATCAGCCATTGTCCTAGCACTGCAATCCCTGATGAAGTCCCTCTCCAGCATGCCTGTATGCCCCCTTCAGGTACCGGAAGGCTGCTATGAGGTCTCCACGCAGCCTTCCCTTCTCCAGGCTAAACAGCCCCAACTTTCTCAGCCTGTCTTCATACGGGAGGTGCTCCAGTCCCCTGATCATCCTCGTGGCCCTCCTCTGGACTTGTTCCAACAGTTCCATGTCCTTTTTATGTTGAGGACACCAGGACTGCACACAGGTCTCACAAGAGCAGAGTAGAGGGGCAGGATCACCTCCTTCAACCTGCTGGTCACGCTCCTTTTGATGCAGCCCAGGATACAGTTGGCTTTCTGGGCTGCGAGCACACACTGCCGGCTCATGTTAAGTTTCTCATTGACCAACAAAACAGACAATTTGAAAAAAATGCCTACTATGTAAAAAAAAACCAAACAGAAAACCAAAGCAAAAAGAAAAACCAATCAACCAAGCAAAAAAAACCCACATTGCTTAACAGTATAATTGAAGTACAACAACCTATACATCTCACATAGATGTCAGAAGGATCAGCTCTGTCAATGGAAAAAAATACAACTTGTTTCCAAACTTAATAATTCAAATCATACAAACAAACTCAGAAAACTCAGGGAAGGAAAAAAAGATGCAACTCCCTCACCTGCTAAAGCAACAGAAATAAAACTTATTTAAAATAATGCGAATCAAAATCCATTTCAGAAGACTTTTTATATATAAAGTTATTTGGCATGATCATAGAACTATCAGAATAAGAAGTCATGTCTGTTTATGTTCATTCATGATGTTCTGACTTCTTAAGAAATATACAGAGTTAATTCAGTGTCCAAGCCAAATTTCAAGTGCAGTAACTACATTCTGACTCCTTAAATAGCCAAGTGCCACTGTTTGCAGCTGAGCTACTGTTAAGCTACTAACACATACCAGTGTGCTTATACTTCTTCAGTAAATTACCTGACATAAATTTATATTTTAATCTTGTAAAAGCCACTGTGAGATTGCGGTGTCTAAGTTCTGTCAGTACAGTACTTTGAGATGTCCACATACAGGAGTTTCCAGAAGATGAAAAAAGTCATACTTCAAGTGTAGGTGGTTGCTCAAAAGAGAAGTCTGTCTGAAAGCTGTGGTGAAGGAGTATGAAAAAGAAGCAGAAAATGAGTAGAAGCAGATATGTCATCTTGGATAAAAAGGAAAAGCTGGTGGTAGTATCTTGAGCAATTTTTACATCTACCTGTAGAAAGAGGGATTTATTAACTTCCTCCCATAGAGGTTTTTTTTTAAAAAAAAAAAACAAACAAAACCAAACAAAAAAAGAACAACAACAAAAAAAAAAAAACAGCCCTAAACCAGAACTGTTTGAAATAACAGTTCTCCACAAAGACATATTTTCTACTATATGGAACTGATGAGCTAACAAGCTTCAAGACACTACACATCCAGAATAAATAGTCTCAGAAAAAACAAAGCTTTTCAAGTAAAGAATATAGAACTGAATAGCTTTTCGGTAACTCATCTTCCACTAAATGGAAGATATAATAGCCATAAAGTACAAGTTCCCTATCTGTCATCTGTTGTTTTTCACCTCTGCCTCTATTAAATAGTTTTCATTTGTCTGAATACTTTCAAAGTGAACTTGTTTTTCTGTTTGTGAACAGTGACAGGAGACTAAGGAAGCAAACGTCCAAGCATTTGGGTTTGAATTGTTTCAGTACCCAGGATGCTCTATTAATTACCTGCAGTAATTTTTAGCTCTTATTTTACTCTCTAAGCCAAGAAAATAACTGTCAGGTCCTTTTAGATGCACGTAGCAATATTACAAGATCCCCTGAATATTAGAAACCTACATTATGTCATCTACCTTGACAGTAAATATCCCTGATACAAGAACTGTCCACTGACAAAATCTCTAGCAGTGTTTAATTGCATGTCTTCCAGTGACTGGTCATACTAAAAGTGTAGTGGAAATAAGAAGTTTTCAACAAATTCCTGTTTTTAATGTGTCCTCTACAGTTCTCTTCCCAAAGACCACTGTAATAGTCCTGAACTACTAACAGATTAAGAGTCAATGGGTAAATATCAAACTGTTCTGAAATACTGCAGGATAATGGAGCTTGCCAACACCGCTTTTGGATACCTAGATCGTCAAAAGAGGATTCCTCAAGTCATTTTATCAGGAGCCAAAGAAAGTGGAAACTTCTGGGTGATGAGAGCAAAAGAAAACCCTAACTGTTTTTGCAAGATTTTTTCTTTTCCTATTTCATAAATTCAGCCATTTACCTATATGTAAACGCACACTGTCACGTATATTGAAATTCATATTTTCTTAATTCTACAGGAGATTATTGCAGATGTGTGGAAAAATCATTCTAAGATTTTTGAGACTGAACCTTTACTTGTTCACTGTTTGTAACAGTACTGTTTTCTAACAAGTAAAAGAAAGTAACAAGAAATATGCACTCTGGATCTTTGAAGAATCCTTCAAAAGCATTTTGACCATCAGCAAGTCGTTATCTCCTAAGGTACAGACAGATATGATCTGAAACAAATTTCTACCAGCTGTATTTGTTGGTACAAAGTTTGAATCAAGAAACTGATTCTTAGTTGATGTAAACTAAAAGGGAAAAAAAAAGCCACACACACACAAAAAAAAACACAACAAAACCCCAACACAATCAAAAGAAAAAAAAAAAGAAAAGAAATAACTCTTTTCCAACTTAAAACCCACCCCTCAAGACTTTCTTCAAACAGTGCAGTTACAGCAGCTCCACTAGATGAAGAAACATCCCTTTAAATTTCACATTTGCAAAGCGTGAAACTGTGAACCAAACTAGAACAGTTGGGAAGGAGTTATTTTTTTTTCACATAAGCAAAGACCAAATACAAACTAATATCCAACTAAAAGCTCTTGCAAGATGGCAAATGAAACACTTTTCCCTTTTAAATCTACTGCCAATTATAACCATTATGAGAAAAAAAAATATTATGATTAAGCTCAACCGCTAATTTAGCTATGTAAATACATAGGTCATGTGGAATCATATGTCCAAGTTCCCAGACTAAAAAGAAATGGTTAAATCTCAAATTATCCTGTAAGCACCTTGGCCTTTCACAACTAATTAAGTGAATTTGGATAATTTCATCTCTATCATTCAGATAAAGTAAATAATAGCCTTTATTGTACCCTAATTAAGTTTACTTCACTGTTTGACTTCTACTTCATCTCCCTCAAAGTGTCCTTTCAGTATGACTTTCCATGTAACAGGTAATCTTTCAGGTCAGCATGTGGGAGTACAGCTATCTTTAGCAATAATGGAAATTGTTTGCATAACCCTGTATAAACAATTCTGAGGACACATTCTTTATAAAAGCTTCATCATTTTCAGAGGGAGCCTTCTTATGAAGAAGCTTCCCCAGTGAGCTGACAGGCTCACTGCAGTTATTTCCACCCACTCCCCTCCTTTCTTACTTCCAGAGTCTCTATTATTCAATTTGGATTACCACCAGATGTCTGAACGCTACTGAATTTAATTAGGAAAAGGACTACCAGTGGTGATCCTTAGTGATCCCCCAGTCACTGCCATTTAGTTGACTGATAAAACTGTAATATAGGTAAGGTGTCTTTCAGGATAGCTGTAGAAAAAAAATCTTAAAACAGCAGAAAATAATTTTTCATCAATTAGTTCTACACAGACAAAGGAACTAATATGTGTAAAAATTCAATACACTTAACCCTGTAAAATGATATCAGAGCAAATCTCATGTTGAGCCACCTAGAAATCTTATGAAGGATTCAGAAGACTAAAAGTTACACTGGTCAGTAGCCATCTGGCAACTGGATATGCATTTTTTTTATGGCATATGTAATGTGAATCATTTGAACAGCTTACTTTTTACAGAGAATGTACTTTAACAATTTACACCAAGATACATTTTTGATAATAGAAAAATCTATAGTGACCTTTGGATTTTAAAACCCTGACGAATGAGAAAAAAAGAAGTGTTGGCTTCAGAGTAAATATAAATAAACTACTTATCTGATCTAATGCTTAGGAATAGGAATAATCAGAATCAATACCTGTGATGTCCAAACCCTCATTGCACA
Source organism: Pezoporus wallicus (assembly GCF_028554395.1). NCBI lineage: Eukaryota > Metazoa > Chordata > Aves > Psittaciformes > Psittacidae > Pezoporus > Pezoporus wallicus. The sequence goes on from NW_026635941.1 coordinate 484,083, forward strand.
GAACGTCTTCACTGTCAGGCAATAAGGTTATTGGGCTGTTTCCACCCAACTAGGGATGCAAGATGCTGAAGAAAAAATCCTTTCAACCACATGACGAGAAAGACCATGACTCTTAACATTCACGGGTAAGGCATTCCTATTAAGGAAAAAATGGCTCTGATATTAAAACTGTTAACGGCTTGTATCAAACAGTCATTGTATAAAAGAAGTGTAGCTTTTCCACAGGCATTTAGTTCTTTCATAAATATTAAATTTATTCAATCTCAGAGAAAGTTTGTACAGACCTTTGTAAGTGTTCTAGTGCTTTTCATAGTCAGTTTGCTTCTTATATGTGGCTTTGAAAATTATTGGTCCAAAAGACCAGTAAACCTCTGCTCTAACACTCTCAAACAGAAGTCACTTCTAGTATATTAGAAATTTTACTTATCTCCCTTGTCAGTTAAATCTCACTTGAAATCTCATTTTACTACATCTACGTGACAGTACAGGCACTTAGTCTTTCTCTAAGTAGGTAGCAAATTTAAGGGTACTACTAAAGAAGCTGTAGCTCAAGTTAGCAACCCAGGCTCTAGAAAAAAATCTTATGCAACCTAACCAGAAGCCTGTGTAATCTCATTTAATTGCTACTGTTATTTGCTACACGGGCAAGCTCAACTAGCTAGTAATTGGCCTAAAACCACAATAAGGCCATATTTTAGCTCAGCAGTAGCAGATAATGGCACTACCCATTGCCTAGGCAACAGTTAAAGAGAGACCTCTACATGCTAATCCTTTTTTACTTCAACAAGGTCATGATTACACTCTTTAGAGTTATTATTAATCTCTTCCCAGGGTGGTATAAACCATATTTAATCCCAGCTATAAAGCAAACTCTGATTTTATTTTCCATACTTAGAACTACCTCTGCTAACACCAAAGGAATCACACTGATTTAATACACCAACAAAAAGGTAAGTTTTCTGAAATTGTACATTTCTGGTGCTGTATGTAGTCAAAGTATTGCACAATATAGATAATATTTATGCACAGAAAATGCAGATGTTACATATTCAAAAAGAAACAATCAACATTGCCTTATTTAAATGCTTCACAGATTGATAATCTCTACCATTTCTTAGAGCTAATTATGCTTCATGACCTTTTGAGTACTTAGAATGTCATAAAACTTTTAATCCTCAGTTTTCTCACCTATGTCTGTGAATGAGTCATTTTAGAATTAGTGATTAACAGCTGCTAATTATAAGGACTATAAATATGCAAAGTAATCTGCTGAATGGTTAAAGCAGTCCAGGTTCTTACAAGCATGAACAGGACTCTCTCCTGAGGCATTATGATAGTCCCTTAAGAAATATAAATGGATTGATGGGTTGAAGATGATGTTTATGAGAAAGCTCTCTTTTAGGAAGATAATGGCCCCTGACTGTACCTTCTACTGTTTTTACTAGGTTTTGTTTGTTTTCTTGTGAATGTCTTATAGCTTTATTAAAAAAAGAAAAAAAAAAAAAAGAAAAATGGCATCTTAGAAGTAGTTGCATGGTTTTGCTTCACACAGTTTCAGTTTCACAGTATGCTAGAGATTAGAAGGGACCTCAAAAGATCATCTAGTCCAATCCCCCTGCCGGAGCAGGAACACCTAGGTAATGTTACACAGGAATGTGTCCAGGCGGGTTTTGAATGTCTCCAGGGAAGGAGACTCCACAACCTCCCTGGGCAGCCTGTTCCAGTGTTCCGTCACCCTCACTGAGAAGAAGTTTCTTCTCAAGTTTAAGTGGAACCTCTTGTGTTCCAGTTTGTACCCATTACCCCTTGTCCTAACATTGTTTGCCACTGAGTAGAGCCTGGCTCCATCCTCATGACACTCCCCCTTTATATATTTATATACACTAGTAAGGTCACCCCTCAGTCTCCTCTTCTCTAAACTATAGAGACCCAGCTCCCTCAGTCTTTCCTCATAAGGGAGATGCTCCACTCCCTTCATCATCTTCGTTGCCCTGAGCTGGACTCTCTCCAGCAGCTCCCTGTCCTTCTTGAACTGAGGGGCCCAGAACTGGACACAATATTCCAGATGCGGTCTCACCAGGGCAGAGTAGAGGGGAAGGAGGACCTCTCTCGACCTACTAACCACCCCCTTCTAATACACCCCAGGATGCCATTGGCCTTCTTGGCCACAAGGGCACAGTGTTGGCTCATGGTCATCCTGTCGTCCACTAGGACCCCCAGGTCCCTCTCCCCTACACTGCTCTCTAACAGGTCGTTCCCCAACCTATACTGGAACCTGGGGTTGTTCCTGCCCAGATGCAGGACTCTACACTTTCCCTTGTTATATTTCATCAAGTTATTCCCTGCCCAACTCTCCAGCCTGGCCAGGTCTCGCTGGATGGCAGCACATCCTTCTGGCGTGTCAGCCACTCCTCCCAGCTTAGTGTCATCAGCAAACTTGCTGATAGTACACTCAATTCCCTCATCTAAATCATTGATGAATATATTAAATAATACTGGTCCCAGTACTGACCCTTGAGGCCCTCCACTAGTTACAGGCCTCCAACTAGACTCAGCCCCATAGACTACAACTCTCTGGCTTCTCTCCTTCAGCCAGTTCACAGTCCACCTCACTACCTGATCATCCAGGTAGTGGATGATCAACCCACCTCCATTGCGGGTTGAAACTAGATGATCTTAACGTACTTCCAACCCTAATCATTCTATGATTCTATTGCTTTGACTTAAAAGATCTTTCACATCTTGCATCCCTAATGGACATAAACCTCAACTGAAAAGTAAACGAACTACAGTTTAAGTTCTTGTTTTCTTTCCACTATTGCTGTTCAGCTTACCAAATATAAAAAATAAAATAAATTGCCCTCTAGGTATCTGCCTGGTGATATATGCACACACAAGTCATTATTCTATTTTATGTTTTACATTACACTGTAAGCCAACCTCTAACTACATAAGCACTCCATTTTCTTTGTAAGTGATTCTGTGCAAATATTCTTATTATCAATATTATTTTTAACTGTGACTAGCAGAAGAATACACATTCCATGGATAGAGTTTACACAGGTCATTAGTAAACCTATCTTTCTCAATGCAACCTATACAAGAGTTTTGATGTTCACAGTCACCACATAATATATCAGTGAGCCCAAATACTTTCTTCCCTACTGTCTGTACTAGTTTCAGCTGGAACAGAGTTATTTTATCTCCTAATAGCTGGTACAATGTTGTGTTTTGGCTTTAGCCTGAGTCACACACCAATGTTTTAGTTGTATCATTTATATACTCAAGGTATAAAAAACAACCAACCAACCAAAAAAACCCACTTCAGTCCAAGAAGTCAGTTTTATCATTTGACTTTTTCACTGACATATTTTTGTCATATGCAACAGGAGTTAAGATCTCTTCTGGTGTTATTTCCCTATTTTCCATAACAAACTAGACATTTGCAGCAGTCTAGTTTTTACAAAACAACATGGTGCTTTATATTTACAAATAGATAACAAAATGCCTACCCTAGGACCATATAAAAGTGTTGAGAAACCACAGGCATTCCCTGTGGCACACTGACATTGCAAGAGTCTTCCCCAGTTTTTTTCAATAAATATCTTCATTTGAGCGTAGTGACTTGTAATCTGTAGTCTACAAATGGGCCATGTCAAGATGATCCCCTGAAAGTACTTTAGAAAAGTGAACCTTTTCTCAGCAGCTTAACCCCCTACACCAAGAATCATAGACTTTTGTACAACTTTCAAGAAACTACTTCTTAAAAAAGTTTTGAATTCACTGCTTTTGAGTTTGAAAGGGTGGACTGATTAACAAACAGCATGAACAGAACACTGCAGGTGCATTGGTAAAAGCTGTAATGGTGTTTTGAGGCAGAAGAAAAGCTGTGTTTGATCTGAACTGCTCTGGCCTTTGCAATATTTTCTGGTATAGTCTTCCTGTAAGTAGAAACTAAGCATTAGCAAAGCTTGAAAGAACATGACCTCAGTTACAGACAGAAACTAAGACAAATTCAAGCTATGATCAGAATAATATGGGATAGTAAAAGGCAGTTTTTAAACATGGTTTGATAATTTTTTTTTTTCTTTTCCAACTTTATTTACTCTAGAGGTTTAGGTCTGTCCAAGTATTAAAACAAATCACATTTTCTATTTGATAAAAAAGCTTACATAAAGCTTTTTACTCAAATTAAGCTGCCAGAATTGAGGTTTGGATGTGACCCAATTATTCATTTTACCTGTTTGACTGCTATTTAGAATTCACTGGCTTTTTGTTCAGCTAAAAGAAAGAGCTAAGTTGATTGCTGGTTTTGTCTTCAGGTTTATTCTCCAAATTTGCAATTAAATGTTGTTTCTTAAAGTGCTTTTTGAAATAGATTTCATTTCCAACTTGGACTTTAATCCACATCTCAACTCAAACATTAAATTTTACCATTAAAATGAAGTGCAATTTTTTGAAATGATAGAACCCTTAGCTATCTTTAAAGAGGACTTGCCTATGATATCTCCGAGGGCCTAGCTTTCACCTTTTTTTACATCTCTGACAATCAAAATAATTTGCTTCATTGATATTTTAAATGACATTAAGGAGGCTCATGATACCAGGCCTTAATTAAGGTGCTTTCCAACCCTAATTATTCTATGATTCTATGATTTTATCATCTTACAGGTCTGAGGAATCATGTGGCAGGATGCTGGCTAGTATTACACAGACCCTTTTTAAATTATTTTTATGAATTTAATTGTAATTTTAGGAACAAAAAAGTTAAGTGTATGCATAATATCATTCCTTTCATTTTATTTGTAGCTCAATTCCCAGATGCTGACAAGATTTCTGACTGAAGCTGCTAGTGAAATCAGCAGCACAGGAGTGACTCAGGCTCCTGAAGCTCACGAAACTACCACAGATCACATTGCTCTGATGTCATCCCTAAGTGCAAAATGATGCTGCAAGACAAGGATAGAAAGAATTATTAAAACTTGATTTTACTGAAACTGATCTTGTTAGAGCAGGAAATATAAAGATCTTTTGTGCTATAATTTAAATACTAACACATTTTACAGCAACGTGTATGAAGTAGTGCATTCCCTGTGGTGCAAATAGAATCGTACAGCTCTGCACCAAGGTGTTTAAAACCAGCAGGAGAGATACCATTTGAGAGGAATGTCTGTTTTACAGCTTTTAAGATTCTCACCTCCTAAAGTGCTTGGAACTGTTCAATTATCTTTCCACAGTTTATTCCATTTTTGCTGTTGCTGTTTACAGGGTTTGATTTTGGTTGCATACATTTCTCCCTCCCCTGCAATACAAAATGTCAGGAAACCACATATGTCTGGATATAGCTGCCTTGAAATTCCAGATGCAGTATTGACTAATTACTGAATGCATACTAGGATCTACTTTCAATGTAATCTTTACCGTCATTTCTATAAGATTAAACTCATACACAGAACTCTTTTTAAGCCATAGATAAAGAATATTACAAAATAAAAGCACATACAATCATCTCTATACAGAGAGATGGAGAGATAAAATCACACACTGAGAATACAAATCTGCTTTATTAATTCCCATATTTTTAAGAAATCCACACAAACTCTTGTATAACCTCATTCTTCTATCTACTATCACATAAACACAATGTGCTAAAAAGTGGGGAAAGAGAGCTTAGTAGATTAATTCATTTTCTGGTATCTCCTTAAGTGAAAGAGTTATTGTACTTAATGGAGTCTAGAGGAATTCAACATCATCTCAAAATTGCTTAATCTACTCAAAAATGGATTATTCCTCCAACAATATTCATTTGAACAACTAGTATTTATCCATCAGCTAGAAGGAATCATCATTAAACAGCAGCAGTGACAAATGTATGTATGTATTAACAGAGCAGAGATATGAGGCTGCCTATACCACAGCATCAAGGCCAAATTCTAGAGCAGTGATCACATGTAATACATAGTGAAGAAACTACAGGCATGCTCAAGTCCTGTTCAGATGACTCCTCACAAACTGATGACCCCATTAATACATGTGGTACAGTAGTCCCTACGTATTCAGCAAACATCCTTGTTCTGTAGTTGTCATATAAATCTAAAATATGCCCTCTGACCAACACCAGAAATTGTTCAGAAATACCAACAGCAAGCTTTGCACAAAACACCCAAATTTACCTAGCAGTCACACCGCAGCTAGGTTGTATAAAGCTTTGCAGTATATATGCCAGACAGTAACATTTCTTACAGTCAGCAACTAGTGTGTGCAGGATTCTAGAAAACTTGATTTGGGAGGCATATGCTGTAGGTTACCCAGTTTAACTTCCTACTCAGAGCAGGACAAGTTTCCGAGTATGAGCAGGAGTCTTAGGTCCTGGTTCAGACAAGTTCTGAGTACTGCCAAGGACAGAGACTATTCATCTCCAATCTGCACAACCAGTTGTGCAGATGCTTTTGCTGCAAATATTTTTTTTCCTCATTTTCCAGCAGTTTTTCCCCTGTTGCAATCTATGGCCACTGCTGTTTGGTATTTTACTGTTGACTTCTAAGATGTCTGCTGCACCTCTGTTGTAGCACCCATTCAAGACTTGGCAAAACAATAATAATACCCCTTTTGCCACCTTCGCAGGCTAAGCAAATACAGTTCTCTCAGCCTCTCCTTGTAACAAGTACATCCCAACCTTCCTGCTAATTTATAAACCCTCCCGAATTGTCACCATCTATCTTGTGCTGCAGGGCCCAAGATGGAACATATTCCTTCAGATGAAGCCTCACAATTGTCAAGTGAAGGGAATAATCACTTCCTTTGGCCTGCTGCCTACACTCCTACTAATGCAAGTCTGTTGGCTGTCTGCAATTTGCCATCCACCAGAACATCAGGAACATTTTCCGTGGAGCTGTTGCCTATCTGAGCAGTACCAATATAAACGAACTTGAAATCAGCAGTGACATCAGTGTAAGAACAATGAAAATACCAACTCAGGACCATATTGCAAAACGATTTCCCCATTCATTCAGCCACATTCAGAACTATGTTAGTTCTACTGACCTGTGCTGGGTTTCATTCCTTCACCACCTCAGATAACTAAGAAGTAGCTACTGATTTACTGTTAAATCTAGTGCATGTAAAGGGAATAATAATAAAAAAATAATCATGTTTCCAGTGAATATTCATGGTCACTTTTGCTTCAAACACAATATTATGTGTTCAAAGGTCGTAATAGTTTTCTAATAAGGTAATAAACTTCTGATATTTGCCCCATTACCTACTATGAAGAAAAAATCTCTATGATACTAGTGATGATTTATAGCATGGCTGTATGCAGAATAGAATTTTCCCTAAAAAGAGGTTGTATGGAAATCAGTAGTATCCTCTTTTTGCTTTGATAAGTTCCGCTTCTGCTGGCACTTCAATTACCCTTTCTCATGGGTTAGTATAATATACAGCCAAAGCCTTGCTTCTTTTCAGAAAGCCCTGGTCACGGTTTTTGCTTATGATTATCTTTTGATCTCACTTTTGGCTCCTTCAAACTGCAGTCTTAATTGCTTTGCACAGAATGTGCAAAGAGGTCGTGGGCTAGACAGTACAGCAAGCTTTTAGTGTAGATGAATCTCAAAGAGCAAAACTTAGAGGGCTTTGTCTTTCACTTCATGCCATGAAGATATCCTAGATCCTTGGTAGAATTACATGAGGAAATAAGAAAAAACAAATCTTGAGAAGACCCTACTCATTCTGACAAGGTCAGATAAAATGGCCAAAGATGAAAAGTCCTGGTTCTGCCTTGGAATAGAAGAAGCCAGGAAAAATTCCTGCCCTTAAATTTTGTTTCACACATCTACACAAAACACCCAGACTGTGTATTCATAGGAGCCAAGTAGTGTCTTGGTCACATGGTGTAATTTCTGCTTCCTAATTTTGGACATCATGACATTATTCTTTATTAATTCATCTTTGCTACCAGTTTTTCAGTCAATGTTACGAATAATAGACCTTGCATTATTTCTCAGATATTTTCACCAATACAGGGAGGCCACAAGACAGCAAGTTAATCTGCTTTTTTACAGGAAAATGTTGGATATGTTCTTTTGTCATTGATCAGCTCTGTGAAAGGATTGCACTCTATTATAAAAGCTTTGCAATTAGAAGCTTAGTCTTTGTAACAGTACTATACAACCCCTCACCTTTATAATGTCTAGCTTCTGGTTACTCTACTGAATTCTATGCAAGGTATACAAGCCTATTTGTCACATGCAGAATTCAGAATCATGTATCTTACTGCTTTTACTTGAATTATTTGGCTCCGTTTTACTTTCCCATACAAAAAAGACAGCTCCAGCTCTTTTTTGTTTGTTTGTTTTGTTTTTAATGTGGGGCTTGCTTAATCATATCACAGAGGCTTTCATCTTTGAAGCAAATAAACAAAAAAAAGACAGATTTCTTTTTAAACCTACAGACTATAAAGGTTTGTTCAGCTTGTAAGTTATTTTAGTACTCTAATCCTTTATTCTACTTTTAGTATAACGTGAATTTACAGTCAGGATTGGCAGGAATTTTGTTTTTCTATTTTCCTTTAAAGCATTATGTTGTGAGACTGAACATATCGGGGAACAGGTAACAGAATGTGGGGGGAGGTGGTGGTGCTAGTGTATTGTTTCAAATCTAGTATGTCTGGCTAATAACTTGTTTAGAAATGAAGTTCAAATAAGTTTGCAGTAGTAATTAGGGTCACTAAAGCAGAAAGGATTTTAGTCAGTCAGGTGCAAACTCAGCTCCTTATTCAAGCCCCTTTACTCACTGAGATTACCAGGTTTCTCTGAGGTGGAAGACAGAATCACACAGCTGTGCCTGTAATTTTGAGTATATTTGAAATAGCCATTGCAAGCTAGAGCAATTTGAGTCACTTTAGGTAAATTTTGAGCCCCATCCACCCCTCCACGTTTATTTCATTCTTTCTAGAACTGGCATTATTGTTGTGCTTTCATTATGCATTCTATTATACAGGCCTGGGTATGTTTCTTTTAACACACCATCTGCTTTTGATTTGCTTTTTTTCAAAAAGATGCTACATAACAGAAAGAGAGAAGACAAATGGTCATTAGACACTATCTTTGATTTGATTACTGAAAGAGCTCCAAATGTGACTGTGAGCTCCATGTAACCATACCATGACTTCAGATTTATTTGTGTAGGGAATAATCCTAAAGAGTATAATTTTTCACCTTGAATTGCACACTGACCTGGCCATGGAATAAAAGTGTATTTCTTATGTATTTAGTAAATATATTTCTTGGGCAGCTGGAGGTCAACTTTACTTTGTGCAAGTTCTCAGGTTAAGTAGCCCATTCACTGCAGCTCTCAGTCCCTCTGAGCAGAAACCATTGCAGTATTCAGAAGCATGACAGCTTTAAGCAAGCTGAGGACCAAGATTTTCTTTGTCACCAAGAAATTAATCTTCTTGTGCATCAGAGTATAAAGGTGCAATAAAAAGAGACATTGCAATTATATAGGATAAATGATAATACAGGGAGGTTTTGAAGTTTACTTTGCATGCATCAAAATCATTTCCATGCTTTTAGTTAGTTAATTTTAAATAAAATGTATCTTTGGATCTCACTTGGGCAGATTTTTTTCCTTCTTAAAAATATGAGCATATAATTCCAAGTGGCGTGGACACACAATGTTAGATTTTCACACAGCTCAACAGTAAAAATCCTAGATACCATAGCTCTTTTAAGCTGCAGGTGGACTAAGAGGTAAAAGAAGCCAAGAGCTGCTGATAAGAGATGTTTAAATCCCTGCAGGTGCTGCTGGCATGTTTGCAATTGTTTTTGTCATGTTTCAGTATGGAACCTCCTACTCTGAAAGGACCAGGACCTTAAAAACTTACAGAGAGCAGCTTTTGCCATAATAAAGATACTGTGACAATCCAGATTAAACCAGTCATCCTCCATGCAGAAAAGGGATGTCGTAGTTTAAAAGGAAAAAGAAGAATGTATCTCTAAAGGAAATATTCCCATTACCCTATCTTGTAACTCAAGAGTTTGGAACCAGGAAAGGCTAAATCAAGCTAGATCTAGGTCTTAGACTGTGCATGCAAATCTAAATGTAACCCACTGGCAAGCATGCCTTGCAAGGATAAAAGTGGCAAGAATCAAAAAAAATTATATGAGCCTGTTAAGGTAAAGAGACCTTTTACTCAAGAGGAAACAGGTAATTCATTTACTTCTAGAGGTTTCTATATCAAAACCCTGGGTATAGGGGGTTATAAAGAAGCACAGGCAAAGGGAAGAACTTCTCTAGTATTTCTTTGTAAAGCGAACTGGTGCTGTCCAGTGAGCTGAACTGACTTATACAGTTTCACTTAGACTAATAGCCTTTTGTTACAGGGACAATATTATAATATATTCTGAAATTAGACAGGCAATTCATAATGTACATTGATTCACATGTTTATTCTTTTCCCAAGTAGAATATCTCACAACTACACAATAAAGTTTACTCCAGTTTTGTGCCAAGTAGTTAGCTCCAATAAAATAGATCATGACATTTAAAGTTCAATTTTCTAATGATTAGAGAAGAAAATGGAAGATACTTTATATTTTCCAGCAGAATATGGCATAAGTTAGGCCAGGTAGCGCATTACCATTTTGGGATGGTGGCTGGACTATAATTTTAAAACAAACCTATGTTTGCATGCCAAATGCTCCTTTAAAACCCTGATCTTGCAATATTAATTTCAAAATATAAAATTTAAGGTCTATATAATATAAAAATATATACTTTAGTCTTCCTACCTAAAATTCAACCACCTGTCTTTTTGAAAGGTTACCAATAAAAGCAAAGTTGACCTGCTTGATACACAATTTATTCCAAAATTTAGAAACCCAGGATAAAGTTCTAAGGCTATAATTAAACACAGAAACACTTTCAAGTATAAACAACATTTTGTTACAAGGTTAAAACTCTCTTCTGCCATACAAATTTATAGGTAATACTCTTAATATGAATATTTTTCTCAGTTTGCATTTACAAAGTAAGCTTTTGCTTGCTCGGTTTCCCAAAAATTATTTTCTCTGCATATCGCCTTTTATAAATAACACTACTCTTATGGCTAAAAAGAATTCTACTGAAGAGAAATGAAGCAGAACTGTAAAAAGGCAAGTCAACATAGTTTAGAATGTTGTTTTGGAATTGTTGAGACATAGAATACATCAAAGCCCATGCTTTCAGTTCTGAAATCACATATGGTCTACAAAATTTGAAACAATTTTTTTAGTGGCATCTAAAAATTAAGAAAAAAAACATATTGCACAACTTCAGTAACCTTTTCACTAGCGTATTTCAGATTTACCATAGACTAAAAAGGCAGTAGATTATAAGCGTTTTCAAAGACTATCACAAACTGCTCACACTGCTCTACTAATGAAAAATTGAAAGCCCTCCAAAACAAACCAGGATGTCTACTTTATACCATAAAGATTAACCAAAATAGCATAGAACCCCATTTAGTTTGTCAATTGTTTTTATAGCCTTGCTTTTGTAGAGCTGTTCTTCCTGTGCTTGTTTGAAAAAAAAAACAACAAACACCACCAACAAAATAGTAAAAAACCTGCAAAACAAAACAATTATAACATTCCCAGAAGAAAAATCCTGCTTTGTGACATCCTGAAGCTTATTCTCATGCTGGTCCAAATCCTGCTTTGCTTTCTTTCAATCAACAACAGCTCTAGTCACACAAGGTAAGCCATTTTATAAGTGAAACTACAGAGCAGAAAATCATAGTGATATTCAGAAAGGTCAGTCCCCAAAGTTTAGAATTTATGTCAAGAAAGAAAATAAATAAGCACAAGCAAAACTCACAAGCAAATTTTGGAAATAGGAGCTAAAACGACTTTCTCAAGGACAGTTTCTTCATCATAAGTCATCTGTGAAGGAAGTTGCTGCTAATTTGAAGCTAACAACTGACATAGCAAGGGGTGTATTATTTAGAAGTCTTGGGCAGTAGCTCTGACATAGTTTATCTGTACTTACAGCTGATAGTTTAAATGAAACAGTGTAGGCTTATCTATAAAGAGCCTACTGTTTACTCAAAATTTCAGACTAAATTACAAGTGATTTTCATTAATTGAAAGAATGTAATAATGTATTCATGACTATCTCTTTGCAGTATAATATTAATTCCTGTTTCAATTAATTCTTTTCATTCCTTCCAAACATCAGATTTTTTGCAGATAAAGACTGATTTTCAAAAACAACTCACTGGACATATTTGGTTCCATTACAAACAGGACTGTAAATAAAGCAAGTATGTGGGTGATCACAAGCTCAGAAGCCTTTTAGTGAGTTCCAAGGCTTCCTCAGTGCAGGTACAGTCACCCTTTTCCCCAGAAAAGTCTGTCTTAGATGATACCCTCTGTTCATAAGCTAATTATCAACTGCATCTTCTGTATAATTGTGTTCTTTTAGTATTATTTCAGTGTATAAACAACTTTAACACTAGCCCTCTTCTCCTCCAACATTTGAGCTCAATACATTGTATACCAGGTCTTCATTTCACAGGGGCTTTGAACTCTGTACAGCTATTATGACAAAAGGAAGCTCCTGTTTGAGCCTTGTCAACACTGCAACTTTTACAAGCATATGTCCTGATTCAGCAGAAAGCATCTATTTCTCAAAAACTTAATCACCTCCATTTTCTTTCCTGCTTTTCCTGTATACGAGCATTTATTTTTTACTTGAAAGAGCAGGAAAATAGCTTTTCATTTTTAGAACAATGAATAAACAGTGCCATCTTCTGTCACTGCAGGAGAACAGGGCAGTGCAGACTCAAGTTACAAGAATAAGCTATAAACTTCAGGTTGCAAAATTATATGTGGAATTTCTGTGGGGTTTTGGACACACAATATAACACACTACATTCTTTGAGTTCTTAGTACTACTGAAAGCTTTTTCAAGCAATCGCATATTCAAGGCACTAACTTGGAATTAATTGTCTGAAAGATGTACTCGCCCCTTTTTTCAGAAAGGTAAGCACAAGATCATTATCAGCTGTTGAAGGCTGCAGTATTTATCAGTGTCCTTGTAGGAGTTAGATATTTTTAATGCTCTTAAGTTTACATTTATTTTTTAGAAACACTTGACATTTTAGTTACCATTTATCCTTCTTAAGATCATTTATAATCTTAACTTGCATGCCATGGGCACTGTCCTGGGTTCAGCAGTAGCAGTCATTTTTCTCCTTCTTGGTAGCTGGTGCAGTGCAGTGTTTTGACTTTCAGCTCAGGAACAGAGCTGATAACAATGATGTTTCGGTTTGGCCAAGGACTTTGTGAGTCTCATGCTCTGCCAGGGAGGAGGGGAAGCCGAGAGGAAGTAGAGACAGGACACCTGACCCAAACTGACCAAAGAGGTATTCCATACCACAGCACTTCATGCCCAGGATGTAACTGGAAGTAAGTCAGAAGGGCTGGGAGACTGCAGGGTTGGAGGAGGTATCGGTCGGTGCTTGGTCGGGCTGGGGGGGGCGAGTTATCGGTTGGCTGGTGGTGAGGTGATGTATTCTCTTCCCTTGTTATTTCCTTTATCATTGTTATTATTGGTGGTAGCAGTAGTGATTTGTGTTATACCTTAGTTACTAAACTGTTTTTATCTCAACCCGTGGGAGTTGCATTCTTTTCAATTCTTCTCTCTGTCCCTCCGGGAGTAGGGGGAGGGAAAGAAGGCAGGGGAGTGAGTGAACGAGTTACCTGACTGGGTTTAAACCACGACAAGCACAGAGGCTGGAACATCCAAGTTATTTCAGAATTTGAGTCCTTCCTTTTATAAATTACACCATATATGTTCTTTGAGCTAGAAAGTTGGTAACATTTAATATAGTAATGAGGAGAGACAAAGCATGGTATTCTGCTAATTTCAGAAATTGCAGTGGTGTGCGCACATTAATTTATTTTCACATCAAACAGAAAGTAGAAGAAAAACACATTTACAATGAAAAAAAATCAGATCACCATCACTGAGCTAATGAAATCTTACAGCAATTTCCATTAAACCCATCGGTAATTTTGTGAAGATGCCATCAACTACAGAGCACTATATATTTATGGAATAGTTTTCTAACAGGCTAATGGAAGTGGTGCCTGCTGCTCTCAGTAGACCATACTGTAATTCTTATGGCCATCAGCCATTTAACAGTGACAGTTTGCTGCAGATTTCTGAGTTTTAGTCTGCTTAAGCAGGAACTGGTTATTCTAAGGAATTCCCTGGAGTGGCTGTGAACTGAAGAAATTAAACATCTCTAAACAACATGATTTCACCATATAATGGGGCTCATACTCCACTGTCTCAAAAGGTATAATCACTGAGGACAGAAATTGTTGAAGAAATGAAATATCCATAGAAGCAGGTACCTATTTCTAACATTAGAGAAACAGACAAGTCAACATAATTAAAATGGTGAAGCACTGATTTCCTCTTAAATATGCCAAAGATGACCTAAGTCATCCTGAGCAAAACTTCATTCGCAAAGTCCATTAGATGTCTGGAATAAGACAGAGTTTTTAAATGTTTATATAGCTTTTAGCATGGTGCAGTCCTAGAGTTTGCTGTTTTCTTGAGAAGGGCATAGGGAGAGCATGAAGAGAAGACTAGGCATGACTACATTCAATAATTTCAAATGCAAAAATTTAAAAGAGTTACTGTTCCAAATGTAAAAAAAAAAAAAAAAAAAATTATTTCTTAGGGTAAGAAATCAAGTATACAGACATTATACAAGTACAAAATTTAGGCCATTCCTGCAACATTCAACAACAATATGATATACATTATAGGTTAATTTCAGGATAATGTATCATTTCCTCCTTCTTGGTATAATTTCTTCTAGAAATAAAGCCTTTTTAATGGCTACAGGAAGCTGCCTAGTCCCCATTCCAGGCCCTGTGAAAGTAATGACCAGTTTCAAACAAACTTAAAAGTTGTGAAAATCTTTGTGAGTTTTAGCATCTGCGGTTCTCCCAAACGCAAGCGTCAGCAGAGTTATGTTTTAAAAAAAAAAAAACAACCCAACTTAAATTAGCCTTTTCAAGAGGCGTTATCTGACTGGCCATTTACACATATGCAGTTCTAAATCAGCCATAAAAAAAATTGCCATTGTCCAGCAAAACAGGAAGAAAACTTGGAAGGAAGCAGGTTTTAGGAAGGAAGCAGAGTTTAGGACCTGTGCCAGTCAAAAAGAGGGATGGTAGAAAAGAGACGTAGCAGACAGGGGCTATAAGCCTGTAATAAATCGGGCTCCCAAAGCTCTGCTGTTGATGGAAACCTCCACAGCATCAAGATTGCTCAGCATAAGGCTGTTTGTCAAGATTTATCATCCTTGGCTTCCAAATAAGCTCTGACAGTGCTCAGTCGCCCAGCACAAGCTCTCTACCTTGCTCTCTGTCCTGTCAAACCTGGTCCCATCCACCAAGCCAGTGTCAATTGTTCTTTTTTCCAACCTGTTTTTATTAATTCCAGTCATGTTCATGCTCATCCAGTCCAACAGACCTATCCAGGATCTATTCTTGGTTCTGCATGGTTGATTCAATCCCTAAAATCCTCCATTGATTTAGTTTCTCACCATGTCCTCCCACAAATTGTTCCCTACTTCCTGACTTTCATCCTATCTTCACTGTTAATTCCACGCTGCGTCCTTCTGCTTCCACCTTGTGCTTTCTGTTTCCTCTCTTTGCTGTTATTCTTTCTACACAGGAACAAAACAATTACTTGTCAGAGAGTGGAAGGGTCCAGAGCACAGAAAAAAAGTTACTTTGTCTGACACCAGTCTTATTTTAACTTCAAATGGGTGAGAACAATTATTAGGGGAGTTCAACTTAATTTTCTAACTTGATCAAAACCAACAATTTGAGGAATTTCCAAGTAACCTTGTGAATTCCAGGGAATCCTGAGCTGTTCAGAAAGTATGAAAGTATGAACAAATGAAGCATATCCACTTCTTCTGTGATTGAGTCATGATTTATAAGTTTGCTTGTATTTTGTTGTATCGTCTATAAAACCATAACACTGTTGTAGATGTGATGTCCAAATTTATTAGTGAGGCCACATTCATAGGACTAGCAGACAGTTAAGATTAAAAAAAAACCAACAAATAAACAAAAAAAAACCAGCTGTTTTTCTTATGGCCTGGTTTCAGCTGAGATAGAGTTAATTTTTTTCCCTGTAGCTGGTGCAGAGCTGTGTTTTGGCTTTAGTCTGAGAACAATGCTGCTAACACACCAACGTTTTAGCTGTTGCTAAGTAGCACTTACCCTGATCAAAGGCTTTTCAGTCTCATGCTCTGCCAGTGAGGAGGAGGAGAAGAAGCTGGGAGGGAGCAGACAGGACACCTGTCCCAAGCTAGCCAAGGTGTACTCCATACCACAGCACATCATGTCCAGTATATAAGCAGGGGAGAGTTGCCTGTGAGAAGCCACTGATCGCTGCTTAGGGACAGGCTGGGCACTGGTCAACAGGTGGTGTGCAATTGTATTGCACACCACTTGGTTCTTGTTTGTTTCATTCCTCTTTCTGCTTACTTATAGTAGTAATAGTATTTTATTTATTTCAATTATTAAAGTGTTCTTATCAAAGCCCATAGGGTTTTATCTTTTTCCCAGTTCTCCTCCCCATCCCACTGAGGGGGAAAAGGGGAAGTAAGAGGGCATGGTGCTTTGTCACTGGATGGTGTTAAACCCTAACTCCCTAGAAATCTCAAGCAGTTAACATTTTTGGTAGCAAATGTTTATTTGTGCATTCCATGCCAACAAAGCCTAATGTATTTTCTAAATTTCATGAATATGGATAAATTCATCACTTCACATGAATAACTACATGCATGAACCCAGGATTTAAAAGTTAAGAGCTTTGAAACACCTGTGCTATTTTATTTGATCCACATAGTTTGGAAAGACAGAAAAGAAAAAGATACGCTCTTTGACTTTAAAAGTAAAACAAGTATGCTTTGGGTAACTTCCAGTTTTAATAGAATAAGTTATCATACAGTGCATTTTGAAAAATGAACAGTACTATTTTATTCTAAACATCACTTTACAGTGTTGATTCCTAGAAGTATTTATTAACACTTACTAGTAGCTACATTAAAAAAAAAAAATTTCTTATAGGAGGAAAATATCAATACCCAATCTTCTGTCTTATCTGGCTTCTTGTTAGAAAATAATCATGTTTTGTGTAGATAAGATTTGTATTACATATCATGAAATGGACCAAACAAAGGTGTCTTCTTTATAGAATATCAAGATCTGATTCAGTTAATTTTTCTTTGTCTCAGAAGCTTTCCGGTCTAACAACAAAGCTGTACTATATTCCTTTCAATTTCTTCATCCTAAAGCAGGATGTAGAAAAATAACAATGATTTTCATCTTCATTTGACAGGGAAAAGATCCAATATGAACTAATAATAGCTTTCATAACCCATAATAAGAATAACTCTCTTTAAATATTCAGCAGAGTCAACATTTCATTATTTCAGTGTGCCAGCTGGTCATTATGGGATATTATAGGAAATGATGACATGATATGCAGAATTATAAAATGATGGGTCCCTCTTGCAAGTGCAAGATATATGCTTTTCTCTTTGAAGGTTTGAATTACTGCGCATAGTATTTTTAATTTATACTTTGTTCTCTTTTTGAATAAATGACACTATCCAAGGACAACTCTTTCTCTAAGAAATTGAAGAAGAAATGTAGCAGTTAAGACAATCTCCCCTTTTATTGAAAGAATATTTTTCAAAAGGGAATAACATAAAGAGATACAAATAAAACGATGCTGTGCCACTTGTGTACAGGTAGAATTCCTAACTACAATTCTTTTTTATTACATGCATATTAATGAAAGGCAGACATACATGGCAAAACAAACACAAGCCCTTGACATTTCTGCAAAACACAGGTCTGTGTCCGTAATTGCTGCAAGCATCTTAACATATTAGCAGTACTCAAGCAGAATATATTCACTTTTCAAGAGTATCTAATGTGCACCACCTGTTAAGGGACATATACTTTAGTATTTCTTCACAAAGAAAACTGTTGTGGGTTTTTTTTTAGGGAGAGATGCTTCTTTCAGTAAATATGCATACAGAGATGATTGGTCTTTCCAATCAGAATTAATTTCTATTAGGAAAAAATAATTTTTATTTGAAAAACCCATGTTGCAAAGGGAAAATTTCAATGTTTCTCCAAGAAAAGCAAAAAGATGAGTCTACATCTTGCTGTTAGAAACTCCTAAGGATTTTACTTTCTGCTACACTACTAGCAAAATCCATTCAAGTAGATGTCTGAGACAGACACCAGGTTAAATGAAGACAACATCTGGCAATCTGTGAAACTTCTGAATGATAGACCTCTTCCAATTGCACTTCCTGTTTCACAAATAACTTCAAATTACCAGAATCTCTTGTTTGCTGACACAAGATATGTCATGGTTTAAACCCAGCCACGCAGCTCATTCACTCACTTCCCCCCTTCCTCCCTCTTTCTTTCCTTCCCCTCCCCCCCCCCGCCCCAGAGCGATGGGGAGGAGAATCTAAAGAATGTAACTCCCACAGGTTGAGATAAGAACAACCCAGTAACTAAGGTATAACACAAATCACTACTGCTGCCACCAATAATAATAATGATAAAGGAAATAACAAGGGAAGAGAATATGATACCACCTGCCGAAACGAGCCTGACCCAGCAGAGAGCCCGTGCCCTTCCAGGTAACTCCCAGTTGCCTCCCCAGGCATGACGTGCTGTGGTGTGGAATACCTCTTTGGTCAGTTTGGGTCAGGTTCCCTGTCTCTGCTTCCTTCCAGCCTCCCCTCCTCCCTGGCAGAGCATGAGCCTCACAAAGTCCTTGGTCAGAGTAAACATTACTGAGCAGCAACTAGAAACATCGGTGTTATCAGCTCTGTTCCCAAGCTGAAAGTCAAAACACAACACTGCACCAGCTACTAAGAAGGAGAAAAATTGACTGCTACTGCTGAACCCAGGACAAGATAAAGCAAAGCTTTCTTTTTTGGGAGATTTCCAAAGGGAGAATTGGGAGCCAGCTTCCCTTAACATTAATGGAAAACTCAGACCTCACACTATGTGTGACTGAGGAGGACACTTGAAGTTTCTTTGGCTCTGTGAGTTTGATGTGGGTGTAGCAATCTCTGTATTTGCTATAAAATGTAATACTGAGGTTTTGTTACAACAGCTTGTTATTAGCTAAAGACTGCGTATATAAACTCAAAATTATGACTGGCATCAGACAGAATGAAATGACCTCCAAGCAGTTTTCTGCTCTACCCTGAGAGACAATGGACAGAGCCAAGTTAAAATATATAAGTATATACTACATAAGTACATGGACAGAAGATTAACAACTCAGTCTTCTGGGTGCAATTAATGAAAAGCCAAACTGATGGTGGATGTTTCCTTAGTCATGAAGACTTCTAGGGCTGCCACATGAAGACTGATGACATAAAATTTTATACCTGAATACAGTTGACAGGAACATGCCAGAAACAAACTGAGCACAAAAAAAAAAACAACTATTAACAAAAAAGCCACAGATGCAGCAGTGAGCAGGGTGGATTTATTGTGACTAATCAGGCCATGTCAATAAACATATAAGACATATTTATTCCCCAGGAATAGGATATCTGCTTAATGAGATGCTACAATCTGCTTAAAAAAGCGCTCTATGGCTGCAAAGAAGGCAGAGAACCAAGAGATACATTATGGGCAAAGAGGATGGAAAAGTGAAATAAACTGTGAGTCAAGAACTTAAATGTTGTGAGGAAAAACAAAATAAAATGTAAAGCTGGAGTACAATGCATGACAGAGTTACCAGAACACATCAAAAAGAAAGGAATAAGAAAATTAATATATGTTATATTTTAGTTATTCACTTCTTAATACAGTCTGGTTCACTCTTTTCTTAGATCAGTGTCAATATACATGATTTCATTGCCTTGAGCTTCCATAAGCCTGAAATGCTTTCTAACATGATTTGCTTTTCCACAGAAAATGTGCTAGCTGTATTTCTGTATTTATTTCAATATTGAATATGTGAAATAAAGACACTCTTCTTAACAAAGAATACCATTCTACTTTGCACATGTAATTTTTCACATGGAGATCTCAAAACTCTTGAAAAATAAAAGCTTTTCTTTCCTATTGAAAAATGTTATATAGAAACCTTACA
Organism: Pezoporus wallicus; assembly: GCF_028554395.1. Taxonomy (NCBI): domain Eukaryota; kingdom Metazoa; phylum Chordata; class Aves; order Psittaciformes; family Psittacidae; genus Pezoporus; species Pezoporus wallicus. Next base: position 504,303 of record NW_026635941.1, read on the forward strand.
AGCTTCAAGCTGCCTTCAGGGAAATAACCAAAACTTTGTACTTTTGAGGTGCAGGGTTTTTTTCTTACTGATACGTCTATTTCTTGACATGACTTCCACATGTGACTATACCAGTGATGAGTGTGTCAGGAAATTTCACATTCAATACAATATGGTAAAGGGTGTTAATCACACAGGATTTAAAATAATTAAAATAAATATTTGGATGTTTGCTTTATTTGCTAAAAAAAATAAAAAATAAAAATAAATATAAATATAAATATGTAGTTAGTGTCTTCTTATTCAGTATAACTCATTGAGAAGGAAAGCTAATTTTAGAAATCAGTGCTTTCAATGAAATGAAAGTAATCCCTGCCTAAAGACCTTACATCAAACAAGGTTTTATTTGATCAGTGGTTAAATCGTGTGTTAGACAGAAATTTAAAATTTAACTGGATGCCATAAAGGTCCCATATCAGATAAAGAAAGATGTAGATTTTCTTAATACCTATCACTCTGGACAAAAAAAAAACTGACTTCAAGAAAACAAGATCAATACTTTTAAAATTTTCTTAAGCAACTGAAGACAAGTTCTTAACAGCTGTTTGTTTAGAACAACATGTGTTCTAAAGGCACGTATTTGTTAACAATTATGTTTAAAACAGAATGAAACCACTGGCATTAGATAGGTTGTTATCTGAGGGCAACTAATGTCTGTTGTGATAAAACTACATAACTATACAGGCTTTTTACCAGAAAGACCAGGTCTAAATGCAAGTTCAAAGCTCAAGGTATTCCAATGTCTATCTTAGACAAAGGATCTTCTGATTTATGACAAAGCAGAAGAAAAAAAACTTATTGTTGCATTCTAGAAACCTACAGAATGGGAAGAGATTTCATTCTTGCATGCTTTAGATAACCCTGCTAGTAAGAATTTTTTTTATAACAGTTAAAGTTTCTCTGTAATGACTATATTTTTTCTATTTCATCAAAGTATCCTTGCTTTAAAACGGAACAGCAGTGGCTTTGTGCTTCAGTCAGATGAAAGGGAACTTATCAAAAATTTCTAATGTTTTAGTATCCATTGGCTTCACCCTTCACTATAAATTTACAACCTCCTTTAAGAAGCTCTCAGCTTCAGTTTCAACCCAGGAAAATCCAAGGAAGGTGTAGAGGGGGTCCCAGCATTTACACAGGTGAGGTAGAGGAATTATTCAAACTACAGCCTCCTCCAGGCCTCTTTTGCCTTTCAATATTCCTGATATATTCCTTTCCTGTTAGGCAATTTTTCACTCCATGAGAAATTTTTGCATACTGATGTTTTGCTTTCCTTGTAGATCAGAGGTATTTAGATGAGAAGCAATTAGATCAAAGTTCAGCATTCCCTGATATTTTGTAAGCATGAAAAATCTTAATAGCTTTCTTCTGAAAATATAAAAAAATTACAGTTTGTACCCTATAAATATACTGCTCATATATAAAATTATATTAATATTTAAAACCCAAATTAAAGCAAAATCAAAGTCGGAATATTTCACTATAGCAAAAAGAGGAAAGCTGAAACTACTTGTTAGACATCAGAACTGTTCACTAACGAATATATCAAAGTCAATATGTTCTGCAAAACATGCAATATTAAGAAAATTGAATTTTCCACTGAAAATCTGTTAACTGAAACCATCTGGCCAGTCTTTATTTTATAATTAATTACTCTTAGTAAACATTCATATGTTTCACAAGTAAAACAGCATTTATTTTTTAGCATTAAAAATAGTAACCTCATTAATGATTTAAAACTGAAGAGGAAGCTCTATTAATTAAAGTAGTGAGCCCATAAACAAGTAAACAAGTGTGATTTCATCCATTTGAATTCATTTGGAAAAAAAAAAAAAAAGTAATTATTTGATCCAAGCCAAAGATAACTATGCCAAAGACGATATCCACTAACTGTGCTTGGTGATCTAGTTTTCAAAGTTTCTTATTTCCTATAGCTGATTCTTGATTTCCTGTGGAGCTGTGGATACTCAGAAACTGAAAAGAATCAGCATACTTGAGCTGGTGTTCAAATTTGGACCTAAGAACTAGGGTGATTATGTTAAATACTTCCACTGAAGTGCATGATTTACTAGTCATGTTTTTATTTCTTTTTCTTAAGAATACAGTCTGAGTTTGTCTTCGACCTCAGCTGTGGAAGATTTAGAGTGTATCAAAGACTGAAATACCTTGATTTCATTGAATGTCAATTTTCTGTATAAAAGTCCAGAGTATTAACACTATCATTCAATTGTTATTATTATTCAGTATGTAGAAGCTAGATACAACAGAAAGTACATGCAGTTTATTGTCAAACTACGTCAGGAAGAACATTTACTCTTGATTTAATCTCTAAATCCTGCTTAATACTATTGACATAATTAAACAGTGGAAGTTACTGCAAGCATAAGGTATGCATATAATTTAAATGGTAATTTTATTTTTTGTTTGAAAAAGTAAAATATATATACTCTTATGTATTTACAGGCAATTACGATACACCGAGAACTGAAGTTTTCTCAGATTTGTGCCATGGAATGACACACATCTGTGTCATTCACACTTTTCCTTTTAAGTAACCATTTTAAAATGGTCATTATTCTTGCAACAGCTTCAATAGTATAAAAACAGTGTAAGGATTTCAAGTCAGCAATAAGGGAATGATTTTTTTCTTAGAACTAAAGGGCAGAAAGGGAGTTTAAAAGAACAGAAAAATGCAGCAGCACATTTTGAGGACATAAACCTAGAAACACTGAAGAAGCTTGAAAGCTGCCACAGTATATAGAGTCAGCACAAAGTGAGTAACGTTAAAATAAGCTGCATTGGTAAGACAACAATTACAGTATGCTGCGTCCGAAGAGGCTGACGTCAGATGCATAGGGAAAGAATATAAGAAACAGGGCATGTACAGAATTGTCCTTCCCCTTGTGTACTACCTTGGCTTCCAACACCCCATAGCAGAGGTATTTCTAGGTGGCAAAAGCAGAAGCATTTCTAAGTAGCAAAAGTAGGCTATTTTTAGACAAACTGCTGAAAACTGGGAAATGGTAAAATAGCGTTAAGTTCTTTATATACTTACACATTCAAGAAAATATCTCCTGATGCCAAATACAGTGCAAGCAATTACTTGAGCACAGAGGAAAGGGTCTGCCACAATCAAACCTTCCTCTGAAGAGATGCTTAAACCAGGAACAGGACCTGAGCTTTCCAAGCAGCAGGTAAAAAAAAACTTTCCCACTGAGTGCTGTCAATATGACACTACATGCTGGCAGAACACCCTTTTCTGTGTTGGAATATTTCTTGAAAAGGGGGATTATAACTCCTCTCAGTAAGAATACAGAGCACCATTCAATGCACACATATTTACTCAGAGAGGAATGAGGATGAGGTACTGGCACAGCCCCTCAACCTTCGATAAGCATCGGCATGGCTTACAGTGAAGGTAAACATGCCTGATGCTGCTTCTTTTGTGACAGTACTGAGGTGAACTCATTAGTTTCTATTACTAAATAGAAACTAATAAATGCAGCTAAAGAAGAAAAGGAACAGTATCAGTTTCTATTGCAGCCACTAGGCCCCCAAATTTCTTAGGTGTTCATATTAGTTTGTATAATATTGCTCACATTTTTCCTCTTGATAGAACTTGGTAAGTCCTGCACATTTGACTTAGATTACTTTTGATTCCTTCATTCATGGCAATACCTGAAAAGAAATTCTGAGCAGAACAAAAGGATCATTCCTGCTCAGTATGAGCAGATATACTTCATCAAGGTATTAATTATTATCAAACCAACATGACATTCAACATAACTCTAGTTATTTTGATAGCATTGTTTCTCATGGAGCAAAATATTTAAGCATATGTTTAATTTATGCAAATATTTCAACCCATTTTTCACTGGGCCTGAAAAATATTCTTAAATGGGAACTATCATTATGATGACCAAGGTAAATGAAATTTGTATTGCTATTTATTCCTCGCAGTTTCCTTGGCTCTTAGAAAACATTTATTTCCTGGAGAAATGTCTGCTTTCCTGTCTAAAAACTGATTTTGCAAATGTTGCACTGTTCTCATGCCTTAACAACAAATGTAAGAAATACAAAATGAGGCCTCTCAGTAGGTCTAACAGCTACACGCTACATTTTAGTGCATACTATTTCTTTGTTGTGATTTTTTTTTTTTTTTTTTAGCCTGTTTGGGCCTGATTTGGTATTAATTCATGGAAATTTTACATTATACCAGGACTTCAGTGACTTACACACTTGCAAGAAGGAAAAGAAAACCAGGTTCACTGGCTTTATACAAGTTACCTAATTTCTCTATCATTAATACTCATGGAAAATCTTGCAAGCTTGGCTTTGGCCTTTTCTCATTTCATTTTGCAGCTGTTGAACAGTTGAAATTGATATCTACAAAGTGCTTGGATATTTAAAAAGTCAGCAACAGAGAGGCTCTAGAAAGTGATGCTAGCAGTAGAGACAAAGTCATGTCATCTCTTATGTTTTCTGTTGAAGATAACTATTTTTTTACAGCTATCATATTCCCACCAGGATATCTTTGTGATATTAATCATAGGATCATAGAATAGTTAGGGTTGGAAAGGACCTTCAGATCATCAAGTTCCAACCCTCCTGCCATGGGCAGGGACACCTCACACTAAACTGTGTCACCCAAGGCTCTGTCCAACCTGGCCTTGAACACTGCCAGGGATGGAGCATTCACAGCTTTGCTCGGCAACCCATTCCAGTGCCTCACCACCTATTACAGTAAAGAACTTCTTCCTTATCTCCAATCTAAACTTCCCCTGTTTAAGTTTTAACCCGTTACCCTTTGTGCTATCACTACAGTGATAACCTACTAGACTTCTACAAGTTAAACCAAGCTGTTGTGTGGAAAGAATAACAGAAAGTGAAAGAGTAGCAACACAGGGCTTGTTCTATAAACTATTCAAAAGAGTCAAGATAAGAACAGCCATCAATTCATAAATAGTTAGCCGCCTGTCCATACCCATATTAGAATGTGTTGATATTATAATGGTTTATTGTTCTGGCACCAGAATGTGGATTTGCAGAAAGTCCTAACTACAGCTGGACAATTTATACGCAGAATATTTCACAGTAACAGAAAAAAAAAAAAAAAGAAAGATTTATTTGGTCAAGCTTGATCAACAGTTTTGGAGGGAAAAAAAAAAAAACACTTTAAAAAGATTAAGGTGTTTATGGCTTCAACAGGTTCCTTCATTTTGTGACCCCATTTTCATGTCACACTTGAATTTTTTCTTTTTAAGGACAAGAAGAAGAATTAATGTTTTGGACTGATCATAACTTTTAAAAGCCAAAAGTCTGCACCACTTTAATTGTAATAGTCAAAAATAACCGCCTTAGAGTAGCAACTGCTGCTTGTCAGAAAGCTGTCAGAGACGCAAACACACACTGTGACCTGAAAGCTGTCTCCATACTATAAAATTAAAAGTGCCTGAGATCATTTGCTGGTTCTAAGGCTGGCTCACACAGAAAGGACCACATCCATACTGTTAAATTCTCCCTAAAATCAGAGTGAATTATCAGTAGACCTGGGCTAAAACCATGCCAAGAACTGTTCTATATTGCAAGTATCAAGGTCTGAGCACCATTTAGTACCAGGGAATGCTTGGTAGCTCGAGTTTTGATGTACTGTGTGATATAGCCATGCAATGCAAGGCACCAGAACAAAAAAGCCAGTTCTTCCACTACAGATGGGAGAATAATGCAGGCATAGGCAGAAAGACTATTATAGGTAAAGAAAGAGCTTGGGGGTTGTGTTGTTGAGCTGTGAGGGTTTTTTATGTTAACCCATTTTACTAGCTACTGCCTTGGCAATCAATTGCTGTTTTGCTTTGAAGTAGCTGTTTTAAGACACTTTAGCTAGTTTAGCAGGTCTTCAGAGGAAAAAAAAAAACAAAACCAAAGTAACAGTTAGATGATTCTGTAGTTCTATGATGTGTCACATTAAAAGAGCTAGTAGAAGAGAAGTAGAAACCCATAGCCATAACACAAGACTGATTGGACATCATGGATCCCATTTCTACAAATGATCAGGAACAGTAAGCCAAGCGTGTGAGGCAGCAAGAAGAGAGAAAACAGGCTATAGGGTCAGGCCATTCCATAACTATGACTTGTTTATTCAACAGCCTAATTTATCTTTCACCAGTATGACTGAGGAGACCAAGAAGTCTATGGAAAATGACATCATGCCAAAATTCCCACAAAAGACTATGACTAAACTCACCTTAATCCACATCACCCTGTGAAATAAAGTAGATGTAATACCTCTCAGATGTAATCCCACGAGGTACTGGGGACAATCCTTATAGCATTGCTTCCAACTTAAACTGATATTGGAATTTCACAGCACATTGACTGGGCAGCAGCAGCACTGAGCCAGACATAGCCCTCAGGCTGTACACATTTTCCTGCATCTGTGCCACACTTATATCTGTGCCATCTTTATTGCAGCAACTTGAGGTCTCCTGCTGTAAATCACCTATGTACCTTATGATTATTGTTTAATATGTATGGAAACAGACTAAAAGGAAGAAGCAGAAAAGCAATTACTTACCATCTCAGAGTATCAATAGGGAGACTCATGCTTTCACTGAATGGTGACCCTTGAAGCTTTGCAGTGGAAATCATTGATAAACACATCATATAACACATGTGACAGCAGCCCTTTCATTTCAAAATACAAGCTGCTTACACTGTGTCTGAAGAGGGAGGGAAAGCTCTGAGTGTATTGAGGAGCATTTGAAAGAAATTGACTTGTACATTACCAAGGTATAGTAATGGAAAAGTAATCAGGACAGCTTTAGAAACTAAATATTTCAATGCCACCCATGCTACAATGCTCAACTTTGACTCTTAGCTTTAAAATGCTATTAATTACATTTCAAAATATTTGCTTTTCCTACAACATAATTTGTAAGGCAATAGAACAGTGAGAAAAGAGAAAAAATATCCCTGATAAATAATTTTCCATTTTTCAGCACTTTAATGGTATTGATGTGGACTATTGTACAGGGGGGTGTACAAGGGTGTTAGGTAAATTGTACAGGGCGATTGTACAAGGGGGTATTGCTTAAGTTACATAGCTTGCTTAACAGATATATCGCTCAGCAAATACCTATCGTGCTTTACCAGGCAGTACCAGAACATAACCTCCTAATAAGGAAAGTAGTTACTTAAGTTTCAGCAAAAACCATTTGGACAGAGACCAGACTCATTCAGGCTCCTAAAGAACATGCGTGAGGACCAAGGGTGAAAAGTTCAGGTCCAAGGAAGACTCGTTTACTTCATCTGAAGACCCCTGCCCACGACCACCAGGAGGAGCTGCACATGAGCAGAAGACCTTTGAGCTCATTATAATATGAAGCAGGAATAGGACATAAATATGTATAGGCGTATTGTGTAACCTAATGCATATGTAGAACTTTAGAGGATAAAGGTAGAGGAAAACGACCCTGAGGCACGCATGCCTTTGGAGGAGTAATCCCCCATGCGTCTTCAGCTGAATAAACTCATACCTACTTTACAACTTTAACGAGTTGTGGAGTCTATTCTGATATCAGTATCATTCTCGGCTGAAGACAAACTTAGAGTTATCTAGTTGTAATATGCCCAGAAAGGATGTAAATAACAAGCAAAGGGTAGACTTAGGAGGCCATCCACAGTCCTAAACATTTTAGAAGCTAACACATTTTCCAAATTAAATTTTTGAGCTGCTGGACATAACCAGTCCTGTCAGAAGATCTAAGGTTACGTCCAACTGTAATAGGTGTTCAAGATCAGCAGGATGGACTGAAGCTTCTTCCCATGGTTTGGGTGAGGCAGCAAATTCCAGAAGAGCATTTTTACACCTTAGAATTGAAGATCTCATTTCAGAAAAAATTACTTGGTACAAGTGCCAAGCACAGATGGAGGCTGATTTTCTACTTTTTTTACATATTTTATTTTTAACCATTTTTTTGTGATGCTACATGACCTTATCCCTATATTCCTCTGATCCTTAATGGGTTTTAAAGCACACAGTAAATAGGAACATACTCAAGTATGCCAGTCTATCAGTAGCCAGCATCATTCCCAAAAGACAATTTCAATAGTACTGAAAATAATACAAGACACAACATAATTGTTGTATCAAAACTAAACTTTATTTTAAAATACCATGAAATGGTGGTCACGGTGGCTTATGAGCTCAATCAGAAAGACAAAAGTAAGAAATAATGGTTAATATAGCATTGATCGTAGATGGTCAATATAGGGGTTACAGCATATAAAAAAGAATTTTTAAAACTGAAATAATTCTCTCTAACTGCCATCCTGAATATCCTGAACTGAAGGTACTACAAAACCACACTTCCCTCTTTTCCAGATGAGCTGCCATGTTGTTGATTACTTTGAAGTAGTTTTAAATTTGTGTACCTTTATCAATAAAGTCGTCAGTTAAAGATTAGGAAGAGGAAAAGGGTATGGAAGCATATTGTTTCACTTAATGCTGCTTCATTTCACAGAAATAAGAAAAATAATGAAATGCCTTTCAAAAACTTCCAGTACTTTTTCCCAGATGCATCTTGTGGTTTTTTTTTTTTGTTTTGGCTGGTTGGTTTCGGGGGAGGTGCAGAAGTATTTGTGGTTGGGGGGCAGAAGGGTGTGTTAAGATCTCAGAAAACAGATTTTATAGTGACATCTGATTTTCCCTAAATTTCCACTTGAGCATTTACAGAGTACTTTTAGTAAAAGCAAATGATTTAGCTCAGCATACACTCTATAGAAATAATGAAGTATAGCCTTCAGAGTTAGAGGAGTTTGCTTTCGAGTGTAAATAAAATTGTTCCTTCTTTTTCTTCTCCTTGGAGTATAAATATACAAACTCTTTAAAACATACTGGTTTAGAGCAGGTGGCCCAGCTGGCACCTCACAGCACACAACCAGCTTGCAGGATCCTGCAAGTCTTTTTAAACTTTCTTTCGCAGAGAAGACACTCTAAATACATAACTCCTGGTGCTGCTTGCTACAGCATGTCACAAAAACCTGGAACTGACGTTCCTTATGAGCTACTTCAGGAAATGTTTTTTTATAGCTCTTAACTTTTCAGTTAAAAAATCAAAGACAAATGTTAGTGTAGGAATGCCTTAGTCCCCAAGATTCTCAAAACTAATACAAATTTCACATGAGCATTACATTACGTACATTCATTATGTTGTATATATATTAAAATTGAACCTACAATATCTAATTTCATGGGGTCTTTTTTAGACATATATAAGAACTTTTTCCCTTTTGGTTTTTGTCCACTTCTTACAGGACTTATAAACCTGTCGAGTCAGTGGCTATACTGTGTGCAGTAACATTACTGTCAGTCCACAGCAACACTGAGTTAGAGGCAATAGACAGTACAGTTGAAAACTTTCTCTTTTTCATAAGGCTTTGCCAACAGGAGGAAAGCATGACTTCAGATGTGATCTTAACTTCTTGCCTGAAATCTAAAGAACAGTCTGCCAGAGACACAGCTGACTTTGTTTTCTTGAAAAGGTTATGGCAATTAAAAAAATGAAAGTCACATCATTACTGACCAACATAAAATGTCAAGAATGCTGATAGTTCCAACTTCACATCAAAATACACATCTCTGGTTTTATGCAAAAGAAAGTTAATTGCAAGGCTATCCACTGGTTAAAAAAAAGGGGGGGGGGGGGGAAGGAGAAAATAGGTAGGATTGTGTAAACAATCCATAACAACATTATTGTGAGGATTAACTTTAAAGGATGCCACTTCATTGTAAGAAGACTCAAGTGTAATGAATCTCTGAGCAAAGAAGGTATGAAAAGCTTGTTCAATTCCCACTTCTCTTAGTCCATTGAGAAGAATGAGGAATGACAATATAAAGGATTACTAAAGGCCTATACAGAGTTCCAATTTTTCTTGTGTTTTAGCCAATACAAGCAAACCTGTTTTCACATATTAAGAGCATGATTCTTTTAATTAGGCTATTATTCTGCTTGGATTTGATGCTGTAGGTGTTCCAAGTATGAGATTATTTTTGCATTGAATTTTAGCAGAACAAGTAAATCCACTTTCACACAAAAGTGTTCATTTGTGGGTTTTGAGTTCGGTTGTTTTTGTTTTTTTTTTTAATTGAAAAAAAATAACGATTCAATTTGCCTAGCATTTTAACTAGAAAGAAAAGAAATAGGAGCAAGTGTCCTATTTTATGCAGTGATCTACCACTGAGGAAGGAAATCATTTGAAAGGTAAGAAAAATGGCTTTAAATTCACTTATTTGCATGAGATTTGACAGCTGTGCCACTCAGGGGAATGCCATGGCTAGCAGAGAAGCATATCCCATATATGTATTCCAGAGATTAGGCTATTCTCCTGGGACGAGAGACAGATTATTTGCCCTAGAGCCGTAGTGGCTCAGGTCCCAAACAGAAAAGGAAGCATGCAAATGTCTCTTAACCTACCAGTTTACAAAGACAGGTGAACATTATCTCTTTAGTCACTTCTGGTTCATAATTATAGCTCAAAAATATTTTCCAGTGAAAGAATAAAGAAAACACCTGATGACTTGGAAGTTGAGAATTGTTTGAGGTTACCCTTTCACGGACAATATATTCTACTAAAAGAATTTCCCAGAGCTAAACTCCATTACTCTGTAAAGCCACCATGTCAGTTCTGTGTCTCTGATCTCTAGTAGACTGAACATCCTTGACCATACAGTTCAAAAACTTTAACTCAACAAACTCTCAAACTGCAAGTCACTACCTGACAGCAAAATGCCTGTCCCTGCACATAGGACTCCTGCTATTGCAGCAGCACATAACCCAGATCCTTAGGCTGGTACTGTGGCGTTGGTGAGGCACTGGAACAGGTTGCCCAAAGTGCTAAATGCTCCATCCCTGGCAGAGTTCTAGCCCAAGTTGGACAGAGCCTTGGGCTGCATGGTCTAGGGTGAGACATGGGCAGGGGGGTTGGAACTTGGTGATCTTAATGTCCTTTCTGACCCTAACTGTTCTATGATTCTTTGGTTCCTGCGCTTTCCAGCTGTAGGCCAATTGAACAATTAAACACCCAGCAGTAAAGAAGGGCAGAAGAAGTTCTTACCAGAAAATGCAGGTGTCCTGTTTCATTCTTTTAAGAACAAACACAGAGGACAGAACAAACATTAAAAGAAAACTATGCAAAAGCAGTAAGCAAGTTATTTAACATGATACATTTACATACAGATATTTGGTGAGATATTTTAACAAATGAAGACAAGGGGCGGAATAGAAAAAAATATGTTTTGCAAAACTAGTTAATATACGAATAAATTACAGACCTAGTGAAATGGGCATTTTCTTACAAATACCTGGAAGACAGCTGCAATGGAATCTGAGGTGAAAAAAAATGTAATATAACTCTAGTACTTTCTCTCATCTCTTGCTTTTCAAAGTGATTGGCTTGTATTTGTACTTTTTCGATATCAACATGTTAGGCAGAAGAGCTGTCTTGTTAGCACAAGAAAATAGTATTATTTTCTCAAGAAATGTAAGAAGCATAATATAAGGTTTTGGTAAAATGCTGTCAACAGTCCCAGAGGTTTACCTTAGTCCTCTTGCTTTTGTTGAATCTATAAACGGAGTAATATCTAACAGATGCAGAGCTTCTGATTTTATCATTTGATGTTGCCCTATAATGTTGCATGTGAATACTAGTTTTTACGTCTTTTTTAAGACAAAATAAGTAGTTTAATTCAGATAGAATTTTAAATGCCAATACATTGCAACATATTAACTATGATTCTATGATTCTATGACATTTGACGTTTTGTAAGTCCTTCATTAAACAAAATTAATATTACATAATAACAAACTAAACCATTTTGAACTATCTGTTACTTGCAACAAAATATTGCATAATATTTATCAGTAAATTATCTCCAAGATATTGTGAGGCACTATAAATATAGAACCATAGAATAGTTAGGGTTGGAAAGGACTAAGATCATCTAGTTTCAACCCCCCTGCCATGGGCAGAGACAACTCACACTAAACCATGCCACCCAAGGCTCTGTCCAACCTGGCCTTGACCACCACCAGGGATGGAGCTTTCACAACTTCCTTGGGCAACCCATTCCAGTGCCTCACCACCTATTACAGTAAAGAACTTCCTCCTTATCTCCAATCTAAACTTCCCCTGTTTAAGTTTTAACCTGTTACCCCTTGTCCTATCACTACAGTCCATAATGAAGAGTCCCTCCCCAGCATCCCTATAGGCCCCCTTCAGATACTGGAAGGCTGCTATGAGGTCTCCACGCAGCCTTCTCTTCTCCAGGCTGAACAGCCCCAATTTTCTCAGCCTGTCTTCATACGGGAGGTGCTCCAGTCCCATGATCATCCTCGTGGCCCTCCTCTGGACTTGTTCCAACAGTTCCATGTCCTTTTTATGTCGAGGACACCAAAACTGTACACAATACTCCAAGTGAGGTCTCATATCTAATTTAAATATTTGTGAGAGCAATACCTCAGTTGATGTTAGGATATTGTGACTATAATTTATCCATCCATGACTTCAAAGGAAAATAGCAAGCCACAAATAACCCAAAGATTAGTTTTGTCCTGGCTGTGTGAATCTGGCAAGCCTGTAGAGGTTGAAAGAAATGCTAAAATTGAGGAATGATCCACCATGAAATTAAATTTAAGAACAAACACCTGCTTTTCTTTCTCAAGCTGGATTAATATATTTTCTACTATCTATTGTTAATATACATGTTATACATGTGTGAATTTAAGTTTTATGTTTCATCTGTGCCAGTTTTAAATTTAATAAAATTTAAAAGTCACATAATTCATGCTTCCTATTTCAGCAGCCTACTAGCACTCGAAGGTTCCTATGCTTACAGCATTCTTCCTATATTTAACTCAGTTAGGAAATTTGTGTATTGGATCATTCAGTGCTTCAGGGTCATCTCAGCTAACAAGGCCTTTTATATTTAAATAACAGATTATACACTGCAACAATTAAAAAATAAGACACCGATTCTATTAAACGGTTTATTATGCCATATATTGCACAAAAAGAAACAGAAAAGTGCCTTAAGTATGACCCAGTTGAGTACATCATGACTCACCTGACTAATGCAAATCACAGTATCCCTTAGAGAGTATGTTGATAGTAAGTAGGTTACTGTTGATGGGAAGTCAAGGCAGGAGTAGTTTAAGACAAAGTTTTTCCTGCCATGTTGTAGAATGCATACTCCACTCAAGACTGGTTCTCATTCATACAAAACTACAAAATTCTCAAGAGTCCAGTACTTCAGCTTGAAGTTTTCTTGCATTTTGTGTATTCATCATGTGGCATGAAAAATTTTCTTTATGTCAGTGTTATTTTCACTTACAGAAACCATTTGCAAAGCTGTATCAGCAGGGTCCTCCTGAAACTTCATACGCCTTACCACATTAAAAAACTTGCTTGAGCTCCTGAAAAATGAGAATATTCTTTACATGTTTTAACCCTGTGTTTCCTTTAATGTGTAACTATTATATTAACAACCTTGAAAAACAAAATTAGATCAAGGTTAATGTCCCCTATGCTAAAAAGACATCTTCACCATAGTTAGTCACACTTACAACATGCTTACTGTATTATAAATTAATATTTAAATGGAGGAGGAAGGCTCTATTTCTGTATTATTCTTTCCCAGTCTCTGTTTTTGCCAATACATTCATTGACCTTTATTTCCGGAATCTGCTCTAGTTTCCACTTGGCTTATGCTCGTAAAGCACTACCAATTGTCCAGACCTCTCCAGTTACACTGGTCTTCAAGTGGGGGCTGTGTTGGCTAGTTCATTTTGGTTTTCCTTTCACAGAGGTAGTGCATATCTAGGACTGCTATTGCAATTCTCATGACACCTTCTACCATATTTCTTCCCGTGATGTGGCTTCTCCTGAGACCCCTCAGCAGCTTTGAGGTATACCTTCCAAAGGACAAGTCTAGGCATACAGAATCTCTTGATAAAATCACCCCATTTTCAAGCTCTGAAGTGTTATTCCATTTGTTCACAACAGAGATAAATGGAAATGGAATTGGCAGGTCTAAAAAAAAAATCTTGCCAACAAGTGTCACTCGTGTATTTCAGATAGAGTTACTGAACAGCCATTATCACTTGACAAAGAACACACCCCATACAGGCCTACCAATATTGTCATAATATTCACAGCTGTGAGTAGCTATGAAATGAGAGCTTCCCTCAAGACCTGAAAATGCACGAATTTTTGAATGAGATCAGTAGTTTCAATAGAAAATACTTTAAAACATAGTATTTTTAAAGGAAAAGTATTTATTATTTGCAGGTTCTATGAACATTTTAAAAAAAAAATACTTTAAATAAAGTCCAGGAAGTAATTTTCCTTCTCTTTCAAAAAAAATCTATTATTTTTATAACAATAATTATAAATATTTAAATGCTAGGAAAGCTTTTCCCATTATAATATTCAAAATTAAATCAGGAATATGCTTTTAAACTTGGAAATTATTACTTTCTGGTATTGACTGAAATAACTTCTTCTGTCAAAACAAATACAGTCTAACTACCACAGAAAGAACCGCTTAAAGTGCTAGATAAGACATGAGGAGATTCAATCTCTATTCCACCTTTAATATTGGTCACCTGACTAAGTGTGTTACTTCTTTCTCTGTGCTTTATTTTCCTCTATAAAATGGGGAGAATGAGTTGCCTGTGTATGCTGAATTTGACTTACCTCTAATTTCCCTAAACCCAGCATGGCAAGGGGAGATAGAGGTACCACGGTTCTATCTCTAAAATATATCAGCCTGGAGAAGCTCTTGCTTTTCTTTCTACCAGTAGTGAGAATAATGCTTAAGTTTTGAGCACAATGAGTAAACTCAGAGAATTTTCACCACTATGTACATATTCTGCAGCTTTTTGTGCTTGCTTTAAGCACTCACTGGAAAGCTGCTTATCTGCTTTAGAATGAAGAGACTTAAATATTCAAAGTTCTATTGAAAATATATAACTCACTTCATAAAGCTTTGATTTAAACATGTCTCTGTATATATTCAGTTAGTCACTTGCACTTAAAACCACACGAAGATAACCCTCTTTTTTCTATACCATGGACTACAGCTTGATAAAAATAAATGTGAATTTCACAGGCAAAATTGCTACTGAAATTCAGGATCTAAGCTGAATAAGTGTTTAAAAATAACAGAGGTAGCTCCAAAACCTTTTTCACAAACAATAATGTAAGTTCCTCACATGTGACTTTAATGAAATAATGTTTAAAAAAATCAGGGATCATTTAAAGTTGCTGGCCATCCTGATCAAAGTTTAAAAATCAAATTGTTCTACTTTTTTATTTTTCAGTTTGTGACCTATGAAGGAATTGAGGTTCTATCATGAAGTGTAGTGAGAAAAATAGAAAAATAAAGCTCATTCGCAGGTAGATGTATCATCGGAAACAATTTCCAGAAACTGACCCACATGCTGATTCAGCGCGAAAAATCTTTTTTTTAATTCTTAAGCAACTGAGATCATTTTTTGTTTTAATAGGAAAAAATATCAGAAAATAGGTGTAGCATCATGACTATCAGCAGACAACAACGTCAATTCTCATTGCTAGGCCCCACCAACTCCTCCAAAAAATAAGAAATTCAGTTTTCTGTGTGAAGGCAGCCTCCAATAGCAAGATTTTGCCAGGTGGAGCATTTCAGCCACTCTCATTTAAATGCACATGAAATTAATGACTTTTCAGGGCAGTAATACTTCCATTATTTTTAGTGGAACTGTTTGAGCCCTCAAATTAAGTGCTTATAGAAATGTTTACAATACCTGTGCTATTTTTGAAAGCCTGAACATTAAGACAGTTTGGAAATTTACACGTACACTGACATAAGCATAATTGAAAACCTAATTTCTTCACAAGGATTACTGAGTTCAGTTAATGAGTTCTTTGTATGTAAGCAGATCATCATTCTTTTTGTCACTGAAGTTTAACACATGATTATGTAGAACTAAGGGCAAAGTAGTCAAACTCAGCAATTTCGTTTGAACAGAAAGTATTCTGAAACTCAAAGTGCTCTTAATCATAATGTATAACTTTTTCTATATGTACATTTAATTGTAAAGGGACTTACTGTGAGAACATTGTTACTGGACACTCAGGTGATGATTCTCTCATCTCCCCTTAACAGTGCCTTTTTGAATCATTGCCCAGCAGCGTTGATAGAATCATACAGAACCACAACTTCACTTGTTTTAAAGTGGTATACTCAATGCTGATAACTACAGAGCTATGACACTAGCTGAGACTCAATCAAATGATTGACCCTTTTCAGTTTCAAAGATCCACCCTCAAGAATAGAAATAAATACAACATGCATTTTAGACTTTAGTATTTTTAAAAATTTGAAATAAACCTGTTATAGTTTCCCATGGTAAAATAGGTCAAATTGTTACTGTCACAGTCCATTAGACAACAAGTACATTTTAAGTGATCACAACAGAAAAACTGCTTGCAGGCTCAACTGTTCATAAAGCAAAAAGTCACATGACATTTTTAAACTTGGAATATTTTGAAATGGTAAATTTATGGATCTTTTTATACCCTTTCTGGTTCTGTGAACTATCCTTCAGATTTTCAATTACAAGGCCTCCAAGTGTAACTTTCACACAGTCACGTAAAAACATTGAGAAAAGTATTAAGGCTTAGAATTGGCAGCATTTACGTCTTTCACATTTGTACATCAATTGTACAAATAATAGAAAACACTTTTTGAAAGGTGATAGATGTTTTACATCTATCTTCATTTCCCTGGTTGCTCCACTGGAAGAACACACACCACCTTTTCATGAAGATCACTTTACAAGGACTCAAATGAAGATGAGGGGCAATGGGTACAAGTTGCACTATGAGAAGTTTTATCTTGTCATAAAAAAAGAATTCTTTTACAGTGAGAACAACCATTCACTGAAACAATGTCTTCAGGGACATGTTAGATTCCCCATCTGAGGAGCTATTCAAGATGCAATTGGACAGGGTGATAGATGACCTCATCTAGCTTCCCTTTTCCTCAAAAGGTTGGTTGATACAATAATCTTCCAACCTGGGCTATTCTCTGATTTGTTTGTGTGTCAGTATTTTACTTGCATGACAGGGCAAATTTTTGAGTATTTGATTGTTGAACCCTCTATGTGGTGTTCCAAATCCATTGGTAACCAGAGATAATTTTTCAAATTACTTACAAAATTTATCAAGGAGATGAAAAATATACAAAGTGTTTGGTGGTTTTTGTTTGTTTGTTTTTTTTTTCCTGAAAGTAATCTAATAATCATTAGATTTGCTTAAATATATATATTTTTTTTAAAATCCCTGAAAATGCAAGATCTCTTCAATTATTTTTATTCTAGTTTCCAAACTAAATATCTACAATAACGATCAGTAGTAGGTCTCATAACTACTATAGAATAGTACTGGTTAAACTCTGTAGTGCTCATTCAGAATTCATTTATCAGAAGATTTTTATAGGATGCAGCATGCAAAAATTCTGTGCAGAAGGTGCACAGAAGTCTGTCCTATGGAAATGAGATCCCACTAGCAGGCATTTACAATATCTTTTAAACAGCAGAATACCAAAGATTAAGACAATATAAATGAGGAACAGAGCTGACCAATGTTGAAAAAGAAGCAAAAGAGAGTTGTTAGCAAGAATGCATGATTAGTTCTTGATATAATTATTCTCTATCTGTGCATACATTAATAAAAAAAAAAAAAAAGTAATCTTAAATTAAGGAAATTAAAAGGAAAGAAAGATGGAAGAAAGTTAAGATGAAAAGTATAACATTACATTTATAATCAAATAAAAATGACTCTGCAACGCTCACTTTATACAGTTTCCTGTGCAGCGATGCAAAGAACTTTCAACTTCTAAAAATAATATAAATAATAAATTAGTTGTGTCTGCTTGAAACAAAACAAAAAAGCATTTTAGCAGAGATTCTAAGACATAGATTCTTATTTTCCAGGCTACCTGAGAAGTACATCAGACAGGAAATTCTAGTAACTGAACAGTTACAGATCAGACTTGCAAATAGGAAAAAAACAACTCATAAAATTAAAGAAAAAAACAACTTTGAAAATTAGTAAGATGACTATTTGGAAAGCATTTCTCAGAACGAAGAACCCATTTTATATAAAGAAGCAAACAGTATGTGAAATTATAACCAACTCACTTTGTAAAATGTGTAATGGCCCAGATGTTACAATCAAATCACAATCATTGTTTTAAAGTTCTTTGCTTGTTAGAAAATGTTGATGGGTAAAACCTCCCTCAATTTCCTCCAGAATAAAAGGCAGAATCATAAAACAGTATTTCTGTATTTAACAATAACTTTCACAGCCTTTTCTCTGACAATCTTGAAAATAATTAACATTTAGAAAGCCAAATAACACGTCTTGACAAATATGTTACAGCATACAGCAAATTGCAAACAGAATCTTTTAAATTCGCTGTTAAAATGTCTTATTCCTTTAACTGAAATTTAATTTGGAGTTTTAAAACAGGAGGCTTTGCAAAAGGAATCTTTTAAATTCACTGTTAAAATGTCTTATTCATTTAATTGAAATTTAATTTAGGAGTTTTAACACAGGAGGTTTTGAAAAAAACTGTTGCTTGCTGTGGGATGACAAATGACACTAACTTTTAAAGTAGCTTTTTCTTTTTCTTGAATTGTTTTCATATTTTTTTTTTTTTGCATTTCATTTCCTGAATTCATTATACAGATGTATACGTCTGTGGCAAATAGGGGGTTACATATAGCAGTTTCACAAATATTAGGCATACTGCAAGTTAACTTTTAGAGCAGCAGCAGGGCCATAATCAGTGAAAAGTTTGACATGGCTCTCCTAAAAGCTTCTCTTAGCGTAACCATCCAAGAGAACACAAGCCTTTTGAACAATGAAAGCAGTTCAGTTAAGTATATGCAATACTTTTGTCTTTTATGGCAGAGTCTTTACATTCTATAAAGAAAATATATGTATGTTTCATAAAATTGCCTTTCTTGAGGCACTCTTAACCTTTCAGATTTGTTCTTTCTAATGTCATAAAGTTACAGAATATCCTGCAATGAACCCCTCCTTTAGCCTCTGCAGTGTGATTTTTTTTCCACTATGCCTGGTACAAATAAACGACTGGCAGCTCCTTACTTTTTGTGAGAAGAGAGTAAGACATCTGAGCAGAGTGAATTACCCTGAGCTATTTGTCAGTAGTGTTGCAGGAGGGCTTTCAGCAAAACCACCCTTGGCATGCAAAGTAGGCATCCTGACCACTATGACAAACATGACTCAGCCTGGCAGAGAGGATTGCAAGAGGGATGGCAGCAACTTCCTTTGTGCCATTCTCCTCCAAGCTCCCATTTCAGAGCCCTGAATACAGCAGCCTATGAAACAGCATGTACCTACCCTGCAGCTTGCTCAGCTCTCCCTAGTGCAAGAAGCAGCTGAACCTGCACCATGGCTCCTACATAGACCTTAAAGTGGAAAGCCTTAGCCTGCAAGGGAAGTCCCACTAATCACAATGCCAGGCCTGGTCTGCAGATAGGGGAGTCCAACAAGAGCCCCTAAAAACCCTCTCACTGCCGTACACTCCACGGCCCTTTTCAAAATGTCAGACATTTCTGACCAGGACTCCCTTCTTGTAGCACTGCAAGTAGCAGCTCCTGCTGCAGCCTGCACAGGCAATCCTTGCCAACCTGACAGCTTGCTCAGTCTCCCCAGTGCAATGAGTTGTCTTGGCAGCAGCTTACTCCCTGTGATATCTTCCTAATCATCACTGTGTCATCTACACTGGGGAATAATCTTCAGCACCAGGGCAAGCCAACTAAATACCGTGCCATGCTGGACCACTGGCAGAGCACAGATGCGAGTAGAGGAGCAAATAGCCCCTGTCCTCCATGCTCTGCAGGAACAATTACTTTGAAGCCTACTACTAAGTCACATTTACAGGTACAGTACAGCCTGGTACATGGCAGGAACTTGCAAGTTCTCCAGGAACTGCTTTGACCTGACCTTGGCCAGCTCCACTTCTGAACACTCTCCTTTGGCGCAGCAAGATCTTATTCCTTCTCCAGGGGAGGGTTTAAGGACTGTGAGGATCTCCAAAACCAACAGTATTTGGAGAGCACCAGAAAGGTAATATTTTCACTTGGTGCCAGCAGATTCCAGTGCCTTCCTATCTTCTAGGTTGTATTTGGAGTCAGCATAGCTACATACAGCAGGGAAAGCAGCACCCTGCCAACCTAGTATTTCACGAGGTCCAGTGGAGTGAATGGAGGGGTAGCATTAGCAATTTACTTATCCTTTTTTGGGAGCTGCAGAAGTCTAAATACTAATGGTCTCTATGCCTACAATAAGACTGAGGTAGCTTATAGCTTAGGTTTAAGGCTATGCCTTAAGGAAAGCAAGAAGCCAAAGGGTCCCAGTTATTGTAGTGTTCTTCAAAATACATCAATGGATTTTCAGGGCTAGTATTAGTAATAATCACATCCTTCTCTTACAGCCATGTAGTGTCTGATGAGGACTTAAAATTTGCCCTCAGATAAGCCGCAGTTTAAAGTAGGAGATCCTGCAGAACTGAATCACTGTGATACACCCTTCCCATTGTCTTTGCAAGTCTGTGAGTGAAGGCAGCTATGCATACTTAAATACTGTTTATCCATTACAATTTCAAGTCAAATATCAAACAAAATCTGTTTCTGAAACTGAGGTTTCCATCCCCATAGCAGAAAAACATCCAGTGATTTATATACTTACTCTTTTGCACATGTGCATGGATCAGATAGGCCCATTTGGCAATTTCAGCTATGTGTGCTGTTTATCTGTTAATTCAGGCATTAAAATAAGCTGCCTTTGCCAGCACCTGATCACTCTTAAGTGTTAAATGTTTAAACTATTCATTGTACTACCCCAAGTAGTAGTCGTACAAGAAGGTTCCTAGTCTATCTGATGGCAAATAATAGACACACATGCCAACCCCTTTTGAATTTAGGGAATGGCAAAACCATAAGATGTTCATAGACTCTCCAGTTGATGATACTGTTGACTGATACATTCATGACAATGAGAGTTGTTAAAGCTATGGGAGACTGAAATCTGATACCGCTTATAGGGAGAAGTAACATTATATTTTATCACACAGATATCATCTGACATATCTAGAAAAAATAAATAATTCCTCAGAAAAGCAAGCCCTTTTCAATTCTATTGTATTCGTACATGATTCAAACTATATAAGAGAAGCAGGAAAACAAGGTGAATGTGAGTTTGAGTTAATAAAATGTTAATGAGGTACATATATATGCATAGATATAAGTAAAATATTATAACTTTAAGAGCAACAAACAACACTAAGAGGGGAGATGACAAGCATAATGTGAACTCCTTAGTAAGGTTGCCAGCAACTTGGTTAACTTACAGTCTTAAAAACAGAGACAAAAGTTATACACAAACACGCACACACACGCACACAAAACCAGCAAATTACGTACCGATGAGCCTGCACAGTTGCAGAATCAAACCCAGTTTAAAGTCAAGAATCCACATGAAAACAGGAGCAATTTATTATTTAGTAATTTAAAATTCATTTCTTCAAAGCTTTAAAACCAGCACCACCTTTTTTACATCAACACATTCTTGTCTTTTAATGTGATGTTGCATCAAAACAATTAAGTGTACCACAGGTACTTCTGAGAAAGCAGTTTTCAAAAACATTTTGTATTAATTACCTGATTTTAACATTTATCCACATGCTACTCACACAGTCTCCTGTGGTAGATTTGGTCACAGATATTACACAAGGGCCCTTTGCCCTCAATAACTATTCTTACTTGAAATAAAGATTTTTTTTATTATTACTTCAGCTAGAAACTTCTTATCTTTTAATGAAGTAAGAAAATATATCATTGTACTTTTCAGAACGCTTTTACTCTTTTTTGCATTTGACAGTTTTATTAGCACACACAAGCCACGCTCCCTTGTTTGTTTTCCTGAGCTGCTGCAGTGAGAATCCTATTTCCAGCTCTGGAAACACACACTGAAATCCTATTTTGGGCTCAAATGCAAGAGCTGTTTTATAATTCCATCCTGACGCTTACTTGTTAGCACCACAAAAGATACTACACAATTCAGTCTGACTTGCAGGTTTTGCTTGTAACAATGCTGGAACCACAAACTGCAACTGAATCTCTGAATCATTTACCCATTTCTGTCAAAGCAAGCCAATGCTTTCACATGTTAAGGCAATAAAAGACGCAACACCAAAAACCTAGCTCCTAGAACTGCCTTTAGTGCATAATTCCCTCGGTTTGTCCTCACCCTTTCCCAGATGTCTTTTCCTGTCATGAACCTTCTCAGAGCTAATCCTCAACAGAGACAAACTGTAATCCTGCACAGATCATACAGCAGCTGCTGCCTGCATCCTTGTCCCTTCCATATGTATTACCTCCACTTGCTTAGATTTCCCTTATCTGAACTCTCAGAATAACAACATGGTTTTATTGGGTTGATTAACCTAGTACTAGCCTCCAGTTTTTTTCAGCTTTGAAGCAAGAGCTGTTTGTTTACCAACAGACAGCAGCAAGCACTGACAGAATTCCCTGTCAGATTCCTTGTGGTTTTATCCTTTTGAAGGTACAGAAAGAAAAGAGCACAAAACATCCCAGAGCCAGTACAAATGCTCACATAGCATCACTTTGATTCATTTCCACCCTTTTCTTAACAAAATGGTCTGTGAGTATTAATAAAGGCAGGATCTCGAATCTTACTGAGATGTTCAGGGATGTGAAAACAGCAAGTGATGTAACAAAATATTGAATGATACTTGTTTTCCTGACATTACAGGAATTTGTCATATTTACTTGCCAGACGTTAAAAAAAATTAAATAATTATGAGAACTAAAGGGAAAAGGTTGTCATTTATATCTAATTAAGGTTTTAATAAGTCCAATTTTTCATCATTAACCATGATGCATTCCCTTTACAATCTAAATTTATTGCCTATCCCCAATAAAGAAAATTGTTTAGAGACAGAAAATTGAGGCCATGGCACCATATAAATTATGTATATCAGATGTAAGAGGAAATGCTATAAAGATAGTAGACACATAGAATGCTTTTCACTGAACCTAATAAAAAGTGTGTAGAAAATGTTTCAAACTGCTATTTTTGCAGTACAGCTAGCCCAGCATCTATAGGCAACTTCATTTTGTCCTGTTTGAAGAGGATAGTAAGTAGAAAAGTGCTGCTCTTTCTGTATCAAAAAATAACTACAAATTATTTGTAATTTACTTTGTTTTCTTTAGTATTTAATGATGAATTTTATCAGAAATTATTGTACAGTTACCAGGAACTAAAACTCATTACTAAAGCCTGGAATGATACAGCTACAATTAAAACACTCAAGATTATATGTAAGACTTTAACTTACACGATTATACATAAGTCCAGGGAAAACAGCTCTCAACCCCAACCCTAGAGATGCTACCAGTGTCCATGTCCTTGTTCACACAGTTGTCAGTTGATGCAGATGTTGCTCATGAGTTTGAGTGCTGCAGTCTCAGATTCACTTGGTCAGCAAGACTCATCAAATCATATTCTTGAATAGTGCAGCCAGTTAAAAAAATAAGCAGTCATGATGGGGACTCCAGAGTGAGATCTATTCCCAGTTCCTCCTATAAGCTAGAAACCTAGGTGGCCTAGGACCAAGGGCAATGGACGGTGGGTAAGTGTCTAATATTAGGCAGAGTAGATAATGATTTGGCACGGGTAGAGCAAGACATTAACTGAGTCTAGGAAAAGACATATTCAAAGAATAACAGAAAATTACTCTCGCCTGTCCAGGAGTTAGGAAAAAAAGGGAAAAAAATGTATATAGAAAGTTCTGTGCGTATTTGAAACTTCTCAACAGAAGTTGTAGGAATCTTTACAAATATTTTCATACTTTCCCATGTTCAAATGATTCAGAACATTCGCTTTATTTTAAGGAAATCACCCAAATGCAAGATCTCTACTGTAATGCTTCAGCAGGACTAATTCTTCTGTTCTTATGTATCCCATCATAGCAGTGCTAAAACTGTTAATCAAGTAGAATAAAGAGGAGACCTCTTAACTAAAATTATTCACTTCCTCAGTGCCTGTGTTCATCCCTGGATGTCATAGCCCTTCCCAAAATGTTCGTTATCCCAACTTAACCTCCTAAGAAAACAAGAGTTCTAGAAACGTTAAGTGACAGGCTTAAGGCCTGAAAGCAGTCTGCCGCCAAGATGAAAACAGATGTCTATGTTCTCTTAATTTTAGTACCTTGCCTAATTGAGATACGTTTACTTCCCAATATCCCAATCAAATGACTGTGTAGTATAAGTTAAATGATAAATGTTTTACTGATTTGTTATAAGTTGTCATATAAGATGAAACACATTGACAAATGCAAAAAGCCTCCTTCTTATTTTGTCATCTTTAATTTGATTGGAAATTTAACACTGCAAATAAAAGGTAAGCTTTAATTTACCGGCTCAATACGCTTTGTTGGAAAATTAAATCATCTGGGAGTCTACATCTGCAAAATAAAATTTATTATCTGTAATTAACTAACCTTTAGAAAAGCCCTTTAATTTCCTTCTGTCAATGTACTGGGAAGATGAAACCATAACAACTTTTAGCAGAGAAGCCACTACGTCAGAGTAAGAGCTCCTGCAAACATCTGCTGGATAATTCAGTTACACCTCAAATTAATTAAAGTTCAGCCATTACATGATCTGTATTTAGATGTAGGGAGTTAAATCACTGTTACACAATTGCATCAGAGAATAAATAGTCCAACTTGCAAGTATGTTGGATACAGAGCACTGCGTGAAGGTGGAACTCTCTGGGGGGTTAGACCTAGATGATCTTCAGGCCCTTTCCAACTCTAACTGTTCTAGGATTATGTCATCATGTCATCTTAAAAAAAAAAAAGTACTCCCAAGTTTAACAGAAAGCTTCCTAATTTTGTATTCTTTTCCTAGAAGCAACCAGGGATTAACAGAGAACTCAGTGAAAGCTCTTTTGTCCATCTCTACCCTGAACTTGTCTATTTAGAGTACCAAATGTTGTCTGCTAAAGGTTTAAATCACTCCACAAAATTTGAAGACATTCAACCCCTGGTCTTTCAATTGGGTAGAATATAGGAGAGATCAGTGTCCTTATTTGTTGTTGCAAAAATAATTGCTTCACTCTTACATCATGAATTCCTACAAACTTGATGTAACTAGCTTAGTTGAAGTTGTTTAAATGGGGATTTGCACTGCAGTTCCTCTACCTTTTTCTTAAAAGCTAACTTCAGACAATTTGTGTTTAGAAAAAACTTAGTACAATGTGAAAAAACAGAGACATTCTGTACTCAAATATACCTTAAAGGTGGAAATACAGAAAATACAGGTTCAGACTATCTCCTCTTTACTAATTCTGTTAAATGAGAGACCTCTCAAGGATATTATGATCCTTGTCAAGATGGGCTATGCCTCTCCTCCAATGAAACTTAGAGCAATCTTTTATAAATCCATTGAACTAAGTCTTCACATAGACTATGAAATATATAGAGCACACCACTGCATCTCCTCTTTTGTTACTGTATTGGAATACTCCTCTCTTGTTACTGTATTGGTACTGTGTTGGAAAAAGTCTAGGGGGCCACGAGGATGATCAGAGGACTGGAGCACCTCCCGTATGAAGACAGGCTGAGGAAGTTGGGGCTGTTCAGCCTGGAGAAGAGAAGGCTGCACGGAGATCTCATAGCAGCCTTCCAGTATCTGAAGGGGGCCTATAGGAATGCCGGGGAGGGACTCTTCATTAGGGACTGTAGTGACAGGACAAGGGGTAATGGGTTCAAACTTATTCAAACTTAAACAGGGGAAGTTTAGATTGGATATAAGGAGGAAATTCTTTCCTGTTAGGGTGGTGAGGCACTGGAACAGGTTGCCCAGGGAGGTTGTGAATGATCCATGCACCGTTCAAGACCAGGTTGGACAAAGCCTTGGGTGGCATGGTTTAGTGTGAGGTGTCTCTGCCCATGGCAGGGGGGTTGAACTAGATGATATTAAGTTCCTTTCCAACTATTCTATGACTCTATTGCTTCTGAAAACAGTATGAGTGCTGGATGCGATTTAACAGCCCAGACTACCCAAGACAATGTCTAATAAAGGCAATATTTTGAATAAACCAGAGACTTCGTGTTTGCAGGAATATAAAGCAAAGGGTGAGGACTTAGATTACCTAACAAATGAGACAAACAAGGCTTAGTGAAAAACATAATTTCTGTAGACAACCTGAATTTTAATGAGGCCAATGGAATGACAGCCAAGTTTACGATGCACTGTGAAGTCTGTTTGCACCACCTACAATGAATGGAAAAGAGCATGGCTTTAAAGGAAAGAAGTATATAATCTATGTATACTACCTTGTATCTCTCTTTTTTGATGAATGAGTACAGCAAGCATGTTTACGCATATTTATATTTAACAATTTTAATATTTTTTTTTAAGAAGAAAAGTCTCCAGGGCTGCTGGGATGTCTTCACTAACACAGGATTGCAATATCATGCAATAACAAAAAGATGGCAACAAAACACAGAACAAGAGTATACCTTTGGATTACTATTGGGTTATGCTCATGAATATTTACTCAAACTGCAAGTTTGATTTTTTTTTTTGTTTATATTCTTGAACTCCTCCCAGAATTGCACAGCAACTCGGTCATTCTGATCGCATTTCCTAAAGAACTGACTTATCTTTATTCTGACAGCTCAAAATACCTATTTTGTTATTGCTTTCTCATATGTTCCACACAATTGCTACGTTCATTCCTGGCTTTTCCTTCATATTCCACTGATGATTCATGTGTCAAACCATCCTACTTCCTCTAACTCTGACCAAAGGTAACATTATTTGTTATAAGTACCAAAGCACTTTATATGCTGAATTAGTTAAGTGTTCCAGTTCCAGAACTACAAGAGGACTAAAGCTGTTGACTGACCCTTAAACCAGTGAAACTTCTTTGTGAAATTAATGTTAGTATAAATATTCATGTATTCACTACAAACATGGCTTAAAAGATTCATACTCGTGTGAAAACTTTGCAGATGCATGCTGCATATAATTTAAAAGAACTGGTGGCAGGAATTAGGCAGTAGTGAGAGTTATATGGTTTTACATTCTTTGACTCGGGTAACACAATCTAGTGAACGCATGTAATGTACTTGAAATACATAAAGCTTTTGCATTTCTCTTCAAGTCTAAGATAAATCTTAAACTCCCAGATCCTTTTTCAGTGACCAGCATCTTGTTGAGACTATGGCATTTATGTTTTATCTCTAACAGTAAAATGTTTTCAAAAGTTACTGTCAAGTACATTCTAAATAGTGACTGGTGCAAAGTGAATAATAGTCCCTTAAAACTAAAATCTAATATTAAACTATTGTTTTATAGCAAATATCAAAATATGTAATCAAAGTAAAAAAGTAAACAAAATTATTTGATTTTAACCAGAGACCTTATTCATATATCTGAACAATAAATTTATTAACAGCAGACCTGGCATTTAGCAATGCCTTGATGATTTCTTTTGAATTTTGGCAATACTGTGACATTGACCTAAGAGTAAAACTCCCTAGCGAAATCTGAAATTTAGTTTCAGTAAAATTCTTCCTTCTCAATTTGAATATTTCCTATGAACTTAAAATTTCAATTACATGAAATAGAGAAGGAGAAATCCTGCCTCAGAACTCAATTACAATATGGTTTTGTTTAAAAATGGTCAAATAACACCTCCGCAATCCAAAGATTTTCTCCAGTAACTTTCTGAAGAAAGATCAGAAGAGTCAGCAGCAATCTGTGTGGTCTGTGGAGACACTGCAGAGAAATACAGACCTTTAAGTATCTTAATGGCTGACACCTGCACCCAAATTTTTTCCTCTACTTTCCATTATGCAAAACCAGGTAATAGTTTACCAGCTGCAATAGCAATAGCGTGTCAGACTCCAAATATCTCCAACCTCTAATGCAGCCAAATGAAGCAGACAAGAAATAAGACACAGTACGTTTGCTACCTCCAACTACACAGACATTATCTTGTCTTTATCAGTATTGAAGTTAAACTTGCTAGGAGAAGTAAGAGGATTTACATTTGTGAACAGTATAAGATATATGTTCCTTGCATGGATTTACATAAGTCATGGCAAGATTAGTGATAGGTAGATAATATTAGCACCATTGACATGCTTTTCAAAAAACTAGCTCTCAGTGAGAAAACAAATACAGTTTTTATTTTACTAATTCTCTTCATAAAATGGACCACAAGATACCCACTATAAATTCAATAAAGCTGCAATAAAGTAATCTTCAATAACATTCCCCTTTTTCATAGTATCTCTCTACCACAAACCTGTAAAAACACATCCTTTACATTAAGGCAAGATTTTCAGACTGGTTGTACCAATAAGTTGAGTCAGTGCTTATTCCTTTTAATTTTTTAGCAGGATTAAAGTAAGGAGTCAAAAGCATGGCCTCCTTTTGTAGGATCTTGATAAGACATCTAATCAGCTCAGCTTATTACTTTTAGTTCAAACTTTTCTACTCCTTGAAGAATACAGATCTCTTCCATTTCCATGGGCTAAATCAACTTCTTACACAAGTTCTGTAACACATTCAGAAATTATTGCAGATCTGGTCTCAAAAGAAATAATACATAAATAAAATATAACACTACTCTCACCAATCAAGGAATTCCATATTAAAAGTTAATATCCAGTGTTAAATAGTTATACACCCTGATCACATAAGTATTCCAACAGTTCAGTTCCTTCAAGACAGCCTGATATTGCCATTTAATTATTGTATATGGCTTTCATTGACTCACTGTGTTATGAACATTAAAATACTTTCATTAAGAGCAAATTTTCATGAAAGAATTTAAACTGCATACTTAATGCAAAATTTGTCAGGCTCATTTAGAATCCTGCTTTCAGTGATTCAATCATCACCATGTACACATATAATGCATAATTTAATTTAACTACTTTTGATTGCTTAGTGAAAAAGCCAATGGACATTTTGAATGTCACAACTATGTACTGAAAAATTGTATGGTTTTTATTAACCTTCATACTTAAAGATGAGCAAGTTTAATATTATACAGAAAAAAAATACCTCTAAATTTAATTGTTCCTTCAGGCAGTAGGAAACAGGCATTTCTGTTCACTCAACTTGACCAATTATTACTGCAAGAGTAAAAGCCTATTCCTTTCATAGACAATTCTAGATAAAGAGCAACTTTTCCAATTTTTTCTTTGTTTACATATATTTATAGAATTTTTAAGGTTGAAACAGTTTAAATATGGTTGCCTGCAAATAACAGTGCATTATTTTATTTACAATTTTTTTGTGACCCAAAACAAATATAATTGCCAAGAAATAGCCAAAACTACTATTGCTACTTTGAAAGGTTCCCTCTCTTTACTGAGGACATCAAGATAGGAAGCACTTCTTCTGGTATGTTCTCCAGTGCCACACTTGAAACAAAAGCTAAATAGAAACATGTAAGGTAATTCTTACTCAAAGTCACATGGTTTCAGCTGCCAAGTTTTGGTTAAGAATTTTTACTTCCTCCTTTGTATTTGAATGAAATTAAAATCCTCCTCTGAATTATTAATTACACGACTAGTAAGCGTAGCCATTTTTGAGAGGCTATGTGTAAGTAATGAAAATATCTAACATAATTAGAGTTTGTACAGGCAGGATTAATATGTTGGTGTTTTTAA
Organism: Pezoporus wallicus; assembly: GCF_028554395.1. Taxonomy (NCBI): domain Eukaryota; kingdom Metazoa; phylum Chordata; class Aves; order Psittaciformes; family Psittacidae; genus Pezoporus; species Pezoporus wallicus. The sequence goes on from NW_026635941.1 coordinate 534,196, forward strand.
TTTTTAAAATATCTATGGAATGAAAAATCTTACCACTTTGTCAAGCCAGTTTGGCTGGTATTACATTATAAAAATCATCTCCTTCCCTCCCCCCTGAGACAACACCCAAGTGGATTTGGATAATGAAAATACCTTTGGGTTTCAGAGAAATTGTTTCAAAGGAAAAGCATAATTTGTGATCAAGCAGCTGGAACTTACTTATTGACAGCTGGATTATATTTGACATTTTTAGTGTGGCTTACAAGAACTGACAGTGTCAGTCGTGAGAGCTGTTACAGGAACATAAAATGCACATTAAGTTTTTCTGCCTAAGATTAATCTGCTCTTTTGATCAAGAAAATTTAGAAACCACCTCTGGACTTGATTAATAGCAGGTGTAGACAAGCTGGTAAGTTATTTTACAAGTCCATTGCTGAGCAGCAACATGGTTACCACCTATTCTTAAGAGTGTACTTTAAGGTTTTACCTAACTAAAGATAGAAATGCACACGCTTCTGTAATAGCAAGCACCAGCATTCACAAAACGGTGATCTTATAAAGGCTAGAAACAGCAACCTTTTCTTGTAACCAGGTTTATGACTTCACATGAAGCAAGAAACTTGACAATGATTTTAAATTCACTTGGGTTTCCTCATAGCCATGCATTCATATATTTTCTGGAGAGCTATGGGCATATTCAGTGAGATGCTGGATCTTCCTCATGCACTGGAACACACAATTCCCTTGAAACACCTTCAGCTAGTGTCTTTGAGGATATAAAGCCCACTGTATGTGAGCTTATGAAGGAAAATGATCCAGATAACTGAAGTTACATCTAAGGACAAGAAAGACTAATCTCATGCTGACTGGGATCAAAACCAGCTGCTGTGATGACAGCTATCACCTTTGATATCTCCACTGTGGCAGAGGGACGACAAGTCTGTGACAACAGTTAAAGCAGAAGGAAACCTAAAACACCAAATGCTTAACAAAACCTGGAGGAAATATTTCTCATTTAATAACGTCTGTTTCAGTATCCCAGGTGCATTAGTCATGTCATTAAAGTGGATTTGATTTGAGAAAAAAAAAATCCCACCCGAAATAGAGACAATTCACAAATTAATAAACAAAATATATACATGAAAAAGTCTAGAATTGCCTTTCCTAGTACAAAAATCCTTATACAGCAAAGTATCTAACAATTGTACCTGTTCCTAAAACCTAAGCAATAATGTACTGGAAGTTGAAATCACTTTCCGTTTTTTGTCCTATGACTGAATTGATGTACAGTATTTTTCTTGTCATGGAAGGTAAATCTGTACCAGGGGATCAGGCGTGTAGAGAAAGAAAACCTAAGACCAAAAAATTTAACAGCTAGAGATGCTTACTAATAAAATTATGATCCCAAGAGTTACAGGATATTAACTATTTGCTGTTACCTTTATTTTAAAAGTACTATTTATCTTGCATTAATAGAGAGAATATTAACTTTTTTTTTTAGGTGGAATTTCTTAAGTCCGATTTTTAGTAGTATTAGCAGCTCTGTATTATACTTAAGGTTTTCCTTTCTTATCTGCACTACACTGATTTACTGCAACATTACTTGCAGTATCAAGTCCATGTGTTTTTTTGTTAACATGTTTCTGCTAAGTTCAGCTCAGCAAATTCTACATCATTAATGAATAAAACCACTAATTATCTGAATTGATCATGTACCCACATAAGTAATCCCGGACTATTCCAGCAGACTAGTACAGAGTACTAGTACAATTCCTAGCGAAGAAGGGGGTTACTGTAAATGAAGATAAACTGAAAGACTTATTAATATGGGCCTCAGCCCATGCCACATCAGCTAATATTTATTAGAAGGGAGTATGGGACAAGATTGGGGTCTACCTTTGGGACGCAACCACAAGGGATGATGCAGCAGCTCCCAAATTGCTGGTCATATGGCACTTAGTCTATGAGAACACTCCAGATCCTCTTGACCCGGGGTCAGTAGACCCAGAAACTGAGCCAGATCTATTCCCGCCTGATCCTGGCATTGGCTGTCATGAGACACAAGCTTTGCCGGTGCTCACACACCCCCCCCGCGCTTATCGATCTATGGGAAGATATTCGCTGGCAGGCTGCAACAGCAAATGAGCCAGGCAAAGATGACCCTTTTGATCCCCAACCAATCAACCCTGAGAGAGAGCTCCACCTCTACCCCCCCACCCACATGATATGTGGAAAAACATTAAAAAAGAAGCATAAAAATCAAGGTGCTGTGAGCCTGCCCCACAACCTGAATGCTCCACATCCTGTCCATCACTAGGCAAACCACGGGCTGGACGGTGGGGAGGAAAACGGTGCGGAGGAAAAAGGCGCTCCCACGGGAGCCGAGCGGAGGCTGCAGCGGACACTCCCCTCTGACCGAGGAGCTGCGCCTGGTGGCAGTGGTGGGACATGGAGCTGCAGAGCACGGGCGCGCTACCTCCACCTCCCCGTTGCCACAACCTCACTCATTTATAAGGCAGCGGCAGCAAAAACATCAGTGTTATCAGCCTGTTCCCAGGCCGAATGTCAAAACACAGCACTGCACCAGCTACCAAGAAGGAGAAAAATGACTGCTACTGCTGAGCCCAGGACACCTTACTTCATTCCCACACCTCGCCCTACCCCCATTATTTCAGTATGACTGAAGATAAAACAAAATCATTCTATAGCACTGCTTAAGTGGTGATTGTGACAAAGATTTTCAGGTATTGGTAAAGAGCATAATATAATGCCAAAAATAATATTACTAACATCTGCTGACTGAATGTGAGTAAGATTGTTACTGTCTGGCAAATGGTAGCATAAGCAGTTCCCACCATCTGTCCCCTTGCAGCAGCTGCCACCAGGAGCGCCGGCACAGGCAATGGTCTGCAGTCTGCTCAGCAGTGGCCCATGGGCAGCAGGGAAACTGGAGTCAGCACTTTCCTTGCAGTCCCTCCTATTCTCCAGGCAGCGAACAGGAAGGAATCTGGTTTGGCTCCTCACAACATTTGTCTGGCAGTACAAGAGCACCTCTGTTCTTCCTTTTTGCAGCAGTTAATGGTTTTCAGCCCAGTTCCTGTGGCAGCTTCTAAAAAGACCAAGATAAAACATAGTCCGTTGAAACCAAACTTAAAGAGGCTGGTTCACAGAGTCTGAAATCTTAGATCTCATTATAAAAACTGTTAACAGATAAAACCTTGAGTGGGTTTAACCCTACCCCATCTACCTTCTCCTGGGATTCTTTTGTCACCTAATGACTACACAAAGGACCTGAGACAAAAGCAGGCAATTACTTTTCCTCACTTTTCTGGTGGTGGATTAGCAGATAGGAGCAACGCATTTCTCTGCTACTAGATCTTCCTTTTGCCTGGATTTTTAAAAGGAAAAACATAAATGAATGACAGTGCTTAAAATAAAAGCATTCAATATTCATAGCAGAAAATCCATAAATCTAGGCATAATCCATGCAAAGGCCATTTTGGTGTTCGCTTTAACATGGACCTAAGAAAGCATTAAGTATCCCCTTACTGCCTAAATCCTTAATGCAGAAAACAGCTTCTAGAAAGACGTCACTAGCTTTGCCATGGAATTACATCTGCTATCTCACTGTGCCAGCCTGCAAATCTATGCAAGCTTTAGACAGAGATTACTCAGAACAAACAAGATGCAGATTTTTTTAAGTACAGCGAAAATTTGGGAAGCAGCTTGTCCTCTGACTCAAGATCTCTCTATTGTACTGGCCCAAGAGCAGCATACTGCCCCAACACAGAGTTTGTGTGTTTGGTTTGTTGTTTTGCTTTTGGTGGTTTTTTTTTAACATTTATATTTTGCTAGTTTCTGTTCATATTGAACTAAGTCCTTAGATTTTGGCTTCGACTATAGCTTCATTTAAAACATCTACTTCCAGTAAATACAAATATTGCAGCATAGCAGCTTACAATGAGAGTAACAGCAGCTTAGATGAAGTAAACTATTTGTCCTATCCCAGTTTCCTTAAGTGATCATCTAAAAAGCATTAGCTCTGAGTAAGAGCAACTGATTCACAAGCAGTCCTTCCTCCTGGCTTTAAAACCGCTTTTCTCATAAGACAAGGGCATTAGGAGACCTAATGAATATTTTAAAAGCCATAGGGATTATTTCAGGTAAAACAGGGGTCTGACCAAGAAACAGAATATTTCAGAAAGGTTCTAGACTTGATCAGAGAATAAGGGTTTTTTGTTTGTATTTACTAGCTTAACTTCCACACAGTACCAATCTACAGAATAACTTTTCTTTGACCAAACCCACCATAAATATCTAATGCACTGGAAATAGGGCTCACTTTAGTTTGTAAATAAGGATGACAAAAGCAAAGTAAGGTACAAAAACACAGTTATAAAATACACTAGAATATACAAAAATATTAAACCTTATTAAGATATTATTCCTGGGCACTAGTAACAGTTTTATAATTAACAACAAAACAGTTAACTGCACTAAGCAGTGGGACAAATTAAATTTCTATTTGTATATAATTATGTTCCATAATATTGGGGGAGGAAGGGCATTTTTGTTTACCCTGAACTATAGACTACATAGGTTTTATAGATTCATATTCAGAAATATATTTGGTTGTGTAGAATAACCCAATGAGTAACTCACTTTACCCAAGACTGCAATTATAGTTTTGAATTGGATGCAGTTCTGTTTTGCCATCCTAGTAGTTAGGGCCACTTGAGCCATTTAGCATCCAAGTAAGCACTGAGGACAATAAAAGCTTCATTTTTCAAAAACAAAGTGTGGTATAAACTGACAAAATAATTAAAGTTTACATTTTTAGTATGCAGCATCATCTTCCCTGGCAATAAAACTACTCTATGTGGAGTTATCATAGCATTTGATGAGAGCAGAAGTGCTACCCTGAATGGGCTATTCTGTTTTAGTGAGGAAAGACATTTAAGGCTGAAGTAGATTCTTAAGAATCAGACTAGCATTTTTTTTTTCCTCTTGTGGAAATAACACTAAGAGTTTAAGATTTCTAAGGTTCTAGTGGGCTACACAAAATCTTTCATTCCATTATGACCTGCATAGGCAGATATATCAGATGTTTCATGATACAGTATTGTGTTATTTACAGATATGTTCACGTCTCACATGGAAACCAGTTCAGTAGTGTCTGATTAATAAATTAACTACAAAAATATTGATAGATGCAACAAAGCCCCAGTGTGATAAGCAATTTCATTTATGTGCAATTCTTTTCAGAATTAATCAATATATGAAAGATAAGGAGAATATTTGGAAGGTTTTTCAGAGACCATCAAGCTACTTAAGCTCACACTGAAACACTGGCCTTCTCCAGATCTCCATTTTATTCAAACTCCTTTCAATTCACTGCACATCCTAGCTTCCCTCTCCACTTTGGGGAGATTGCTTAATACCTACTTTTGATATGTACAGAAATCAAGCATTACATTACTGCTAAGTATTAGTGCTGTATGAAAGAAACCAGTAAGAAAAAAAGCCTCTCACTTTCTTAAAAAATAAACCTTACCTTCACAGATTAGACATCCATGTTACAGTTGAACCGTACATATTAATCATATCAGGATTTGTGAGCAAGGATAGCCCACCAGATTACTAAGTATAATTTAGAAGCTGTTTAAACTCGACCCTGATGGATTAAAATAAAAGTTTATCGTCACCTCCACTGACATACCTGCAAAGTTTCTTTAGTTAGTTATTAGTGCCTCAAAAAAAGGAAAGTGAAAAAAAGGAGAATTGAAAGATATCTTCCTGGCAGGTACTGTGCTATTTTTGATAAGTACTACTAAATCTACATACTGCTCTAGAGCAGGCATGCATTGCAAAGCAGTATCCAAGAAAGGTGAAACAGGAAAAGTACCCATACATGTTATATGTCTAGCAAACTCACCTGGTAGCTAAGAACCTACAAAGAGGATGAGAGCAGTGGGACAGCTGTGGTGAAAGTAAAGATAAACTTTAAAACCTAGCACATATTGTAGTTCTCTTATAGATATATTTCCTAAGATACTTGCCTTTGCTTTCTTTAAGCTCTGCACTGTAAATCTCACATTTTTAGAGGACTTTGAAACTGCAATGCTTCCTCTTCATCACTAGAATATTTTCCAACACTGTTAAATTAAGTAAACTCATTAGCAGTATCTTATACATGAAGAAGGTGGGAAGTCCTGATGAGTTTCTGCAGTAGAAACAATTTGTCTGGTATTGGGAACAGAGGCAGTCTGCCATGCCTTGTAATAGCAAATACTGCAAACAAACACAATGTAGGCAGATGAAGAAATGTGAGGGAGTATATCCCAGATATTGTAGAAAATAAGGAGCAAGAAACTGCTCCCATCGCATAGATAACACACCAGATTGGCCACTATCCTAAGTGAAGTGAGCAATAAAGACAACAGCTCCCAGCATCTGCTCACACTGTTTCTATACACGTTAGTGTGTGCAACAAACTTCTAAGTTACAGACTGCATTTCAGGACTGTTGACAGTCTCAAGCGGCTTGGTGTAAGGTCCAGCAACTCACCAAAGGAAGGTGAGATAGGAGTCAAGAGGGCACCTAAGACTAGCAGGGCATACCTTATTGTATCGAAGCAAGGTCAGCAGGAGACTGTACAGGTCAAACCACGAATCCGCATCATAAAGTAGCATCACACAAATAAGGCAGTACTACAGCAAGCCAGTCCACATGTTAAAGTCTAACTGTGCAGGAGCCTTTACCAGGCAAATGTACAGCTACAGAGTCATAGAAGAGTTAGGGTTGGAAAGGACCTTAAGATCATCTAGTTCCAACCTCCCTGACACAGGCAGGGACACCTCACAGTAAGCCATGTCACCCAAGGCTCTGTCCAACCTGTCTTTGAACACTGATATAACCAATCAGAAATCCCACACCCCTCCCACAGAAGCCAAAGACAGGGAAAACCTCAGAGTTGAGTTTAAATAGTGTTTCCTGACCCACAGGTGTGGGTGGAGGCTTGTCAAGGCCATTAAGGCTTATTGTCCACTCAGGGCCCTGACATTTGTTAGTGTCAACTGATTAGGATCTACCTTCAGGAGCCTAGGAGAAGCAGGAAAAGGAGAAATCTGAAGCGGTTTTCTTTCAAGGTAGGTATAGTGTGTCATTATTAGAAGTATCCAAAGATATGGAGACTAGGGTTAAAACAACAAAAATCTGCCCATTTATTATCTTATGTCCCCTATCCATTTCAGCTGGATGCCCAGCTCCAAAGGGAGCAAGACTCAGTCTCTCTCTGCCTAATCTTTACCACTGGTGAAGATCAGTGACCATTACCCCTTGAAAAGGATGTGTGCTTAGAATTTCAAAATTTCTTTGCTTGTCTAGTGCGGTAGCATACTCCCCCGCACACCTGACCTTTATTTCCTATAACCCTACTGAAGCGACAACCACCAGTGGTGGTCAGAACATACGCATCTGGTCGTGGTGGCTGCATCCAGCTCAAAGTGGGTTTGGGGCTGACAGATACAACACAACAACCAAGGGCTAATTTGAGCAATACACACACATAATCACAGTGCTGGTCAAAGTCCAATTCAAGCCAGGTTTGGAAAAAACTAAGATCTGTAGCTGATATGCAAATATGAATACAAGTCAATCATCGTACTCTATAAATAGTGGTAGCCCAGGGCCCGAGCCGCTCTCCTGCATGGCAGTGGGTTGTGCACCCATATCTCCCTTTGAGTAGGAATGCCTCTCAAGGTTACTCCCCAAGGTTGAGAGTATCCTTATCATATCGGATACTTGATATTGAATTAGGAATAAGTGCACTGAAACTTCGAAGTCTTAGCTAAGTGATTGTCGTGGTTTAAACCCAGTCAGGTAATTCGTTCACTCATTTCCCCCCCTTTCTTGCCCTCCCCCTGCTCCCGGAGGGACAGAGAGGAGAATCGAAAAGAATGCAACTCTCACAGGTTGAGATAAGAACAGTTTAGTGACTAAGGTATAACACAAATCACTACTGCTACCACCAATGATAATAATGGTAAAGGAAATAACAAGGGAAGAGAATACAACACCTCAGCACCAGCCGACCGATAACTCGCCCCCCTCAGCCCGACCAAGCACCGACCGATACCTCCTCCAACCCTGCAGTCCCCCAGCCCCTTCCGGCTCACTCCCAGTTACATCCTGGGCATGACGTGCTGTGGTATGGAATACCTCTTTGGTCAGTTTGGGTCAGGTGTCCTGTCTCTGCTTCCTCCCGGCTTCCCCTCCTCCCTGGCAGAGCATGAGGCTCACAAAGTCCTTGGCCAAACCAAAACATCCTTGTTATCAGCTCTGTTCCCGAGCTGAAAGTCAAAACACTGCACTACACTAGCTACCAAGAAGGAGAAAAAACGACTGCTACTGCTGAACCCAGGACAGTGATATAAAAGATTGATAGTGCACATAAAATACTTTAGACATAAACCACTGACAAAGTCTGGATGCAGCCTCACCTCTGAGAAAAGATATCCCTTTGAGAAAGGAGTTTAGAAAGCAATGGGGTCCTTTTGGAACCTCATGACTCAATGGGAGGGTCTCTGACAGTTTTGTCTGACCCTATCCTCTATGTAGTAAATAATCAAGTGAACCTTGCCATCAAATCTTCTTAAACCATTGTCAAATTTACTATCAAACTTTGTTAAATCACTGCTTTATATCAATAAACATATCGCTGCTTCTCTCTTACAAATGAAGTGTGTGTGATTTCATCCATGACACTGAAGTGCCTGCAGGCAGGACAGACTAATTACAAACTTCTCAAGAGAATGCTTGCTGTAGTATCTTGGTAACAGAATCAGAATTTCATTCACAGCCAGCAGGCATTAAAATTTACTTCAGGCACTAATGAAGTCCCTGCAATTCGAATGCTAGCTCAAACTGCTTTTAGCCCCTAGTGAGAAACTTTTCCATCATGCCTATCTATATATCTATATAAACATTAACACAAGTATTTCCCACTTTATTTGCAAACTTTCACCTTTCTATCTCTGTCTCCATCCAAACTTTCAACCTGAAGTCATGTTTCACCTTTCTTTGCTCCCCCATAGTAGTATGTTTTGATGAGGACTCACTTCATCTATACCATCCAGGTTGTCAGTCACCATTTTTGCTTGGCAACAAGAATGATAATCTATCAAAGACTGTACCAATCTATAAAATGAGTGCATTTTTTTTTTCTAATTCAATTAATATTGGTTTTCAATCCTAGCACAATTTATACTTTCCATTTAATACTGGTTTTAAATTGAATAAGTAAATTTACACTATTGGTGTGTAGACTGATATTTTGTTCTTTTAGAAAGCAAGCAAAAGTAATTATATTCTCTAGTACCTCCTTAGTTTTTATGACTTCTAGTTGTAGAGTCATTCAAAAAGATCAGGAAAAGCTAGCTATTGCCTATTACAAGGAAATATTGAAAAAACTGTCTTACTTAATGGGAAGCCATCTGATATTTTAAAGAAGTCCAGATCACCTATAAAACTTTGAGACCCTTAACACTTGAGGATTTTACCTTTAACTTCTAATGTCTCATTTCAACCCTCCTGATGAATATTTTGAATGCTCCTTACCTCATAAAACAAACCCTTTTAATAATGTTTTTGTGACAGCTTTTGCTTGGTCTAGAAGACCCATAACCTTTCTAAACTTTATTTTTTCCATAAAAGTGTGAAAGTGAGCTGGCATTTACAATCTGTTATTATATTTGGAAAACATGGTTGCATTTCAAACCATGTCATTGAGTTGAATTCAGAAATTTGAACCTTCATTTTAATTTGGAGAGGAAGATTATATAGATAGGTTGAGAGGCAATATGAGAGAAAGAAATCATTTGTGATCTTTCAGACCAGACTTTTATTTTCCATTGAACCCAAATAGAATACACTCGTTTTCCGTTCACTTTGTGGAACTTTTTGTACTAAAGATATTTATGTATTGCTCATTTCTCCAATCTTTTATAACTTCTCAACCATAACTGTAAACCAGACTAACCATTTTCCAATTAGTCCTACCATGTAAATGCTTGTTAGTTTTATTGATTGTATTACACAGAATTTATATCGCCTTGGCAAACAGTTTACAGGGACTATAAAATAACCCCTAAAATAGGCCATGAAAATGTTCCTGCAAGTCAAGCTTCATTGCCTACTAGAAAATGCACTTGTAATGTATATTACATATATCCAAAAGATAGGAGCACAATTTCTATAAACCTGGAATCACTTTAATGCAAAATTAACAATTGTTTGATTGGGAGACAGATTTAAAAATAAAGCAATGACCAGTTCAGATAGATATATGCTTTACAGAGCGCATTTGACATTCCCATGGTTTTTAGATTCCATTGTTCAAAACCTTTATTTTACTTCTTTATTCCCTGCTGTTATTTATTTATTGTATTTTGCTTTTGCTTTAAAATGAAGCAGGAGTGACAGAAGAGAGAAGGCAAAGTTGGCTACCTGGGAGTCATCCTTACCAGATTCAGATGATCCTCTTCTCAATTCTAATAAAAAAATAAAGGGCAAGCAATTAATTTATAAGCTTCCCCTAGTACACATTTCTTTGTATTTACATAGGTATGAGTAAGAAGTGTTATAATTTGTTCATGTGTCTCCTAAAAACTGATCAGAGTGGTTCAGGAATACATATACTAAAAGACACACAGTCCACTTTAAACTCAGAAAGTTCCATGAGCTTGTCAAATACTATCTTCATTAATCCTTCAACCAAAGTCACTACTTCTTTTGACTAACCTGAGCATGGCACTGTCATCACGGATGGCAGATAGAAGAGCATAGATCTATAATGACATTTATTTCTCATTGCCCTTCTACCCGTTTGTCTATTTGACCTTAGCTGCAGTCATTTCTGCTGTGGTGTCTTCTACATATATAGATATTCTGCCTAGCCCTCTGACCTCTGTAGTCAATTCACCACTTCATTCAGATCTGTTTCAAACTACTGATCTGACATCGTCTGTCAATACTTCTATTCCCATTTCTTTTTGCTGTACAGTAACTCACACATTAAATCCCCTTTGGTTCCCTTTTTGATTTTTCTTTTTTTTTTCCATCCTTTCCCATCTAATACTCGTTTTTCCTGTTATTTGATGTTCAAACTTCTAACCTGTTGATATTTGTCAATTGCATTTTCTACTTGGAACAGCCTCACTTTTTCAAGCTATCTAGGCCTAAATAAGATCTACTAATTCTCTCTTTTGCTGTTAACTGGCAAACCTCAGAAATGACAGGTAATACTTGGTGTCTCAGATTCTCTTTGGATTAGGTTCCATGATGCAGATGTGCTAGATATGATTTAAAAAAAAAAAAAAGGAGTTAAAATCATACAAACCAGCCTGAAGATGGTAGCTAGAGGGTATGTATCACTGACACAAGTATTTCTGCAACTGTCTTATTTCCTATGCAAAACTGGCAAAATGCATCTCCATTGGGACTAATACATCACAAGAAGCCATTGTGATTTAGGCTGGCGTTGAAGACATGAAATACATGTTTTCTCCTCTCTGCAAAGAACAGCCAATGGCATTTAGGGCCATCAGTTAATGGAAGAACTTCAAAGGAGGTTGCAAAGGAAAGTGACTTGAAGAGAGAAGCAGTTAGAATTGAATTAAATTTTACTTAAATAATTGTGCAGTTCAGTAGTTGTACCCTGCCTTTCTTTGAAAGAGCCAAATTCTTTGGATGTTTTTCCCTCCTGTTTTTATAACTGCCTTTCAGGGTGCACTCATTCCTGTCATTATTCCAGATGATGTTAAACAGTTTTCTATTTCTGTCTATGATAAGCTTCCCTGGACATCATTATACTGCTGTACTACCAGAAAAACACCTTTCTTATGCCATCACAAATCACGGTTCTAAAGAGCAAATAATCTCAAACTGCGTAATTTCAAAATGATGCTCACATTTTCAATGTTAAATTGCAGATTTTTGAAGACCATTTGTTTATTTGTGCTCTTAACCAGACAATGTTTGAGCGAAGTGCTGCAATATTGAAAAGTCAATGTTCATTTAGGAACCACACTGAGATTCCCTAAATGAACGCAGACAGTGCAAAGTGATTTGTATGCAAAACATATGTTGCCTAATCGGATTCATAAATTCAAAGTACATTTAATCAATTAGTTATATTTGATTCACGATCAGTTGAAAAAAAACCCTTAATGATATGAAAACCAGAATAAACAATGGATCATAAATTTCACTTATTCTAGATTAAGCAGATACAATCACAGTACTTCATATCTCAAAAGATGAATGAGAAATTCATATTAAAGAAAGAGCATCTAAAACTATGACTTATTTCTTTCTTTCTTGCTGTAATTTGTTTTCCAAAGTAGATGTTATATAAGATATAATTTAAACATTTGTCTCCTATACAGATAACATTATAGTAGGAATTAATGTACTTTTTTTCAGATTAAAAAGAGAAAGCTACTGTTTATTCAAGTTCCCTTCAAAATTAATAGAGTTACCCTGTAAATATATTTTAACATTAAATGAAAATGCATAATCTTTTCCATTAAAAGAAAAATTGTTCGATATCAGAATTGCTACAGATTGTTCGTATGTTTGGTTTAGCACATTTTAGCCTCTGGGTCCCAGCAGTATGCAATAAATCTGTCTTAGTGGAGTTTTTTTAAATAAAAAGGTAAAATCGCCACTCAATATTTTTGTATTCTTTATGTTATTCTTCATGTTATTCTTCAAGAAGGGAAGGTGGAGCATGTGCAGAAGAAACTCTTGACTTTGACAAATAAATTTAATTAGATACCCAGAATTAGAAATCAAGTTATCAAACAGAGGTTTTGTCTTGTCCATGTATCCAAGGCATGATCAGATCCATCTCATTGTAGGTATTTTTCTAGCCAGCTGTGAATCACTACCAATCCTTAGCGCTCTACTACCTTCACAGATTAGTTATTTTTGTCAGCATTAGGTAGATAATATCTATTCCCAAAATCAAAGCTTTCTTCACTAGACCAGGTTCCTGGAAGCCCCATCCAACCTGGCCTTGAACACTTCCAGCAATGGGATGATGAATCATAGATGAATTATTGTATGATGCTGTGAAATCAGAAACCTGACATCAAATTGTAATCTGATACAGAAGTCTCGATAGAAATTATTTTATAACTTTGTAAATATATAGCTGCATTTTCCATCATTTTAAAATATGACGAAATTGATTATTGTAAGTCTAAAACTTTATGACCAAATGATGATCTACATCTCAGAAATTATTTCTTCTTTTTTGTATAGACACATGAACTGGAAAGATATAAGTAATACATACAAATACAGAGGTATTTTGAAAATATATAAACTCTAAATTAGAGCTTCATTAAGTGATCCAACACCTCCATAATGTCTACAAGGCAAACAATATTATTTAGAACATGGATTAAGAATGAACTTCTGCAGTCAGGAGACTGAAAGAGTCAGAAAAGATTGACTATAAGACCATGCACAGAACAAAACTTACAAAACACTTGAAGTACAAAAAAAAACCTTAGGATAGGGAAAAAAAGAAGTCCTTCTGCTTCATTAAAAGAAGCTCGAGAGCTGCCTGTCTCCCACATAGATGAAGCACCGCTTCAAGACATGCAGTGCTTTTCCCTCCAGGCAAATACACATAAGCGAATTCTTATGACCACCTGTGAAGTAGCCTTAAGGATTTAACTTAAATGAGATTGAGTCACAGTACTGACAACACTCTTTCAAATCAATGTAATCCTAGTCAATACATTTCAGTCCCCCTCGTCCTGATGAAGTAAAATGTAAAATTTCTACTGGCAGCAGAGACAAGATTTCATCATATATATCAATTCTGAACAATAGCAGAAGCCAGGCGACTCTAACCTATTGAACAACATTATAATGTGTTCTGGCATCTGAAAAGCAAAGCTGTCAAAATTCATTGTGGAAAGATTTATTTATTTATTTTTAATTAAAACTACTACCTACCAGGAACATAGTGAATTATCTTTCACTTGAAATATTTCTTGTTTTTCAAGGAAGACTGGATATTTTAACAGAAGGTAAGAATCACTGAGTAGAGGTATAGGTTACAATTTAACTGAATATTTTTTGTGGGTTTTTTCTTTCCTTGCAGACCAAAAATTTATGAAAATAAGACCATATGTGAAATTCTAAATGTTTTAATTTATTTTTATTGGAAAGCAGGGTGTGAACTAGGAAACTTTGAGTTACCCTTTAGCTTTTCCAACCTATGATATAGTGCTTCACACAAGTGGTAGAAACTCACTTCTCTAAGTGGAGACCCATGACTCTCCTTCATTCACACTTCATAGACAGTCATTTGCTCAGCATACATATGCAAATTCATTCAGGTCATATTTATACACCAAATTAGATCACAGACAGTTTTGTAAGTACTTTAGCACCTTTTTTTGTCTCCTGCTTTGCACCAAGTCTTTCCATTGTACCTATACTATGTGTTGCAAAGCAGTGCAGATAATTCTCCAAACTGGTAGCAAAAATGTTTCAGAGGAAAAAAAATTGCTTCATCACTATCACTTAAGTTTCCAACATTTCTTTCATTGCCTATCTACAGCACTGCAGTGTGTTTTGTTAACATTCAAATTTGTACAAAGATAACTCAGGTGCACTGAAGTAATGCCAAAGAGTACCATTTAAACATATGGATATATTTTCCAAGGATCTAGCTAGCACCGAATTTTTGCATTCCTGTCTTATGAATATTAAGTCATGAGGTCAAGAGTCTTTTAAGAAACTCCATGCATTTAAGAAAAAATTGTGTCATTTTTATTTGATCACATTTCTTCATTTGACCAACTACTGGTTTTGAACTTTTAGACATATCTTTATTATTCTTCCCATCACTCCACTAGGTTTTTGATTTTTTTCTTTCCAAAGATATCATGTTTTATCACATTTAATAGTATTGAGACTTTTCACAGTAGGATTTACATTTGGTTTTGGCACAAAATAGACAATTCCTAAGGCAACATATAATTCTAATCCATTAGGCTAATGTATTGCAGCTGCTGTGAACAGTGGGCATGTCATCTTTTGCATAATGACGTCTGGTACAACACAGAATATAAAACAAAATAAACTGAAAAATTATTCTGCATCTAGACATCACACAGAGCTCTTTCACCCTGTTCTGTCACCCCAGTTCTTAACAGAGGAATCTTTTATACATGTGGGTAACTTTGGGGTTTTTTAAGTGTTGCCTTTTACAGCTGGTAAACTGTAAATGCATTCTGGCCAGCTGCACATAGCTTACCTGTAATTTGTATATAAGTAATCAGTATTCAGCACTGGTTGTCAATTAAGAATTTTTAGAAACTTATGGTAATTTACATCATAATTCATTTATTAATTCCCCTTAATTTTCTTAATTTTGCTTTAAAAAATTTTCACCACAAAACCTACAAGATTTCCTTAAAGTAAAAGGTGGACCATTAGGGATTAATTCTTAAATTCATGTATATTCATTTTCACTTATCTATTCCACTTGAAAAAGTCAGTATCAACACTTTCTATGCTGCCAATGACTGCCTTTGCCAGACCATCAGACTTTATGATACAACACCAAACTATTGTCAATAATTATTTTGCATGTTATATTACACATTCTGAGAGAAAGATTGAGAAAAAACAAATGATGCCTTCCTAACCTGCTAGCTAAGTTACCTTCACAGGGCAGGGTCTAGTCTCTACGCTATCACAGCAACAAAAGGCACTAAGTCACACACCCCACCGTAAGCAGTAATTTCATGATGAAGCAGGCAGGGCAAATTCCATCATTTAGTTAATTTGTTTTGCACTTCAATTATTAAAATTCATGATTTATCCTTATGAAATTACAATGATCAAACATACTCAATAAAGATAGTTTTATAAATAGATTGTGATTTTCTACCATCATGTAATTATGTTACCACTAGGGTTCACTTTAATTATGACAGAGCACTACAGAAAAGTTAAAACATTTTGTATCAAAGACAAGCAGAATGGTGAAGTGCAAAAAAGGCAATTTCTTATTTATAAATAAGGAACCAAAAATATATTTGACCTAGAAATTATCTTCTTGTTTCATTAGATTCACTTCATATTCACCTATTAAAGAAGCCTGTCATCTGTTTTTACATTTGTGAATTTGGAGGTACTTGCTTCCATGTAACAAAGCTTTTGCAGTAATACCAGCCCAGGACTACAAGATTCCCTGTTCCCAGGTGTTCCATGTTAGTGAAACTATTAAGGCCTGACCGTTTCCCTCACATTGCTAATTGTACCAGTAGTACTTGGCAAGAGAAGAGAGAGAGCAATCTTTTATTTGACCAAAGCCAATCCTTTCAAGCACCTCCAACTGTCCACACTATAGCATGATCCTATAACATCTCACCAAAACCAAAATAATCTTGGGCTATAAATCACATAAGCTGCTAACAAGGGTGCTAATGGGACAAGTCAGCATAGACTATGTGATTACTACCAGGAAGACACTGGATTCCCCAGAGCGGGAGCACTCATAGCACAAGTTATGTGTCTTAAACAATACAGACTCAAAGTAGCCATGAATTTGAAAAGATAGGAGATACAAAGGGGAGCCACAGCTATCTAGTGCTCCCTGTAACTGAGGTTGAGTATTTTTAATAACAATGCAAAAAATACAGAAAGTTATGTGTTCTATGAAGACATCTGTTAAGAACTGTTAACCTGTGCCAATAGCTGCACAAGTGACAGCGTGAACACATTCTACTGAATGATTCTTTTATGATACTGACAGCTCACTGCCTTTTGGTCAGAAACCAATATGTCAGTAGACCATGTAATATCATACAGAACTTTGATTGCTGATCATTGTCAGATCATTGACTTGAAACCATAGACCCTAGCTACTCAGGCACTAAAATATTCTTCTACCCACATCCACTTCAGCTTGACGGTTAACTTGTAGCCCCTCAAAATAACTAATGGTGAATATGCATCCTTACTGTTACTGCAGAGCTGGAACAGTATCTTAACCTCAGGAATTCTTTAGCAAAGGCAATTCTAGAGAAGAATTTTTTTTTCCTACAGCATATTTTCCTTCTTTATACTTTTTGCATGGATTTAGAGGTCACTCTGGATGGTTGCCATTGCATGTACAAACTAGTAACTTTTGCCCTTTGATGTTAATATTGCATTAAGGCTAAAAAATGTCCTGCTTGCCAAAGTATGCAGTGGAATATTTCTCTCACATCATCATCTAGGTAGAATTCTATATAACTGAAAGCAAAAAAACCGAAATGA
The DNA here is from genome assembly GCF_028554395.1 of Pezoporus wallicus. Lineage (NCBI taxonomy): Eukaryota > Metazoa > Chordata > Aves > Psittaciformes > Psittacidae > Pezoporus > Pezoporus wallicus. The sequence continues at coordinate 551,527 of NW_026635941.1, forward strand.
ACATTTTTCGGGCTCTCTTTCCCTCAGTCATTATTACAGAGATAGGGGATTTATTCTGACCATGGTAGCAGGTGATTTATTATTTTGTTGCTGAAACAGACAGCTGAAAAGGGGTTTTGAAATGGAAATTGTGACATTTACTGAGTAATAATCTTATACCACCATTTACAGGAAGCAGGTGGTAGCTGTTTACCATTGCAGACAGATGGAAGTCCTGCAGTGGAGTTATTTTTTTCAGTTAGATAAATTAGCTTAAACAATTCAAGTGTTTTTTTTCCCTCTGCTTGATTAGTGCTTTGTGCAAATTTAAGTATTTAAAAACTGTTTTACTATAGAGCAAAATGTTGCACAGCTCGCACTGTTTTTCCTTTTTGAGCCCCTATACACCAGGTTTAGTTTTTATAAAGAATATAATAACTATTTCATATTCCCAAAGGAGATGCTTCATGAGGGCAAGTAGAAAAATTCCTCATATGTTAATGTGAGAAGAGAAAAAAAAAACAAAAACCAAACAACAGGCAAAACATCTTCCAACCAAGTACATTTCCACAGAGCTTTATCCTGAGTACCATTGACTATACATGGCAGTTAGGAGGATGTAACAGCGATACCAACCACACATACTCCTTGCTGTCTCAACCCTATGCTTAGCATTTTCCTTGATGGATAATTTTAATCTCTCTCATTTAAACAAGCAGTTTTCAAAACACAAATACAGTATCTTCAAAGCCACCACACAGTTTCTAGCAGTATGACCACTTCTAATGCCTCCCATGTTTCTAAGTATATCTGATGTTGTGTAATAGAACTCAGATCAATGTAGGAAAAGGAAGAGGAAAAGGAAAAGGAGAAAAGGAAAAGGAAAAGGAAAAAAAGGAAGCTTTTGGTTCTGAATTTAATCCTTCTTAGCTCATCCCTCATTTAAAAGTGGCATGACCTACAAACTTTATCATGAAATATTAAGCCAGATTTCACAAAATTTTGAAACAGCACCATTTTTTATGTTTAACTTAAAAATACTGAACTTATTAAAATTCCACAATGTTAAAGTTTTGTGTGGTTTTCCAGGATCATTAAAATACTTTGAACTAGTTGATGGTAATTAGTAGGTTCTATTAATATCTTCAGACAATTGACATATATAAACATAATCTAATTCTTGTCAGGCATTCAGTAGACAAAACTAATATGGGCAATTGCTTGACAATTATAATTGCCATAAGTATAGATCTTGTAAGCACTGTTGTCATAGATTAAATCACTGCCAAGATACAGGTAGGTGAATTCTGTCAGTAACTCCATTGCATGTATACCAGCTGTGGATCCCCTTGAAGCCAGTGGTAAAATTCCTTCTACTTTCTGTGGGAGTAGGATTTCATCCTGTGATCTCAAAAAGATCAGGTTGCAAACTTTATTAATTTAATCTCTTTTTTATGTAGTTTATAGTAGTTATGAGACAAGGATTAATTTAATGTAGTAAATTTGAAAGTTTTAAAAGGTAAGAGACCAGCATTAAATGTAGACATAGGTACCTGTAACACCATAAAGACAAATTAAATTAGCTTTTGCAAATGGGTTTGAGCTTTCAGTGGAAACGAATTTCCCTTAGCCCATTTAAAAAACCCAGTCTAAAAAAGCAGAGAACTAAATTAGAACTATAATTCAAATTCCTGAACAGGTCCTTCACAGGCAGCTATAGACTAGATGTCCCTTTACTTGCCCAGTTGAGATCTAAATTGTTTGTAAAACTATTATTCCTGAAGGTCAAGAAAAACATCAGCTGTATTTTCATCTAAAGAAATTTAATAATTGAATGTTTATTCACCACTATCTTCATGTTGTTACCTAAGCAGTCATCCTTAAAAATCAACACATTATCAGTTAAATACCACATTTTCCTATAATCTAGTATTTGTCTGCAAAGTCTGATTGACTGTTTCACCTGTGATTTTTAAAACTCCTGTTCTAGATCTTCCAAAGTATTCAGCCTCATAATTCTTATGGAAATCTTACTGATTGATGCTGGTAGTATTTTCTTTTTTAACTGAGAAGGTGCCGTGTTTCAGCTCTCTTTTTCCTTCCCTCTTTTACAGAATTTTTATCAAGCTGCTTTACTGTTGGATTTGACAGGTTTCTACAGGTAGGCAAGTACAAGTCTCGGTAAATTTTTAAAAGAGGAACATGAGTCTCTTGCTTTACTGTGGTAGGGAAAAATTAAAAAAAAAAATATATGAGCTACATTTTCCAGATATAGTTTGCCAAGAAAGGTATTCATGGCCTTAGTATAATTTGCCCTCTCTGATACACTGTTTATAACAATTTTATACCTATCCCAGGCATTCAAGGTCCTTCAAATACCCAAGCTGTATTTATGTATTCTCTTAAAATTGCAAAACCTTATTCTTGCTCCCCACATACTTAAAACAAAAAGTTCTTCTCCTTTTCTTCAGACTAGCCTTTGGTTGAACATAATGTAGCTTAAAATACTATAGTTTGAGGGCAGAGTGACAGCAAATATAATTAAGAGGCATTGCTGAAAAGCTAGATTATTGGTGGCTTTGGGCCTACAAGAATAAATACCAAGATAAGATAAAAGAATCAGTGCTTACTTATTGCATTTTGCCAGCATGACCTTTCCACCCAAGTCTCTGTATTTACTAGTTCTACGGTATTTTAGAGAAAAACAGTACCGACAGAAATATTTTATTTTCATGTCTGTCTGAGATACCTACATGCCTATATAAGGTACCTGTCTCTTCATTCTAAGTCTCTTCACTCTAAGCTTTCCTTGTTCTCCTAGCGCACATTACACTGTTTTCCTTGGGGTGATATATTTTCCTCCCTGTTCACACCACCACCTTAGCTAATTCTAATACTCACAAGTTGGTGACACCACTTTTCCAGGCAGTCTAATATGTAATAAAAAGCAAAAATCTTATTTTAAGAGCTCTTTATTTGGCTGGCTGCCCCATCACTACTCTCATCTATGTTCTAGTGCTAAGTTTGATGACACAATTTGATTTGGCCCTAGTTTGAGAAGAACTAAGGCTTTTGTGTACAAATACAGCAAACATTACAACACAAAAGCAAATATACAAACTCTTCATGTTAAATACAGGGTGAAAATCAGATTAAGGCTTCCAGCTATTAGCAAAAGTCTCTGGAACAATTGTTTTTTCTTTCTTTCTTTTCTGACAAAAAGTGCAGCAAGAAGAAAAACTAATAATAGGGTTTAAGATGAAATTTGATACAGTTAGGAATCATGATGTGATTGCCTGCCATAGCACAAGACTTGACCCACTGGTTCAAAAATCCAATTTTACAATTCCACCAGTTGTTGTTACAGTAGAAGAAAGCATCAGTGAATTTCTTGTCCTATCTCTCCATGGGTTTCTTTTCCATTCAAATCTTTGACAATTCTACAACTTCAGAAATGCTGTCACATTTCTTATGTCTCATGTGGGAAAATTCTCTGTCTCTTCCCAATCTAATGCATTTTATAAGTACATAAGAAAGCAGAAAAGGTCAATGTGCAGTGCATACTTTCAGTTCTGCAGGAGGGTAGCAGCAATCTAGTAATTTCAGCACTTTCACTGCATACTTGCGATGTGTTTTTATAGGAAAATACACAACCTATATAAACTATTTTTTATATAAGGCTTAAAAGGTATTAAATATTACTTCCTCTGCTAAAAAAATGCAATTTCAATTAGATCACTAAGGTGATCTCATGTAGATCTTCAATCTACAAAAATATTCATTAAATCTTTTCAATATAAACTAGCTATAGCGTAGCATATTGTAGAAATATGGTACAATTGCATCACAGTAATATCATATAATAGTATGATAAATTTTAAATCATTTCATAAGTAAAACTATGCAGGGCGGTATGGTACAAATAGAAAACTATTCTTAGTAAGCATTGTTAAGAAATTTCCTTTTGGAATTTAGCACTGCAGGTGCAGATTTACAATTAACGTTGTACCTATATTCACCTCTCTTCCTTGTGAACTTGATCCATGATGAATGGAGTAGAGTTATGGTCTTTCAGAGTTTTACTGATTGCCACTGCATGGAGCACTAATGTTCATACTTGTTAACAATATCAGCTAAAAGCAGGAAACAAATCAAGAATGAAGATTAATCTGAGGACAGTCATTAGATGTCAGTTTGCAGAGATGTACAGTTCATAGTCCCCAAGGTACTTAGGAACTAATCTTTAAAGAGATAAGTACTCAGCACGCTTAAAACTAATAACATGATTAAATCCATTACTGAACTGTGAATTTCAAATTTTTCACAATCAAATAATTACTTTTTTCATGTGCTTATTTTTTGAAGACCAGAAAAAATTATTTTCACTTCTGTCTTAGTATTCTATATTTATTATCTGTCCAATGATATATGACATTTTAGTCTGCTTCAATATAAGAGCAGTTATTATATATTAAAATCAGTTATTATAAATTAAGACGTATGAGAATGAGACACAGCACTTAAGACAATAGAATATATATGTAGGGAATTCTGCATAAAAAAAAAATCAGATAAAAAGAAATTTATCCCTATTCAAAAAATCCATTATTGTTCTTTTATATGTATGCTTCAGTGAAAAAGATATTTCATGTTCTTAGGACATCATCATACATTTTTGTTTTATCACCCAGCAGAAACTGACACAATGAGTAATTTTAGCTGTCCTAAGCCTTATTTATGAATCCTTACCTCTTCATTCCAGAGACTATACGATTACATCACAAAAAGATAGTGTTTAAGGGCAATTACAATCTAAATAATTAAGAGATTCTAAGGCTAATTAATTAATAATAATGTTGTTTTACATGGGTTTTTAGGTTGGATTCTTGACCAATTCCCACCAACACAAAATTATAATAAGCCTACCTATTTCACAGTGAATATGCACTAATACCAGGAGAAAGGGAATCTATGTAATCATATTATATATTTTTGTAGTTGCGCTATTAAATTTTGGGGTTTCTTACAAGTTTGTTGTAATTTATTTCCTTTTTTGCTTGTTTGTTTTTTCTTTATAAATGTTTGTATCATTTGCACCAGTGATTCATTTCAGCTGGTATTTACAGTCTTTGCACCAATGATTCATTTCAGCCAGTATTCACAGGTCAAAAAAAAGATCATTCAAAAGCAGAGACTAAATATTTTATATTCTCAGAACTATTGTGACACTCCTTTATATATGGCTACCCTAGAAACTTGAATGGTCACAAATTTAACTTAGTACATTTTACTGCCTATCCAGTATACAGAAGCTTTTTGAAAATTACTACATATCTATATAGTAGCAATTATACACACTATAGTTATTTTTAAAACCTATTACTTGATTGGCTACCACAAACTAAATGCTCCCTGTTGCAACATCACACACCACTTGTCTGTTGGAAGCCATCTACAGTGATTTTTAAATTTGCTCAAAGCAAATTTAAAAGGCACAGTATTAATGTCATGCAGAATCCTATAAATAAATGACCCTATCAGCCTATTTAAGTTTCTCCACCAAAACAACTTATCTTAGATTATATTTCTTTCCCACTTAACATTCCCAGGCCCAACTAAAAATAAATAACTACAGCTTTGGTATTTTTAAATCCTCATTGAATTAAAAGTAATCCAGTAATAAATATTTTACTGAAGTCTGTACAAACAGCAGCCTAAATTTCATGCAGATAAACACCAGAAAGCTTTCCAATAGTGTTCCAGGCCCAAGGGCAGCATGTTGACCTACTCAAAAAGCAGCAGTCCTCTGACACTATCATTGCCACTTCAGGGATTAGCTTTCTATTATATCCACCAGAAATTAAGATGAATTCCATTCCTTAATCTCACTACAAAAGCATGAGTTTTCAATAGGTAGGTTTCAAAGGGCTACATATTAAGCTTAAACTCTACCCTACCAGACCACAGGGAGAAGTAGAATTTCATTCATGAAGGTAAGCAACAGGGTTTATAGCCATGTCAAGTATCAAAGCCGCTGGTAAGTGTTGCATTTGCCTTTGGTGAATGGGTCGGAGTTTTTGTTACCTGGCCAACTAATTACTCAAAAAAACACAGATACTCAGAAAGTCATCAGCAAATTAACTGTTCTCTAGGAGAAGTTTTTAGAATGACCTGTTGATTAAGTATCAAGTTTGCATCTTACAGCAAACCCTTCAAGGAAATACTTGTTTGAATAGAAGGAAATGGAAAACCTAACAAATTTGCCCTTGATCATTATCTGTTTCACAGATGGAAAGCCTTAGGGTAATGTTTGTGAAAGGACTAGATCTTGGCTGAAAACAGTTATCTAAGCATGCTGTCAACTTTTTAATTGAGTGAAACAGAAAAAAAGTCCTCTGGTACTAAATGAAATTGAAAGTAGCTATTAATGCACAGATTTCATTTATGGTCACACACATCTTTCCTAACACAGTAATTTTCTTAAATCTTGCATTTCATTATAATAAATTCATGTTGACTCTATTCAGAGGTTTTGCAGATATTAAAAATTTTTTCAAGCAAAGCTGCCAAAGCCACAAACACTCCATTCTCAAGAAACTGCCAGTCCAGAGGGTGCTTAGCTACTCAATGACAGATGTGAGGGTATTTAGAGTGTGAGTAGCCAGTGATCCACAGGGCTGGGAGCTGTTATTGCAGGAGATTATTTGGAAAACATGCCCCAGGTTAGGGGGTGATGTGTAGTAAGATAGTAAGAACAGTGCATGATCCCTAGGAATACAAATTATAATTACTTTATACTTCCTAATTATCACGGATTTTCATTTACTCAACAGTGCAAAATATTTGGCTGCTTGATGCTTATTGCGATATCTCTGTTAGCCATAAAACGAGACCAGACTAAAACAGAACAGCTGCAGTCATTTATGCTCATTTCTACACATGCTTGATCCAGTAGTAAATACAAACTCTCACTTGTTAATGGTCACCCTTTCTAAAGCATTTCTCTCTGTGGTGCAATAGCAAAATACCAGCAGGAATTTTCAGAACATGCTCCATTACCTTGTTTGCTACGTTTCTTCACCAGTGAGGCTAAACAAGTGAAGATCAGGCAGTACAACATTTCGTGTTTATTTTTACCGTACAACATTTTGTATTATTTTCACATTAGCCAATAACAAAGAAAATAAGTATAAGCTATAAAAATTAAGTGGAGTGGAAGGGAAGGAAGCACAGAGGGGGGAAATATTTTGGTATATCAGCATAAAAAGCTCCAGTCCTGAAAGTTCTTAACTACATCTGATATCAAATGCACACTGGGTAACAAGTCTGCATATGTGACAACACATCCAGATTCATTCAGTGTGACAGTTTATGCATATGAAGAGATTGTAGGAAATACCAAAAGGGAGGGCCCAGTTCCAGCCATTACCTTTCATCCCGATGCATAAAGAGCAACACAGACTTCTGAGGGGTAAATAACCTATTAATTAGCTGTAAAGAATCGAAAATCAGTATTTGCTCCAATTTTCTATCTTGACCTCAGAGAAGACCAGATGCAAAATAAGATGGCTTCAGAATGTTTCAACCTACTTTATTACAATTCACTTTTTGTCAAGCCAGGCCAGTTTTTTATGTCAATTTTCTAGGCTATTCTGTGTGCCTATGTCGATGTTTAGATCTCGTTAGCATATAGTTTAGAAATAACATCTGTACTCTGTAACAAATCTGCTTCTTTGTTTTTTAAAAGTACAAATATACATACATCTTACAGCTATCACCCTCAAAGAGCTGTAACCATTTCAGCTTATTTATAAGCTGTTAATTATGTCAAGTAGATAGCACTTTCTCAATTGTTTGCAATTTTGTATAAAAAATGTTTACAAAGGTAGAAAAACATACACACATATTTGCAAATGTTAAGAGCTAGTAAAGTAATAACAGTTTCAGACTACATTACACCATTCAGGCAAGAAATGAAAGTCAGAAGCAATCCTGACTAGTTAAATTTAGTACCAATTTGTCTTTGCCAGCATTTTAATAGTTAATATGCTTACATAACAACTTGCTAAAACATATTTTAAAATAAAGCCTTGGTTTCCAGAATATTTTCCCACTATCTTTCTGTCTGCGGTGCCCTTTAAAAAAAAAATAAAAAAGAATTAGAAGATAAATTACCATTTCTTATATGAAATGCAAATAAGCGCTGAAGAATTTCAGACATTCAACTCTGCAGATCCACTAAATTTATCCTTTGCCTGTTATTTCACAGGTACAGTTGCTGCATTGCGCCAGTGTGATGCATACTAATACACTTGTGGTCTAAATAATACCCTCTTCTTTTTCTAGCAGCACCTAATCCATCCATGAGTTCTTTGTCAAATTGCCAATTGTAATTTAAATAGAAGTATCATATTGCTTTTCCATTTTGGAGTTTTTTAAAGTAAAACAAAATAATAAAAATATGGAGACTAGTTCATTCTTTAAGGTCATGCAGTTTGTCAGAAATACAGAGTCACCTAGATCTCTAGAGTGTTGTTTTGTTGCTGGTTTTTGTTGTTTTTTTTTCCTGGTAAATGTACATAATTTAGAATACCAACAAACAAAAATTCTCACACTTAAACTTGGGAAACTGATTTAGGAGTTATAAGGGAATAGTAAAGGTGGAGTTCAAGTGCTCATGCACACAGTTTAGGCATTTTGACCACTTTCTGGATTTCCAATAGATTTTATGTTTTCTCCATATGGAAAGTCTGGTTTCCTAGTGCAAACATCTTAATTAAATACCTGATGTAACTGTGAGTACTCTCCATGGAAACCAGATTTAAGTTTTCCACTTTTCAAAATAAAGCCAGGGTACATCACAGAATGCAATGATGTACCTTAAAACAATAGAGGTTTACAGTTACCTTTTGAGTTAAAAATTCTATAGCAAGCACTCCTTACTTTCTCCCACCATAGTTCATCTGATCTAATCATAACTGGGTTTGGTTTAGTTCTTTTGTTTTTTTTTCCTGACTTGTCACAGTACTTTTTGAGAAGATTCTGATCATTTCATAGATATTTGGGTCCCAAACACGCTTTTCATTTACATAAAATATCAAGATGCAGTTATGAAAATTTGTTAATCATATCATAAAGAAATAGCAATGTTCTTCCAAGATTCAGGTTCTTTTTAGTGCAATGAATGTTTTCTTTTTGTGGTATATTCTTAAAGTCAACAGAGCCTTAATGTGAGTAAAGAATTTGCAGTCAAAAGCAAATTACTCAGGGGCTGTTCATGTAAGAATATGCATGAGGTTAATTCAAGACTAGTTGTACCTAGTCAATGCATTTTCTAACTCAGGATGATTACTGAATTGAAGTTCAAACTTTTAAAGACAGGAAATACAGCAACACCATTTCTATTTTCTAAGTCATAATAGGAGGACATAAATGTAAGTGCCATATCAAAAAATTCACATGGGAAAACCTTTTTGCAAAGCAAGAGCTTGTCATCCCAAGTCTAAGAGAACAGTGAAAAGACTCATCATGTTTCCCTGAACTCTAGGGAAACAGAGATCCTTAAAGGTCAATGGCATAATTTTGGCCTAAAGAAGAAAGTAAGTTTTCATACAATAGAGTGTATGTATATATAATGGAAACACCATGAGTCTGCCACAGCCAGACTTACTAGGAATGGCTGAGCTGCTACAGCTATTTCCTGGTAGAATCATAGAATAGTTAGGGTTGGAAAGGACCTTAAGATCATCTAGTTCCAAGCCCCCTGCCGTAGGCAGGGACACCTTACGCTAAACCATACCACCCAAGACCTCGTCCAACCTGGCCTTGAACACTGCCAGGGATGGTGCATTCACAACCTCCCTGAGCAACCTATTCCAATGCCTCACCACCCTAACAGGAAAGAATTTCCTCCTTATATCCAATCTAAACTTCCCCTGTTTAAGTTTTAACCCGTTACCCCTTGTTCTATCACTACAGTCCCTAATGAAGAGTCCCTCCCCAGCATCCCTATAGGGCCCCTTCAGATACTGGAAGGCTGCTATGAGGTCTCCACGCAGCCTTCTCTTCTCCGGGCTGAACAGCCCCAACTTTCCCAGCCTATCTTCATACAGGAGGTGCTCCAGTCCCCTGATCATCCTCGTGGCCCTTCTCTGGACTTGTTCCAACAGTTCCATGTCCTTTTTATGTTGAGGACACCAGAACTGCACACAATACTCCAGGTGAGGTCTCACAAGAGCAGAGTAGAGCACCTCCTTCGACCTGCTAGTCACGCTCCTTTTGATGCAGCCCAGGATACAGTTGGCTTCCTGGGCTGCAAGAACACACTGCTGGCTCATGTTCATTTTCTCATCAACCAACACCCCCAAGTCTTTCTCCTCAGGGCTGCTCTGATTCTCTTCTTTGCCCAACCTGTAGCTGTGCCTGGGATTGCTCTGACCCAGGTGTAGGACCTTGCACTTGGCATGGTTAAACTCCATGAGGTTGGCATCAGCCCACCTCACAAGCGTGTCAAGGTCCCTCTGGATGGCATTCCTTCCCTCCAGCGTATCAACCGACCCACACAACTTGGTGTCATCGGCAAACTTGCTGAGGGCGCACTCAATCCCACTGTCCATGTCAGCAACAAAGATGTTAAACAAGACCGGTCCCAACACTGACCCCTGAGGGACACCACTCATTATTGGTCTCCAGCTGGGCATTGAGCCATTGAACACAAATGGCTCTTTGTATGCAGCCATCCAGCCAGTTCTTTATCCACTGAGTGGTCCATCCATCAAATCGATGTCTCTCCAACTTAGAGACAAGGGTGTTGTGTGGGACAATGTCGAACGCTTTGCACAAGTCCAGGTAGATGACATCAACTGCTCTACCCCTGTCCATCAGTTCTGTAGCCCCATCATAGAAGGCCACCAAATTGGTCAGACAGGATTTCCCCTTAGTGAAGCCATGCTGGCTGTCACCAAGCACCTTGTTGTTTTTCATGTGCCTTAGCATGCCTTCCAGGAGAATCTGCTCCAAGATTTTGCCAGGCATGGAGGTGAGACTGGACTGTAGTTCCCTGCGTCATCCATTTTCCCCTTCTTAAAAATGGGGGTTATATTTCCCTTTTTCCAGTCATCAGGAACTTCACCTGACTGCCGTGATTTTTCAAATATGATGGCCAGTGGCTTAGCAAGGTCATTTGCCAGCTCCTTCAGGACGCACGGATGGATCTCATCAGGACCCCTGGACTTGTGCACGTTCAGATTTTTAAGATGGTCTGGAACCAGATCCTCTCCTACACTGGGCCCAAGGTCTTATTAATTATATGTTGCATTTTGAAATGATAGAATCTATTAGCAAATTCCATGGATCCATTATGTTATCATCTGTGAAATTATATCTGATTGTTACCATGGGATCTTTATTTGATTGGTTAGATGGTTTACTCTGCTTTAAAGATACTGTTCAGCTTTCAAAAGCCACTTTGGTTGCTTTGAAGCATAAATCTAAATGGCTTTTAATCTAATTAATCATCCAGAGATATTTTGATGAGAGTAAGGTAGTAGTCCCAGGCCATTTCATCATTCTTTCTTCTACATCTTTGACCGTAACACACACTAATTAATGGTCATGGAAACCTACAAAAAATGTTCTATTAAATAAATGGAGAACAAGTTAGACTGAAAATTAGTAAGGCCTGCACTAAATCACATAAATCCTTTCAAAGATACCACACACACACTTAAAATTTTCTTCTTGTGAAAGGTTAAAAAACAACAAACCTAACCAACCAACCAATGAACAAAGCACAGAAACAGTCTTATTTTCACCAAAATTCAAGAGCTACCCTTTTACTTCAATTCACTGCTCAAAAAAAAAGCAGGACATAAAACAGGTTCTTCTATCAACATGCAGATTAAAAACATCATCTCAGGGACCCTGTTCACCAGCTGAAAAAAGAGACAAGAGACCTGGGGATACTATGCAACCGAGGGGTAATCACTTTCTCATCTAGCTTTTGCACTACAGAAGTGGTCTGAAGACTGTTTCCTTTTCCACAAGTGGACAGCCACAAGCAGACCCTTTTTACACTACAAATAATATTAAATAATACACTACTTCAACACTGGACTTCAAGATTCTAGTGAAAGTTGCAGGATTTTGTCCCAGATAACTTCACATCAGTTTTTCAACATTATTAAAGTGCATTCACACTCTTCATTTGTGTACAAGAAGATGATGGACCATGCACTAAAACTCAGTTCATAGGTTTTAGAAAGAAGCATATTTCCTGGTCAAGTTGTGAAACAAACGGTTTACAACATGAAAAGTTTCAGAGTGTGTGTAATATAGCAGAGATGGTCTCAATAGAATTTGAAAAGCACCTTATAATCCTCTTACTCCTTTCTCTTAAAACACAGGATTGAGTAATTATAGAAATTTTATATGAAAACCTTATCCCTATGAAATTCTCAGGTATTGATGATGTATGACATTTAGGAAATAATTGTCAGAAATATACAGCCTCCAAATTTATAAATTAATTTAGTATTTTTTATGCATTCTATCCTTAAACATTTACATAGAAAACAGTATTCCATGTTAGATTTAGCCTTCTGAAAAGATATTAAATAGCATGTGTCACATCTCCAAAATAGCGTATTGTACTTCAAAGGCACCACAGTGTGTCACCTGTGAAGTAGTTCTAGATTCTTGTCTAAGTAAAAATTATATAAGTATGATCCATGATACAACATGTCCACTTGTACAAACCTGTAATTTGCAGTGAACAATATAATCATATTGCTATCATAATTCTGTCACCATGAGCAGAACTAATTTACAATTAGATTTATTTCTTTTTAAAATTGTCAGTGATTGAGTATCACTTACAGAATCAAGAGCCATTTCTTCCTACACCCTGAAAAACCTCCATGCTCAGTTAAATCACCTGGCAGAATCTCTTTCATTTGCTCTATCTCACATGTTCAATACAGTATTATACAGATTCTGATCTTTCTTTCCCCTCTGCTATTTCATTAGTGAATGTTCCCCTGTGTTTTATGTGTGGCACACACTATAAATTAGCTGCGGTAAAGGTACATAAAGACTCAGTGCATCTGAGCTTTCTTCTACCCCTAAGCACTCAGTAGCTTACTCCTTGATGAAGCATAGCAGAACATCTGTGGTGGCCTTCACTTAGATTTACTCTGCCAGATTTTCATTAAAAGAGTGACTCAATAAAAATGTTGCTTATCCTAATAAAGCTCTTTGGAGCTTTGCAAATTTGCATTTAATACTCTTTAATGTCATCACAGCATTAATAATCTGTGTCTAAAGAGCAATAAAACTTTACATTTTCTGGTTTGTGAAAGAAGCTTTCTAAACCCATGATTTTCTTGTGACTCAGCTTTAACGCACCGTAAATAGACACACAAGCAAGACAGCTGTATGACACCATGGATTTGTATGGCTGAGTCCTCTATTAGGTATCTCATGTTTCAGAGATTACATAAGAAAAGTAATAAAACCTGAGTTGTGAATAATCGTACCAGAAAATAAATAGGACTGAACTTCAGAAAGTGACAAGAGTTTACTACATGAAAGATTTCTGCTCCCTTTGGCAGCCTAAAATTTTTTGCCCTGGAGAAAAAAACCCTGATATTATGAAGCCTGGAAACAAACTAAGATAAATCCTCAGATGAATCTTCCACTGACTCATGTACTGTATTTTCTCCAGATACTGTCTTAGGAAATACTTTATTTGTTTAAAGCTACCTACGTGTTTTGAGAATATTACTTGTAAAAGACATTCACAGTAACACCATTCAGAAAGAAGCTGATCAGTATTAGAATAGTAATGCAGATTTAAAGTCAGTATATGTGGAAAAAACAGTAAAACTTAGATTAGTCTTTCAGAGCAATAAATCTGCCTGATTACAAAAGTCAGTTCTAAGCAACAGAAATTTTTGGCCTAGACATGAAGATCCAGGTTCAAACTCTGCTTGTGATTTAGTAGTGTAAGCAATACTTAGGCTGGCTGGAATACCTAGACAATAAGCCTGAAAATGTCAGACAAATACTTTGAAATTATAAAAAAAAAGAAAATGTAGTAGAAATACACTTCTTGACAGAAAACATAAATTATTTTATTATGACTTTAGACATTCATTCTTATATGAATTCATGCAAATGTATGAAAATACTGGTGTATTGATGAAGCCTTATTAATATTAGCCAATCATTGTTTCCCAAATCTGTTAAGAAAATAATTTTTCACTGTTCTAGGAATAAGTCTGAAGATCCATAGGATATGCAGCACTAAACATATATCAGCTTGAGGATGAACTATCTTGACTGACTCTTCAAAGACAAACTAAAGACTTTTTTTTTTGTTTTGATTCATCCGTTACAAGAAGAAAATAAAAATCAATGATTATTGTCACTGTGGCACACGCATACAATACAGTCCTGATCCTTTGGTGAATACAAAGTAAAAGCAACAAGAACAAAACACAAAATGCACCTATGAAAGTGTTTTCCAGTTAGGGCTTACTGGTGATATAAAACTTCACCTGTTCTGCTAAAGAATGTGCAAAAACTTCAGAGCTGCTTCAGTGTAAGTAATGCCACTCAAAACCAGTGCTTCTGAAAATGCTACTGCCTGACCCTTCAGCTTGAGTTTCCTTGAAAATAGACCTGATTTTGAGAAAGTTCTAAACAACTTCCTTCTATAAAACACATATCCTCAAAAACCATAAAAACATTTCAATTCTACTTCTAAGATAAATGGCTGGTTTCAATAGTGTTGGTCTAATACTTCATTATGCATATTTTTCCAGACATTCACATGAAAGTAATGGGCTTACTTATACTTACTTTCTAATAGAATTTTATGATCAGTATCATGAAATCTAAATATCAGAGTGGTCTGCCTGTGATCCTGTAATTGCATGGTACCATCAGGCTTCACGATCTCTTTACCTTTCATCCACAAGATGTTCTTAGTTTCTTAATGCTCTTCTCTGTACTCAGTTCTACTTAGTTCTGATCTGATTTCCCTATAGTGTGTGAACAGTTCCATTTAATCGACACATTTATATAGAAAGATTACAAAGGATCTCAAAATGGGTGGTGAAAGTTTACGCAATTAAGTTTCATGAAGGAAATGAGAGGATGATGATGGTGGTCCAAAAAGAATCTTTTTTCCCTAACTCTTTTGCTTCCAGACTAAGTCTAATTGAGATTTTATGGAGGGCAATAAAGTTGGCCACTATCTTATAACTTCAATACTAGTTTTTTTAGAATAAGGAGACTAAGACCCTATTGAAGCAAGCTCTGTGATGCTGGTTGCACAACAATTTGTAATACTCATATTAAATTGTCAATGAACAATATGTTAAGAAAAATCTGTTACAGTCTTGGCAACAGAGCAGGCTGCTTTTTGTTCTGTTAGACTAAAATAAGAATTTTAATTAATTTACAGTCTGAATTTACATTTGGTGTGTGGCAACACATGTCCTCCCAGCTGGCATAATTTGGCACACATTTTTGAACATGGGAGCACATGGTATTTGGAAACTGGTCACTCCCACAGTACTGAATGCACTTTATTTTCTGATCTGAGCATTTGTTTTACAGTTAATACTTATCATCTTGTCACTTTATCTTTAAACATGATCTCACTGGAAATATCAAGGTCAACATGGATTGAAAAAAAATCGCAGCAAGAAAACTTTCATTATAGTGGCAATATATCCGAGACCTCTGCTCATTTAGGACCAGAATCTGAAAAACTGAATTTAAAACACAAGCATCTTGTAGACCTACACATTACTTGAGTAAATGTCCTTCTTCCTTCCCTGAGGTATTTGTCTTGAGACAACACACAGCTACATCACAGTTCTCTATAATGTAGAGGTTTGGGTCAAAGACAAAGCAGGCACAAGTCTTGGCTTCATCATTCTGTTATCATTTTATTGTTTTTTTTTAATCAGTAATGAAATTTTTGGATTGAAATTGTTGGGGACAATTTTTTTAATCTTTTAAAAGCTAACATTTTACAGGATGATAAAATGTTAGAGTCAGTCTTCACAGGAAATGCAACTGGATTAGAGAACCCCATTACATTATGCTTGCTCCTTCTCCTGAACATATTGTTCTGTGCTGAACTAAGATCTTACTTCAGGGTTGTGTGGAGTACAGCAATTCAATATTGAGGAAGCTTTAAAGATTTTTACATTCATGTTCATCCTGCATTATGGTGAAAAGAGTTGCATTGGAAATGTTCACAAAAATGAAGTTTTGATGAGCTTTCCATATTTTGACTGAAAAATGAGTCCATAATGCTGAGAACACTGGATTTGCACATAAGAGACTGACAGCACTGAGCTGGCAAACCCTGCTCTGGATAAGGAAAAATCTTGGCGAAGATAGAGCTAATTTAAGCCAGAAACATAAATAACTGACAAAACAGATACCTTAAATTATTAGAAATTTTGTACTATTTATGCTGAAAGAGAAATTTCAAATGCTGAAGAGTTCTCAAGAAATTCATTACTGCAGTGAAAGTTCATTTATTTTCATTAGGTCAGCCACATCAAGAATCAAGTTGGTGGAAAAATTGCTAACTTTCTCATAAAGTTTTACAGTTAATGATAAGGAGCTAATTCATGTACAAATGTCCTACATTTTACAAAGCAGGGACAAAAAATGTAGCTACACACTATCAGCAGAATACACAGATCTGTGACAGCAAAGCTAACGAAGGCTCAGCTCCTGTGGCTTTGTCTCACTTTTGAGTCATTCCATGCAAGACATGCAGTTCTCTTCATTCATGCTTTTCTCATGACTGAGTGACATTTACTGTCATGTTCTGGTACTTCATATTGCAGTCTTCTCATACTTTGTAGGTCTTCTCTCCTTTACTATGTAGATTATTGTCATAGAAATGTGATCAGTTTTAAGCTTTCACCTGTCTGTCAAATTTCCTTGCAATTAAGAAACCCGTCAAAACTTATTTGTGGTAAAAGAAAAAGACAGGGTCTTCATTCACATGTAATTCCTTAGGAAACTTGGATAAAAATGGCACAGGAGTGTTACAACTAACTAATCAGCTTTCTATAAAAAAAAACAGGAAAAAAAGACTGATGTGGTGAATTTCTGCTTATTGTTAATTTGTACTGTAAGAAAGGCAGCGCTCTAACACCTCAGCCATCACCTGCATTTCCATGATTAAAAACACCTTTCCAGATGATGACGAAAACAAACAAAATTCAAAT
Source organism: Pezoporus wallicus (assembly GCF_028554395.1). Lineage (NCBI taxonomy): Eukaryota > Metazoa > Chordata > Aves > Psittaciformes > Psittacidae > Pezoporus > Pezoporus wallicus. Next base: position 568,770 of record NW_026635941.1, read on the forward strand.
TTACTCTTCGCACTTGTTTCAAAATCCACACATGACACTCTGGGAAAGTGAGAGAAGGGCATCAGAGGTGTAATGTACACCTTAAGCCATTCATCATGGTGAGGAAAGAGACAAAGTGGTGTCACAGTTTAAGACCAAGCTGCAGAGATACCAAAACCTTTTAATCACAGGTACATGCTCTTTGTTCGGATTATGACAAGACCTTTCTCCCTGCTGCAGGAGAGAGGGAGCAAAGTGGATGAGGGCACAAGGGCCTTATCCCACAGCTCATCTCCCTCCTCCAGCCTCTTAGGCTTCATGTGCCTTTGGGGCCTCTCCGCCAGCCACTCCCACGCAGGGATCAGTTGCAGGACTAGCAGGGGATACCACATCCTGATTAGTCCATTCAAACCCCTTTGGGGCCTGGAGATCAGCAGTGGCCATGTGGACCTCCAAATGATGTCTACAACCTCCAAAGCAGGTGATGGTGGGGCACCTGCTCCTTTTACGGACATGGCTCTCCACAGCCCACAGCAGAAAGTGCAGTCCATCCCTTAGCACTGCCGCCAGCAAGCCCCAGTCAAACGCATGAATTAATAAATTTAAATGGCTACATTTCCTTTCAATATTTTAACAAATCTTACCCTAAGGTTTGGCCAGAAGGGTCCTGAACTGATTGAATCACTGCTGCTCTATTGCTATTACTTTTACAGTGCTGTGGTATTCATTCCCTCCAGCCTATTTTAAACATAGCACTATTTGAGTTCATAGTACATAGTGTTCACAGTCATTAACAAAAAAAAAAAAAAACAAACAAAACGGTAAATCTTGTAACAGGCTTTTTTAGTTCTGCTATTTTGGCTGAAAGAAAGAAAGGTTAAGGAGTGAAAAGCTGCTTGATAAGCAAATTTCCTGATATAAATTTACCCACCCCCAAAAAAAACCCTTTACATATTTTAAATAGGGTCCTACAGTCATCATATGAAGCTTCATAAATATAATCATACTTATGAGGTTGCAAGGTAGCTATGAGCCCTTCACCACATCTTATTGTAAGAGTGCCTATCTATTCCTTACGAAACAGAAGAAAATCCTGCATAAAACCCTCTGTAATCTGTTTAGAGTAGGATCTCAGCATTATGCATTGGAAAATGAACTCATTTTAGTTGATTAAATATAGCTGAACAGATCATTTGCTTTTACTAGCAATAATAAACAAATGTTATAATTCTCATAATATATATGAGGACATAATTTTTCTAGACATGAGGACCTTTATCATAGAGCTTCCTTCTTACATATCATGATAGTTAAAGTAAAAATAATAAAAGTGTTGTTACCAGAAAGGAGATAGTTCCCTTGTGGTGTTTGCAGCTTTGTGTTGGAAGGGGTTTTATAGCAACAGTAAAAGACAAATACATTTGCCATTCAAATGAATCAGTAAAAGAAACTAGTGATAGACTGGCAGTCTTCATTTAAATAATGCATAGGTTTTGTTGGTAAAATTGCCAGCTTATCTCAATTTAATACCCAAATACATGTTCATAAAAAGCCGGACAATCATATGTATGTTGGGATTCTAAGAACAAGCAGCAATACCCCTTTTGGTTTTGCCAATATATTCTCACTAGAGAAAAACACAGTATTCTAAGATGCTTTTCAACAAGATCCTTTAGAGCTCTGATTTTCTGCTGGTGGACTCTGTAACCCTTTTTGACTGCAAACAGCAGCTAGGCTGCGTGCCAGACGTTGTTGATCAACAACACTCAAAAGTGATCGACATTCTGCACAAATGCCTTGAATTGTTATTTTGGCTAATATAATTAAAGACTTTTTTTTTACTGTAAACGCAAAAGTATTGAGAATAAAGCTTCCTGCAAATAGGTGAAGCTTCCCTCCCTCACCTCCATACACCCACTCACACTCCATAACTTTTTACTCTTGCATGTTATTTTCTTATCAGCATTGCAAACATCCAGTGTTAAAGAAAAATCCATTTTCTCAAGCAGTTTTTAATGTTACAATACAGATGTAAAAACTGTGGAGCATACAAGAGAAATAGATCTGGTAGTTTTCATTTAAAAGCACGAACAAACAGAAGTAAGACTCCACATTTCCTTTTAATATTCATCCAGGAATGAAAAGCTCTGTCTTAGAAAACATCACATAAATTGGTTTTAAGGTCTACCTTTATCACACTATACAAGAACTTTTTTCTAAGCTCTGCAGCAGTGGTGATAATTTAATTCTGCACACTTTCTGGAGGGGTTATTTTATGAAGGAAAGACTCACTACTAGCTAAGCCTAGCATGCAGAGAATGAGCTCTGTGCCTCAAGAAACTACTACAACCAGTGAAGAATTGGTTTGAAATATTTATGAGAAAACTTAAGCCAGAGGTGTTTCTCTTACATATTATTAGTTTTAGCTGGAAACCCTTTCAATATTTATTGCAGACACAGCCAGCAGTTCCCCATTTTTTTATTCTTCAAACACACTCTTTAAATTCAGAATTGGAAGCTGGCAAACTCAGAAGGTCATTTAATCCACTGCATAACTGGGGTGGTCAGAATATCAGTCTGAACAACTGGCTTTCTCTTGAAAGCAGACAGTCCTGAAACAGCATGCTACCCGAATGCTTTTAGGTTCATTTATGGTTTTCCACATGCCACAGAAAGTACAGACTTGGACAGAGTTAATGTTGTTCCGCCACTGTTCAAAGAGCATTTTCCATTGGAGATATACTGTAACACGATATATTAGGTAGTTCTCACCATTATAGACTGTCTTCATTTCATCACCTCTACTTATTTCAAATGCATTAGCATCATCTCAGGTGGTTACCTTTAACTTATAGCTGTTAATCAAAAATGGATACTGCAGATTTCTGTTGCCTGTTTCTCATTATACATTGTCTATGAAGCAAAGCCTAGGTTATTTAAAGTGCCATCATAATTTCGTTATTCTGAAATAAGTTTTATAGAAATTACGATTTCATCCAATTCAATATTAGCGGTAATCCCATGAATCAATGTACCCCCTTAAAGTCAGTAGGACTCTGTGATTCCATTAGCCCATGCAAGTGCCCTGACTGCAGGATCATGTCTTGTGGATGCAAGCTGTTGATCACAGATGACAGCCTGACTCCATTTCTGCATTTCACTGTACTTGAACATTTTTACTAGTAAGCCACTTGTTTCTGCTTCCTAAATGACTACCAAAGATGACCAAAAAAATCCCTGCAATGGTTTTCGTATTAGCACTTAGATGAACCTGAAAGGAGGCTTGGGAAATTTTTGCATTCCACTATTTCAACAGAGACTGAATTCATATGAATGAATTTATATTCATTTGTGGAAGTGAATATAAAACAATGGTGAATATCACTGAACACAGTTCCAAGCCTAACTGACTGAATATTTGTGAATACTTTCAGAAAGTACTTTTTACTACCTCTTCTGGATGAAAATGCGGTATTCTCAGAGAGACCTTTTTTCATAATAGTGAATTAAATTCTCTCTAGAATTCACATTAGAAAGAAATACAGGTTGTACATTCTCATCTTTTCCCTGATTCATCTCCAGTATGCTCATTTTTACTGATAAAATAGCACATAATAAAGAAAAATGTTTAACATGAAAATTGACAGAAATTGCATTTCAGAATCAATATACTCTTAATTAAAGATAGCATTTCATACCTTTTGGAGTTACAGTTTCATGTCTGCAGACATGTTGACAGCAGCTCATATTCTGATGCCAGCTTTTGTCTATAGACATGCTATTGCTCTCTTTCTTTTCTTTCCCTACATCCTTTTTTAATACAAGATTGTGCTCTACAAAACTTGAAAGGTTACTAGATAATGTCCATACAACATATGCCCCCCTCACAGTAATGTGAGCAACAGTATAGAAATCTGAAGTTTAGTGGTCATATAGTTTTGGAAAAAAAGTAATAGCATTAGAACAAAACAGGTATTGGCAGTCACTAGTGAAATCTCTTTTATAGTTTTCATCCATCCAGTGTTAAAAAGCTTTGAAAATGTTTTGGAAAACATATCAGCTTAGCTAATTATATATCAATAGTCTCTGGAGAAAATCTGCAATGAATATGAAGATGAATAGTAGAGTCGGTATGGTGTTTGCAGAGAAAACTATTGCTTAGTAATAAAAGTTGACAGGTAAAAGTCAACACATTTACATTGATGTTGTTCCAGTCAACACAACAACAACAAAACAGGCATTTGTTTCAATATAATGCAAACACAACAGGAGGACTATATATGTAGCATATTGAAATATGTCAATTTGATTGACAAACTGGGGAATTTTCTATTAAAATACAGCATTATGGAAGTCATAATGCTATTCTGAAGTGCATAGTGCTTGAAACACAGCATATTTTCTTTTGATGTCAATGCTGATACAGTTCGTAATAATGCAATTGATGGAAGTTCATTTCTGGCTTCAAATACTCAACTAGAAGATTTTTAAACTGGAAACTTCAGTCAAACAAGTTAATGTTTTCAGGTTCCTTTCCACATAGAGGAGTTTCCTGAAGTGCTATTGTTCTGTTGTGATGGCACGTTTTACAATATTTTGGGGCATTTAAAGTGTCTGCCTATCACATTTGTGGGTGTAGAAGCTATCAGATCAAAAATATCAGAGCATCACAGCTGAGTTTAGGATAACCGCCATTCTAATACTTCCTCTGGTGATGGATATAATGCAGCTAAGAACACACAGGGCTATTAATCAATAGTTTTAGTCACAAGAATAAAAAATTACATGAACTTTTTACTTCCAAACAGAGTTCTTGGTTGAAAGAGTCCTCTCCACAACTTCAACAGGAGATATCCTGAATGAGAAGGTTACATGTCATATGTGATCCATATTAACTTCTTTCCAAGAGAAGAGCTACAGTTCTCAAAAAAAAAAATACTTATTCTTTGGGAAAAACACAGGCACAATTTTTTCTTATTTCTGAGCACTAATTACATTTTTTTCTTTCCTAAATACACACTTTTGTTGATTTGCTAAATTAAGGTTTCAGATTTCTGTTTTTCTTTTGAACATTTCTACCAGAAACAAATCAAAATTGCATTGCATTAGACCATGTACACATATTTTACCATAAATGTAGGTGATAAAATTTCTATCATTTTCTATTCTAAGAAAACATGATCTTCTTAATTAAAACTTATTTGCATATTTTTAGTGTTATCCTATTTATTATAAAGACAGAGAATCATATATGTCATATATAGGTGATGATGATTAAATATATATTCTAGACAGTTCTGAGACAAAAAAAAGTTGAAAAAGCTGTTTATTTCAATCACTGTAATGTTGCACAGCATGGAATTGGGATTTGTATGCTACTTTTAGAAGCAGCCATTCTTGCCCAGAACACAAAAAAACACCAGATTGGAATGAAAACTCATACCCATGGACTGGTGAATCCTCTAGTACCATTCACTTCCTCTGTAAAATCACTAATTACACCTCCCTGGATCAAAGAGAAGAGATGGACTGTGGAGCTCCAATGGAAATCCTTATCTGGTAAAGTATCTCCCAACTAACCTTCAAGAAGCTACCCAGCCTGAACAGAACCCTGGGTTGATAAGTACCTATCACAAGGCATATTCCTAGAGCACAAAAAAAAAAAAAAAAAGTCCAGATATAAAACTCCTTGAGAAACACTTATTTTTGCACTTATTTTGCTTGTTAGGTGCTGGCATCTTTATTGATTTTGGTGCAAGCCAACCACATTGAATGTGTACCATTTGCATTCTGTGTGATGCCAGACACCATAAACATAGACACTGAGTATTTGCAACTGGCTAGTGTAACTGAAATATTGGTAGGTTCCAGCAACATGCATCAGCTTCACTTCTGAAAGCTAGACATTCTCAAAGATAAGCATCCAAATAATACAGAGTGTTAAAATTACTAATAATTTCAGAAGTGAGATTAAATAAGTGATTTACTAACAAGTTTTCAATGCCAAAATTCTGTTGATTTTCAAGCCTTGTTAGTTTGATGTTTTTAATATAATAAATTACTGTTGACAACATATTAGCCATGAAATAGCCCCATACAAGAACCAAGCAAGTAGTTCCACTAATTGCTAGCTTTATGCCTTTTGCCTTTCCCTAGCTTTACGGCCTTTGTCCACTAAGATTTCTATCTCCCTGCTTATAAACTCAGGTCATTTGCCCTGTAAAACCTAGCAAAAAGTACCAGATGTTGCAACTGTGTGTAACTGTGGGCAAGACTGACCAGACTGCTACAGCCAAAGAATACACCACAGCTCAGCTCTTCCCCTGCCTTCCCCTCAACAAGGACATTAATTTGGAACTATCAATATATTCAGCTGCTGATTTTCATAAAGCAGGTAGAAAAGTAATTACCTCTGATACTTTCCCCCACTCACTTTCAAATTGGCCAATAGATTCAAAAGTTATTGAGGGAAAGAGCAGATATGAAGATAGTAAATTAGTATGCCTTATTTTCTTCACTGCCAAGAAAAACAAAAGATAAATAAGATAATGGAATGTGTATCAAGATACCCAAGCCTGATCTTGCTATGCATACAACTGGCATCTTTTCACTTAATTGGAACTACTTACATGAAGAAAGCGACATTACTAAATTGCCACTGGAAAGAGTGAAGGTTTATCATCCACCTTTGTAGAATACAGTGCAATTAGGAAAGTGGCATTGGCTTAAATTCTTCAATCCTATGTCCTATGAACTATATTACATGAGTGGCAGAAACAATAACATTCAGAAAGGGTGCAAATTCCCAGAATTTTTGTTCCTGCCAATATAAATTGCTGCTAATCCAACATTTTTTATACCAGTTAAAACATGACTGTAGAAACAGTGACCATTCCCCTATAAATTTCTATTCTCAGATGGTTATTACATATATACTTTATACAACATGACTAACTGACAATAATAATGAAATGAGTATATGATATAGAAGGATTTTGATTACCAGTAATCTGTTCTCAGTTAAAAGCCTTTCATACCAAGTGTAACCAAGGGAAAATAATACACTCTGAGTGTCAAAGTTGTCATGGTCTTAATTTCTTCAAGAAATTAATTAGATAACTCCAAATAACACATATGTGACGTATACTACTGATGAACATACTAGATATCTGTGATAATACCATGCATTCCATGTCTGTAAATATAAAAAGTCATATGAACGTGAGACTTCTAAAATATAACTAGAATCTTCATATTTATATATTCAAATAGTTGGATTTATTTTCCCCTTCAGTGGGTCAAGTGTAAGTTTTTTGAAATTATTGCCTCTGGTATTTCTACCTCACTTTAGGAAGCCCAAGATATCATCTTTCAAGTTATTCTTCCCAAGGTAAAGAGTAATATAAGCTCCTTAGATGTTCATGAATCAATACAATAGGCAATTCTAAAGAAGAAAGCAAAGAAACCCTTGTTATGAAAGAAAGAAAAAAGTGAACATGAAATTCGAACCTAAATCCAACAATAAGGATTTTCTTTCAAAAGGCATGCATAAGAATCTGAGAGTGCGCAAGCTGCATATGGTATAAGACTCCCAAGGTTTCAAGAATCAGTAAAGATTTCCTTCTGATGAACATAACCAAAAGGTTGGGATATTTGAGTTGTCATTGATTTATTACATTGTCGGGATCTAAACGTAGAGCATGATAGCCACATCAGTTCCAAATTCGGTGGAGGCTAAAAGGACTTCCCCTGGCTGCATACAAACCCCAAGTTCTTTAGCAGCTGAACAGTATGCAGTAGATTTTAGCTGTACTGTGGGGAGGATTTCTTAAGCAAAAGACCTATCTAGAGTGGTAGCCTTTGGGAGAGAAACAATAATAACTTGTATTAACTTTTCAAAGTTTTCTCTTCTGTTTTAGGAAGAAAAACATGGATAAATTAAAAACACCATCCTTTCTCTAATCATTGTCCAGCATTACTCTTAAATCTACTTCCCAGCTTCCCCCATGCAAAATGCCAAAAAAAAAAAAAAGAGAGAAATCTGAAAATACACTGGTTGTTTTTGTTGTTTGTTTGTTTTTCCTTTTGAAAGCAATTTCTTATTTACATATTCTGTATTTAAATAGCTTTTTTAGAAGCTCTATGATGGAAAAACTGTATGCATGTAGGTATTTATATACTTTATATTTATATATACTTTATATTTACTTTCTACTCAGATATTTTATTTACATTTTCACATCTATTACCAAACAGGAGAGAATTTACTATCAAATAAACTGTGGTGGAAAATAAATGCCCACTTCTTTTTTTTTAGTCTTATCATTTAGAAAAGCAGACGAAAACTAGTATTTCCATAGGTAAAAATTAAGCATACATTTTCCTCCAATTAATATTGCCAGATTCTTCTCTTGCAATGTGTTACAAACAAGCTCACTTAAAAACTGTGGGAGTTTTGCATGGTGTTATTTATCCTAAATTAATTAAGTCTTAAACTTGTTTTGATTCATTTATATATATATCTATATATATGTAGATGGTCAGAAAATTAAGCTATGCCTCTTTCCTTTTCTGGATTGCTCCCAAAAGCTACCTGAACAAAAGTATGCAGGCTAGAATATTGTGTTGGTGTCCACTGTGCAAAACCTTGGAGCACACAGAGCCCAGCTTAAGAAAGATTGTAACCCCTGCCACACAGCTCTTCACACAGCTTTCCCCACAGCTTTCCTAGGGCCAGTCTGTGTTACAAAAGGCGAAGCAACCTGCTCAATATTGAGAAGGTGAGGACTCCAAGGCCAAGCCATGCTGCCATCCCTGCGTCTAGATCAAGTTCAAGGTCACAAAGAGAAAGGAAAAAGGCAGAACTCTTCTTGCCATGCAGGCATGTGGAGGTGACTTGGGAGTTGAGGATCCTTTGCCCCACATGTCAGTGACATAATTTCCAAGCACCATACGCCTTATTTCTGGCAAAACGGGAAAAACACTGTTCTTGTCCAGGAAAAGATATTATTTTCTTCACCCACACAGAATAATTCAGCCCTTCCAGAACAGCTCTCCTGGGTCCCCAGCACAGCTATTTAGAGACCGACTGAGCTACTGAGAAGAGAGGGCTTTACAAAACACCTACGCTCAAGTCTTCTCCAGCACGCTCTGGGCTGACGCAGCAGCTGTCCAGAGCCTGAACTCCCAAGCCTGCCCAGGCCTGCCCTCTGCTGTGCATGATCTCTTCCTGCAGAGGCTATCTCAAATCCATGCTGAATACAATACAATAAAAAAAAAAATAAAATAAAATAAAATAAAATAAAATAAAATAAAATAAAATAAAAAAAAATAAAATAAAATAAAATAAAAAAAATAAAATAAAATAAAATAAAATAAAATAAAATAAAATAAAAAAATAAAATAAAATAAAATAAAATAAAATAAAATAAAATAAAATAAAACAAAATAAAATGAAATGAAATGAAATGAAATAAAATAAAATAAAATAAAGTAAAGTAAAGTAAAGTAAAATATAAAATTTGTTTGTTCAGAAATGTTCACACTGTCTGACTTCCAAGAATTCCACACAGGAAAAATGTTTCTCAGGAGCAGCTTCAGTGGACCAAGACTAATTTTCTCCCGACTACATTACATCCTATCCCTTGAGGGAATTCTTTTGGAAGAATGAAACAGTTTCTCAGAATTATGTTAGCCAAAAATCATTTTATTTATGCATTGCTTCACAAACACTAGGGTGTCAGAGAAGAGAGAGAAAGGGCAGCCTTGTTCAGTCTGGTCTTCATCAGACATCATTTTGTCACTAAGCAAAAACTGTTTCTTTTCCTCTTTGCATGTTCATATAGCCTGGCTGTGGTCAGCACTAGAGATAGCTTGGAAAGGTATGATTTGTGTTGGCAGGAGGATGGCCAAGCTGACAGAAACTACAGTTATGGTACATAGCAGCTGCTGAAGGACAAAATGGCATCTGCTGTGCATATTAGAACTGCACCAAACTACCTCTGTGCTTGTTGATGGCCTCCCAGGTTCTAAACAGATGGTTGTTACGCAGATTCAGGACATCTATCAGCCCTGGTCTTGCAGCACAGCCAGGAACAGCAGGAATCCTAGGTGGACAACCAGACTTTCTGTGAAAGGTATTAAGCCAGAGGCTTGCAGATGTTACAGAAGATATCTCCTTTTCACTGTTGGGGTGAATCAGGTTCTCACTTCAGTCATCATCTTCCTCCAGTTTTACACTGAGTTTTCTCTGCAAGGGACAAGAGCCATCCCCTCCAGCAGGCACTTATTTCCATTGTGGTATCACTGAAGGAGTGAGCTCTCTCGTAGAGTCCTTTCAGAAGTTGTGCTGTGCATGCAGTCCCTAGGAAATGTTGCAAGAGTAGCCACACATCCTTGGAAAATGCATGTTGCCAGACAGAGCCTGTGCTGGAGGAGGCAATAAGGGTCAGCGGCCTTGATGTGCAGTAATCTTCCTTTCTTCTGCAGTGATGGCACAATCTTCTCTGGAGTATCTAGAACCCTGACCACTTCAGCAGATATAGATATATACGCAAGGAATTTGGCTTTTAGGACACATTCTCATAGGACAGACAGTGGAGTTACAATGTCATTTGTGAAAAGGGAGAAATTTAAACTTTGTGCAAAATGATGCTTTTACCAACACTCCTATTTAGTTCAAAAGCATGACAAGCAGTGAGGTGATAGCTCTGTGTGAAAAAGTCAACAGCTCAACTCTGCTCCAAGGAAAACTGATTAGGCTCCCCACAGAATACTCTAGGAAAAATAAACATTATGACGTTCATTTTATTATTCTACTTTTAAGGTTAAAAAGCAAATTAAGGTATCAAGCTCTTCCTTGGTAAGGGAAAGAAGAAGGAAAAGGGAAGGCAATTCTTATTCATTTACAAGAAGATGAGAGAGATCTGTATAAACCTGACTTTTCTCAGGTTTTTGGCTTGCTGTTTAGACTTACCCAGTCAGGTAAACACAGAATGTCCAAGGGGAAGACTCCAGTATTTCTTTTGAAGGAAAAGTTGTTTTGCAACAATGGAGAGGAAAGCTAGTCAGAAATGGCTGGAAAAGGTTTTGTGCATTAAGCACATACACTTTTACAGGCCTAGGCTGTAAACCCCTTCACAACAGCTTCTCTTCCTTCACCCTCTGACCAGGTGGGATTATGTTGCTGAGGCAATAAAATGGCAAAACTATGGAGACCAGCACTTTGAACAATAGAGCCTCTGTTTAACAGAGATATACTACTACAAAACTTTGCCAGAATAACGGGAGAGAAAATGGAAAAGCATAGTGAAAAATGTGCCTATACTGCTAAATGACTTTTAGTCAATAATTAGCTTAAGTAGCTTAAAAAAAAAAAAAAGAAAAGAAAAAGAAAAAGAAAAAGAAAAGCAGTGATGTTTTAACATGACATCCTATTCATTTGGATCCATGAGAACATTCAGGGAAGTACAAACAAAAAGAGTGAGAATTCATTCTAACAACAGCCAATTTCCTCTCTAGTTTAAAGTATGAAGAAGGTTCTATTCCCTTGCCAATACAACCTCCTTTATCTCTGACTGGAGGCAATAATTCACGTTCCCCCACTAAGTCAAAATAAACCACAATTCTTCTGAAGAAGCATAGACCCCTGCCTGTGGAGAAAAGAGGCCTCAGGGAAACATCATTGCAGTGTTGCAACCTGATCTTATTACTGAGAAAATACTTCACTCATTTAGAGATAATAACTTATATTTTTGGAGTAAAATATAAAAACTAAAAATTAAATTGTTTTTAAATGTTCTGCATTATTGGACTTACTAGCTTAACTCAGGAATTTCCATGCATGATCATACAGCCAAAGACATAATACGTATGTGCTATTTTTATCACAATATGGACACTACATCCATGCAGAGGCCAATTTACAATATGCTTCATCTTTTAATTAACATCTGTCTTCATCTGTCATTTCCAGAGGAATGTGCCATGTCTTTATAAGAGGAAAAAGTACAAGAGAAATATAATGGTAGCTCGCACAGCTCACACTGGAAGAAAAATGAGGGTTTAGCACAAATCATTAAGACAGATCAAAATAATTTTTATAGCTCTTTCCTTGCATTAGTTTCACACCAGATCACCTAGTAATATTGAAAAGGACCACTCAGTAATGTCATACTTGAAAACACAGGGATGATCAGATAACTACAGCAAATAGACCTCCATTCTGCAGTCATAGCAATGGGAGTTTAGACTGTTGTTCTTACTAGTAGTCAGTAGTATTTAAGGGACTGAGGGAGTTGGTATGCTAGCAAGAGTTATGTCTTCTCTTATCTTACCTTCATATTAAAAATCTATGTGCCATATGATTATAAAATACTCCTTTACCACAGAGTTTGCAGCCCTACATCTAAGCCCTCTTTCTCACCATAGTTTACTTTTATGAAATTGTTCTTCCTATCAAGACTTTCAGCCTCTAGAGTAATCCAGTTTTTCTTCTGTGTTTGTTCTTAATATTAACAACTACTTGTCTCTCCTAGAGCCTTCTCATTACTGGTACATCCATTTCTGAAATCTATCTTCCTACAGTCAAAGTTTTGTACTTAGCTATGGAGAGAAAAAAGTAAAATGTGGGGTTCCACTGAGGTTCAATATGACCAATGTAATTCAGTCTGGTTTAAGCCAATGATAATGTGTCCAAAAAAGAACTGTCTCATTCATGCTACATTTACACATAAACCTGAATCCAAACTCTAGCTTAAAGCACTGTCATTTCTTCTACTTGACGTAGCCCAGCACAAAATCTTTTGTCTTCTTTTCCAACACTTAAATGAAAGACAATGTGAGTTTCAGCAGACATGCACTATTAAATCTGTTTCTGCATGTCTCAGCCTGTTTGCTCCTAATCCCAAGAGCAGAAGAAAACAATATTTTCTCTTCTCTGAACATCAGCACTGAAACTGACCTTTGTTTGTCTGATCTTAGAGACAAATGGGAAAAAAAGTAAGAGAGCAAGGGGAGAAGAGAGGGAGGGAAAGAAGGAGGAAGGAGAGGAGGGCAGGTTCACTGTGTTACACCAACTCAGAAGGTCAGCTGCCTATGGTCCTGGGTCCAGCTTTGATACAGCCCAGCTGTGAGAACTCAGCCCAAGATTCCAATGGAATCACCTGAGTTGTGAGAAAATCTGTACACTGGAGACATGCAGTAAAAGGATAAAATTGCAGAGGTAAGACTGCTGAGACTAGAGATAAGTAATAGCTCAAACGTTAAAGGGGAAAGACACCAACATGAGAGGTATGCAATCCTAAATGGGAAACCAGGGAACTGACACCAACTCAGTAACCTTGAAGATCAACTCATTCCATGAGCAGAAGTCTATTACTCCCCACCTGTCTCCAAACTGCTCATCTGCCTTCTCAACTGGGACTTTATAGGTACCTAATCTGGAGTGATGAGCATACTAATACTTGGCATAGTTGCTCATTTGTTATTTCTGTTTGCCATGCATCAGGAAGTTGTGTTCCACACATTTGTGTATATTACTAGCAGAGTCTGCGAGGAGTAAAAGTGACACAGGCAGTATAATATGAACCTAGAGAACTCTTTTATTTGTTTACAACGAGTTTACAGGTATTTATCCTGTCTTTTTGGCTGAAGAAGACTGAGATCAGTCAGACACAAGTGATAGGTTGACACCTCAATATCCTGCACAACTGCCAGGTGATAAACTAAAATGTGTATGACTGCAGATGCAACAGCAGCAAATCTCGCATAATAAACCAAGGTACAAAGTTCACAGGCTAGGATTTAGGAACATATTAAAAAACAACAACAACAACAACAAAAAAGAATAGACTAGCCAAACAGGAAGAAATTCTTAACAACGGCTACTACTGAGGAACCATAGTCTTAACCTCTTTCTCACCTGTTCAGTTTATTCAGCCACCGCTTTTTCTCCCACCAGAGAACCACAGTAGAATATTTCAGGGATCTCCCCTGGGACCTGCTCTGATTTAAATCTTTATTGAGTGGCCTGGAGGTGGCAGTAGAGCAAGCTCGCAGATGACCCCAAACCAGGGGTTTCATAAATCAAAGGGAGGTCTGGCATTCAGAGGGGCTTAGACATGTTTGAGGAATTGGCCAACAAGAACTTAATGAAATTAAACTAATCCTCCAAATTGAAAAAATCTCCATTTACACAGGAAGAGCCCCTGGCAATGGTACAGGCTGGGAACTGACTGAATGGAAAGCGGCTCTGCAGAAAAGACCCTGGAAAGCTGGGCTGACAGTAAGCTGAACATGAGCCAGCAGCATGCTTTGCCAGCAAAGACAGCCAACTGCCACCAACCTGGTCAGGGGCTGGAGCTCTTGCCCTGCGAGAAGAGGCTGAGGGACCAGGACTTATTCAGCCTATAGAAGAGATGGTTTCAGGGAGACTGAAGAGCCATCTGTCTGAACCTACAGACAGGTTATCAAGACGATGGAGCTAGGATCTTCACAGTAGTGCATAAAAGGGAAGAAGAGGCAAATCATCTAAGTCAAAAAAAGAAAAGGTCAGACTACAAATAAAGAAAAACAAAATCCCAAGAATATGTTGCCCAGAAAGGTCACGTAATCTCCATCTTTTGAGGTTTTCAATACCCAAGTGGAGACAGTCCTGAGCAGCTGGATTTGATCCTGTTTTGAGAGTAGGTTGGACTAGTGACTTCTTGAGGGCCCTTCCCACATCTGAGACTGCAGCTCTATGCAGCTTTGCAGATTCAACTCAGAGCAAACAATCTCTTTGCTAACCTAGCTCTCCTAGGGAAATGCTTCTCATCCTGCAGACCGCTTAACATATAACGAGAATAAAATGAGTTGGTATACTGTTGTATGGAATAAAAATTCCTCTTCTATTGGGGTTTTTTGAAACCAATTCCTGTACTTCCTTTTATAACAGTCAGTTATAGTAACTAGTCAGTACAATGAGAGTATGATGAACAATACCCACTTGATGTGTCTCAGAGATTTTAGTTTTGGGTGGAGAGAAAAGTGTATTATAAGAGGCTTGTTGGTGGAGGAGAAGAGATTGATATAGCTTTGGATTTAAGGTAAAGGTTTTGCTTTTTTGCTTCTTGCTTATGTATGGGCTGTAATTAATGTAATAAAAAGTTTGTTTGGATGTATCTCCTTATAAGAGTATTTGGTATTAGAAGGCTACTAAGTCAAGGTGTACACACACAGAAGTACCCAAACACACAGAGAAACATACACATGGACACACTTTGAGATATTTCACTGTAAGAACTTTGACAAGCTTCTATTAAATGAAATCAAATTATTAGGGTATAATCTAGTTCAGCTGTTGTCATTAGGATCTGATCCCACAAACTACATGGCCCAGCTGACATCAGTGAATTTTACAGAAGTATCAGACATCTCAGGAAAACTTGTTGCAGTGGGTGTAAAGTTATTCGTGCTCACTTTGAGTAATTTCCCTGTTGCACTTGTATCATGGAAACAAGAGTGCTCCTATTTCTGTGTTCACATTGCAGGCTTCTACACCTGGATAGAACAACAGTACATTCAATTTTCTTTTTTTTTTTTTTGAGATTTTTTGTGTCTCAAAGCTTACAAGTGTGCAGAAAATTTAAATCATCTGTCAAGAAGCTACAGAAAGCACAGACCTGTGATCTGTCTCAGAGCTAAAATAGAAACCAAAGTGCCCAGAGTTACCTGGAAGCTGTGAGTTTGGGAATACTTCCAAGTTTTACACTTCATAGGTAGGAGACAGGAAAAGAAGCAGTTTGTGATAAGAATCAAAATCAGAAGCAAATCATTCACTTGCAAGGCTATGCTTGCAATCTCTCAGTGCTATCATAGTTTGATGGAGGGGGAACTTAAACAATTCATGTCAAATAGGATATGAGGACAAATCAAGAATTTAATATCAGCCTTCTCAGAGCCTACACTGGCACTGAGACTTATTTGTATTAACGTCCAAAGGTCACTGATTGACTGTTCAGACCAAAATGTATAAGTCAAAATTAAGACTTTTCATATGCTTCCAGCCAAATCCTGACTTCTGTAACCTGATAATACAAAAATGTATCTTCTCAATGATCAACTGTAATTAGTGACATGTGATAGTGTAACTGGGTACAATAGGATTATGCATAATGTTTCAATGCATTTTTTGTAGACTTAAATAGAAAGTATTATGTTGTTGTTTCTTGGTATTTACAGCTGAACCCATAGCTTTTATCAGAAAATGTAATTTATTTTTTTTTCTAACATTAATTCTGTTAACTACTTAGCATTCTAGAGGAACGTCTGAAAACAGCACATCGATCTCTTCCACTGAAGTATCAAAAACCTTGACATTCATCTACTATTTCTAAACATATTTGGTTTTCAAGGGAAATGAAGCAGTACATAAATATTTCCATTGGTACTCTAAAAAAAATGACAGAACTTAGTAAAATCTTTCATATTTCATCATCAATTGTTCATACAATAATCACTAAGCCTTTTAATTTTTATACCTATTTTTAACAGTAATTGCTTACTGCCACTGGATCTGTATCCTCGTGAAAGCCACTGTCTGGTTGAAGCCCAGCCGGTAACTCAGAACCACACAGCCGCTCCCTCGCTCCCCCTGTGTCTTCCTCCCCCTGTTCCCAGAGGGATGGGGAGGAGAATCAGAAGAATGTAACTCCCGCAGGTTGAGATAAGAACAGTCCAGTAACTAAGGTATAACACAAACCTCTGCTGCTACCACCAATGATAATAATGATAAGGGAAATAACAAGAGAAAAGAACACAACTGCTCACCACCAACTGACCAATACCCAGGCTGACCAGAGCAGCGATCTAACCCTTCCGGGTAACTACCCCCAGTTTATATACCAGGCATGACATGCTGTGGTATGGAATGCCCCTTTGGCTAGTTTGGGTCAGGTGTCCTCTCTGCTTCCTCCCAGCTTCCTATGCCCCTCCTCACTGGCAGAGCATGAGACTTAGAAAGTCCTTGATCAGAGTAAGCATCACTTACCAACAACCAAAAACATCAGTGTGTTATCAGCACTGCTCCCAGACCAAAGTCAAAAACACAGCACTTCACCAACTACTAATAAGGAGAAAAATGACTGTTAAAGCTGAACCCAGGACAGCCACTGACAAGCTAATAGTTGATTACATCTAAGTGTACATGCAAGACATGAGACTTCATCTTCAGAGACAGCAATTCTGTCCCAGCAAGATTTTTCTTCAGGAAATGTCAGTTACTTGTCCATTTACTTCACCCTTTGTTTTTATGATTGTATTTTTCAGTTTCTCATTTCTAAACAAAATTCATGGTCCCTTCTGCTGATGGCATAGATTCTGCATGTATTATCTTATTATTCTACTCCTCCTCCATTATTTTGTAAATTATTTCTACCTTCTTGTTCATTTCTTTTTATTTAGTGGCTTAGTGACAGATAACATCATGTATCCATAAAAGTTATGTTCACTGTGTTCAAACATAGCTAATTTCTCTTTCATCTTTTTCCTCAAATGCATTTCTTTTTATTCTAAACTAAGGATAAAATGACATCTTCATTTCTATTTCTTCCACACTGGTGCACTTTAATTGATCTGCAAAAGATGTCAGAATGTGTTGAAGCTGAACAATAGAGCACTTCAATCAAATGCCAAAGTCATCTGTTACAATGGAAAAATATTTTTTTTATAATAAAAAAATAAGAGCAGTAATTCAAAGACTGGAAGAACTCATGGTGTTACTGTTTAATTTGGGGGGGAAGAAAAAACCCAAAACAACAAAAAAAACAAAAGCACCAACTCAAAACCAAACAAAACCACCTACTTTCTTAAACACTTTGGGTTGAATGATTTCTCTTGATAATTTATCTTCAAAGTCTGCATTATAAAAGTGCCATATTTTACTTCATTTTCACAAGTCTCCGAAAGGCAGTATTACTTCTCAAAGTACAGGGTTTAAGGGCTTTTTTTCTGTTTTTCAGATTTCACATTAAAATTACCTTATTACCTTTTGTAAAACCATAAACATGATTATGAGAAAGCAGAATGGCAGACATTCTAAACCTGCTTTTACTGTTACTTACATAATCATGTGAAATCCACAGGGAGAAAAAAAAAACAAAACCAAACAACTAAATAACACAAACACATAATATGACCTACGTAGTCTTGAAATTGTTGCTATATCAATGGTTATGTTTTGCCCTGTGTTGGTGAAAAATAACTCTTAAAATATGCAACACCTGAAAACTCAGCTGCCCTTGTCAAAAAATTTAGAAATCCTACATACAATGAAATCTAATTTGACCATAAATTTGAAATTAGACCAGAGCTTCACTGGCGAGGGATCTAGGAAAAATTCTTCCACCTACCGGATCTACAGTGGAATTTCTACAATACTACAAAATGGTTACAAGAGCACAGATTCAAATAGAAAAAGGTACCAGAGGCAGGACTGTGTGTACCTGTGAACTGTTTGGTGATGCTCAATCATCTTAGGCAGGACTGCAATGCTGTAAGCAGCCATAAGGGCAGTGTAAGTTATTCTAGAGGGCTATATCAACTATCAAAGCAGGCTGTAGTTAGGAGAACGTATAAACGTCAATGAATATACTTGAGATACAAAGTAGATTTAAAAAATAAACAAGCCTACAAACCAACCAACCTCACAGTGCCGCAAGCTTTCTGGGCTACACTGCTAAGGTAGCTATTCTAGATGCTCACTACTGAAGTAACCACAAAACTAAAAGTTTGTAATTGCACAGTTCCAAGTGTACTTGCCAGATGACAGAAAACTATGAATCACCAAGCTTCACTGAGTACATGACAACTGACAGACCTGTTTCCTGATGCCTTTTCTAAGATAGTGTCGTGCTGAAACTAAATCACCCTTCATACTGAGAGCTACAAGCTTTGATCAATTCTTTTTTCTGTTCTGGAGCAAGCTGAACATTAACCAAGTGAAAGAAAGATTAAGGAAACTCATTCACCCCTTGGCTTTAAACCCTTGGTGCAGAATGCAATTGGCTGTTAGGTACTAAAGTAGCCTTGTACTGGCTGACACAGCTGAAATCCATATTACTGTGGAAAGAAGAGGGGGAAGATCTATATTTCTGCTGTTCTCTCTCTATTCTGTTGGACAGCAGGACAGACTCACTCTTGAGCTGTTCATATTTGTTATAGTTACAGTGTAGGTACCAGAATTTACCTAACTATGGTTTTAAAGTGTTCTCCACAAAAGGAGGTCTATGTATACAGATACAAAACAAATTAATGACTCTATACTAAATTAGGAACTACAAGAAAGACCTCACAACAGGGCTTTAGCTAGACTCCGGGTAAACCTACATTTGGGTGCAGTACAATGTCGTGTACTGGAAAAACTTCACCCTCACAAATGTATATTTTTAATGCTCAAACTTGGATGATTTCAGAATAAAAGAAGAGTTTTCCTAAAGTACTACCATGCACATACACGTCTATATGGTATGTATACGTATATACAGACATATATATACATGTATTTGTGTATATATGCAAATTTTCCAAATTTGAACTGTGGAAGCTTTTAAGTTTAAGGAAACCAGGAGACCTTACCAGATGCCTTATTACAAAATCCTATCCATGCCCATAGTTGTAAAGATGAACAAGATTTGCATAGTATTTGCGCAAAATTCCAGACAGAATATCTGTAATTCAGATTTAGCTTACAATGTATTCATTTACATTTTATAATGACTTTATAAGACAAAAAAAGCCAAGAATGAAATAGGTTTTTTCCCCATTTACCAAAAAGTAAAAGAGACATATTCAATGCACTGGTAGTAACACAACTTCAATTTTGAACATAACCATCAACAATAAGAAATAGCACCAGCCAAATTAAGTACTTATTTTGCGTTAGGCACTTTATGAGACACAGGTACCCTGAGTTTTTAAACCCTTCTCTTAAAAATCGGCACCTGAAATTCTAATGAAATCTCAGCTGAATAAGGGACTGGTCCTCATTCCTCCAGACACAGTAACTCTATATTCAGTCCTTCATGCACACACCTAAAACCCCATTAAAATTAATGGAAGTTACATGCGCACCTAAGGGGGAATAGCCCCATAAATATTCTTAAAGGGCACATAAAGCATAAAAGAAGTCTTCACAAGTAGATTTTTTTTTTTTAATGATATAAAAATGTTGTAATTTGGGAACAAGTTTCAAAGAGGAAGAAAGAGCAATGGGAGGAATTTCCCACCTGGCTTTAAATTAGAATTGCAGGAATTCAAGCTGCTTCTTTCAAAATTTGAGATAATAGAAAGTCAGCAGAGTAGTTATGTCTCTCTGCTATTGAGAATAAGTTGAGCAAACTTCTTCAAAGACAGTGCTGCGTACATAAAGATTGATGAGTTTGACTAACTCTTTAAATTCCTACCTTCAATAGGGATTTCTTTTTCCAGAAAACAGTACAGTACATTTAAAATAAAAGCTCAAAATGCTCTCAGCACATTTTCAGTTCTGACTACAGTTCGTGTGAACAGTCATTACATCTGTTCCATTAAAAGCCAAGCACAGGCAGATACAGCTGACATCCTAAGTCTGCTCTCATTTGTTAAGTCCCATGAATGTATATAATGAAAACATGTACACAACTTTGGGTAAAAAGGAATGGCATTGTATTTTTCACAGAATTATGGAAACAAGCTCCATGGATAATATATCTGTAAATTTAATAATGCCTCATTAAATCACTGGCTGTGTTACTTCTATTTCTATGTTGAGGAAATGCCAATATAAGAACATATTAGTGCACAGAATTTGGAGACAACATTTTTCATACTCATCAGGCTGGCCCAGAACATTACGCAGTGTGACACAACAGTGATTACACTCTCTTACTCATTTTGCCTACACAATCGCTTCAAAAATCCATGCTAGCTTCTGTGAGAGTCATGAGAAATTACATGGGAGCAGAGAGGGAAAATCTCTCCCATAGTTAACAAATAAGAGTACCACTCTTCACAGTCTCATCAACAAGGTCAACAAAGCTGTCTGTAGGGCTCACAAACACACCTTGTTGTCTTCCCTGACTTCATTTTCTCCTCTCCTCTTCCCAGCCTCTGACACAGCCATATTGCCATGCATTCAGCACCTACTATACTTGCTTCCCATTCCCAAATTGCCTGTATTTGAATTCACCTATTTCCTCTTTTTCCCCACCTAGTCCCTTATTTTATCCTGCATCCCATCACTCTTTCTTGTTCTATTTTAGGTTCTGAATCCTACTCATTCTTAAAAAACTGATTCAGATTCTCAGCTTCTTCCTAAGGGCTTTCAAATGCACCCCATTCTGCTGCCCCCAAATTTACATTCAAACTTAGTTTCTCTGTACCATCACAGGGTACTCAATCCTTCCACTCTCACAGCACAGCAAACTTATCCCATCCTCAGTTTCTTTACGCAACTCCCACATTCTTCCAAATAAAGCCTGCATGAAGTGCCTCCTGCTCTTCCCTCCTATATTACAGGCTCTTGTTCTAACCTAAACCACTAATTGTCCTTATATCAATATTTGTGTTACAACGTCCTCATTCCTGCAAATGGAAAGGGATAAAAGAAAGAAACAAAAAAGAGAAAAATAAAAAGAAAACTCCTTCCTTGCTTTCTATTTCTCTGTTCAGACACACCACAGCTTTGCAAATAAAGTATCTCCCTAGAAAATTTTCAGATCCACCATGCTTAGTATAACAAAAGATCTCTGCATATGAATTCTAATGCATTTACCCACCATGTGTACATTAGTCTCTAAAGAGCATGGGCAAACTAATATTATTCCAAAGCTGTGTAATTTCACCAAACTGGGACAGCCTTTTTACAAAAAATTAGAAAAAGGCTCATCTTTGTGATAAAACCAACCTACATCCCCAGTGTTGCACCTCTTCATTAGCCTGTAGGTCTGCTAGAACTTTGCAATTAAAGGGCTGTAAAAATATTGGCAAGCAATGTAGTTTTCCCCTAATTTCATTCCGCTGAAACGGTTAATACATTCTTGCTGAAATTATCCCAAAATACTCAGCCTAAATGTATATTCAATATGGAAAAATGTTCAAATTGTTAGGCAAAGTTAGGCAAAAGGAAATAAGGAGTTACAACAAAAACACTCTGGCAAACTTACTCTTTACACAGCACTATCAGCCAAGAGCTGAAGATTTGATAATTATGAGGTAGAGTCTTTCTTCACTGCACCTTTTATTTTACACTCAATTGAACTCCTATATTCCCTCTTCCCTTTTCTTTTGTTTACAGTTTTTTGCTGACAAACTCTGCCTCCCACATGAGTGAATTTGACTGGGACTCTGGGGCAGGAGCATGTTTTAAAAGTACTGCAATATCAGACAGGGTGAACTGTCATGCCCAGGGGTTTGCTTTTGGTGGTAAATGCAGAATAACTGACCTTTGGTTCTTCTCCTTTACTGCAAGGTGCATTGCATCAACACAGAGCATCTGACACCCTCAGAAAATCTTCAGACTCTGTTTCTGACAAAAATATTTTATCCTAAGAGAGAGCACCAATTCTTATCATAAGCTGGACCCCAAGCTTTCTAAGTCAGTGATCCATCACTTTGTTTCACAAACTTCAGAGCAGTCCCCTTGTCTATAAAAAAAATCAGCAGCTGACTGTAGATGAAGACAAGTGCTATTAACATGAGGAGGAGGATACAAAGCAGATCTATGACAGGAAAAACTCGTTTGAGTCCCTACTTTCTCTCCTCAGACACAACTTTCTTCCTAATGCCCTTTGGAAATTTCTAGTTCAAATGAACAATTGAGTCAGAGTAATGATCTGACCTTTTCCAAGTATTATCTTAAATGAAACACAATTGCTTTAAGACAAAGTGCATATAATTATTCAAATTAGAGAGGCATTTTTCTGCTAATGGAAAGCAAGCTGCCATTTTCCACACTGAGCAGCACCATTTCAGAGCTGTTGAGCCCTGGAGTTTTCTCTAAGCCTTTAGTATCAAAAGCTCTACTACAGCAGTTCTCCAAATCACTGGGTTCAGATAACTGAGAGGTATTTAACTGAAGCCTAAATCTGTTAAATACTAATTGCATTAAAGTAACATTAAGTGTTTGATTAAAAACTTGAATACCAATCGCAGAAGGGAGAAGTAGAAAGATAAAAACAGATGAGAAAATCAGAATCAAGTAACTCCCATAATGCAGGAAAAGTAATCCATAGATATGTCTAAGCTCTAACATTTTTTGCCATTCTATACAAAATATAATGAAATGAAAGATATAATATGCTGATTGTTTTGACTAGAACTTGACTATACAGCAGCAACCTGTGCCAATCTTTAAGACCAATTAACTTTGAAACATTAGATAATGAACTGGAAAGCCTATTACTTAAACTATAGAAAAATCAGAATCTGCTGCTTTCATTTACATTACAGAATGTGCAGTGTCGATAAAATTCTGCATGTCTTTCCTTTATCAGCTATTTCCTAATTTTACCTTTTCTTTTCAGCAAAAGGGAAGAGAGCAAAGTAACAGAAAAAAAAGGGGGGGGGGAATCAAATGCAATGCAAACAGTTGATACATTTTTTAATAATATCCAAGTGAGCTCTTTTAAATGTGACCTTCAAAGGAAAAAGACACTCAAGCTTTGGGAAGGAGGAGGAGAAATTGCACTTTTGATGAAGCCTTCTTTCTTTTTTCTTTTTTTTTAATCTCTTGCTTGCTCGATGCTTTGCTTTAGAAATGTAGGACCTGACTAAATGTAAGAATTCCATGATGACTGGAGAATTACAGCAATGACATCAAAGGAACTAATAACCATATACATGTTCTCACAAAGAATTAACTCAGGTTTCTGCTACTATCCTCAAAAAGTGCCAGCCATAGACTAATAACAATTGCAGTTTGAGCTAGTAGGCCTTTCCAACACTCTGAAGTGCAAGTGAGATTTCCTCTCAGATGGATAGTAAGCTGGCTGTGAGGACATATCTGCTAATTTAATATAAATCCACAGTTTTCCATAAACTCCCAATATTTGTTTCTCAAGCAAATAATCATCGAATCATAGAATCATAGAATAGTTAGGGTTGGAAAGGACCATAAGATCATCAAGTTCCAACCCTCCTCCCATGGGCAGGGACACCTTCCACTACAGCAACACTTTTTTTTTTTTTTCTCCTAATAAGGAAATCTTATAAATTTAAAATATAAGCATGTAGAGAAAAGGTGGAAGTTGATAATCGAAGGGTTAAAATGGATAAACATCAGAGATAACTCCAATCAAAACTGACTTTCAAAGACTGCAAGATGAGCATTTGTGAATGTATAAGAATTTTCCTTATGTGAGAGAGTATTATTTCTGAGAGGAGGTTGTTAGAAAGATTGTTTACTCTCTTTTTAACTAGCATCCACTTACAATAAAAACTAGATTTGTGTATTAAAGAAAGCTGAATACTTGCCACTTAATTACAGCTTTATTAGACACACTGGATAATTCTGAAACCTGACAAAGTTTTCAGGGTGTCCTGGGTTCAGCAGTAGCAGTCATGTTTTTCCTTCGTGGTAGCTGGTGCAGTGCTGTGTTTTGACTTCCAGCCTGGGAACAGTGGTGGTGAAACCGATGTTTTCAGTTGTTGCTAAGTGATGTTTACCCTGACCAAGGACTTTGTGAGACTCATGTTCTGCCAGGGAGGAGGGGAAGCTGTGAGGAAGCAGAGATGGGGCGTCTGACCCAGGCTAGCCCAAGAGGTATTCCATACCACAGCACGTCATGGCCGGGGTGGGGGGTAACTGGGAGTTACCCGGAAGGACACGGGCTTCCGGGTGGGACTCGTTTCTTGGCCGGTGGTGTCGTATTCTCTTCCCTTGTTATTTTCCCTTATCATTGTTGTAGTTGATAGTAGCGGTGGTGATTTGTGTACGTTGGTTGCTGGACTGTTCTTGTCTCAACCCGTAGGAGTTGCACTCTTTCGATCCTCCTCCCCGTTCCTCCGGGAGCAGGGAAGGGGAGAGCCCCGGGGGGGGGGGGGGTCTTCGATTGTTGTCAGCCTGGCACCACTCTCTGCTGGGAGTGAGTGAACATGTTGCCTGACTGGGTTTAAACCTCAACATCGGGGAACAATAGATCTGACTTCCCAAGTATTTCTAAGATGATAAAATTCAGAAAGGTTATGCTACAGATATAGCCCAAAATGTTATGTTATAACTCAAAAAAGAATATAAATAGGACCTAACCTTTAGGAAAATGTTGCAATGGGAAAATAAAAATCCTCAGAGCCAAGTAAGCCGCTATCTTGTTGTATAAAAGCCACCATCAGTTTGTGCTACAGAGGACGAAACAACCCACCCATCCAACAGCCACACCAGGACCACACTAAGATTAAGAAAAAAATTAGGACCACACTAAGATTAAGAAAAGACCCTATAGACTGTGTAAAGAAGTAAAAACATACTAGCAGACCCAAAAATGAACATCTTTCCTGTTTGTCTCATCCTTTTCTACCTCCAAAACATCAGATTGTTCACAAGCCTGATAATTTTCTTAATAGCTCTATTTTCAATTCCTGAACATCTTGAAAACACCGTAGGATGCTGCATTCTACAGCTTTATGTGTATGATTGTATGGTTTGCTGGAGTATGTTGAACCTCACTGAATTCAAAGACTCCTCATACTTTAAGACTGCATTTTTTTCTGGAATGAAGTCAAAGCTGAGAAGCTCTGAGGTTGGGGTGGGCCACACTGTTCAGCAGAGTACAGAGACGCTTCCCAACTGATGCTGATCATGCTCTACTCCAAAAGTATTGCTGTCGCATTGTCAAACATCGCATTTCACACTGGCAGAAAAGCACTCAAGATGGAAAGCACAGGACACCTGGGGGTGGTTGTGTGTCTCTAACATACTGCAGCTTTCTGCTGTGCAGATTTACCTGCCCCACTTTACCCCTTCACCTTGCACCCCAGCAGCCCTGGGAAGCACCTTCCCTTCTCTTCCCCTTGTCCTCCCTTCCTGAGGACAGGCAGCTGGGGGCTCCTGTCTCTCCCTCCACAGGGCCATGCACAGATGCCCTGTGCCTGACCTCCAGAGGTGTGGGAACGCTGAGCTCTCAGCCTCGTCACTCTCCCAACACCCCATTCACCACATAAACTTTTCTCTACAGCAAACATGTTAGGGCCTGTCCTGCAGCCTTGGAAAGGAAACCTAGCTTTTACACATACGTAGGGAAAATATTTATACACTTAGGGAAAAAGGTTTCTCACCTTCTTTTCCCAGGCTCTACTCCATTCCTTCAGTCCTCTCCTTCCCCTTTGTTATCACTACAGGTTATATTCAGCTTCTTCACCGAGGCAAGGAGAAGCTGGGTGGGGGTTGCAGGGCACTGGGTGCCATCAATACAGAGCTGTTTCTCTCTGCTGCTGCTTTCTTATCACACTTTTCCCCTGCTTCAGCATGGGGTCTCCTCAGGAACTGCAATTCCTTCAGAAATATGCATGTCATCTAGCATGGGTTTCCACAGGCCACAGTGAGTAGGTAACTCTCATTTGGTGTTCCCCGAGCTCCTTCTCACTCTTTCTGTTCCCTCATCCCTCCCTCTGGCATTTTCTGCCCTACCTTACACAGCCTTCCCCTGAAGCACCATCATCATGTCTGTGGGGCTCAGCCGTGCCCTGCAGTGGGTCCCCCTTGGATCTGGCTGGAATCAGCTGTCTCTGGCACAGGGCAGCCCCGTCTACTCCTCACAGAGACTCAGTAGCCCTTCAGCTATACCCAGTACTGGCTTATGTATTCCCTCAGCCTCTCTTCCTCCATAAGGTGCAAAGCTGCGTTCCCTCAGGTTCTGTGACAGCCCAGAGAGCTGGCAGGTCTTAACCGGTGAGCAGAGAGAACACTGTGTGCCTCAGTCTTCTCCACATCTTCTGTTCTTACAGGTGTCCATTTGGTGCCTTTCACAATGGTGACTGATTTCAGAGCTAGCTGAACTTTTAATTTCTTGACTCCATTCCAGCACACTGAGGCAATGCCTTTACATATCTTCTGGGAAGCCTGGCAATGCTTCTACCTTCTGTGTACTTTCTGGGTGTTTTTTTATTCAGGATGTTCTTGTTTATCCATGTCTTCACTTACTTTAATGTTCTCCAAAGGCAGAAGCTTCCCACAGTGCAAGGCTGCACTGGTCTTCCATTATTATTCCCCGACCTCTGTCTGAACCATTAAGCTTAACCTGAGGTTTGTAATGCAAACTCATCATCTGTTGTCAAATCTTCTGCTAGGCTTTTGTGCACTGTGCCTGGACTGAAAATTACTTGAAAGAACTCTATTACTGCCATTTGTCATTAATATGAGTCACAGCATCATCAGCCCCAAACCTCAAAATCATTTCTGGTTAACCCTGGAAAATTTATCAAAATTATATTAATATACATTTGGCAATTGCAATATTGCAGATTTTGCAGCAGTTGCCCTCACAATCAAATACCCACCAGAAATTTCTGTAAGATGCAGAGCTACTAGATAACACATTTGTCAAAGCATCCAAATCAAGCAAAGGAATAAAATGTTCAATATTTTTGGTGTCTGACCATGTATGTCAGGACAGACAGGAGAGTTTAAGCAAAGAGTTAGTCTAAGCTAAGAGATGCTGCTTGTGCAGACAGGTCTTAGAACAGGAGCATTTTCCCAAGCAAATCAGTCTCATTCTCTGACGTTATAGAGGTCACCTTAATGCAGTTCCATCCATAAATGCATCAGGTCAAATGTACTAAGTCTTAATTCAGTTACCTTCTCCCAGTATAGAAAGGCTATTCCAAAACAGAATTCTTCTGAGAGCTATAAACTTCCATCCAGTTCCAAATGTGTATTTGAATCATGGCCAGTTATCACTCACTTGTTGCACTAACATTGACCTACAGTTTAAACAGTCATTCTACTTCAGTAATATTTACCTACCTTCATGTTCCTTTAAAAGATAAACATCTCCTTTTCAGTTTTGTTTATCAAACCTCCATAGCACCCTCATGTTGAACAGGGTCTCTGTTTCCCAAATACTTCTACTTGTTTGTGTTTGTAGTTCAAGCATGTTCTGAACAGAATTGTTCACAACATTCTGGATGAATCCAACAACACCTTTTACAAAAGAATTACTATTTTCCTGATTTCAGCCATAAAGACTTTGCATTTGCCCTTCTTTTCTGCACTTGCATCTTTGGCATTTGTCTTTTATTCCCAAGTCACATCACAATGGTGACCTAGACTTACCTTATAATATTAAGTAAGCCCTTTCTCTCTAACATTTCTTCAAAAGCACCCCACTTTGTACAGAAATTCTTGTTATTAATCCTTATTATAAAACCATAGTTGTGTCATTCAGGATCATTCATTTCTATCTGTATTATTCAATGTCTTCCAATTATGTGTTATCAGCACATTTCCATTTCAATATCCACCCTATGGAAGCAGAAGAATTATTTGCTATGTTCTTTGCCATAAAATAAACATATTGTTCATAATGTTTGCCTTGCAGGATACAGTAACTGTTTTGGAAAAATCCCTATGCACCTGAATTTTACTACTAAATGCTGAATAGCATGTAGCCCTACATGAATTGAGTTTCCACTGTGAATTTACTTTTTATGACAGCTCTGGCAGCAGAAATTATGTTGCCTTACTAAAACCTTAAAGGTATAGTTTCAGTTGGCAGAAAAATAGAGAAAGAAAAAAATTATGCACACCATGCAGTGTTCTGGGCAAATAATGCTCATAAACTAAATACTTGATCAACTATGAAGTTCATTTAAGCAGATGACAGTATTTTCAGAGAACTTTAGAGGATGATAGTCTTTCATATTTTATCTAGCACTTTATTCTGAGTACATATAACCCCTCCCTATGATGTGCTAGGCTGCCCTTGCGACTAGTGAACTTTATGGCTCAGAACTGTGTGGGAATAGTGTTGGATAGCAGTGGAGGATTGTTAACTTTACATTCTGATCAAAGACATGCTGAATTCTGAGTGAAGTCAGAAGCTTCCTATTGAAAGGCAAATTTTGCTTGAGACCCATATTATTCAATTTGAAAATAAAAAACCTTTAAAATCCTAACCTAGACTACAGTTTTATATCTAATGATTATATTTGTGATAGAAAAGTAGAGATGTTTTCAGGTACTTCATAGCAGAAATGTAATAAAAAGTGTTAATATATGAAATATGCAAATTTGATTCTGCAGAAAGAAAACAAATATCAACAGAGATACTAAAGTACAATTGAAAATAGGTAAATGTAAGTCCAGCAGTGAAACATTCTGTGTGCCTTCATGTCATTTTACCAGAATGCAGAAAAAAATTTATCTGTGTAAAAACTGTTTTTTTTTTGAACATTCGGCATTTGTTAAAAAAAATGCATACGTTAGTAAAAATAGAAATAACAGATGTTAAAAGGAACAGTTACTATATTTAAAGGTTAAGCAAGTCCCCCAACTGACTAAAGGGAATGTCTAAATTTGCAAAAAATGTTACTGAAATATTCTTTAGTCAGACTTTTACAGACTCTTACTTGTCCCTATGCTTTATTCACCAAATATTCAGTTAGTGATTCAAGTTTCCTTGGCTATATCTTATGTTCAATCAATTTGCATTTTTTAATTTCTGACAGATACATATAACCTGCTACTGTTTTCATCTTCCACTAACACTGCTGTTGTTGCAGAACCTAGGTAATCAGGATGTAACATTATCATTCTGTGCTTTTCATTTCATTTTTCTAAATGTATACTGATGAGACAGTATACTCAATAGGTATGTGAAACTCCTGCGATTTAATCTGTAAAGAAGCTTGACCTGATTCTTCCTTGAGCTCTGTATATTTTCCTTTGCTCCAGAGACCAAATCTGGCTTTCTGTTCTTCTCTGTTATTGTGATCTAGGGAAAGAGCCAGAAGGTGGCATGGAGACCTCTAAGGTGTGTTCTTTCATATATAACTCCCAGAATTTCTGAAATAAAATCAAAAGCATTGATGAGCACCATGCAGTAATGGGTTTTAAAATGCTTTAGAAAGGGTGGTAAATCAAGAATCTACTCAGGACAATCAGCAAAGCCAGGAACAGAACTAGCAACCTTTACTTTACATCTAGCAACTGGGCCTTGTGCAGTCATAGTTCGTCTTACTGTTCTTTCCACTATGAATCCATTTAGACTATGACAGGAGTTTTGGGCTCATCTGGATAGCTACATGGATTCATCAGATCAGCTCCAGGCAAAGTAGCACATTTCCAGAGTCCAGTGTCACTGCCATATAGAGAATATTTTAACAGAATAGTATGGCCATACCCAGGGGATAATGAACGTCACTGTTAACAAGTTAATTATCTGGATATAGCATCACACAGAATCACATAAATTGCTTGCAGTTCTGAGGCTAGTTTTGGTAAATGATAATTTTGGCATATATCTCCTCATTCAGAGCACCAGCACTTATATCTACAGAGGAAGCAAACTAATCTGTGTTGGAAATTCCACTAAAAAAACTCAGGCTGATTAAACAGATCAAGTATCTGAAGACAGTGCTCTACAAAGAAGCACAACAACTGTTACACTACTGGAGAACACATAAACAGTTACAATATTCCAACATTAACAATTAAAATAGAAATTATTTCTTGCATGAAAATATTAAATATATAAGGTCTTTCAGTGAACAGGGATATATTGCAGATGTATTTACAGTGAGAACATGTTGAGCCATATTTCTCTCACATTAAAAATTTGAAAATTAATATAATTTATATTTATTAGATATGTGTGTGTGCAAAATCTCTTTCAGATAGAGGTGAAAAGATACCCTTTTTTGGCATCCCTTCAAATTGCATAGCTACAGCACAGTTATTTGGTAATTACGAATGCAATTGTAGAGTAGGAGCAGTTTTTGTTACTACCAGTTAACACTAAATCCCTGGTTGTATTACTGTGTGCCTAATTATGGTGTAATTACAACGGAGTTAATTTGTAACACTAATGCACCCAGTAAGAGTATTGCAACGAGAAAAGACAATGAATAATACAGTTATGTAGCGAATTACCCAATAATGTTAATTAGTCCTAGTTAGGTATTGAAAGGAAACTTGCAGAGCAATTCTGCTGTTAACAGCACTGCAATGAAAGTACCTCTGTTGTAAACCACAAGAAGGTTTCATCAAGGCTTGAATGGATTCCACTGAACACAAATAATATTCTTAAACTCTAAAATAAAGCTTTTGGAGCAGCATGCATGAAATTCTTCAGGATGTCAATGGGACTCCACACCATTAAAACAAAGGAACTAACAACAACCAAAACAAACCACAGATAAAATATCCAGATATGCTATGTAATGTGGTCTTGACCAGAGATAATAGGAAGTGAAATGAAAGCACTGTCAAAGGATTGAAGCCTCGAAGGCTCACAATGACCATAGGCTTCTCCAAGAGACCTATAAAGCCCTCTCTCAAAATATTCATTGCCAGTAGCCTCGGGCCACTGTTGCAACAGCGTGGGAGAGCAGGTGCACAGCTTCACAGTCAGCCAGTTCAGACTGCTGAAGGGAATAATCAGAAGAAGGGGGAAAAGGACTTCAAGCTTTGGTGTGGTAAAGAGCAGCAGCTCTGTGCGCTGAGCAAATACAGACCTTTCAGTGCTTCTCTCCCCTGTGCCTGGCTTCAGGGTGCTGCAGGTCCTACACCTCAGCTGTCCCACCCTTCATGGGACAAGGAGGGTGCCAGAGTTGTTGACTTCCAGCTGAAGTCTCCTGGAAAGTTTCTTCACCTTCCCTGACCTTCAGGTACCTTTTGTAATCCAGGTAGCATCTGGGGAAGAGCATGAGGGATTGGGTGACTTGGGCACACCAGCTCTTTGCCCAGGGTCTCCCAACAGCTTGTCATAGCCCAACCTTGGTGTCATGCCTGACCTGACTTGATCACCTGAGAGGTACAGAAGAGATCAGGGCTTTCCCTCCTACTCTCCCTTCCTCTTTCTACCCTGTAGTCAACCATCAAAGAGGCACAGATAGATACATATCCTGGCCCAATCCCATGTCTGCCAGTGCCCTTTTCCTAAACCTGCCTTCCCCTCCCCCAGCACCTCCCCATAGAACATAGGGCTGGCTGACCTACAAGGCCATTGCTGCTGCTTTTCAGACTGCAAGGAGCCCCTTCAGGAGTCCTTTACTTCTACTCTCAACAGCTTTCCTGGGCTTTCTTTACTTTTCCCCTCCTAGCACCAGAAAAGATGAGGCACCTTGCCGCATCTCACTTGTCAGGATATGGCATGGGCTGCTAAGGAAGCCCTTGAAGAGATCAGCTGTGCTGCAAGGGCTGGCACAAGCTAGCTGCTCCAGGCTGAGCTGTTGGAGGCAGCAACAGACTGATGGTGCCCCATATGCCTGGACGATACTGAGAACATAGCTTATGTGGTCTTCTGCCTTCACTGCTCCTACTTTGCCCGCTGCCAGCAGTAGGCCAGAGGGAAGAGTTGCCCAGCCACTCTGGAGCAGATGCTGCATACAGTGAGAGTAAGCAAAGACTAGGGGAAGGATGTGGTCAGCTCATCCACCCACCACCAAAGGAACAAGTCCAGGGACCAGAGCAGATCCCTGCAGAGACATTACAACCTGCCCAGGCAGCCCACCAACTAAAACCCCTTAGGGGAGTTGGGAGAAGGGGAGCTGGGAGGACAGACCAAGCACAGAGATATGTTGTAGCTCATGGCCCTCAACTGCCACCTCCCACCATGCTCCTGCACCCAGTATTTCCCAGGAGTGAACCCTGGTGAGGGCATAGGAGCACCTGGACACCCCTGCTGCTGCATCCTACACCTCATTCAGCACAGTGGTGCTGCAGCTTCCATGTATTGGCCTCTATCATATCCAGTAAACATCAGATGTTTTTCAGGGTGTGCGTGTTTCAAACCCAAAGAATGGGGAATGGTTTCCAACAGTTTCTCAACAGCACAGGAAATCCAAAGGGGAGAGCTTCTTGGAATGCACAATGATTTCACTTCATGTAAGTAGTGTGAGATCTTTCCCTTCTGCTTACCCCACTTCCAACTTCCAATCTCCAGGGCAGGAGTGTCTAAGCTTTTTGACCAGCAGCCAGACTGTGGGTCCTGAAGACCTGTACATAGTCCAGCTGCCACGAAGATGATCTCCACATGTCCTGGGGGCCTGGTGGACAGTCGTGTTGAATGCGAGCCAGCACTATCCCCTTTTGGCAATGGTGGCCAGTGGCATGCTCAGCTGAATTAGGTGGAGAGCTGACAGCAGATGGAGGAAGGTGAACCTTCCCTTCTCCTCAGCACTGCGGAGGCCACACCTGAAGTACTGTGAAGGGTTTCTCAGTGCAAGAGACATGGGCATAGTGGGAGAGTCCAGACAAGAGCTGAACTGTAATGATGAACGGATTGGAACATCTCTTGTAGGAGGAAAGGCTGAGAGAGTTCAGGACGTTTATTTTGGAGAAGGTGCAAGGCAGATCTCATCAAAATATAGTCAACAGAGTCAGACTATTTCAGTGGTGTCCAGTGACAGTAACAAAGCACTCCAAAGGGAGCACTGTACTATACAATTTCAAGCACTTAAGTGTCTGCCTGTTGTGTTTGGGTTCTTTATGGCGGTAGACTTAAGTGACCTTTAAAGGTTCCTGCTAATCCAAACCATTCTGTGATACTATGACTCAGAAGACCATTCCATCTTTGAGGAGTTTTCAATTTCTTGAATGCTACTTTTCCTCTGCTATTCCCACTCAAGGTGACCAAGCAGGAGTAGGAAAACAGCTAGACTGCCATAAAAACCACAGATGAGCAGCCAACAGCTGATTCTCATAAATTAGAAAATAAAGTTCTCCACTGGCCAGGACTGCACAAAACTACGTATCTGCCTGGTTTATACTGTGACTGTGTGTTTTGCTAACAGCCAGGGTATGTCACAAAGTGACCACACACTAGCTGTATAATATGCAGAGTTTAATAAACAAGCACACTAAAGCCAATAAGCAGTCTAAAGCAAACACACTAATGTGAATTAAGTAAATATTTGTATATAGAGAGTGAATAAGTACAATAAAACAAACCAGAGACAGATATATAAGTAAAGTACCAAAGAAAGTTAGCAATGCACTAAATCATTACCGTATAGAGGGAACAGAGATTAAGCAGAAATACGTCACCAATTACCACTGAATCATCATCCAGGCCCATGCTTCAAGATGAGAAGCCCCGTTGCAGTCAATGCCAGGAGCCTCAGGTAACTGGAAAAATTCCTACACAGTATGTCCACCCATAGGTGAGGCTTCTCCTGTGGCCCCAAGAGGGTCCTGCTTTTATACCCTTGTCAAAACAATCAGCTTTATGCCAGATCTCTGGTTGCTTACTTGTGGGACCGTGCAGTTTCTCATGATCTCACTCTTGTCCAGTCTGAGAGCATTGTCCAAGTGCCACAGTGCAGCCAAGTATCAAGAGGGTCACAGAACATCTGCACACCTATGTTTTCCTGCCTCTTTCTGACAAACAGTCACTATGAACATAAGCATACATACTCTGCTTAATACACTGTGGCAAATAACATCCTTTGTTATACCTCTCAGTCATGAGAGGGAATCAGCTCTCAGCTAGGCTCCCATCCATTACACTGTGTCAGTCCAGCTGAGTCGTGCACTGGTCATCCTCCACATAGATCAGCAAAGACAACTGACTGGAACAGACAGAAGAGGCTGAAGGACGTGTGTGGTTATGTTGCCTCAAATCTGTCCCCAGTTGCCCGCACAAAACAACCAAAGAGCAATAGAGCTACTCAAATCCCCAGCAAGGGCACTGCAGCCCTCTCGAGCAGGGCAGGGGTAAGGGATTTCATTTCCTAGACAGCTTGATTATTGGAGTATATTTGACCTTATGGCCAGAGTGGATTTGCAGGCAAAATAGCAAAAGTCAATGACATGCATTCTAGCACATTTCTTGCTGCATGTATTTACAAATTGGAGCCTTCCTCTTCTTATCAGTCAAATATTTGTGAGAAAAGGTCAGATTAGTACAGAGCTTTTTGTATTTTCTTAGCCTAATAGATGAATACAAAAATATAGAGAAATTGCAGCTTTGAGAAGTTCAAAATTATCTAAGAAAGTCTATATACAATTTGATAATAAATGTTCAGATTCATAGAGGTGTTTTCTATGATCAACTAAACTGCATTTTACAGTTTTAGGGCACTCCTTAGCAGTATCCTGTAAATCCATGGCAGCACAAGATTTTCCTTGTTAGCTTTGTACTCATATACCTTGTCACAGTTGATCTGTCCACTAATTTACTATTCAAAATAAGGTACTCATTTCTCCACATCTATGACTCCCTCAAGCACTTCCCCTCCTATTTCAGACAGAGTTGGATGCAGTTAAGAGTTTAGACAAATATTCCCCCTATACATCTATACAAGGGTTTCTTATTCTTGGTGACTCATATATATAAAATTTCAGTACTGATACATTTGGTGTTGCAGAAAACAAGCAGTGGCTTAGGTCTCGCTCTGTTTCTCTCTGTATTAAATTCCTCATTGATGAAAGAGGAGGATGGAACTTGTTTGTTAATAGAAGCAGGATTCTCAAAAACAAACCAAAGAAGAGGCAAGAGAAAAAATGAGAAATTATTTTTATTTTCTGTCTCACAAGCAAATGACTATTTACCCT
Organism: Pezoporus wallicus; assembly: GCF_028554395.1. Lineage (NCBI taxonomy): Eukaryota > Metazoa > Chordata > Aves > Psittaciformes > Psittacidae > Pezoporus > Pezoporus wallicus. Next base: position 604,477 of record NW_026635941.1, read on the forward strand.
ATCAACTAGATCATTCATTTGGGTATAGTAAATTTATTACTTGTCTAGGAGTAAGTGTTTTTATATTTCGTACAGAAATATTCCAGGTATGCCCACAAAACTGCATCATCAGTGTTTGTTTCTTAGCTTCAGTCAGACTCCTATGCTACATTCCAAACAGAAGACAATAAAAAAACCTTGATGTGTCAGGTCGCCATGAAAAATGAGGAGACTGACATTGTTTATTGCTAAACCTGTCCTTTTGACTATAAATCTTGAAAGTCTGACTGTAAATGTGAGATATTCTTCTGCATTATACTGTGCTTATAAGGAATGTGTACTGAAATCCAAAATTATCTCAGCAAAAACAACTGCTTTTATTAAGCTCTCAGTTAGAAGAAAAGCTGACGAAAGTCTTTTGAATTCCTTAATAGCTTGTGCCCCAGATGTTTTTGGGTTTTTTTACACTTTTGCTAGCAAGCTTTAATAGCTAGATAGAGCATCACAATTTCTTTTCACTGTAATCTTTAAATTAGGATAAATTTGAGGTGGGTTTCATTTAAAAAAATAATTAGTTTCTTCTGCAGTCCAGTGCACTGATCTAAGATCTGCAGTTGAAATCTGTTCAGCAGGGTATGTCAAAGACAAATTGCCTTTCCACTAACTAATATATATTTTATTCTTCATATATATATATTCATATGGACTGATTACTTCCACCTAATTTAGAAGGCTGGAAGAGAGAGGTATCATACTGCAGATCCTCTGTGGAGTTCTCATCAGTGTTAAATTTTTACAAAGAACAACTAAATGCAAATTATAAATTTAAAAAAAAGAATCTTTTTGGAGATACTTTAACATTCATTTAGATATTTTCAGACATATTTATAGTTAGGAGCATGTATACCATTTTTCACACTGAGAATCTGAACACAAGACCTTCCTATTAAGAGAAAGCTCTGTTTGAAAAACAGTGTATTGTAAATTAATCAGATTTTTAATAAATGTTAAGGACCAATCACAAATTCCTAATTATGAGAATGGACTTTGCCCGTGTTTTCTTAATTACTTCTGCTGTCTTCGTCTTAGTCTTTGGTTGTGAATGGTCTTGTGTTGCCTGTCTGTTGTCATACAACTGCAGCCTAGGAGCCACAAGTTTTTCTCTCTTCAGTTACAAGAGCCTGAAGACAAGCAAGTCACTGGACCTTTCTGCTGACATCAGCAGCTCCACAGGGGGAGCTGGCACAGAACATATTGTAATACTTTTCCTCTTTCTACATCCACCTCCTACAGTGAAGTGCTCCTTTTAAATCTCTTAAAAAGGTTGGATGTGGGAGTCTTGCAATTTCTGACAATTTTACTAAGAGTTTTTCTTCAGATGGATATTTTCTTAAAGTTCTGGTACTGTAATTAGGAAAATTTTAAAGGAAACTATGGTTGGATTTTAATGTTTATTTCCAGCCTTTGAATGGAAATTAAGGGAGTAATTACATCTGAAATGCTTTTTAAAAAGGTAGATTTGTTTGGTTTTTTTTTTTAATATCTAGTCTTTATATATATATGTGTGTGTATGTGTGTGACTTTGAGTTTGGGGTTTGCTGTTTTTCCTTTTTTCTCCCTTTTTAAATTTTTTTATTAAGAATAGCAAAATCCATTAAAATCTCATTGCATTCCAAGGATCTAGGTAGATCATCTTATTTCCACTTTAAAGCTCTTCACTGTTATCTCTGTCATTTTTTAAATGTTTTAAAATGCTTCATTAACTAGTATGTGCAAAAGGACACAGAAAACCCCGCAAAATTCCATTATGCTGAGATGTCAAAGAAACCACAGAAAAAAAAACACAAAAAAACTTTACTATCAAGATTTAGCCAAAAAGTTCTCATAACATCAGTGACATTGCCTAAATGCCTGTGTCTGCAACACAGAACTTTCAGATATTCTGTGTAAACCTAAACCATCATCAAATTCATAGGTTCTGAATCATTAGTTTGAGCACCACCAAATAAATATTTGGAATTTATGCTACTTCAACATAATTTAGATTAATTAGTAATTATTACTAAGCTCCTCCCTCACCGAATTAAAAAAAAAAAAGGGCAATACAGAGCTGATGAGAGTACAAAGTGTTAAAATGTGACTACCATACTAATGCTACCAAAGGGTACATGAATCAGAGAGCTAATATTTTTAAGGGGTTTAGAGTTAAAAGCTGAGTAAAGATGGTTACCAAAAGAAAACACGAGCAAGAGCTCTAACACTTCAGTTAAAGCAGGGGGAAGACCACAAAGATCAGAAGATCTGCAAGTGCTCTACAGAAGCATAGCAACCTTTCGAAGTGTGTTTTCATATTGATGATGGACTCAGAGCTGTCAAAGTATAAATAAAATAACTCATTAAAATCACAAAATAATTTTATTGATCCAGGATTATACAGTTTGACCCTTTATCTTAGAGATATCAAGAAACTAAAGCAACCACCTAGCACAGATAAGCAGGTTAAGTAATGCAGACAGTCTATAGTGCAGACGTGCAAAATAGACACCTAGCAACTTCAAAAACTTGACATTTTATCATTAAAAGCTATTATTTTTTCACTGATTCAATGTAGTTCTTGTGATTTATGCCAGCTGAAAATCTGACCTTCATTCTTAAAAACGTTTAGTTTAATTTCACATACTGGAAATGTTTTGGCAACTTACAACTACAAGAGGGGAGTAAGGGAAGTGATCAAGTGGCAAAGAATAGAGTATTAACATCTCACTCCTCAATACCTGATTAATTTTAAGGGTCTTTAAGGACTGAGTTATATTGCCTCTGATAGGAGAGAAGTTCTCTGAAAATCTTCCCAGTTTTAGCTTTACACTGGAAATGAAGCAGCTTACTTCCACACACCCACACACACTACAAAAGTCAGTAATTTCCCACTAGCTGTCAATTTAAAGGAGTAAAGGCTGGTTCTGATCAAGACATTAGACAGTTTGAAGGTCATAAATAACTCTGACAGTTCTTCATAAACTTTGTGTACAGACCACTTTCAAGCACTGGAGTTGATCCAAGCACTAGAGTTGATCCAATTTCTGTCAACAGAACAAGAGTGTATTATATGGAGCGCATATATAAGTACTAAATGGGGGTGTAGTTAAGATGCAGTGAAGTGGAATAAAAGCAATCATAAATTTCACTCATTCTGAATTCTCTGCTTTCACAGACTCCACCTCTAACAAAATCAAAAATGATTTAAATACTTAGTGTGATGAAAATAACTTGTAATGGTGCAAAGGAATGTCTATTCAATGCTCAGTGAAGTTAAGCTGGCTATTTGAAGACACAGAACTAGGAAAATGTAAAGTTATGATTTTCACAGAAATCTCCTACTTCTGATGTTTTACAGATATGCAGTAAGATAAGTAATATTTTTATTATGCAATTGGAGAATGATAAGTAATAATTGTAGATTATTTGACCTTTATTCTAACATGTCCCAGATTCTATAAAATTTTTCCCTTAACAGAAAGATGTGCTAATAAAAGAATAAAAGAATTTGAGATTTGTTGTTGTCAAACAGTAACATCTCCTGATTTCTCTACCTGATTTTCGTTATGAAATCATAGTGGGAAAACCTACCTAAAATGAAACTAAACAACTCTACTGTAATACAAACATATAAGACAAATGGTGCAAACAGAAAAAGTAAGTCGGTGTGGTTTGGAGAGTTTTTATTATGATTTGCTATGAAAACCTTCCCTTTTGAGTTGTTCTTAGGCATATTAGGTGTGTTCCAATAACAGAAAAAACAGAACTCTAGACATACTGAGATTTGCACCCTGAATGATTTTTTTTGTGTATATACAACCGCAACAGACACTTTTGCCTTCTCAAATATGTAATGAAAGTTTACAGTTACTGTGTTCAGAGGTCTTCTTTCAGTTAGGATGTATCATTCCATATTCACAAACCTCAAAATGCAAATGCAAAATAAAGAACACAGTTATGAGTGAATGGAATGAAAGTTGGTTTTTTTTTTGGCTGAGGTGTGGTTGCTTCTTTAGTATTAATGGTGTGTAACTCACAATAGAAAAGACAGACATTATAAAAAAAATATATTTTAAAATTCCTTCTTTGTAACTGTTTATCTTAGTATTGAGAGAATATGTTATCATTAATATGATGAGATAAAACCCTAGTTATCAGGATATGGAACTTCAAATCTCACACAAATGCAATTTCAATTACATAATTTAAATGGAGTATTTCCAATTATAAGTGTTATATAAAGTATGAGATATTTATAATGCATTAAAAAATTCTGCTTTCCATCTCAGGGTGTTTTATATTCAGCATCAGAACCAGTTATTGTAAAGTTCAGGCTACAACCCCATTACCCACAGTCTATTTATCTACCCATAACAAAGCAAAAATGTTGGAGTGTTTTTAGGCAGACACACTGTCATGGTTTAAACCCAGTCAGGTAATTTGTTCACTCACTTCCCCCCCTTTCTTGCCCTCCCCCTGCTCTCGGAGGGATGGAGAGGAGAATCGAAAAGAATGCAACTCCCACAGGTTGAGATAAGAACAGTTTAGTAACTAAGGTATAACACAAATCACTACTGCTACCACCAATAATAATAATGATAAAGGAAATAACAAGGGAAGAGAATACAACACCTCAGCACCAGCTGACCGATAACTTGCCCCCCCTCAGCCCGACCAAGCACGGACCGATACCTCCTCCAACCCTGCAGACTCCCAGCCCTTCCGGCTAACTCCCAGTTACCTCCTGGGCATGACGTGCTGTGGTATGGAATACCTCTTTGGTCAGTTTGGGTCAGGTGTCCTGTCTCTGCTTCCTCCTGGCTTCCCTCCCCCGTGGCAGAGCATGAGGCTCACAAAGTCCTTGGCCAAACCAAAACATCCTTGTTATCAGCTCTGTTCCTGAGCTGAAAGTCAAAACACAGCACTGCACCAGCTACCAAGAAGGAGAAAAATGACTGCTACTGCTGAACCCAGGACACACACATAGTGTGAAGATAGCTAGGCTAGATAGGACTAGAGAAGATATATAGATTGGGGTTTTCCTTATAACTGCATATACTTACAGTAGCAATTTATTGCTAGTGTAAAAATTTATCCATAACCTTGGTAAACGTATAGCTAATATTCTTTGGTCTGGGGTTGGTGTAGCTTTGTGATCCAGAAAGTTTCCTGCATAATCTTGGGTCTGCTCTGCTTTGCTCTCAGCTCTCAGTTCTCTGCCTAGATGCTCTGCTTTGTTACAGAGTGATGCTTGTGGCAGGTGACATAAATCAGCAACAACCTAGGGCCAAAAGTACAGGTAGAAGAGTTAAATGCCAAAGAATGGATTAGGTGGCTGCATTTCAGAACTGGATGTGGTAGCACAAGCACCTCTGGTCAGAATCAAGTACACTCTGTCATCCCCAGTCTAAATCTAGCTGCTAGTGGAGGCTTCATGCAGCAGAGACTTTTTGTCTGCAGATAGTTCCTATTTGAGGTTGCAGCACTAAACATATTCTGGGGCTTGGTGGTTATAAAGTAATAATCTCACCCCTCTTCACAAACAAAAAGTGATTGGTTCCCAAAAACTGTGAACAATATCAAGTAGGGAAAAGTCACGTATAAAGAGAACGCAATATTATTTTCTCCTTTTTGGCAGAACCACTCATAAGATTCGAGTTCTGTACAGAAAGCTTAACATACAGTTCTGCATATTTTCAGTATGGATTCTGGTTGCTGCGGTGTCTAATAGTCATCATATTTGCATTTTAAAAATTAATATTTTGCTATTTGAATTTAAAAGTTTGAATCTGCAAGTCAGAAACTGAATGTAAAATATTTTGTGTGTTACCACTGGGAAATCAGAGACACAAAGAAGAATTACAGCCATGCGATCCTTCCTAAAAATGAAAGTTTAGTGTGAAATATGCCTACAGGAAATCTTTAAAATATTCAGTTTGCCCTGCCAAAAGGCTATGTGTGATATTTGAAAAGTCATAGTCTTTAATGTGAGTTTAGCATTTGTAAATGCAGATGAATTTATACACACCTCTAGCATAATGATTTTCTCCATTAGTTCCCAAGTGCACAGAATCCTGAATTCTAATTGGATGACATTAATTACCATCTGCTAGGGATACACAATATTTTAAAGTGTGTACCCAGTCATTTAGTGTACTCCCAAACCTAATTCTCAGGCTAGCAATCAAATCATTGGTATTACCAAGTCACCCAGTATTTCATTAGTTAAGGCTCACTTTGGAGTTACATAGATAATTTTCAATAAAGGTGAGCAAACACTGAACTCTGTGGTTGCAGCTGAGGGAAGACAAACCAGAAGGGCACAGGAGAAAGGAGAATGGAATTGCTGTGGGTCTGCTGATGGTGAATAAAATGTATCTGTGTATAATTAAGGTAATTAAGACCAGGAACTAAAATGAACCCAGGGGCAAAACTTTTAAGGGAATTTAAAAGGGGCAAGAGACTGAAAGTTAGATGCTTCTAATAATTATGAATTAAGGGAATGAGAGTTACAAGGCAACTGATCCCTAAGCATGGCTAATGAGATCATAAAATCAATCCTATGAATTGCATGATCCCTCCTTAGTATTTGCATTAAGATAAGAACCAAACCTGCAACAATAGAATCTAGGACAGCTATTATATTATTTAAACACCCTTGCCATTAAAAAACTTGTCACAATGTCTAATTTGAGCTCTTTCCTTGTCACATTGTCGCTGGCAAAATAGTTTCAACTCGGGCAATTTCACTCAAATTTTATTGCTAATTAATACAAACTTAATTGCTCATTTGGGTATTGAGGGAAAAAAAGATAAACAATTAAATCCTTCCCTTGGGGAAATACCTGTTCCCTTTCCCAGACTTGGTTTCAGCCCAACTCTTCTCCTCCTCCTTTTCTAGGCTTAACTTCCCCTGTCATCACTACATGTTGCATTCAGTTACACTGCCAGTCTCGTTGGTGAGATGTCTGTGTAATGATTTCTTTCTGCTGTCCCTTGACCCTTACTCATTTTCCCCCACTACTCTATGTTTCTTAATGCTCCTGTTTTCCAGCAGGGTCCTCCAGGGGCCACAGCTCCACAGGGATGTCCCTCCCCCAGCATGGGTTTTCCGTGGGCTGCATCCTCTGAGGGGTGCTCGGCTGTGGGTCCTCTAAGGGATGATCTAAGGGACATCCCTCAAGGGTTTCCCCACTTCGGTGTGAGTGGCCCATGGACCAATAATCTCTTAGAAGTGTCTTTGCCCTGAGTGGGGCTGCAGTCTATCAGAGGTACCTTCTCTGGCACTGAGCACCTACTTCAAGAGTGCATCAACAACCATACTCCAACCGTGTTCTGTTCTGTGTGTCTACTCCATTTCTCCTCCTCTGCTTTATCCCCACATATCTCCTCATGTGTCTTCTCCTCTTGTGGCTGCACCTTTTCTTGAACACTGTTGAACAGCAATTCCTGGTGCCCACCTGCCTGGCTGCAGTGTTGGTTCCCTCCCTAAGTTATCCTGCTCTCTCAGGGGTCTATTACATCCTCAGGCATTTGCTACACTTCTCAGGATGCTGTCCAGTTAGTCCACCCTTTAACATAATTGCCTAAGACTTTCAGAGCATACAGCAGAGACTCCCCAGTGCCCGGGAAACCAGAGCAATGTTTCTCATGACTTTCACATATTTATGACCTTAGTTTGGTGTTTCTCTTTTTTCACAAGTTTGATATTGAACCATTCATTGTAATGTCAAGATCTTCCTCCACAGAACTGTTGTCAGCTAATCCTTACCTTGATTCTGCAAAATGTTTAGCTAAGTGTACATATTGACCAATGTCAGGTACATTTCTTTTATCTCAGACCATTTCCCCAAGTTTTTGAGATCATTCTGAAATCTCATATTACAATACTTGCAACCAATTATTGTGTTTGCAAGCAATCTCACTCAAGTACACTCCCCTGCCACTCAGATCTTTACTAGAAATACTGACTAGTGTTATCAATAGCTTAGATTCTCTATTACATGGGTTCTGGAAACCACCACTTCATGTAATTTCTTGTTTGTCTTCCCCTAAAAACCCAAGCATGCTTTTTCAAAAAAAATTCTTTTCTCTCCCTTATGACTCGTGCAGTAAAAGACCCTTCTGATCACATACATTACAGCAAGCATTTGTGGAATATACTTGAAAAGATTTAGTTCCTAATGGTAGGAAGGTATTGCTTACAGAAGTGCTAACAAGCCAAACTTAGGAAAACAGTTAGAGGGACCTGCCAGTAATTCCAATGTGCCATAATTATTTCCACATCTCCTGCTCCATTCCTCAGTGTTACTGTGGAGAGGTGAGGCTCATAAAGCATTACAGTCACTACAAGAACTCAATTAGCATGTTCCACAGCTGAAGCAAGGATTGAAGTTCTTTCTTCAGATTTGCACTTTGGAAGCAAACTCCTTGGCTACTACTGAAAATTCATGTCACTCAGACTTCAGTATGTCAATTCTGGGGTTCAAGATACATCTTCAAACCAGGGACCTCTCTTAAAATAGTATAGCAATGACAAATTTCAAAATAATCTCCTTCACTCCTGCTTTTTTTGTAAGATTTCAGTCACTCATGGAGTAGGCTCATATGCACACAGAAACATAACACAGTGAACACCCAATGTTTTTTTTTACAGTATTAGAATTTCTCTGGTGTTGAATTAGATGTGGCTATGCTTCCCAATCAAGAGTTTGACTTCTCCAGTTCTGTAAGAATAAAATAGGCATACATAAAATAGTCAAGTACTTTCACTTCTCCAGAGTGCAACTTCTTGCTCAAACAAGCAGATTTATTCTGTACCTTGTCATATAATTCTGAGCTCCTCTGACAGCTCACATCTACTACCATATTTTTATAAGAAAGTAGGGAAGCTGTAATCTAATGTATTTGATTCCTCTTGTGACTTTAAAGTTTGAGCTATGTAGCTGTGTCTCTCAAATGAGGGAGTTAATTTTGCAGTGGCATTTTCAACATCTTCAACTGGGATATATGAGCTATCAAAAAGTTGTTTTGCAATAAGTTTTTAAAAACTTATTTTTATTCTTCTGCTGTGAAATAATGCTTGGATCACACACTTACAAGGACAATGAAAGTTTAGTGATGTAAGTTATTGTCAACCTAAAGGTGTATAACTGCTAAACTACTATATGGATGGAAAAACAGGCACCTCATAAAGTCTCGGTTTATTTTCCTTAGTTCAAAAAAAACCCTTGCATTACAAGTATATTGATGTAAAATACAAAGGGAATCCCTGATTTATCAGAATCCTCCTTTATGAGTTTGTGGTCATGTGGATAATATCAATTGACATAAAGGAATTTGACAGACTTAAAACATGTGAACCATGACTGACAGGCCTCTGAAACTTTACATCAGCAGCACTCTAGTTGCTACGTTATGTCATACACAGAATGCTCTTTCCCAGGGTGAAGAATTTTGCGTATTTCAACAGACTTGAGTTGGAGGAAGTTAATTTAATGCATTGCCAATTACAAAGAGAGTTGGATGGTGAGAACCAAAAATTAAACACCTTCCCCCACAACCTTCTTCCCAGGCTCAACTTCACTCCTTCATCCCCAGGTCCTCTGTCTCCTCATCCCAAAACGCACAGGAGGATGGGGAATGGGGGTTGCATTTGGTCCATAGCAGCTCCTGTCTGCTTCTCTTTCCTCTTCACCCTTTTCCCTTGCTCCAGCTTGGAGCCATTGTGTCTGTGGGAGAACTTGTGGTGGGTCTGCTAGATCTGTCTGGAACTGGCTGTGTCTAGCATGGGGCAGCTCCACAGAGGCTCTGTGTCAGAGAGGCCCCACAGAGACCACTCCCTGCAGTCCCTCTCAAGCCCCTGGGTACCTGCACCCCATAGACCTTTTCAGAGACTCCTATCAGAAGCCACTGCTTGTATGCCATGCCTGGGACACTTTGAATAAATGCAGTTGTTCTGCTCAATAATTTTCAGGACTAAAGAGAGCAAAAACATTTAGGAAATTATTTTTTCTCTGTAAAAACCTTTTATCCTTGTTTTAAATAAAGAGGAAAAAATACCAGAAAAGGATATCCTTTGTGGCCAAATTTGCAAGATAACATTCCACTTACAAAATAAAGCTTTTAATTCAGTATGTACTTTTCATAATGATAATGAAATCCTTCATAAATCATAGACCTATGCAGAAAAGAGTAATCGATATAACTGTTTAAGAAATGTTCCATGGAACCCTTACTGTATTGCATCATGGTTCGTCAGAAAACCCAGTGGCTAAAATCCAAGTTAGAGAGAGCAAGGCGATCAGTAACAACTTTCCACACCCTTATGCTCTGGAGAGCACTCCACTGCTGATGCTACATTCAGATTCTCTGCCAGCCAGGGGGTACTGTGACATGGAAAATTTCTTTTTGTCTTTCTCTGATTCACACAAACACACACTCACTTATTCTCTCATTCCACATCCTCAACCAAGACACCCTTCCAGCCATTCTTGTCTGAATTAAGTAACTTTCCAGAAATGTTTCCATTCTGACATGTCTAAAAGGCTTTTTGAAAAGTCATTCAAGAGAAAATAGATGAGTATGTAGCTACATTTCCGACTTGTAGATTTTTTTCCCTCACTTGTTGATTTTCAGTTATTTCTATATTTTAATGCCATTCTCTGCAGCTCATACACAATGCATATCCTGTTCTCAAAGAAATAGCTTTCATTTCTAAAATGTCTATCATGTCTTATTAAATAAGAGCTTATTGGATACTAATTGCATGGGACTTTTTTGGCAGAATGAAGATAAAAAGTAGTTTATTATGATGTTGTCAGCATCATTTCATTTCCAACTGTTAGACCTTCATTTGTGTCTGCTAATGTAATAAAATTAATCCTATAATTTCAGTTGCTTAGGTTTTCATTAGAGATGGTATGACATCTTGGGTATGTTCTTGTCCATGTAAGGAAAAAATTCTCTTCTGTCCCTGTGGAGGCTAGCAAGTGAGAGAGACAGACTTGTTTTTTCCTACACTAAAGAGTTCTGTCATTTCTCTTTCCTTTCAACCCACTGACAGCTGAAGTAGAAAGAGAAGCAACTGACTGACAGCTGCCTGGCAAGCTGCATACAATCCTAATTATAGCTTTTCTATCGGGTTGTGCTCATGCTTGCACTCCTGCCTGTAAGGCCTCAGGTCACAGTTTTTCTTATATACATAATCAATATAATATTTTTCAAGTTTAAATCTTTACAGTAAGCCATATAAACCTTGAGAGAGTGATAAAGCAAAGCTCTCTGGCTTCTGCTGACAATCAAGCATTTAAAAGCAACTGAACAATATTCATGAAAATATTTGCTCTTTCTTTGGTATGTGCCATACATTTTTATGATTATCTGCTCTTTTTCTCCTACTTTATACTTTGTTTATTACCTTAGTCAACCCACTCAATAACAAGGCTACTTTCAGCACAGATTGCGGATTTGCAGATTTTAACTCCAGGCTGAGTTATTGGCCACTAGGAAGTGATAGCAGCCATATAAAGTAAAATATTTCTTGATCTTACTTCTGCTGAGTCAAGGGAAAAGAGAATTGCTTCCCAATTCTCAATTCATTTATTCTACATGCTGGAGTGGAAGAAGGAAATGCTATCTCCTATACCCCACAAAACACAAGAGGTGAAATTCTGAGGAGATAGAAAATACAAGTGCTGGCATTATTAAAAATGATGGAAAAAAGTAATAAATTGGTCAAACAAGATGGTCTGAGGCATGCTGCGAGTAAGAAGTCCCACATCAGGCTAAATGCCACTCTACCACGTATGGTGCATGCCTTATTTCAAATAGACTAGAGCACCTGTAACTCCAGGAGATTCAGACAGTTAATTGAAGGTGAACTTCAGCAAATATTGTGTTCAAACAAGATTATTTGGGCTTTTTGCTGGTCTATGGAAATTTTGCTCATTTTTAGCTGCAGTATTTTAAAAACAGCTTCAAAGCGATATATAAATGTAGTTCGACAATGCATCAACCTTTGTAAAATGTTATCATAGCTACTAACAATAGCAAAAAGCTTTCTCAAAAGAACTGCTTTGTCCTTGTTGGCTAACTTCCATTTTCATCTTCACCTTGAGACTTTGATCTGAATTTACTCCTAAATTCACAGGTATTCCTCACTTTGATCCAAGCAGAAAATGTCTCAAAGGTTTACTATAGATTCTAATTGACTTTCCTACAATCTATATTGCTTGTGAGGAGCATAGTCAAAGCTTATTGTGACTTGAAGCTTTATGTTTTATCATTAAAATTGTTATATTTAGACATAATCTTCTGTGAATCAAGCATACAGTAAAACATTTAAACTAAAACACACGAAACTATTTCTAATAATGAGTCCACTTCACTTTTTATTTGAAATTTTAATTTCAGAAGTATCCCTATTCCTCCTCCTTTATGTAAAAAGGCAGATTAGCAAGCATCCATCTATGATCTAAATAACTTTTCTATGTAGTTGCTTACAGTAAGTACCATCTTTTAAGGCATTCAATTCAATGAAAGCAAAAGAGAGTTAAGGAGACTGGCACATACCCAGGTACAATTTCACTTCTACCACCATCCCAACAGAAAATTGAAATTTTTCCCTAATAAACGATAACTGTTACTAGGTGTATTTTGCTGTCAGGAAACAAAAATTCCTCACATTAAAACTAGTGTATTTTTGATACTGAAAATCCTTATACCCATGCTAAAATTTGTCAAAAAAATGAATGACTTTCAGTCTTTTATAACCCTCTTGTAAGCAAGGTAAAGAATGATGGTCTTAAGGTAGGTGGTACCAGGTATTATTGAGAACTTTTCAGGATATATTTTTATGTTGGTTTGTACATAAAAGTTGAATATTGCTCTGGGATTTTGAACAGCAGCATGGCCTACCAGTCTTATACTACTAGAAAGATTAATATGCTAAATAACCAGATGAATTATGTCCTGTTTAGGTGTGAAATGTGAATACACTGACCAGTTTGGGACAGCACACTTCAAAAAACACAATGGGACAGATGAGGCAAATCTGGATGTGAACAGCTAACGGAGCCAGAGACCTAAAAGATTCAAACTGAATTTTGAGAATGACAAAAAATAGTTGATTTTTAAGATGAGAAGATTTAGGAGACATAACAATGACATACACAAAAAGTTGCTGCCACCAAAAATAAGAACATTTTGCTCATGTCTACAGGAAAGATAAACTAAGATCATGTCAAAAGAAGATTTGTCATATGCAACAAACTTCTTAGCAACGTAAAGAGTGGTACACTGAAATAAACAGCCTGAAAGCTTGAAGACTTATCCTCACTAGAGTACTTTAAGAAAAGGCTACATAAATATCTGCCAGGGATAACACAGTTATAGATGATATAGGCCACAGCAGAAAGGTGAAGTAGACATCTTCCTTTCCAGCCTGGCAGGTCCTCCAGGCCAACAGTCAGCAGAATAAAGGATGTTTCCAATTAACTCTCAGAAATCACACTGCTCTTACGTTTCAGGCCTGGAATCTCATGAGACTGAAAGGAGGAGCCACTTGATTTGACAGGCTTTTGTGTTGCTTCAGTACCTTTCATGGCACTTTCTGGCTCATCAGCCTGACTTGACTTTCCTGGGTTTGACAGTAACAAGTCTCAAGTGGCAGAGAGGGGAAGTACTAGAAAAGTTATTAACCTATTTACAAATATTACCGGACCAGCACAAGATGAAACACCACCAACTGTCCGTGCTCATTTATTCCTAATAAATAGATAGGGTGAAATCATTAACAGCCATGACTTACTTTTCTCTAAACTGGAGAGAAGAATGCATAATTTTTCATAGCCTGAACACTGCACGAAACATCAATGAAGACACAAAATTGTTAAGAGTGCAAAATTAGGCCAATCACGTAGAGTCTATTACACAGTCCAGCAGGCATCTTAGCTTGAAAATAATTCTTAGCAAACAGTTTGCAGTTTTAAATTTTTAGATTAGAAAAATTGATTTGTTATGATTTTATTAGATTGAAAAATCTTTAAAGCTACAGGAATCCAAACACATTACATTGAAACAGCAGATAGCTGCCAGCACTGGGGATGCGCAATAGGCTACTCATAGAAAGGTAAGAGAGAAAGTATATTTTATATGTGCGCTATTTTATCCAACACTAAAATGTAGAGCACAAAGAAATCAAATATAACCACCCATTTCAGAGTGTTGACAAAGCCTATGAGATTAGTTCACTTCTTTACACAAGATAAAGGCAGGGACAAACCTAACATGCTCATTTTTTGCCTATGACAGATCCATGAGTCCTTCTTCATGCTGCAGGCAATTGTAGTCTCAATACACTGGAGTCCATAAAACCTTTGCCAACTACTTCTATGGGAACAGAATCAAGGCCAACTAGGGTAATATATACTTCTGCTAGGCTTGTCATAGCATTACATATATACATATATAAAATTATGTACTTAGAACATATGCTGTGAGAGATGTTCCTTTCAGATTCCTTTGCTGAGGCTTCCACTGCTGCAGTTTACATCCCTACTGTAATGGACACCTAATTAGCCCCTCAGTTGCCTGGCTGCCATGGGCAACACAAGATCATGCTGTTTTATATTTCCATAACTCATCCAAAAACTGCCTTTCACAACTCCCAGTGCGTACAAAGAAAATAACAATGAAACAGATAGTTTTACTCACAAAGACTAACAAAAAAAAATCAGAAGCTGGTGAAATTACTCTGAGAGACGATGAGCCTTAGGAATTTAGAAGCATTCCATAGCTAACAGTATGGAAGAATTTGATGCACATTAATTTTACATTTTTTTTTCTTTCCTTACAAGTTCACAAAAAATCACACTTGGAGATAAAATAAGGCATACAAATTATAACAAGGAAAAACATAGTGTCTATTTAATAAAAGAGTTTTTCATTCCTTAAGACACAGAACTTGAATCCTTTAAACATGAGGTTAATATCAGTCAGGATCAGGATGGAATGAAATATATTTTAGCTGTTTGATTTATTAACTTTGACATGTTCTAGATATTTAAGTTTATCTGAACTGTCTGATTTTTGGAACTTAGCCTCAGGATAGTTATTATTTAAACTTTTTACTTGTTTACCTTGTTTTAAAACACAAGATTATTAATAGGCATTATTATACATAAGTCTACCTTGACATAGGTCATTCTTGAAATTACAGTGTTCAACAGACCCTCATGTTTGACTAAATTGTAGTTACTATTTTAATTACAGATATTCAAAGCATAAAAATGAATTTCAATAATAGAAGTCAACAAAAATATTAAATTCATTTTATAAGTCTAAGACAATTCTCAGTTATTAGCTGATTACCACTGTATTTTAACTGATGGCACAAAAAAGCCAGAAACCTAGACATTCTGAGGCACATTTGTTAGAAATATTAGGTGAGTCATGAGGATTGACCTATTCCTCCACTTCATCTCGCAGCGAAGATACTATCACAGAGCATTTTGAGATCCTATGATAAAAAGAATTACTATCTACAAAGTATTTTATTAAGTGCATTTGAAACACTAAAGTTTATTGCAGTACCTTTGAGCCCAAATTGTTTTATATTTTCTCATTTACAAGTATAAACATAACTTTAGTGTTTAACCATATGTGAAAGAGCAGCTGATCTAGTTTTAAAATGCATGGTTCAGAAATAAGGCACATGACAAGCAAAAAGTTTAAGAAAAATTATTAAGGGTGGGAACAAGAAAAACCCATAATTTAGATCCCATTCCAGAGTTTTATCATTTCCAATGAAATAGGTACACCAGTGCCCTTCAGTTCATCCTGAGTATCTCCTGACTGAGGTTTTTGGCCCTTTGCTGCCTTTTGGTTAATAAAATAGGATAGATATATTGCTTACATTAAACACAATGAGCTTAAAATGTAATGATACAACACAAAACTCAGGAACATTGGATAAAAGCCTCATATCTACTATAGTTTTATAACACTGCTTTATTATACAATATATTCCAGGTACAGCAGCTATAAAGTGCTCTTAACCATCTCTACCCATTCCCATTAATTGTCATGTATCATCATGCAAGGCAAAGATAATTGGCTTTAAAGTGATCTTCAATGAACTTCAAGGATACAAACTGCCCTTCTGAAGAAGGATCAAAGAGCTGAGGATGTATGGTTGGGCAGAAATTTTCTCCTCAGCTAGGAAAAAAAGAGGGAATATGTAGGATCACCATTTCCTGGGAGGAGGCATGTTACCAGGACTTATAGGAAGGATAGAAAGACAGTTATAGGTGTATGTTCAAGGTGAATGCAAAGGTATTTCATACGAAACACAATCACCTGTTTGGCAGTTTTTCCACACACAAGTAATAGAAGTTACAAAGGCTTACTTTTCTTAAGGATCATTTTAAATTAAAAATGGTGAGAGCAACATTTATGTTCTGTTTTGCTACTACTAGAATTCTTGCCAATAAATAACAAGAGGAGACTGAATTTGTATTATTTGTTACTATACTGCCTTTAGGATGATGTAAGAGCTTTGATTCCTTAAAAGAGGTGCTTAAGATGTCTCTTGAGGTTTGATGGTTTTGCTCTTCAGGGGAAGAGCTTATAGCAGTGGCCTTCAAGTTGGAGTAGCACATGGGCTGAATTTCAATTTCCTTGCTATATCTTTCTCATTCTCTTACATCCCAAAAGATCAAACCCATAATCATTATCTTTACGAATCACCTAAACAAGGATGGAAAGGAAGAAATCTCCCTGTTACACTTGCTAGATAACTAAGGGTGGGCTGAGTGCAAGAGGTCAATTTAATTTCCTCTAATGTGCACAAGCCAACCTTTTGCAACAGCAGCCATGCTATATAGGTGTATCTAGTAGGTAGTCCCCATTCTTAAACTTCCTATTTCATGACTAAATGCCATTTTAAGAGTAAAATATGTGGCTGATTTTCTGTCCTGTTGAAAGAAAAGACTGGCCAGTTTGTTTCCCTGTTGAAAGTTATAGCTTTGAGTCATCAGGTAGTTACAAACATGGAGACATTCTAAATTATCTTAATTCTCCTACAACTGATAAATATTTAGTGATAGGATCTTTGACCAGAAGCAAGAATCCCCACATGGAATACACCTTATAGACAAAAAAGAAAGCCAAGCCTGCTGGAACTCAATATGAGTAATGCAGACATTAAAAAAATGCCTGGTGAGATGTCCAGCTCCTTAACTTGCAAGAGATGCTTAGACTTGCTTCAATGAATAGACTCACAAACCCTTTTTTAATTTTTTTTCCCCATGGCAAACATTGTAGTTTAAAACAAAACAAACTACAACAAAAAAAAATCCTGCATAAACGCTGTTAGCTTTGAGTGGTTTCATTCTTCTTACAGATATTCAAATTATATAGCTTCCCTGATTTATAGCATTTACTTTGGTTTGACGTAGAGAGATGGTAGTCACACATCAATTCCTTCAACAGACCAATTATAATGAAATGTACTTCTTGGTGCACAGCCAGCATACTCTATAATACATTTATTCTTTACTTCCACATAATTTACTTCCCTGGACAGCCTTGCTCATCTGTAACTGTTTTTCTTTGATACAGAATGGAATTGTGTTTTGTTCTTAAAATAAAAACTGGTGCATTTTCAATGGGCTCACAGTTGCTTCAGCAGCATTTCCTTTCTAAACATCACGTTGCACTCAGTGGGCAGTCAGAGACAGATCTGTATTACACCAGCAGTGACATACACAAAAAAGTAAAATATTTAGTACCATGCTGGGCATCTTTTACCATGGGATTTGTTTTTATAAATAAAGCTTTGTAAATAAAAGGCTTTACACCAGGTACTTGCATTGCATTTCACAAGAAGATGCTGCTAGGAAGCTGTAGTTTTTTGAAAGGCACACTTTTTTTGCTTTTGGTGATGGGTGGTCACTCAGAAGTATGATGACTGAAGTGTAGTTAACTTGTTACTTTCAGCTGTAAACTGAAAATACCTATCTAGGTAGAAACATCTACCAAATGGTCAGTTGCCTTTTTCCATGTAGTTGCAATTTGGAATAAGGGTGGTCCAATCAAGATATTGTGTCCTTTAAAGTATGCAATGCTGCCTTTCATGAGAGGGAACTGGCCTAATACATAGTAAACTCCGTAAATACCTTCCTCTTGGTCTGCCCTACTGACTCCTGGAAACCTATCCTCTATGTTCCTCTGTTGCCTGCCCCAACTTTCAGCAGTGTCTGAGCCAAGTCCCCCACACTGGCTAAGCTACTCTGAGGACCAGAGCAAGCCTTTGGAAAACTATGGTCACTGGGATCTCTCCTAGCCTGCAAATATTTGAATGCTTATCTTGAAAAAAAATAGAAAATCAGCATGTTGTTTATTGCAATGTTATCACTGCTTCATGGTTTTCATACTTCAGATATATTGCATAACAGTTCAATACAGCTGAATATCTGTCATTAGACATTAGACCGTATGGAACACAGTTAAAAAGTAGATGTTTGGGTTTTTTTCTACCAAAACCATCTGGAGAATTAGAGAAGAACTTCACCTTCCTGAACTTCAGTTAGCACAGTTCAAGAATACAAGGAAAAAAAAAAAGAATTAACTACATTAAAATAATACTAATCCGTAATCATCACAAATAACAAGACCTGCTCAGATCTGGCCTGGCAGAGTTTCTATCAATACATTTCAAGAAGTGATCTTTGCAAGGTTTACTCACTCTGCAACTCTGACTGTTCCTAGTACTTAGATAATGGAATATTTGATGCAGCAGGTTGGTGCCACAGGACTGCAGTGAGAAGAACTGTTGCAGATCTAATTTATAGAGAGGAAATGTTGCTTGGCAGTAGTATGACATCTTAAACAATAGTTCTGTCTCTAACTCTCCCAAAGAGTTGTTATTTTGTGTGGGAATAAGCTTCAGGGTCTTCAAAGGATGAATTTGCATTTTGCTGTGTTCTCCTAGAACAGAAAAAGAAGTGATCATGGAAGGATCCCAGTAAAGGAAACAGCTGAGCACTGATGGTGCAGTCTTCCATGTTATTCCATTTCTGCACAGGCATCTATAGTCTTTCCTTTAGTGTAGAGGAGTCATGACTCACACAGAGTAACAGGACTTTCAGAATGGTGTATCTCCATAGAATATCCTCTTCAAGGCCTACAATAGGAGAACTGTTTTCCCCAAAACTTTGTTTTCCATAGGAGATGGCAGGCTGGCAGTTGACAAAAATTTAGCTAATTGTGAAATGAAAGCAACAAGAATGATTCTGGGAGAAGCAGATTGGCCAGACATTTCCTCAAATGCCTCAGACATTGAGCTTGACTCAATACAAGTCTGTCCATCTTTCTTAAGTATTACTCCTCAGTTGCCATTTCTCAGCTGCTGGCAGCAAAAGGCAATGCAACAAAGCTTTTAAAAAATGAGTCTGCCACAAGTATAAGGCCACCTCTTCCAAGTGCTTTTACACTTGGATGGCTTTTACTAATCTTTGAAGTATTTTAACAGTAAAAGCATGTTGTGGAGAAGTGCAGAATCCCCACATGCTTTCTGTTTTAGAAATTCAGCTAGACGTTATACTGCTTTGATCTCTTTTGGATCAGCTGACCTCTGTCAAAAAAGAAAGAATACATTTGGCTGCTATGGTCAATAGTCAGTTTACAATGTGGCTCAGAAGAAATTCAGGTCCTGAAAAGATTATTATCTGTAAATTTTTCAAACATTCTGATGCCCACAACCCTCTGTTACCCTGGCATGTAGGGTTCAAGTACTTGCATTGCCACTACAGTCTCAGATTTCATTTAAAAATGGTAAAAGATCAAAAGGTGATTCTTAATTAAATACAGAAAAATATACTCCTTGAAAGTCTCCCAGTAATACAAAAAAACAGAATTAAAATTGGCAAAAATAGGCTTTTGGTGAAGTCCTATTTTGCCATGCTGGAGCCACACTTATTACTTTGGAAGAAAGCCTGAAAAACATATTTGGAAGACAGCTAAATATCCAAAGCTTTAATTCATAACCTACTACACAATGAAAATGTGATACAGAAGGGGCAATGCATCTGATTTCACAATATCTATATTTTCCTCCAAATTGTCTGCTATGTATTTAATGGGGAGTATCTTCCTGTTACTATCAACAGATGAATGGATGGATTTTAATATCACTTCCATACAGCTTAAAATGCATTAAAGGTCAAATAGAAGTACAGCTTTTTAAAAAGAAAAATATTTTTTATGTTAATTCAAGGAAGACTTTGTATTACTGCCATATGAAAACCATCTGCAAATGATACAGATCCCAAATTTC
Source organism: Pezoporus wallicus (assembly GCF_028554395.1). Taxonomy (NCBI): domain Eukaryota; kingdom Metazoa; phylum Chordata; class Aves; order Psittaciformes; family Psittacidae; genus Pezoporus; species Pezoporus wallicus. The sequence goes on from NW_026635941.1 coordinate 624,830, forward strand.
ATCATGAATGAATTATATACCAGCAGGAAGAACCATTAAATGGAGCAACAAAACAAAGACAGCTAGTAATGAACTTAAAGCTAAATGTAATTTTAATTGTTTTGCTGAATTGGGTTCTAAGGTCTGTTGCACAGTCTTCACCTGAAGCATAGACAGAACACCTATTTCAAAGATTCATCAGCCTTATTTAAATTAAATCTTTAGTATTCCAAAAGCTTTCAGGAATGACTGACATCTCAACTAAAATATTCTGATGAAAATGGAAGATAATAGCCTCATGCCATTAATGACATTAAAATGGCAGCATATAAATGTCTTGTACAGCTGAAACAAAAATATCTATTGTAAAGGAAGTTGAAGAAGAAATAAGATAATGTAAGAGCAGTCAAATAAGAAAAATAAAATTGACTAAATACACGCAATCAATTACGCTAAGACAATATATATCATCTGCCACTATATCATGTGCCCACAAAACAGTGACTTCAGAGTGAAATGCAATAGATGTATAGATTATATATGTAGAAACAATACAGCTGCTAAAAAGCAAGATGTTTTTTGTTGAGCGATATTTTAACTTTTCATGAAATGCTATTTTCTACATTTCCCTTTCTTGTTTAAAGGGGCACCGTTGACATAAAGCTAAAAAATACATTTCCCTACTAGGTTTCTATAACAACCATATATACTGTTAAATAGAATAACAATATGAGAAACATCTTTTTCCCTTAGAGAAGCAAAGGGAGGCCATTCATAGCCATTCAAGAGCCAGCCAGTCTTATCATGATATAACCATATCTGGGAAAAATAGAAATTCTTAGAAGAGTTCTTAAATAAAAAAACAACATACAATATGAGCAGAAATAAAGGAATTACACTGATGCCAGGTGGCCACTCTTACATTATGTGATGGGCTCCTCTTCCTTCCCTCTCATCTGGTAAATCAGCACCTGGGCTTAAATGACTTGGTTGTGTCAGTACTAAGAGGGGACAAGACTTTGTGACCTAGGAAAAAAAAAAATCCGGCACTCAAATCAGCACAGTTTGTGACACATCTGATCAAGCAGTAGTAGATGAGCCTAAGGCATTTTTCTAGGGACTGTTAGCTGTAGAGAAAAGTAGTCAGGTTCAAGGCTAGTCAGAGGATTATTAACCCACGACCATTTATATGCCCCAGGAAATGCCCAGGGCCAAGAATGCCCTCACGATCGTTTTTCCTATTAGGACAGTTTAAAAAGTTCTAAATTAACTTTTTAAGTATTTGCAGGACTGTATGACAGAAATATTTTCTCACAACATTTTTCTGTACTGAGAAAAAAAAAAAACAAACAAGCTTTAGGTTTTTGAAGGTGTATCTTCACTGCCAGATAAAAAGAAATCTTTTCTTACTTTAAATATTAAGATTGATTCTGAAGGAACTGTAGCTGGTTTGTTCTGCTGTAATTTGCTTCCAGATGCAGCTAGGAAAACATTCTAGTTACAGTCAGTGGAGGGATAGATGGTGAAAGGATGTCACATGTCCACCTTTGATTGCACATAATGCACTGTCAAATTTGCTTAATCTGAGCAGACTGAGACTGGATATTCTGTTAAAACTATAGTTCAAAGACATTCTCTTCACAATTCTTCTGTTTGTTATCCCTGCAAGTATATTGGAAAAAAGACATGAGAACCTACAGGCAACTCAGCCATTATCTTCTATCATCTGCTTGCTGTTTATATTTTACGTCTCAAACAAACAGGGGTGATATGTCTTATGAAATGTGATTGTGCCTCCTTCTGATTGTACTTGTGATTTCAAGGGAATTGATGGCCAATATGACAAGCAGCCCATCACATTTTTTGTTAAGAATTTACACATCGTGTCAGACTTATAATTACCTTCAGTGTAGACCACAGGCAAGCGTTTTCATTATGTCTAAAGCTGCTGAAGCAGACTGGTTATATAAAGCTTCTCTTTTGATCTGGCACCTTGTTTCCTGGACATCATTTGTACTAAATATATCTTTTGCTTTATTTTAATACAGCCTTTTGCAGAAGGTCATTTATTAGATAATAACTTGTCTTCAGAAAAGCCTAATTACTCCATGTTTGTCAGAAAGAGGAAATGGCACTACATTTGAATACTGAATAGGCTGCAAACTAGTCTCCAAATGAGGAACGTAAAAATTTTCAAAAGCTTTACTTATTGCCAGTTAAATGAAAATAGCTAAATGAACTTATACATTCGGGGTTAAAATAGACAAATACTCTGAGGTACGGAGGATGGAAAAGCACGCAGTTTGCAGCTTTTTCAACTTTTATACTAAAGTAAATGCATAAAATAATTTATGACTACTGCAATACCCCTTTCTGTATGGAATACTAATGCCCCCTACTGGTCCTTCACAAGCATTTTCTGAGTTTTTGTGTTTATAAAAGCTGCTCAGTGCCCATTTTCTCTTCCATTTCAAAGAAAGGAAAATTATTTAGCCACTATAAAGACTTTTTTACAGTTCACGCCCATCGAATACGCAGCTGTAGAACAGGAGCTTTTGTCTGTTTATCTCCAAGATACATTCTGCAAGTGATGTTTGCTTTTACAAAATCACCACTGCAGTGGGAATTACTGACTGAAAATAATTCAATCGCTGATAACCTTTCTTAAAACCTTTTTTTAAAAGCCCTGTCAATATTTGAAAGGAAAAGCGTTCAGATTTTCATGAAAAATGACATGGGAACAAGCAGAAGGACAATTACAAATAGAGAGCTGTTTATAACTAATGGTCTCATGAAGATTTTTATGACATCTGGTCTTGAACTGTCCTAGCCCAAAAACCCACCAGTTTGTATGACATTTGCCTTGATTTGACCACATTTTCTGAAAATTTACACTCTACATCATACAATTCTCTTGCTGCTACATCTAATCTTTTTCTTGAGGGATGGTTTAATTGCAATAAATTTTAAAAAGACTTGCTATCCTGGCTTCCCAAGGAAATGAAACACACAGAGCCACATAGTCTGTCAGTCCTCAGACCTTTTTCTCTCAGAGGCCTTTGAAGCTGCTGATCAGTTTTCAAATTGACCCAGGAACAGAGAGCTCAAGTATCTCAAGTTTCTCCAAAGATTTTAATTGGACAGCAGAGAGTGAGCTCCCAAAGAAAGACAGCTACTTCCTACCTCTTCGTACACTCAGAGACGTAGGAATCAGATGATAAACTGGTATCCTTAAGCTGTCTGGCCAGGCAGTGGCTGGACACTCTGCCCAGACAAAAGGAAGCTGACCAGGTAGTGGAGCAGGACACAAATCACAGAAAAATAAGAAGCCATGTTTCTCTAGATCCAAGCCTCCTAAAACAATGTGCTTTAAGATTACTGACAGTTGCCTAGTAAAAACTACAACATGACCATCTAGATATGCACCTTCCTTTCCTACTTCTGCCTGTGAATGAAACTATATTCCCTCCTGTCTTGGGTTCACCTGTAAAAGATATTTTTCCCCTTCCTAGTAGCTGGTGCAGTGCTGTGCTTTCAACTTTAGTCTGAGAACAATGCTGATAACACAGTGATGTTTTAGTTGTCACTAAGTAATGCTGATCAAGGACTTTTCAGTCTCTCATGATCTGCCAGTAAGGAGGGACACAGGAAGCCGGGAGGAAACAGAGACAGGACACCTTACCCAAACAAGCCAAAGGGGTATTCCATAACATAACATGTCATGCCCAGTATACAAACTGGGTGGAGGTACCCAGAAGGCCCAGATCACTGCTTGGGTTTGACTAGGTATCGGTTGGAGCAGGGGGAAGAAGGAGGCACGGAGTGAGCAAGCTTCTGCCTGGTTCTGAGTTACCGGCTGGGCTTAAACTTTGACACCTCCACATGACCATCACTTCTTCTCTTCCAGGAAGATACATACTCTCAGATCTGGCAGATGAGCTGCCCATGTGGGAGCTTCCTAAGCTTTCTCATGTGAAATGGAAAAAGTTAATTCAAACAGTTTAAAATAGCAGGTCTTTGCTGATTTTGCTAATTTTGTTTGGATTAAATGCAGTTCAACCTGAACAAAACCCAGCATGTTCCTGCTGGACATGTCTGAAGCAAACACTAAAGTCAGTCATCATGTCTACCTGGGGCACAATGAGAGCAGGATAAGCTGGACACAATCTGAGGGGAACACTAAATGAGCCCAAACTTGCCAGAGCTTTGCTAACTGCTGACACTGTTTTGGGAAATGGGACACCGCAGGTCCATCCAATATCAGCTGAGGGGTGCAGCTAAAGAGAGTAGGCATCAAAATGTTTCACTATGGGGTTCTGATGCTACACGATGCAGGCTAGGGTTACCCGAACACTGTTAAGTGTTCATAGATCTTTCTGAACCATATGCACAATTATATGTCTCCAATAATTAATCAGAAATTTCCATAGTTCACTGCAGTGCACAGATACATCCAATGGTGGAATCTTCACTGGCAGTAACACAATTAGGCCGATAGTCAGCACATTAAGATATGTAGAACACTATATAATAACATTTGAACTTTAGCCTTAACTCATTCTAAATATCAGCCCACAAGTGTGACCAAGAACAGAAATAAACCAGGAACTGAATTGCGTAAAACATGAAAATAATTAGTAACAATTAGATCCACCTCCATCTAGGTACCATTTACAGAAGAATACTGTGGAAAAAAAAAACAAAACAAAACAAAGCAAAGACCCAGAGAGCTACACATTTGTGTTTTCTGTAAAGATACTAATATGTGGATCTTTCAATGTGCCACTCCATTAGAAACAAATGTCTCTTTTAGGAAGTAAGAGCATTTTCCTGTAATATGAAAAAGATAAGATACACAAATAATGGAAAAGAGTCTCTTACAAATTACAGGGACTGGATATGTATGAATATATCTGTCTCTTTAAGATTTCTTTCTGCAAACCGCAGGTAACCTGGCAGAGGAGACATATCTACTGCGCTCAAAATGCCCTTTCCAGGAACACATTTCTGTAGATAATTCTTTTTCCATGTAGAAACCTAATTACTCAGTGGTTATTAGACAAGGAAAATGGAGTTCCATTTAAATTTAGAACTGGAATCCAAGCCAAATTCCAGGGGAGGGAAAGAAACATTTTACAGATGGAGACTTGCAATCTAACTGCAGAGCTAGGTAATATAAACGTCCCAGAAGAGGAGAGGAAAGCACGATGTTATGATTAAAGTCATCCAAATGAGGATTAAGAAATCTTTGCCTTCAGACAAGAGACAGATTTGTCACAGTTGTGGAAAGGCATTACATAGCTGCATGGGAAAGAAGTATTCTTAAACTAACATATGCCTATTTTGGTGTGGCAAACATCTAATGGAAAGGGATTTTTTTCACAAAAAGCAAGGCATTCAGAAAGATGTCATAAAAATGAATTTTCTAGCAATAAAGCTACCACTAATATTAACATAATTGGACAATTTTGTCCATCAAAGTCAAATTAGGTGGTTATGGATAAGTTGGTAAATAAACCCTGTGGTTAATCCTTTCAAAAACTCTAACCCATTTTTAAGACACAGACTCATTTCCAAAAGTGGCATAAAGTCAACTTTTTCGAAGTTATTTAAGTGATCAATGTTGCAGATGAATGCGTGATAGGAATTTTATGCCGGATAAACAGAATGGATGCTTAGTTCCCACTGATTTCAACACATCTTCTTTTATATGCTGAGATGCTCGAGTTTAAATGACATTAAGCAGATTCTAACCTCTATAAATATGCCCAGTATTTTCTGAAAACAGGGTAGTCAGGTATTTTTGACATTTCTATTTTGTTTCTTGAATAGGCTCTCTTCTCTCTCATCTGTTATATAGTTCACCCCCACTGATGCTACTCTACTGCAGAACTATATACAACTTTTGTGATCTACTTTCTCTCTGCTTCTGTCCTTTACTTTTGCAGACAGCAATGCCCTGGCACAGATTTTTCTAACTTTGACTGTGTTAGTTTGTTTCTTCTGTTGGCACTGTCAAATTCTGTCAATTTGCTTTAGAGAGAACCATAGTTAAAATCTCTGGAAGATAATCTGGATGTAACATTGTCCTGGGTTCAGCAGTAGCAGTCATTTTTCTCCTCCTTGGTAGCTGGTGTAGTGCAGTGTTTTGACTTTCAGCTCGGGAACAGAGCTGATAACAAGGATGTTTTGGTTTGGCCAAGGACTTTGTGAGCCTCATGCTCTGCCAGGGAGGAGGGGAAGCCAGGAGGAAGCAGAGACAGGACACCTGACCCAAACTGACCAAAGAGGTATTCCATACCACAGCACGTCATGCCCAGGATGTAACTGGGAGTTAGCCAGAAGGGCTGGGAGACTGCAGGGTTGGAGGAGGTATCAGTCGGAGCTTGGTCAGGCTTGGGGGGGCGAGTGATCGGTTGGCTGGTGCTGAGGTGTTGTATTCTCTTCCCTTGTTATTTCCTTTATCATTATTATCACTGGTGGTAGCAGCAGTGATCTGTGTTATACCTTAGTTACTAAACTGTTCTTATCTCAACCCGTGGGAGTTGCATTCTTTCAATTCTCCTCTCCATCCCTCCAAGAGCAGGGGGAGGGCAAGAAAGGGGGGGGAAGTGAGCGAACGAATTACCTGACTGGGTTTAAACCACGACAAACATACAGTTGTTTAATCTGAAAGACCAAAATGTCAAGGACTATCTTGACACCTTTGCCTTCTTATGAATAGTAGATCTGCTCTTTCTTCCATGTCATCCCATTTTCCCTGCTCAGCCCAGAGCATTGATGGAAGAAATTTTAAACAAGATGGTACAACTGACATAAAAATTAATTCGAGGTTCCTGCGACCTATGGTATTCAAGGGCAAGGGAGGGAAAGGTGAGAATGTGTGAACTTTATTGTCTTTCTAAATACCAGGCTAAAACAGCCTCCTTTTGCACAAGAATAAATTTCTCTACAAATTCTTACTCCATACATTGACAACTGAAATTGTCATTCTGGCTGCCTTGCTCAAGAGAGTATTGGGAACCTCAGAAAAGCAAGGAGAATTACAGTCACCAGTCCAATCTCCTGTACAGAACATGACCAGCTCTGAGATCACACCAGGTTGCTCAGGGCTTTCATTAACGGGGTCTTAAAAATTCCTATGATGGAGCAAGGCCCTGTACCTTGGTTGGGGCAATCCCAGGCACAGCTACAGGTTGGGCAGAGACTGGATTGAGAGCAACCCTGAGGAGAAGGACTCGAGAGTCTTGGTTGACAAAAAGCTCAACAAGAGCCAGCAGTGTGTGCTCACAGCCCAGAAGCCAACTGTATGATGGGCTGCAACAAAAGGAGTGTGTCCAGCAGGTCAAGAGAGGTGATTGTTCCCCTCTACTCTGCTCTCGTGAGACCCCACCTGCAGTGCTGCATTCAGTTCTGGGACCCCCAACACAGGAAGTTCATGGACCAGCTTGTGAAAGTCCAGGTGAGGGCCACAAAGATGGCCCTACTTACCTAGTCTATAACATCCCAACCTGGCTAAAAGATGCTATGTGAGGCAGACAACATCTGATACTCTACTCAGCCACCAGCTGCTGGTTGAGCACAATTTGACCTTAGTACAAGGTCATTATTATTATTATTAATTATGCTCTCAAGTTCAAACATAATTTGACCTTATGTATCTTCTCCATACACATTTTCCTTGGAGAATTTTGTCTGACAGCATTGGTGAATGAAAAAAAAAAACAGATGGAAAATTACTTTAAGCAGATTAGAATATTTTCCCTAAATTCACTCAACAGAAACAAACAACAACCTAAAATAAAGACTTTCTATCCAGGAAAAATTGAAAAAGAGCAGGGTATAAATCAGAACATGAAATGGGCTGCTTCAGTGAACAAGACATTCTGAGAGAATTACATGGCACACGAAAACTGTTGACACTTTTCAGTGGATCTTTGCTGTTGACAGAATTAATTTGTACTATTGCCATTAAATGCAGACACTTTAATACATCAAGTAAAGCCAATGTTGGTTTTTTTTTTTCAACTTCTTACAAGATAATTTTAAACATTTCTAAACCTTAAATGTAAGAACTTGGCCGCAGCAGACTGGTGTATAATTAACTATACATACATGCTAGAATTTAAACCACTTGTGAGCAAAGCTGGTTGGGTGTCAATGAACAGGGAGTACTGATGCCTGAATACATTGCTGGAAAAGTATATAGCATTATTTCTTGACATAAATACTATTAGTTACCTACTTTAACATTTTCATTAGAAATGCCCACGTATTTTTTACTGATAGAATCATAGACTCATGGAATCGTTCGTTAGGGTTGGAAAGGACCTTAGGATCATCTAGTTCCAACCCCCCTGCCATGGGTAGGGACACCTTACGCTAAATCGTATCACCCAAGGCCTCGTCCAACCTGGTCTTGAACACTGCCAGGGATGGAGCATTCACAACCTCCCTGGGCAATTTCTGATCCTCAGAAATGGATTCTTCTGTGGAGCAGAAAAACTCTTTTTAATTATTACATAGAAAATGTGTTTAGAAAGTATCTCAAGAAATGTGCCATCCTCTTTTTAACAGGTAAGCTTTTAACACAAGGAGGTGCTGTTGAGACTCAAATCTTTGGGACAGATCCAATCATGCATGATATACAGAGTGATGTATTTGCACAAAATTTCTGACGTGAGTACTATTGCCCACATTTAAGAATTAAATCCTGGCTCTGTGCAAAGTAACTTGTGCTATGCTATGAATTCATAATCTTGGAGAATAGGTAAGGGTCAGTACTACATTGTGCACAAATGTGTGTGTTTCTGTAAGAATTGTCAGCATTCTCTTACAAGTTTCCAATATTTATAACTGGCACTCAAAAAGTCTGTGGGTAACATTGCATGGACTACTGTTAATAGCCTAAAAAACACTCAGAGGCCAAGAAACCTAAGAATTAAACAGATTAGGAATTGATTCAGGGTTCATGTATTTAGAAATACTCTGAAAAAACCTCATGATTTCCAGAGCTGCTAAGCAAGTATAACTCTCATTAACTTTGGTATACTAATATACAAAGACTTTCAGCCCTACAGATAAACAAAAGCAGAAATAATTAATCAAAACTAAATGAAAGAATTAAAGGGTGACTATGATAAGCCATGGAACCTCCTTATAAGTATACAGTGCAAGGTGTAAATATAGACTCATTTTTTTACAGAGGAAATATAAAATAGATTAAAATGAAGATTTTTATTGGAAATATTGGCATTATACCTTCCTCAGAATCCTATTCCTCTCCAAAAATGGTATGTCAGAATATGTTTCCTGTGCTGGTTGCCAATCTCTCATCATGAAAAATGAAGGCAGTTGCATCACAGGAGCTCCTGTCCATAGCTTTCTCTGGAAGATGCAGTTAAGATAGAAGCATGACTTCTTGAAGAAAATGGCTTCTAGAAAAAAGAAATCATTACTTTCTCAGTATTCACTTTGTCCATGTTTGGTTTTTAAATAAAATGGGGTTTGTTTTTTTTTTTTTTGGCGAGGGGAGTGCGGGGAAGAGAGCGTTTAATATACATATTTTAAATAGTGTCTAGATTATTTATTCATTTTTTTAACTGGAAAAAATATAGTTGGCATTGTGAAATTGCTATCTGTCCTACTTCTGTGATCATAGCACTGTGAAAAGAGTTCTAACATGAGAATCTTTATGCTCCCTTCGTCTGTCAACTTCACAAATTAAGCCCACTTACATCTTTCCACCCAAACAGACAGTCATTATTTTTATTTCAAAATGGCAAGAAATAGGGTAGTGGAGTCTCTCTTCCACTTCTACTCCAGTGTCCTGTCCTTACCTTGCTCTGTCTGGCAGAATATATGCATGCAGACGAGAACATACAGTTCGGAAAACCGTAATTGAACACACCAGGGTTCACAGTGGGATTCCACTTGCAGAGAATGAGCTCTCTGCTTCTCAGTAAATTACCCAGAGGAATTTCCAACTGAAGAAGACAGTCTGTTTTACACACCAGAAATTACATGAAAGGGTGGAAACACTGCTCCAGATCAGCATCATTAGCATTTATATAGTCAAATTATTGCAGACAGTCGTTACTGGAAAACAAATCTATCTTCAAAACACCTTAATGAGGTCAAGACATTTATTGCCATTCAGTGAGGGACAGATGTGTTATGTGCCGTATCTGATGTCATCCACTGAGTCATGGGCAAATCCAGAATATACTCTAAGGGAGGCGAGAATGACTGAAAAGAAAGTGTTTGCCCCTGTGCTCACTGCAATAAGTCTTGCTGTCTCTCCACAGCTGAGGGCAAACTGATTTTTCTTCCTACTACCTTCTCTCACACAGCTCAGCTGTTAACTGTAGATTAGACCTCCTGGGACAATCTTGTCTAGAACATTCTTGGTTTTAGCAAAACTTGACCTTTCAAAACAAGAGTATATGGGGGGACTTCTTGGTGACACATTAACAAACTTTATGGCTGATTCATTCATAGCCATTTTTTCTTGTTTCTGAATCTGTGCCTAAAACTGCAATAATCTATTTGACACTACTAAAAAATACTTTTTCTCTATTTCTTGTATTTATATATTCTTTACTGAAGTACTTTTTATAATCTTCTAAATTTTTGTAGAAAATTTTGACTACTCATAATTTGGATGGCTAAAACTTAAACAGTTTTGCTGATTTTTTGCAGAATATCTTTCTAAAGAGTCTATAATTCATTTTAAACAGGAATCTCAAATTTAAGTGCAATTCTTCCATTTGAAAGTTGAATTCTCTGGAAAGAAAAACTTCGTTAAATTTTGCTGAAATTGAATGGTCACAGTTAAACTTTCTAGTTCAGTACTTCTAACTTTCACCGTTTTATCATATGTCTTCAGAATTTTTTTCTCTTGTTTCTTAAGCCTTGGCATCTGAAATCACGCAGGTATTAGGAATCTTGTTTTTCTTTTGAAAAGCATAATTTTCAATGTTTCATGAACAGCAGTAGCAGGTGCTGCTGTTCAAGAAAGTATGAAATAGGAATCCAAAGCACTTAAAGGAATGTAGAGAAAGTACTTGAATTATTATCATCTTTTAGGATGGTGCTGGCTAGGTGAAACACTTATATATTCATTTGATTCTGTGATATGGAATTTTCAGAATTCACAAGAGAACATTTCCGGTATTGACCTTGGAGAAATCCTGAAGAAGACAGTCAGTGCAAGCAGGAATTTTTATGTTATGTTAGGATGAAAGACACTAGTCCCCTTTTTCCCCTATTTCAGTCCTTCTCAGAGTAAAGATGAAGTCATTGTAGTCTTGCCCTGCATGCCTTCAAGTCAAGGCTCCCATGTCCTGCAGTCATGCCAGAGACATCTGGAAAGAAGTGGGCACAGGATCAGGATATGAAGGAGTTTTAAAATATTAAACTCAGGTTTGCCATTATGAAGTTGCTAATCCCATTAGATTCTACAAGAAAAACATCTGGAAACCCAGGTATGTTGCAAAGACCCAAATCTCATCATTATGCACTTACATATTACTTCACTCATTAGCACAGCTAAACACTGCAACAACATAACTAATAGCAGTTTAATGATAAAAAGAGTGCACTGATGTAAAACTAATTGTCTCTCATGGGAAAGAATGAGGAATACTTGTGATATGGCTCAATACTGACAAAAATGAAGATGTCATAAGATTAGACTTGTTTTGCTTGAATTCATACTTCCAGGAGTAACAGACATGGAGAAGCTGCTCCACTGCTAAAGCTGGACCATCATATTTTTTAACAAAATAAAACAATACCATAGTTTTTACCATGTAAATATAGTCCAAAACCATGTAAATATGCTTTAAATATGAGAAATTATTTTAAGAACATTAAATATCTCATTCTTGTGAGATGTGTATTGGATGAATTCACTTATATAAATTTATGATAATGCCAAATTACTTGCAGGCAGAAGAAAAAGACAGCCTGATTTGGAAAATAAATTTCTTTTTAACATCATATAGCCTTTCAATCATGCTATTTCTCACACAGACTAGAGAAGATCGTCACAAGCATGAATGATGTACAGAAGTTCAAAAATATCTTTTTTTTTCTACAAAGAGTTAAATAACAATGCTATTCACTGAAGAGGTAAAGTGGAATTTTGAGCAGAAAGCATGTTTCAAGATCTAATGAGATTTTTAGGAACAGAAGCATCCAAAGCCAATTACTTTATTTCTAATGACTGTTTGTTAAAAGGAGCTCAAAAGGCTAAGCACAGTTGGGACCAGTAAAAGAAGGAAATTAGGAACATACATCTCCATAGTCAGCTTCTTAGAACAGCTCACTTAGTTATTTCAGATCAAAAAGTTTAGAAGCAAAACAGGGTATTTCAGCTCCCAAAAGCATACTTTTGATTACACGACAGAAGCCTTTCAATTAGCTGTTAGAGTGACAGATCATGAGGATTTGGCAGCTCTAGATCAATAAGCTGACCCTAGGATTTCTTTGGTTTGTGTTTTTCCTCAGACTATCAAGAAAGAGAAAAAATAGCAGCCCAGAGAGAAAAAGTACAGAGACATAAAGCATCTGCACAGTATAGTCAGAACAATGGTGACCAACATTTTTCAATACCTTTCACTAGATGCTCTTCCTTGACCTTTCTTCACCTTATTACATTGCTTTGAAACAAACAAAAACATTTCTGCTCTAAGTCAAACTCAAAAGCAGGGCATTTTTCAGCTGTTTTCCCACATCTTCTAGCTGTGGTGAACTTCTAATCGCAAATTCTTCTCTATATGTATGTTTCAGCTTTTTTCTCTTTTCTTTTTCTTCTTTAAACCAGAATGAAACTTTACAGAAATGAAAGCTTCACATTCATCTAGGATGTACAGATCTTAGAGATTGTACCATTATCTCTCCTCAGCTATTCCTTTTCTGTCAGCACAGACATTTCACAACAAGCTTGGAGGCTTTCCTCTGTGTCCAGAAGCCTTAAAAACAAAATTAATTCAGTGCTATGAAATTAAATAATGCACCCAAAAGAAAAGAAAATGTAACTTTACTACTTTTTTTCATTATTTCAGTTTCTTCTGGACTACAAGTAAACAAATCTTATTCTGCAACAGGTTTCTGATTTCTCCTTCTAGTTCATCCAAGGCTAACATTCATAATATGGACAGCTAGGAAATCAAGTTCAGAATTTATGTGAGGTGCTAGACCCAAGCAAGGGACACCAGGTTTAAAAAAAGTAACATAGCACACATGTCTCTGCATAAAATCCAAGCTGTATGTCAGGAGGCTCTCCTCCCACATCACATAAAACACACTGAATAACAGAGGAATGGATTGGTGAGGTGGACCATAAGGCAGCATTATGGCAATGAAACATGAGTACAGGAAACAGTGAAACCTGCTGTTACACAAAAACAAAGGGTGAGGAGAGGGACACTCATGCCAGTGGAGAGCAGACCCCTTGGAGTTCAGATGGATATGACCAAGGGAGGAGAGCCTGCCCAGGAAATAAGTTACTGCAACAGCAGGCTGTGGGTCTGTCCAAAATTCACACATGGAAAGACAAAAAGGAAGCTATTGCATGAGGGCAGGACATGTTGGCAGCAAAAAGCAGTAGGGGGTCTCCTTTCCTGAAAATCCTCTGTAAGAAACATAGCTTTTATGTGACTGGGCAAAAGTACAGACTTCTTAATTTGGAGCCGGGATATCCAAGAGGATATGATGAACAGCCAAGGCAGGCCTTGATCTTGAATGCTGGACAAAAAGCTTTCCAGTCTCTGTGTACGAAAGTAAGATTCCAATGTCTAAAAGGAGTAAATGTATACTAGATTTTACTATTTTTTTGTTTATGACTCAAACCTGTGTCCGGTCACTTGTCACCTACATTAAGTTCCAAACTCGCCCTTTTGTAATTACCCAGTACACTTCCCTGATCAGGGGAGACAGAACATAACCCAGGGCCCTCCTTTTGTAAGTGTGTGCTGCGAAGGTGTAAGAGAGCAGACATATTATGCACCTGTACAGAGCTGTCAGGACTTCAAGTCAACATTTGAACAGCCCTGTCAGCAAACAGAGCAACTCCTGGACCTAAGCCTGTACCAACTCTGGAGCCACCTACTATAGTACACAGCATGCCCATATAAACTGGAACCTCCATCGGTAAGTGAATGAGAATCTTTATGCTCATACTGGCTCATCTGTGCTTTGTAACTTCTGAGTAAAATTATTAGTATTGCTCCAAGGAAGATGAGAGAAAGATAAATGAGATAGCTCATTTCTATTTTAGTCCAGGAATCTTAAATGGGCAATAGGGATTGTTTCCCTTTTAATGTACATTTTCAAGTTTGAAGGGAGGAATGGAAGAATATGCATTAAGGCCACAGAAGATTTCTTTCTTGAGCTTGTTTAGTGAGAACAGTGTTATTCAGCTGCCACTGACAGGTTCTACTGACAAAAAAAAAAAGGATAAATCTCATTATAGTGTGCCAGCACCCTGCTTTGCCATATCCCAGATTTCACAAGCTAAAATTACAAGCAAACTTGAGAAAAAAAAAAAAAAAGTGAGTATGAGATAAAAGGCAGAGTGAACCAGAAGACGGAACACTGTCAGAAAAATCACATAACAGCAATGAATCATACCATGGGACTTAAGCGTCATAGAGCCCCATGAAATGAAAAAGTTCCATTGATTTCCTCTCAGCTCCATGAGTGGGTTCCTTTATCAAATGCCTTTGAAAGTAAGACCTCCTGCTGGTTTTCTTATATTAAACTGGGGAAAACCACATTCCATTGTCAGGGTTGCTGCAAGGATGTAATCAGAGGTTTGGCATCCCAGTTCACAGAAACCAGGCAACTTGGAAAAAAAAACATAGTTGCTATTTTTCTTTTCTAATAGAAGGTTGAATATAATTACCTTAAAACTAAGTGACATCAGGGGTAGATAACATTAAAACAAATAACCTTTCTTCCAACTATGCATTTCCTTCATCATTGTGATAAAGTGATAATTGCCTGGAGATTGCTTATTGTAAAGGTGAGCTCTTGTCACTTAGGAACTCCCTTTTCAGGTCACTCTCCAGACAAGAAGAATAATTTACAACATGAACCATGAACCTGAGCCACATTTCTATTCAGCTGTACTGAAAATTAGAATGAGAGTAGCAGGGGTAACACTGGGGGAGGAAACTTCCATAGGCATCAGGTATGTTGGGAAGCTACTGCATTATCTCAATGAATAGCTGCCATCATGGAGAATCAGTATGAGAAAGAAAATGGTCCAATTGATTAGCTGATTAAGATCCACCAGCCCAGATAGGATGAACATTTACTAAGGGTTTCCTGTTCCTGAAAATTATAGGGTTTGTGGTTTTATTATTATCTTTGGGAATAAGTATACAGTCAGCCTATCACATTTGGATTTCCATGAACCCCATGTATGGGCTGACTTGGACTTACTGTGAAGGCAGAATAGATAAGATGGAACAAAAAAGTATGAGCAGCATTTTCCATAAGCAAAACATAGAGTATGTTTATTTATAACTGCTTTTTTTGCATAAGGGGAAAACAAAGGGAAGAAAAAGAGAGAGAGAGAGAGAACATTCACAAAAGATGCTAAAGCTTTTCCTTTAAGAGGGTGTATCTGATGTAAACAAAAAATTGCAGCTGTATCCAGCAGACATTAAAAAAAACTTGGAATAAAACAATTTGACATATATGAGATGTATATGTATATACATATACTGCTACATTGAATAGCAGCATTGAATACATTCTTTGAGCTAGAAGGAAAACTGTTCAACGTAAACAAAGCTTGTCAACTACAAGCTGACATGAGATGGATGTTACTTATTTGGCTTACTTATTTGCCAGTTGAATCAGAAGAATTCACCTGCTGGTGTACAGTGTCACGTAGTCAGAGCTACGGAAGATGAAGTGAAGAGATGCAACTGCGTGTGTGGCTTCAGTCCCAGAGGCAAGCTTGCCTTGAAAAAAGGCAGCCTCCAGTCTGCTATCGCTACACCCAGCTGTTGCAGTCCTGGGGGGCTGTACGGCAAGCAGGGCCTGCAAGAGGTCAGTGAGCACCAGGTCTGAAGGGACAAGTTAGAGTGATGTAGATTTTTGCCACTGGGCAATTCCTTCTCCCTGGCAAGGCATTCAGGAGGCTGCTTTTGCTTACTGCAAAAAAGTTTTCAGCCACCACCTGAGGGGAGTCACAGAAGTGGTCTTATTATATAGGATGAAAGTCCTGTCCCTGATGCTTTGTGGACTAAATGCATCTATATTATAAACAGTATTCTGGAAGATATTTTCACATACATGAGGAGAACATCTAATCCCCTCCCCCATTCCTGTCCTTCCTAGTTAGCATAACTACTGCAATTAACACTATCAGATACCTATAAATGGAGTTCTCTGTGGAAAATACAGATGTTGTACTTCCATCAGTACAACTTGCAGGGGAAAAAATAAAAATCAGGTTTCAAGTTATTTCATTTGAACAAACCTTAAAGTACAGCTTTAAAACGTGTATTAGCAGCATCTGCCTTTAGAAGTTGTCAGCACCTCACTTTGGGTAATTAATTCTACTTAAAGCAGTTTGATGGCAATCCAGACTGATGAACATGTGGGAAAAAATAAAAAAATAGAAAAGAAAAGATAAAGGAAAACAGGAGAGACATGAAAAGATAGTGGAAAGTAAAGCTAAAATGTGTTCTATCAGCAATGTCAAGGAGTGAGAAAAAAAAGCACTTAAAAGGAAGAGAAAAAGAATTATAGCAGCTTAGAAAACAACAAAATGTGTGAGGAAAATTCCTTTCAAAACATTTAGTAAGATTGTCATTATTATTATTATTATGTTTGTTGCTGTTGGGTTGTTTTTTCTTTTAAATACAGTTATCTAAGCTGAGTGTGGATCTTCACTGTATTCCTGCTTTTTTCTGACTCTGTTCTGAGCTGCTGCAACAGTAGATAGAATGATAACCTTAGCTACAATGACATATGCATATACTTCCTCACTTTTCAAAACTGATTTGTATTAGAGAACTGGTAGCAAGTATCACAAGGTTAGTGGTATATTAATCAGAAATTTCCTGCCAAAAGGAAACTCACATCCACTTTAGAGCATTCCCAGTACTGAATAAAAGATAAAGGATTAAAAATAATTAAATCTATAAAACAGGATACTTTAACAAAAAAAATCTGTGTGAAGATATTACTGTGCTTTATTCTAAGCCAATTTTATGCTAAATAGTAACTGCCTGTGCTGTTGCCCTCTCATTCAAGATTTTTTGTGTCCTTCATTACTTCTATTGAACAAACTTCCCAAAGCTGTATTTCCCATTATGCATCAGGATAAAAGAATTCCCACAGTGCCTTGCTTTGATTCAATAAGACAAAAGAGTGTGTTACATTATTGGAAGCACACAGGGTATGTGTGGTCACCTCAGATAAATGGAGACTACTGTTGAAGTTTGGTCCAACTTAGCAAATCCACACTGCATTACTTTAAGGTCCTGGAGATCCTTGCTGTTTCAACAAAGAAAGTTAGAATACATGCACCTCAAGGTTTCAGCCTGCAAGTGTTTCTTTAGTACAATCAGTAATTAACTAATTTATCCAGAAAAAGTATTCATGAATTTGAAGTGGTCACTAGAAACGAATCATATCCAGCGCATAAGTTATGTTCTGACTACTCTACAACTACTTAATCAAATCTGGTCATCTTAAGCTGTCTACCAGTCTACTAGAAGGTGTTTGCTGAGATGGTGGTACAACTTCCAGCAGCTCCCAAGAGTTGCTATGCCTCTTTTCTTAACATTTCCACACAAATGGCAAGATACTGCATTGCACCTGAAAGATATATGAGGCAGTAGACAGAAGACCAATTCCAAATGGACTACAGGAACAGAAAATCATAGAATTATACAAGTTAGGGTTGAGAACATGCGTGAAAATAAAATAGTTAGGAAGTATCAGCTCAGGGAATTCTTAAATCCCAAGTCATGAACGCAGTATGACTGTGGCATAAGTGGAAATAGCAATCGGTTGGAGGAAGGCAATAATACTGAAATGTGTTTGAATGTGTAACTTACTCCAGGCACTTGCTTACCTATAACAAATAAGCCAGGAAGAGAGCTGCTTGAACTGCAAAATCTTGTTGTGTTTCTTAAATGATGATAAAAAGTACTAAGGTCTGAAAAGAAAGAGACTGAAATATCACATTTTGGTACATAACAAGTTATATCTCCTCTGTGGTTAGTTAAAGCAAGGTTCTACTTCCTCTTTCCATTATAAAAGAATACATGGACACTTTTGTACTACCCACAAGGCTTAGACCTTTAAAAAAAAAAAAAAAAAAAGTCTGCATTTTGCTCCCAGAGCCATAGATCACCTCATTCCAAAATAAAAACCGCAACCTGACAGGAATTCTCCTGACACTGAATACTGGAAACATTGTCTAAACCCAAGACACCAGAGAAATGTCTCATTCTTAAAGCTAGGTTTGTATCAGAACCCAAATATTGAGCATAGCTGAAAAGAGAAGGACATTATTTCAGGTCATTTGATAATTTTTTTAAGTAAAATAGACATAATAAACCATAATAACTATACACTAGCACGTTCCCATTCCTTTCTTTGAGAAAAGCACAGGAGGCGGAGAGAGGAGGAGCTTCACATAGGAACAGAAGCAGCAGCTCTGGAAAATGTCATGCTGCAAGTGATCTAAATGTAAATGAACACATGGTACTCTGGAACAGGAACTTAATGTTTGGGGTTTTTTTCTTTTCTCTTTTTTTTTAATCTGGATAGATTTATTTTGAATACTGAGACTGCTGTCTGTAAAGTTAGAAAACTGTGGGTCATGTCTAATAGTTTCACCCAGGTAGCACGATGTCTCTGAGGTTTTCAACAAGCTTAGAAGAGTCCCTGCCAATTCCCACGACTTTTCTCTTTCTGTCATCTCTCATGCTTAACTGTATGTTCCCTGTTCTCCTCATCAGTCCCTCAGTCCCTGATGGAGCTTCATGCACCTAACACCACGTATATTGCCTCTTAATCCCTGCCTCTGCCCATTCTGAAACCTCTGTAAACTGCTATTCCCTGCTCAGACGAAAAGCAGCCCTCTCCTTTTTCCCCAGATGAGCCACTCTTCTTCAGGTGTATTCTTAACTTACACTCCAAATGAAGGAAGAGCCATCAATATTTTAAAAATCAGTAAGACTGCTCACTCTTTACTACTGTCTTTCTGAATCTTCATTTTTACGGTGGGTAGTATCTTTTCCTATGGTCTTAATTTACATTTCAGTTTCCTATGGAAACATGCTGCTTCAGGTATCAAGAGCACCGTAGCACCCTTACAAAGAAGGTAAATCAATTCTGAAAAAGTGTATATGCAGCTATATTACTTACAAGATAACTTTTCTTAGAGTTTTACCTTTCAGATTTTAATGTCTGACTTGCAAGAATAAGCAACTGTCTACTGCATACTACAGATCTGCTACTATCTTCCAGATACCTCTAAATGGAGCTTGTCAATTAATTGTACTTTCATTTCCATTGTTGGAAGTGTAAAGTCATCAGGTCGCTTCTAAATGCATTAAAAAAAAACAAAAACCAAGGTAACATGCTCTCATATCATGATATTTTACTTGTAGCAGCCTATAAATATCTTCAATAATTTTTAAATTTGCTTAGCACAATCAAAATATAAAATGCCATCCATGGATTTTTAATGGTTTAATTTTATAATACTGGTTCAATTTTCTTTATTACCACACATCTATCCACTCCATTTTATGGATCAAGCCCATAAAGCTGGCATTCATTAGTATGCTGAGGTTGCTTACATGCCTCATGAGCAAAAGCCTTTTCATTAGCAAGATGCAAATAATTATTTACTTCATCAGCTCTCTCACACCTCTCTAGATTCCTCACTGTAACTATAGATTCTCCAGTGTTTGGGGTTTTTTTCCCTAAAATTCCCTCAGCAGACACTGAAATCGGGTTTACCAGCCATTCTTGGAACTAATGTTTCATAATGTTTCAATTCAAAATTAAAAATAAACAGAATAAATGGGCAAGCATACACAGACAAGGTGGTAAAACAGCAAAGCATTTTGGAAGAAATTAAAAACCATGGAAACACTGAAGCTCCTGTTCTGCTAGAGGGTATCCTTAATGCATGATGATTTAATCCTGGAATGAATTTAGCAACTGCTTTTTCATATGCTCACAAAACTATGGTTCACATCCCTCCCACAATTCTTTCCTGATAAGACTAAATAAACCAACTGAACAGCCCTATCTTCCAAACTGTTAGTAGAACAGTTACCACTTAGAAAAAGTAATAAATGATGTCTTTGGGATACAGACTTCCTTTCTTCTACTTGTATCAATTCTGAGCAGACAACATTCCATATGCGTTTGTTCATTTATTCAAGGATGATGAGTGTTGTACATGGATTGCAGCAAAAGTCAGAATTAATTAGTGGAGGGATGGAAGCTGTCAGTATGATTGCACTTTTAAAATGCTTCAGTTCAGTTTATTTAAAGTTCGTTCCTATGCTAAGGACAAGTCAAAAACAAATCTGCATCAACAATGAACCAGATGGTGAAATTTAGAGACCCACAAGAAAATTCCAGTGGCTTGACATCACAGCATGCTTCATTTCATCACCTAAACAGTTAGGACTAGTATTTAGCCTTTAATGACTGTACATATAAAGGACCACAAACCATAGAACTTTTGCTCAGGTATTTCCAAATGTGCCATGGATCTCCCAGCTGAACTGAAGTCAACAGAAACTGCAGTCATTAGATCACTTAGGAGCTGTGCCTCTACCATGGTTTAATACTCTTAAAAAGTCTGTTGTAAGATACCTACAGTCTATCAGAACACTGGAAAACAGCAGGAGTGTAGATACCCATGTAGGTTTTTTGCGTATAGTACCCAAAGACAAGGGCGTCAACAATGAAGATAGTCAACTCAGGACAAGAAAGAGAGGGTAAATTTCAAATGTGACATATGAAAAAAAAATCATTTTCAAAGTTTCAGAGAAACAAAAGCCAAGGAAGGGCAAAGAATGGGGAAAGAAAAGAAGTACTTGAAATTAGTTTTGTTCCCAAAGTGCTGGAAAAATGAAGAACTTCAATTTCATTAAATTATCTAGAACGAGTTTCTGACAGACTAGTTATTGGTTTTAACTAGCCCCACTTTCTTGGAGAGGATTACACCCTTTATCTCTCTGCTGCATCTGCCAGTGTCCTGCATACTCCAGTGCTCTGTGTGGTGCTTTTAGCTGGTTCTCATCCAGCACTTACAGCTGAATTTCCACCCTTCTGTCCTGGGCTGAGTTTACTTACTTCTGTTTGTCTCCCACCTATTCCGATTCAAACATGGTGCAATTCAAACCTGACAAAAGACATCAAGAAATGGTGAAGTCAAACATTTTTGATAGGTTTTTTGGAAGCCAATCACTTCTGGGTTTGGTGAGGTTTTTCATTTCCTTAATTTTTAGATTTCCCTTTGTTTGGCTTCAACTTCAGTCATTCAGCTGCTGTTTTGCCTTTGCTCATGGGACTACAAAGGCTGTCTTCTGCCATTACTTTTCACTGCCTCTAGGTGTAGACAAATGTTCTCTATATTCTATTGAAAAAATACCTCAGAAAGCTAAGCTAGGCTTTCCAAGGGACACTCATTTAAGCTACCAACCCTATATGCTTGCACTAAGCCACTGATAGATACATCATATCAGTCTACAAGTCATAATACTGTTTCATTTCTGCATAAAAGAAAATTCCGCACGCATTTGGTTCTCTAAATAATGAGAATTATTATTGCTTCCTATATAGCGAACATCAGAAAGAGAAGCTGTTTGTTTATTGCTGCAATTTTTCATTTTGTTTTTTAACTATTTCCAACCAATTCTTCCCATTCTCTTAACTGTTTCCAGGAGGTATTATTCTGCTTTGGACCCAAATGTTTAAAAGCAGATTTTTACACACCAACACCCTATGCTTCGCAGAGGCCACAGAAATACCAGATAGAGTCAGGTAGCAGAGGCTGAACAAAGCCAGGGTAGCAAGGGGCAAGGACAATGGCAAACATGCCTTAGTCTGAGGGGATCTGAGAACAATTCTAGTCACCCTTTTTCATTGCACTACTGAAAAACAGTGAACTTGAGACCAAAGGCAGCCACAGAAGCTGGGGCTACTATAAAGAAAATTACAAACACTGAAAAATCCTTGACTGCTACAACAGGAGCACAGTTCATGATGTGAGCTGCTATCTGAGGTGGAAAACCACACCTCATTGCACAGGCATTTTTCATCCATTAACTTCTCCATCCTTCCAGTCCTCCTGCTGGTTGAATCTCACCCCATCCTTACCCACCTCCCACCCTGCTCTGTACCTCACAAGCACCCACTTTTCAGTCCTGTGTCCCTACTGCACCTCTTATTTTCTGTTTGCTTTGGGCTGGGCTCCTCACCTTTTCCATTCAGTAGCAGTAATAAACACATAGAGATGCACATGCATGCACTGCTGCATCTTTTTTAGCTGAAGTACACTCCTCCAAGGATTATTCAATCTTGAAAACATTTTTTTTTCTCCCACATGACTCATTTCGTACAAGATGACGGCATCTTGTCATGCCCGCTCTCAGTCTGGCCAGTGTTCTCTTCCTCCTGTGTCACTTCCAGCAGTGATTCACAAGCCCACAAATTATTCTGCCATTACTTATATTTGTTTATGAAACCGCCAACAGATGGATAATGGTCTTCCAAAATAATAGTTACCTCCAGGCACACATAGTGACAAAGTACCATGAAGTGCTTTTGTTTATACCTTGTGTTCTTCTTTATGATACATGTAAAATGCTTAAATGGTTTCTGAAAGTCTTTTGACTGGACTGCTATTCCTCAGTGAAGTCAGTTTTCCATACTGTTGTACACCTTACCCTCCATGTTCTCCCAAACAAGCCTAAGAAGCCAAAATTCAGTATTTCTGATACTCTATTTTCCTCTTAGAAACAGACAGAAAACATAATTTCTTTCAGGACTTAAAAGAAGTTACAGAAAAGGTCTCATTACTGTAACTCCAAGAAGGTACGTTGGCATAGCCGAAGATAGTCATGAAAGACAGAAGGAAGAAAACAGTTTTGCAAATTAAAGGGCTAAAATTTGATGCGTCTGGAAATGAGCTCAAAAGGAACAGCACAGTGAAGACCTAGATGCTTCCACTCAACACTTTTTTCAGATTTTATTTTGCTTATGCTACGCTTTGTTTTGTTTTTCTAAATATAGTCTAGGCCTAGTGGCCTCCTTTTTTTCTTATATGTCTCTGTTACATGTTAACACTTCATCTCTGTGTGAATGCAAAAGGAATAGAAAAGTGAATACATTCTGAAATGACAAAAGATATTCTAGTTTTGCCTTATGGCTTACCCTTAAGTTAGAATAAAATGCAAATAAACTTACATATTTTTTTGTTATTTTCTTGACTTGCCTATTTTAAGAAACTGTATTTCTCTAAGCCTCTAAGGCTTTCTCAGACTTACGCAAGACTGATTTAGGGTTGAATAAAAACATCCCCAAGCAAAATATAAAGATTAAATAAGAAATATTATCTCAAGTTTAATCATGGTAGTTTGAATGTTACTGTAGTCATTCAGCATTTTTGTAGAACTCATCGTTAAAATATCCCTGAAGTCCATGTTTTAGCTCACAAAAAACTCAGAAAGGCAGTATAACTCTCAAAGGTAGATTTCAGATGACATTTTTAGAGGGGTAATGGGCTTCAGCTCATTTCTAATGTAATGAACCTGACTCAGAGAAAGAAAACCTTATCACCATTGCACTTCATGTAAGTGCTGTAAGTTCCTTTGGGATTTTTTTTGCTTCTTTTGCATATAAGTTATTTTATTTTGAAATTGACTAACTAATAGTTTTATTCAATCCATAATAAATTCAGTAGCAAGCAAGAGCTTGAGATGGTGCTATGCCTTTTTTCTAGTCAGCATTTTTTGGATGACTCCCCAAGGAACAAGCATCGTTTTCCTGACAGCAAAAGCTCCAAAACACCAAATAAAAAGTTTACATCATTAGAATATATATTAAAGCAGCAGGTTAATAACCAGTAAAATACTTGCTAAATACTTTTTATGGGGTATTCTAAAACATTCAAATTTCTTTTTTAAAAAAGGAGCACACGAACAAACCAAAAAACAAGACTCATTTGTACTCTCCAGGATTTCCAGACTCAAAATGTTTTCACGATGTATTTAACTTCCAAGTCACTGCAAGACAATAACTGACACACCTGACTGCGCAGTTCCCTATTCTACCTTCCTGTTCCCTTGTTTAGATTATTGTTTTATTTATGCTTTAGAGAGTGCCAGTAAACACACTATTGAAAGAGACTCATCTGTAGATCCAGACAAGCCTAGTAATGATCACACTAAATCACAATCTTAGAAGACACAAGTTCTGTGGCAATTCCATGAAACTGCCAGATACGCTCAGCCCTTGCCTTTAAAGACTAATTCTTTGCTGTTCAAAATACACGTACTGCAGAACTGAAGGCCTGGATGACAAACCAACAAGAAAGAAAGGGACTGTCATGCAAAAAACATTTTAAAAATATTCCATTTGCAGACATCACATTAAACAGAATCTGAAATATATAAAGCCCAGTTCTGGAGCTTAAAGAATACATTTGATGTCATGTTTGTCAAGATTAATTTGAATTTAGCAGCAGTCTGCAGATTTCTAAAAGGGGTAAGGGACTCATTGGCACAGTATTTGGCCCACCACTGGATGTCTAAAGTTCACAGACTATAAGAATCACATTGCAGCATACAGTAACTTCTGAATTGTATAATAAATACATCTTCAGAAAACACAAAATAACAATGAAAATGGTTGAGTGTTTTTTACAATAACTTCACAGAAAAAGCCAGGAATATAATGCATTGTACATAATCACTGTACTGGAATGTCATATACACCAAAAGATGACTTTCCAAAAATGTTTACCTATTTTCTCTGCTAAAGAAAATGGGATGAAGTTACATCAGGGGAAGTTCAGATTGGACATTAGGAAAAGATTCTTCACTGAGAGGCTAGTTGGCTACTGGAACAGGCTTCCCAGAGATGCTGTCACAACACCAAGCCTGTCAGAGTTCAGTGCCTGGAAAATGTTTTTAGTTATATAGTTTAGAGTTAGGTAGTCCTGTGAGGAGCAGGGAGTTGGGCTCAGTGATTCTTATGGGTCCCTTCCAACTTGAGATATCCTAGGATTCTAGGATTCTATGAAAATACTCATATCTGCATTCAGCATTTTTTAGTCCCAAGCAGGACTATTTACAGTGCGCATGTGGAAAATTGATAGATTCTGCACATTTGGTGCTCTGTTCATGTTTGCTACGTTCAGCAGAATATAAGATTTCAGACTTAAAATATGTTTCTTAGCTCACCCCGCTTTATAAATCAGTGTATTAAGCCAGCCTAGCAAAAAGCAAGGGTAGACAGAGAGAAAATGTGTTTAATAATTTTTTTTTTTTTAAAAGGCAGGATATTGTCTCATATAATTCTATCTCTATGATTCTATGATTCTATAAGTAATGGTGAATAAACATTTATATAGTGGGTTACTTACCAAAGGACAAGCCATTTTGCAGCTGTTCCAAAGGTAGGGTGGAAGAGGGCAGGAAAACTGTACTACAAAAAAAGCAAAAGTTTATTCGCTCACAACAGGTTTCCTGTTTAGAAAGAGGAACATACTGTTTAAATAAGGAAAGCAGCTATTAAGCCACTGACACACATTCTTCATAAAGGTAAAAATTATTGCCTTTTCAGAGAAAGAGAGTTTATACTCCAAATAATAAAATACACATCTGACTACAGGAGGCTAATTTAAGGAACTTGTGTTTATTTATAGGGATGTTGCAGCAGGCTCTTAGCTGAAAAAGAGTGGGGGCATTTCTAGAGATGCTTGCTTTGTCACATTTCACAGTTCACAGTTAATTTGTTTTATTCTTTTAAGATATTTTCAGAAGATAATGAGAATACCTTCTGTACATATAGAATTTATCTGTTGCTAATTGTCTTTCTGGATCATCCTTCTCCAAGGGTTCTCATGAAAAATATTTTAAAATGTAACAAAAAGAAATTAAAAGTAAAAGAATATGCTGCATATTATGGGCAGAAAGTAGAGGAAATTGTGATTCACTATCAGATATCATAATGGTAGGAGAACCCATTTATAAATTCAAAGTAAGCTTATTTCCTTATGCATCATAAAGATACATTTCTTCTTAAAGTATGGTTTTATTATGTTTGATATCAGGCAGCCAGCCTTGCCAAAGAAAAATGCAACATTCTCTGAAGGATGCTTGATATCAGTGGACCATAGTATTACTGCTACTGCTAATAATCCTAATGATAGCAGAACATGAACATAAAGGAAAAACAAATTTTGAAAATCTAATGCTTCTATAAACAGCATCAATAAAAAGGCCAAGTTAAACTATGGCAGAGACAGACAAATGTAATTAACTCACTGCAACTTTACGGACGGGCAAAAGAAAGGCGCGGCATATGATTTGTCCTGAGATTTTTGTCTTCATGCTCCAAAATCACTTATGGGCAAGGTAAATTTCTTTTTGCCTGAAAAATTAATTCTTACTATTTATTTTGAGGGTTGCTCATGCACTCAAACTCAAAAAGCAGCCTAAGCTGACCATTTGATGGTATTTTACAACAGGTCCTTTTGTAGTAGTACACTGTATAAAGGGAGGCTGCAAGGAAAAGAGAAACAGCCCAGGAGGAGTAAGAACCAGAGTTATCAAAGAAATTATATGTTAGACAGAAGTCAGGAAAAGTCTCCAAGAATGATCTCCGGGGAAATAAGTGGAAAAGAGAAAAACAAGGAGTGTGTCCTGGCCAGATCATTACCTCTGGCTTAGTAAGGCGGAAAAGATGAAATACTTGCAGATCTGGGAAAAGGGAGAAGAAAGGAGAAAGTAAGATGTTATCTTGACAGCACCTTTCCTCTAGCTGATGTGATAATCAGTGAGATCAAGCAGACAATCATTTAGTACTACAAAGAAGACAATTATCTCTCTGTGGCATTTGGCCAAGCCACTCTAACTCATCACAGGCTAGATCAGACTTTCTCTAAAAGCCCACATCTTCTGTTATTTCCAGTAAGATAGAAAGCCAAGTACCCATGTTTAAAATGGGTTCTCTGTTATGGAGACAAAGAGACAAACAAATGGAGCTTATGGACCCTAAGGAACCATAAAGGAAACTGTCAGAAACTATCAGAAAGTATCAGAAATTAAACTGAAGCAAAATTTGAGGGCACAATCCAGAAGATTTACAGGGCTGTGGCAAAGCATAAAGAAGAGGGAAATAAAAGTTAAAACACTGCTGTGAAAGAAGGAATGAGACAAGAAGGAAGAGAGAAAGAATGAGGTGAAACAGACTCTGAAAAGGGCAATGTGATGGACTGCTGGTACAGTGAAGTGGGGAGGGGGAGAGGGGAAGATAGGGAAGAGATGGGACAAATAGGGAAAAATGACACACCATATGAACTTTTGTAGTTTCCACTAATCTTTGTCTTCTAATCCTTCATTTTGCACTGATCTGACTAAACGGCACGCTGAAAACATTTTGAAGGTAGTCTGAGGAAGTGGGGCTGTGTGTACTGCCTTCAGCGGGCTTGGGCCTTCCCAGGCAGCAGCTGATAAAGCTTTTTTGACAAATTTAGAGAGATTGGAGACTAAATGCTCTCGGGGGGGGGGGGGGGAAGACACTTTGTTTTCAAGCCGGAAAAGGAGACATAAGTTATCTTTCAACTACCTAAGTGGGTTGTAAATTTCAGTGCCTTTTTGTAGCTTAAACTTGGTAAAGCTGTAAGTATGTGAACACTTCTTTTGCTAGTGTCTAACAGTGGCAGCACAAAGACAATGGATATATTCTGCTTTCTGCGTTTGGGCAATGCAGTCTTTGCCATTAATCAAAACTCAAACGCTAACAGAAAAAGAAAAAAAAAAGTGCAGTATGGAGAAAAGGCAAAGGGATGCAAGAATGAGTTCCTTCAACTTCTATCATCACTGTCTTGTGAGACATCTTTTCACATTTTCAAATTCCATAACTAGAGGAATATTGTGTCCCAAATTTTCTTATTGGCCACATTAATTTAAATTTTGACATCCATTTTTTTTTATTTAATGCATCTGTGCATTCATCCATATAAGCTTGTAAAAAAAAAGATTTTATTCTGTCATCAATTAACCATAAATATGATTTAACCTTGCAAAAGCAACAAGGGAACCATCACACCTTAACTTGTCCTGGGTTTTCTTTCATCTGGGACACTCTTTAAATGAGAAATACATAAACCTAAAGCATGATCTTGTGAAGAGTGTTGAGAGAATTTGAGCTCTACATAGAAACTTGAAGCACAGAAGGTTGCAGTGTAACTGAATGAGTTCTTGGGGTATCTGTAAGGTTACTATGGGTGAGACCTTGACAGGCTTTTAGACAGATGGTTGCAGAATAGTGTACTCTCGAGTACTCTTATAATGTTCTACAATATCCATCCTGCAACAGCTGGAAACACAGATGCTGTTTGTTGTGTGCCAAGCGTCATCAAGAGAGCAAACTGGAGGTAACTCCTCTAACTCTTCACTAGCCCACCAAATTGTCTGGTTTTGTCAACAGGTCATGGTTGCATTGCCAGAGTCAATGTCGTGCAAAGACACATGAGGGAAGTTGAGAAACACAACAGAGTAGCCCAGGTACAAAGCCACACTAGTGAAAACAGGCTCAGTCTCAGTGATTCCATGTTGAAGCCAATCTAGATACTGAATAAACAGTACAGAATAACATTATCAGAAACTAAGACACTATTTTTGCTTAAAGGATGAAATACATCATCCAGGAAGACTAAAAGATTAGTGTGTAATTTACTTAAGAAGAATAATAGATGATAAAAAATGAAAAGGTGTGAAACAAGCTATGTGGGAAATGCTTACACTACTTTTTGTTTCAGCAGTTTAGGTAATAAAATCCTGTTAGGGGTGTAGGCAGGGATGTTAAGATGTTTGGGGTTATTTTCCTTTCAAAAAATATCAAGTATTTTCTTCATTGTTGCTGGCTTTATTTTTTTTTGCCTGGGGAGCTCTGTGGGTGTCTTGAGAAAAACTGAGTCTATTGAATTAGAACTTACAGGATACCAAAACCAGAGCAACTGAAAATTGAAGAGGTTTTTAGACTTGAAATGTGATAAATCAGTCTCTTAAGCATCCACCAAACTCAAAAAAAGAAACCTTTGTTTCGAAATGTCCCAGCCCACAGTCTTTTACATCAGGCTTGAAAAAGAATACATTAATTCCTTCTGTCTTACAAATTGTTTTCTTCAAATAAACCTCAAATCTTGATATGAACAAAAAGAAGGCTTTCATGATTCATAAAGAATTAGAAAAAAATATAAAATCATCTGATAAAAACTGTATCAACAATAAAATATCTTTGACTTTTTTTCCTTTTTTTTAACCACAGTCTTAACAGAATTTTAGAAATATTGTGGATTCAACAGAAATAGTGTCCATGAGGTTTCAGGATTCTGCACATGCAAACACAGGAAACACCTTAAAAGAATTCTAAGCAATGCTTCGTGAAATAAAAGACTTCCTTGGGATTCATTCAACCCAAAAATTCTGTAAACACAATCCAAATAACAGAGTCAACATGAATAATGTTTTTTTTTAATTAAAAACAATTATAAATGTAATTTACAAGTATTACTGTTTTGGAAGGAAGACAGAGGAAGTGTCACAACTGAGGTGGAACATTATTCTGGCATATCTACACAGTTTATACTTATTTCCATAATACTTCTGTAATGTTTGTATACTCTTTTTTCTTCAAAACAATGAGTCTTAGTTCAAATAAATTCTTTTATGAAAAGTGCTACTTGAGACACCTTTTTACTAGGTATTCTGATTCAAAAATTTTTGTTATTTTCTTGGGTGACTGTGGTGGATTGGTCTTGGCTAACATACACACAGCCACTGCCCTGTTGGACTGGCAGAAAATAAAAACAAGAGCAAGAAACCTTGTTGGATCAAGATAAAGACATGCGAATCTCTTACCGCTTACCATCATGGGCAAAACAGACTTGACCTGGAGAAATTACCTTAGTTTATTGACAATTAAAATAAATATTTAATTAACACTTCATGCAGTAGGGAAAGAAAAAGAGAAAAGAAACAAACATTTACAGACTTGGGAAAAACATTTATTTTCCCCTTTTCCCAAGTTCAACTTCAAACACCTCCACGCTCCCCTTGCTATTACCAGAGCTGGGTTCTGTGGTGGGTCTGTCATGAAGGGCAGCCCTGGCCTTTTCTCATGGAGGTCACCCTGTCACCCCCACTAAGAAAGCTTTACCATGAAAACTTTATAGAATGGTTAAAAAAGATTAAATATGTTCTTTGACCCAACTGAAAAGAACAAAACTAATGGCAAGTTAAAGTAAACAGGTGATAAACAGCCCACGTCTTCAAAGGAGGTTGTCCAAAATATTTCAGCAATACCCGCAAAGAAGAAACACCCAGAGAAGTAAATCAGTCACCAGACAATGCACAAGTACTGAATATTACCTTTCAAAAACATCTGTATTTGTAAAAAGACATAGTTCATTGTCTTTTGACAGACAGCCCACTAAAAATAAATAAAGATGTCACCATAGTAGGTTGAAGTTACATACAAAATAAAAGCATTAAAATAGTTAAAAGTATACTGAACTTTCTGCCTGGAATACAAACTTTGCTTATATGCATGAAAGTTAATTACATTCATTATTACAAATCAAAAGTTGTGGATGATACATTTTATATCTATGTTAAAGAATAAAGTAAAGTTTCAATTAAGAAAATTATGAGAAATGTAAACAAAAAAGTAATTAACAGCAAGGTGATCAAATAATTAAATCACAATCAGAATGATCTAGAATAGCAAGAACTCTTATCACTATTAGTAGATCTGATTTTGAGGACAAAAAAATCATAGAAACCTCTAAGTCCTGAGTAGATTATGCATTGATCAAATAAATTTAAAGTAACAGGACATCTAACAGCAAATAAAACTTGGGAGAACATAACGTAATAGTGAAGTCATAACTAACTATGTCAGAACCAAGAGCCACTCAACATAGCTTCCCTCCCAGAATAGTCCTTCCTCCAAAGACCTTAGTTGCCAGAAACAAGGCAAATATGAGAAAAATTCACAAAAATAAATGAAACTTTTTTTTTTTTTTTTAGTCAAACCATGAAGATACTATTCAGGTTAAGAAACGTACAATCAATAGGGTAATAAAACTGGAAATTAGTAAATTCGTCAACACATACATGACAACAGGGAAGAACAAATACTGAAAAAGCAGAAATTTACTTGCAAAGGGGAATGAATTACAGATTCTTCACCATATAAAAATGAGCACTTCATTTCCCAGAAAATGCAAGCATGTAAGTATATATTCTGTGTCAATATAACCATTCAAAGCACTTGTGTGTCTAGTGACATTGGATTAGAAAGTTGGATTAGATAAATCAAGAGCTAGAACTGAAAATATATGTGCCTCAAAGAGAAATTCTCACTTGAGCAGGAGAACCGTGGTTAGCTGCCCTTTGAAGATCACATAAGTCAGGAGAGTACATTCATCAGCGGTCTACAGGCAGTTTTGTACAGGGCCATATCCCACCCATAACATCTGAAGCTCTGTAGACAAGACTTAAAAAACACAGCACTTTAGTTAAGGTTGCCCTGGGAAGAAGACCACTACAAAAATTACTCTTCTCCTCTCCTTGTGTTCAAGAAATCTTTATTTCCTGTACTGAGGCATGCCACCAATAAAAAGGATAGAACATTATTGTTATCACTGCACTTCTAGGGAGGCATGTGAATTTGAATTCCTCCTAGGCAAGAAGAGGAACTGAGATGGAGTTTCTTAACATTCTGCTTTTATGCTCTGATCATCAGATGTGAGCCTGCATGGATCAGCACTATCAGGCACACTTTGAAAGACAAAAGTGAACAAAAGTGCTCACTGACTTAGGAAACAGAAAAAAAGAGAAAGGGGTCCAGAGTTTCAAAAGAGAGTTTGACACGCTTGCTTCATCATAGACAGAAATCTTAAGCAAGTCACCTGTAGATTTAAGAGACATCCTATTTGTGTATGTGGGGCAGGTAAGGAGCTGGATTTTTGTTTGCTTTTTGCTTACTGTACTAGTTAGGTTTTTGTTGTGAAGTGTTTCACTTTTTTCCATGTGTTGTAGAGATTGAGCAAATGTCTCACTGTTTGCTTTTTAAAGAAAGCAAGAACCTAGGTGGCCAAGTCACTTGTTGGTAACAAGTAAAGCGAATTATCATGGACCTAGCACAAGTGCCTTTAGAAAGTGACATTTTAGTGTCTGAAAAACTATGATAATGATCACATTTCTTAAACCGTTGTCACATGGGAATAATTATTTCCAGGAGCCTGAGAAGAATTACTTTACCATGTAAAAAAAAAGTACCATGTTCGTTTCTCTAGACTAAGTGGACTCCTCAGTGCTTATTAAAACTTGCTGAACACTCTATATAGATATTCCAGGCATGTCTTTGATATTTAACTTTATAAGAAGACATTACTTTTCTCATTTTGATTTCAGACAAACCATATCCTCAAGATAAAAACAATGGAAGGAAACTTGTTTCATGAGAAGCAGAACAGGTCAAAAATTACTTTTAAGTAGGTTTAAATCAATAAAATTGTCATATAATTGTCCAACTTAAAGTCTGCCTGGTTTTGTTATATTTTCCCATACTTGCACTGCAGCCCAATAAAGTGGAAGTGTTATGAGTAGCAACATAGAAATTATTCACAATGCAAAAGGAGAAAGGAAATTACCCAGTAAATATTTTGCTAAGACCATTTCTTCTCTTTTTGAGAAAGCAGAAATAACATCATTCCTTAAAAATTGTCTTGAAACTAATAAATTTCCAAGACAACTGAAAAACAAGTCCTTTTAATATGCTGTTATTTTAGTTACCTTGCTCTGATTGTGCTATATATTATTGCATGGTTCAGTAGAAGGTCTTCAGAGAACATAAAACCTCTGATTCAATATCCTTGTCTAAACCACCTCTGTATGTATAAAATCAATAACTAAACCACAAAAAGTTCCAGAAATAAGCAAATAAACTAATTATAGTAGTTGAGCTTTAATTAGCACTAAGTAATTTCCAAGCATCACCACTATTTATCACTGTTGACTTAACAGTACCCCCTTTATGTTCGGCACTTTACCTGTATAGATTATGCAGAAACAGAGCCAAGAACAAAACCTTTTATTCATTCTGCTGGACATCTCCAGCTATAAGATATCGGGGGCACTATGTCACACGAGTAAATCTTAATGTTTAGTCCAGTGGGCCTTTCTCTCAAACTGCAAGATGATGCTTGAGATAGACAGCAGGCAATTGTGACTACTCTCAAAGGACAAAGTAGGCATTTTCAAGAACCTGAGGCAACTAATGTACCAGTGCAAGGGAGAATGTGTTATAAGGAAAATAATAAGCCAATGGAAAGCTAGGAGAAATGCATTTCTCCCATTTTTTTTTTGTTAGTTTTACTATATATGTGAGAAATAACACCAGTGAGGGAATGAGAAGCAAAGAAACTGTGCCATAGTAACCTTTTCCAGCCTCCTGCACCTTGATCTGTACAGATGGATTTATTGGATTCACAGGCAGCGTGGTTGATTCTACAATGCCCTCAGGCCAAGGAGGCAAAAGCACAAGACTGTGAGATGCAGGAAGATGAGGAGAGACGTTAGTGAATAGCTGCATACAGAAATCTTATTTAATTCCTCAGATCACAACACTGACAGTGTTATCTAAGCAGTTATTGCTGTGCAGCTTAGACCCAACATACATCCAGGTGAGAATTTTCCACATATGTAATAGCTTAAGCCCATTTTGCACAACTCCAAATGGAACATTAAAGTGGGAAACAGGGGAGGTTCATATCCCTCACATTCCTGCAGGTATGTTAAACTTAAATGGAGGAATCAAAACTAGGCAGTTGCCTCTGCAAAGAGAGCGCTGTGTTAATGATGAAGAGCCCAGAAAAGCTTCCATTATTCATCTGAGTTGTTGTGTTGAGCCAATGAATGCCTACATCAGGGAAACACTTTTCTAGAGACACCGTCTGTGCATAGATATAATGCTATGTGTAGAACAAGCCACAGAAACACATGATAAGAGGTTGTCATTGTAGGCCTTGGCAAAATATTTTCATAAGCCTGGAACTCAGACCTGCCATGAGAGGTTCCAACCAAAAAAAAAAGAAATTATTTCTAGGGAGATGATGTTTTGTAAGTGATTGGTATCCACAAACATTTATGGAAAATATGGTAGGATTTTGGCGCGTCTCTGCTGTCTCTCTTGATAGATTGCTTATGAATCCAAGCTTCACGGATCAGCAGCTAAAGATACCAGGTCCTGAGCAGCCCAGCCCAGGACATTTTAGTATCTACATCTCTGTTCCATAATAATCATAACATTCCAGCAGCACTGGGAACTCCAGTCTGAGACAGCATTTCAGAGCTGCCCACCTGCTTTCCGTACAGGTGGAAGCAAAGCAATCTTTAAAGCCATAGATTTATATCTTACTTTTTCCCAGGAAACCAGAAGATGAAGATTTTCAAAACCAAGCCTTTCATCAACTGTTTGCTTGCAGAGCAGATTACAGGTGCTGTGCTGTGCTGTCCTGAAGCACAAAGTAAGCATTTTCAGCACATCAGAATTTCCCAAGCACAAAAATGCTGAATTTTTTGTTCCTCTCCTGAAAACTCACTGTCAGATCAGATGCACATTTCAGCTGAAAGGAGGACATGTTTTTGTAAATACACAGCTTTCTTATTCAGTTCGGGTAGTGTAAAATAGCTTATATTCAGGTATTGCATGTCAAAACCAACAAAATGCTTTTTCTGAATACTGTTTGAAAAGAATTAATCTGATTAATTCTATTAATATTAATGAACACTATTCACTTAAATACCCTGTAAAGAGATGAGAGAATGGACACTATAGGTGCATGAATAGTCAGCAAGTCTTACAAATTGCAGAAGCCCTGAGGGAAATTCATGTTCTAAATGAGACAATGTGTGATTGAAAGTGACACATCAGGGAAGCATATTCCATTCCATTTAAATTATTGTCTTTATTTACGCTCTTATGTTGTTTATGATGGATTATATTTTGTTTGCCAGATATTCTGTGTTTTCATTATTAGCAAGTAAGCATCTGCTGCTTCAGCACTCCTAGGTAGCAGCTTCAATTAGAGTAATATCCTCATTAAATTAAGATGTTTATAATGTCCACCGTGCAAATACAACAGGGGAAGAGGATAATATAGGTCAGTTTGAGTATCTCATTTAAATCAAAGGTATGGCATTTTAAAAGGCAAACAATGCTTTCATTAACACAAATATTACACATATCAAAGTCCCGTGTCTTTGTCTACAGCAGCGGCTATGTACCAGGGGTACAATAGAATGTTTCCAATCTCCCAAAATTGGTAGCAGACTGCCATTAAGGAGATAACACCCTTAAACAAAGGCAGGTCCCATATTCCCTGTTGTGGAGCTGCATGATTTTTTTGCTGTAGTAGCCTTGAGCAGCGTTCATGAGAAATCAAGCAGTGTCATGCCATGCTCATGTATGAGCTTGTGTTTATGGAAGACCTTTTACTCATCATTTATTTCAGGTCTTTGCTAGATTTTACTGGTTGTTGAAATAACGGACAGCCCCCAGATTGCCCACTAAAACCTTCCTCTACTACACAGCTCCCAGCTGGACTTAATGTTATGCATACTTAGCTTCCTACTCTTTCTACTGTTCCCATTTCTTCCTTCCTCATGACACCCTCACAGCCTCAGACCCAAAGGACTCCATCCCTAAACACGGAGGGAAATAGGGAAAAACACCCACTCATCACCCTTGAACTTTTCCTCCAGGCTCATTGACATTGTAACGATCTCATTCCAACTGGTCAGTATCTCCATATCCTGATTTAGCAGAAAAGAAACACTGCTTACAAGTGAGCTACAGCTGATCTCAGTCCTTATGGATTGCTCTTTGAAGCCTGCATGTTAAAAGCATACATCCTGAAAGTGCACCACAAATTTATCAAAACAGTTCATCCAATTTAGTACCCTTATAGAAAAGTTCCTATGTCTCTTACTTCCCCTAAATGAGGTTGAACACAGACACATGGACACATGAGAGATGTGACACATGAGAATGATATCTCAAAGTCATGTATAATCACTTATGATAACTTTTCCCATGACAGAGTAGAAAAAATCCTGGAATTATATTGTTCCTAATATTAATATTATCGGCAGTACCAGTACAGTCACCACAACTGTCAGTACACAGGGTACATGTACCTTCACAGCGTCTTATCAAAGAAACCATACAGAGAAACTGCAAACAAATCTAAGCTTGGGAAGAGAGCAAAACCTGGAATTTACATTTTATGCTTTTGAAGCTGATGCAGGTAAGCTCAGAAAAGAACTTTCCCACAGTTTTCAGACTAAACAGACCATGGTAAGGGAGTTGTAAGTTTACTGTCCTCATAATAGCTTTTTAAGCCCAAACATACACATGTATGCGTTAACCATACTACATAACAATATTATATCATATAATAATCCCACAGTCAGCTAAAAAGTTCCTGTCTGCAAGACTGCTATTGTACATGTCCTGTACACTTAAAGTATTCATGAATGTTTTATCGATATGAGATTTTGATACTTTCTCATTTTTAGAAACCTAATAGTATATCCTAACAGACTCAGGACAAAATTAATCTCTAGTATGATGTTACTGGACTGATTGGAGACACAGCAGGGAATAATTTTGCCCTAATTCTTTCTTGAAGGTAATATGAGCAAACATAAAGGTGGTCTGGTTAGAAAGGGAAAATTTCTGAGCAAAAGAAAAATGTCTGCTGTAAAATATTGACAAAGAAAGGCCTGCCAGCCTG
This sequence comes from Pezoporus wallicus, assembly GCF_028554395.1. Classification (NCBI taxonomy): domain Eukaryota; kingdom Metazoa; phylum Chordata; class Aves; order Psittaciformes; family Psittacidae; genus Pezoporus; species Pezoporus wallicus. The sequence goes on from NW_026635941.1 coordinate 661,911, forward strand.
GAACTGTGAGCAGGGGAACCAGAAACATCCTTGAAAAGTGAAACTGGTCTCTTGCAGTTGAAGTACAGTTGGGGTACTTAGACACCAGACTTCCTGGGATACCACTAATACAAGGGACTGTAGTGGCAACTTATCATCTGAACAGGTAGAAAACAGTCTGGAAAAATAAAATCCCTCTGAAGGAACAGAAAACATCATTATCTATCACCTGTTACTGGTGTAAACTAGAAATTAACATTATCTATTGGCTGCTTGAAATAGGATGGTTTACACCCCCTTATGTCCCTATGTTATAAAAAGGACTTAATTTTTATCCAAAAATGAAGTCACTCTGTCTCTATGAGCATGGGAGAACCTTCTGTGCTGTACATAGTTTTTCCTAAGCTGGTTGAATTCTATATGAACTTGGTATGAGATCTTGGACTTTTACCAGGGACGCTCGGCTGAGTCCAGACTCCACAGCATGGATCATCTTTAGAGACTCTCGTCTGTTACTTTATTGATCTTTTGGCCCCTTCTTCCAATCAAATTTATCTATAGATAGATTTGCTTCATTAATAAATCATAAGTACACTTGCTATTGGTGATTTTTGTGATAATTTGCTATTAGTGATCTTTGTATTTGTGGTAATCCATAATAAAGTAGAGAAATTAGAGGACAAAGCTTCCATCTCTTTCTCTATATATCCAAGACTGGGTAACCCTTTAGGTTTTGACAAAAGGCATCATCTGATCTACTTTGCTAAACCACTTTAAATGGTTCAAATGGAGAATGATTTTAAGTAGAGAATAGCCATCATTTTAATTTCATGCTATTCAAACTCTTTGAAAATGTCAAACATTTGCTAAATGAAGAAATGATAAATCATTTTAAATAAAAATCAAGATAAACTTAGTTCATGGATGGCAAGAAACTCAGTGACTTCTGTTCACAGAAAGGGAAAGGAGCAGATGTTGCTGGAACCCAGCATGGAGGTGCTTAATATAAAACTGGTTTCTCATGTAGTTAAACAAACATGATGAGGGCTATCTAAGCACTCATCAAAACCATGAGAATTGCCACTTACTGCATGTAACTGTCAGTCCTTTCCTAGACTATAGAAGACATAGTGGGTTACTCCAAAAATAAGATACCTCAAAAGTACTTGAAAGTTTAATATCTTACTAAAATCATGGACTAAACCAAAAGAATTTTGCACATGAAAGTTTTATCAACTTATTTAATCTGAGTTTTGCACAGCCAAGTATCTAAATAAGACAGTCTCAATTTCATTTGGATTTAGTTAGAAAGAATTTTACTTCTTTGCACTCACCATGATACCAGTGATGTCAGCCCTCATCTGCAAATAATACCAACTACCTCTAAATACTCTGTTTGCAGGAATAACTATTTACCACAGGCTGAGCCTAGGAACTCTAAAAATCAGGGATTAGATAAAGAATGAGGACTCTCTAGAAATTCCTCTCAAGATTTAACTGTGATGGGTTCTGAACGTCTAACACACTCACCAGTGCCTAATGTACTCAGAAGCATGTGTAGCATGAATCTATTATCTCACAGGAATTCAGTTAATTTATAGAAAAGCACAGAAACCCTCTGTCTCTGCCTTTCTACTGCTGCTTCAGGAACACAGTGAAGAAGTCACTAGTATGAACTATTTTCCTAAAACTAACTGATAAAGACAGGCGATATGAAGAATGCCAATGTCACTATTGAAGAGCTAGTAGGAGATAGGCTCACCTGAGAGCCACATAAACAAAATATTAAGAGACACTAAGCTTCATCCAAAACACAGAGCAACAGCTTAGAAAATGCTCTGTATCTTAGCTAACACACTTAGGAGCTCCAGAGCTAAAATTACTAAAGCTAATAAGGTAGTCCTGAAACACACAGGAGAAGACATGAATTTTCTGAGGAACAGGCACAATAGCACACATCTACCAGTAGGTTACAAGAAGCTCTTTGAGTACTGCCCAAGTCTTGAATATTTTATAGAATATGGCTTCTTAGCTAATCCTACTGCTGTGAACTATCACACTTTGGCTGAGCTACTGAAGATTTCCATAAGAACATAAGAAAGGAAAACAGTGCAAAATTTCAGAGTACTTACTAAGTGAAAGTAAATAGCGTTCCATCTGCAGCAATCAGCAACCAGCCTCCCAGACCTGCAGCACCGGAGAAACCTGTCTAAAAAGAGAATGTACTAGTTTCTGTAACTGTGTAAAGGCAGCTAGACAATGGCAAAAGAGGTGATTTTTCAGAGAAGGTGTTAAGTTTTCCCCAAGGACTGGAAAATTTACAGAGAAGTGTTGAAGTTTCTTGAATTTCTTGTCTATATATCTCAATGCCTTTTAAATTTCTTCAGAACTTAAGTTTTGTGCTTTAAAAAGACTTTAAAACACTTGATGTGAAGATAATAATTAGTAATGTATAGTCTTGAGCCCAACTGGTAACACAATGGGACAGTGGGTTATTGCTTGTTTTGGTTTTGCCTGCATGTGGTCATAAATTATCTTCTTATTTTAGGCATTTTCTTCAGAGATTATCATTAAATGCTTTGATTTAAGGGCAGAAAATTATGACAGTTCATAATATTTTACTGATTTTTTGCAAAAAAATTATATAACGTAGATTTACACTGCATATTTATTTTGGAGGAATATGTATTGCCATAAGAAAATAGCTGGTTTTCTTCTTTTCTGCCATCTACAGCCTTTCATTAAGGGATCATATCATGTGCAAGAAACATGTTGCTTTCTTTGGAGATTAACATCTCAGCAGTCTCTCCACACCTAAAGATTCTTTTACCATAAAGAGGAACAAAGCAGCTTGGAAATTTCCGTCACATTTTCCAAACTGTCTAGCTACAATCCCCTCATCTTAAAGGCCATTGGATGAGAAAAGATTACTGAACAAAAGACACTTAGGATAATGTACCTTTAAAACAGCCCAGCTTAAAAATCAGCAACAAATGGACTTCACAGCTTTTCAGAGTGACTCTGCCTACCTATTGCCGCAAGCACACAGAATCACAATGACTTACTGGTTTTCTTTGTCACTCATGCATTCCTAAAAATTCACATAATTTACCACAACTTTCCTTTCCTCTGTCTTGTTTTACAGCCCATATAAACTCATTCAAAAGAATTAGTCCAAGCCACAGATAAAATTGCAGAATTTGTCTGTGACCTTGGAAGACCTAGACAGAGTACAATGTTTGTTGTTTCCTCTTTACAATTGCTACCTACAATTAATTGTAACAAGGAATACATGTAACATTATTTTAGGGTAAGTTATGTTTTGTTAATCTTCAGGTTTTAATTCCCATTTGAGGAGAGCAGGTACATTTAGGGTGCTGTATACAGCAGTCCTGTAAAAAAGAAAAAAAGTTCTTTAGGAAGAACAGACGGGTTTCAAGCAAAAAGCAGATAACTGATATTTCTAAGCAACTAATTCAGTCAAAATCCACAGGAGCCTGAAAATGAGCATCTAAAATTAGAGTGGCATATGAGGCTATTGAGGTAACATTTTCTTTATAATGTCATTGCCTTGATCCCCTGTGAGCAGAAATTAAAAAAATAAAAAATATCTAAAAGAAGTAGAAGCACATTTTGAAAGATTTTATTATATTGCATTAGCAACTCTCCTTTTCATTTAGCATTTTTCATCTAAATTGTTAATATTGATTTTTTTATACACAATTCAGTACAACAGTCACTTGTGGAAGGCTTTGTTCATAATTGCAATGACTTCTGTATTGTACTAGAGATGAATATTGATGTCACTGCATCGAGAATTTATAATGTAATGAAACACTGTGCCATACAGCACAGAACTGTCATTGTTCCTCAGCCTCAGTTTGAACAATGCCTGTTAGAAGAGTTAGATGATTTTTCTACTAGTAAAAGGTCTTTTTATGGGGTTAACATCAGTCTGCAAACACATGTGTTTTCCCCTTACATCACATCTGAATAGGGGCATGAATAATTCCCTGCAAAATTAATTTTAGCTTTAGAGCATACTGTAGATTAATACACACCATAGTAAATAAGGAAATAATGTGGAAACAGCCATCAAGCTACATGATTATGAAATACTCTTTGCACTTTCTGAGGGTCACAGTGATAACTATTCTCTGTTTAATAACAATATTTAAGTTTTATGCAGACAAATATCAGCATACAAGTAAATTTTAAGAGAGCATTACTGTCCTTATATATCAGCAAGTTAGTTGCTTACCACAATCCTTCAGTGTTGCAAAGGGTCATCGTTCAGCTATTTCAAGTTACTAAATATCAAAAAGAGTCAACAGGTGTACAGGCAGTTTTGAAGCTTCTTGATCAAATTATGTGAACCACCAGTTGTGTATGGTGAAGAATGATCCACAATTCTGGAAAATCACGGACACATTCTAAAAGGGAGGCATACTTTAAAAGGATTCAGGGCAAAGCAGCATTCTCACAGAAAATGGAGAGCTGGATTTGAAAGGCACAATGGAAACCTCTATAATCAGGAGGCACAGGCCAAAGAATGAAATGAGCATGTAAAGAAAAAGTCACAAAAAGGGAGAACCCTGCAGTTCCCTCCTTCAGTCCAATCTCATGCAAGAAACAGAGGAAGAGAAGTTTCAGATGTATTTACTACTGAAAAATGGAGGTCACAATCTATAATTATGGGTCGTGTTTTGAAGGAACCCCAGCATTTTTCATCTTCTAGCCTGAAAATGCTCCTAGCTTTCCTACACTTTCTTTTCAGGCCTTGGGTAACGTGAGTCCAAGATTTCTGATATGAGATTATTGTTTTACATGATTGCGGGTGACTGTAGCAGATAACCCCAGGTTAGGCATGCCTTGAGCAGTGTAGTTTGTTCACCAGAGAGGTAAAACAGTCAGTTGTTCTGTGAAAAAGATCTCGTATTCCTGAAGCTGCCTTCTTACACACAGGATATGCTTTCTCATACCAATGAAAATCATTCTACTGGTTTGACTTAAGCAATGTTCTGCTGTACACTAAAAGCATGGTTTTGGTCTTGTAGTACTACATTTCCAGATCTGTAATCACTGGAAAACACAAAAGTTATGCTGTCCATACCACTTGTTGCCCTAGAACATCCCAAATTATTAGGTCTTTCTAGTATTATGTGGAAGAGTAGGTAAATTAGGTGATTATTAGCAATTCCTACTGTACTTCAGGTATCCATTTCTCAATTCATTATTGTTGAACTCAAGGGCTGCATGAGCTGTGTCCTGCTACAGGTGCACTGAGAACACTCCCACAGTCACATTTCTGACTGTCCATACCATCACTTTTTTGGAGTGCTGTGTGAATTTCCATGGGAGACTTTCCACACCAAGAAGGAGGTGGCCTTATGACTTTCTCAAGAGTGTCCACATGAATGCTGTCTGAATGCCTACTTTGAATGTCTAAAATACGAAAAATTTACATCAAAACATTACATTTCAAATGGATAACAACATCATTAATGGTACTACCATTAAAGTGAGTTGAGGTTATGAAAGCTTTTGGGATTATGAATTTTGATTTTAATATGACACACAGGATTTTGTGGAATGGATAGATGTTATGAAAAAGTCTTCACTGGCCAAGAAATTAATATTTGGGTCCAGCTGAACTCCTAAGTAATGCAGTCAAGCCGTTTCCCTGCTGAAAAAAAACAGAAAACCCAACCCAAAAAGAAAACCTTTATGCAGATTCTTTTCTATATTGAATCTAAGTGAGCAAAACTAAATATTTCATTTCTCTTTTAAATATGCTTCGTGGACCTTATACCATATATCTTACATTTTTCTAACAAGGAGGATACAGGGTTTAATATTCATTGTAAGATTTAGTCCCTCAGTAATATGCTTAACATGAAAAATATATGTTAATACAAGTAATAATTTATGTCAACAACTCTTATTAGATAATTACTCTCCATCATCATTATGATTGCATCCAACTCATCATTTAAACATAATTTCTTTGTTTTTCAATGAAAGTCAAAGGACAAAATGGTTTCTTATCAGTCACCCTGCTATTTATTGCTAACAATACAGACTGGAAAATTATGCAAGTAATGAAAGAGTTATTTTCATGAATACCTAGAAAAAGCATTTTTACTGAAAAGTTATTGTAATGGAAAACTGAGACATAAAGGAGCTTCTTGCAATCTTGTTCTTCTCAGGAACAATTTGCATTTGTTTCATGAAAAATATTCTGCAAGTTAGGTAGCAAAAAGTAAAATAAATAAGTCAGCATCTAACATTTAGTTACAACTGCAAAGATCCTTTATTTAGATCTCATTTCATTCACCTAACAAACAGGGGCTTATTTACTTAATATTTTGTCACGGAATATTTTATCTTTTTCTTTTCTTTTCTTAAAAGTCAAGCACAAATAAAACTGTCTATTCTGTTACTCGTCAGTACTCTTTTATTACATGAACAAATTCTTAAGTGCAACTCACCAACTGTCTTTTTCCTTTGCAAAAATAAAATGTATTTTGCAGATTATTTAAAAAATTAACTGTTGTTACTGCTGTTGACTCCTGTTACTGCCTGCTGTTACCCGAAATCGTTTGTCTTTTCAACATAAAGTATGTTTATTTAGTGCTAAGTGTGCTGGTATTTTGGCTGTTCAGACCTGAGGAGCTGTAAATCTGCATCTGCCAGCTTCTTTTTCCAGGGTAAAACACTGGGATCCTCAGCCCAGAGGATGCGCACAGGCTAGACTGGCACAGCACAGTCCTTTCAGACTTCATCTGTAGAGAAAAATTTTCAGGAAAAAGGGGTGTTGTGGGTAGGTTGTCACTAGGTGTAGGTGTGACAGATTACAGGTGGATCTATTTTTTTCCTCCGTAGTAAGACACCAGGGTCAGCATTGCCTTTTTCAAGGTCCATGAAATGGCTAAAATTTATCTCTGGATATCATCACAGTTTCATGAACATTTTCATCTGGTTTCATAAACAAAAGCGACAGAAAGAAATCTTGTGTTTAGCACAGACTCCCATGAGTCTAGGTGCAAGTTTCTGTAAGGAATAAGGATGTGCTGAAAGGAACTGTTATTCTGTAGTTCAGTATTTACTTTCCCACTTTCTGACGAATGTCAGAGAAAGACTGTAATCTTTCAAAAAACTAAACTCAAATAAATTATTTAAAGTTCTTCAAGCTCAAAATCATTACTTGATAAAGCATGCATAGAGAAGGATCTACAGAATAATGCCTGGCACATTATCCTATTCAGTGATAGAAATAATTCTATTCTGCTGTTAATCATAGTCTTTGTATGTGTTTTGGGATTATAACTACATGAAAGCAGTGAAAGTATATACTATCTCTTTCTTCCTCCAAATGCTTAGTAAAATAACAAATGTTCACAGATATTTTTCTAATTGAATTCCTTCTAGGCCACCTACACAGAAAAACACAATTGCTGATGCCTGCAGCAGCCACATTGTGCTGCATTGTATAAATAGCTCTGGGAGTTCAATAAAGAGCCAAATCACACAACAGGTTTGACAAACAGGAACCTTCATTTGATAAAAGTGAAAAGGTCTATCCCCCAATTTTCAAACTGTTTTTGCTTTTGAAACACTGGGAAAGGATCGGAAATTGAGATGGGGACAGAAAGGAGAAGGTCAATTTTTGCCTTTTCTTTTGCAGTTATCTGTGCATTGACTCTAAAATGTGTTAAGTAAATGTAACAATACAAATTGTAGATGATTATATGCAATACAGTAAACAATATGTAATTATAACAGATAGTGGGTATAAAGTGGACTGGAATAAAATACAAAATATATTGCTGCAGTAAAAAAAAAGTCCAGTACCATACAGTGAAAAAGCTTTGAAATCAAAAGTCCTTTGATAGCATGATGTTGTTTGAACAGCTAAAACGAATTATGATTCCACTGGGTACTTGTGTACTTTCACATCTCACACTGTATTAAAGAAGATGAAAATTCTAGAAGAAACTGCCATCAAGAGAAAACCTTCAAATAGATTTTCTCTGCTGGCAAAATTACAACTTACATTTTCCATTTTACAAAGAAACACAAAGTTGTGGATTTGTATTAGGATAGATTTTATTCATGCAAAGATATAACTAGATAGGTAGATAAATAGATATTAGTAGACAAACACACAAACAACCTATGCACAAGCACGTGTCTTAGATGCGAGAAAGCTGAAAAAACAAGGTTGCAGTGTAAGACATCTAAAAGCTTATGAATGCCAAAATTAAGGTTTTTGTCAAATTGTCATCCTTCAGTGTTTGCCATGGTGCTGTCTGGAGGTGTATGCTGATTATGCTATGTGTAGAATCTCCCCGATCCCTGCTTGATATAGCTCCCTCAGATGATTCATGTTAAAGCAATCACCTGATCTGCAGTCTGGAAGGACAAGTTTAAGCTAGTTCATGGCTTCTCAGAAACATAAACAAATTTAATTTTGCTAACCTTCCAAGAACAAAAACATGAACCAGAGGGATAAAGGGGCAGAGAAACAGGCGAGGGGAGCAGAGGAAAAGACAAGGGAGGAGTTACTTCAGAGTCAAAATTTACAGCCCCTTCAGTGTCACTCCTTGAGGAACACCTCTAGAAAGGAGCTCCTCTGCTGCAGCCAGCAGTAGAAACTACCAGCCTATATAACTACTAAGTGGAAATAGCAGTAGTCAGCCTTGCTTACCCAGTCTTCCTATCTGTATGTGAACCAGCAGGTGTACTTCAAGATTTTCTCTGTTATCCATAATTCAATCACTCGTGGGCTTGTTTTTCCAAACAAAGATAATGCCCTGATTTAAAAACAAGTCCCACAAGAGTTTTGCTTCCAAGCATGGAAATGCTGGTTCTTCTCAGTGAAAAATTTAAGATCATTAAAAGGGCAAATGTGCTTTCCCCCTATTTTCATTCTGGGAAGTGAGTTAACCATATACCTGTATCTCTTAACAGAAATAAGAATTGACACCCAGCATGGGCATTTTCACTGAGAATATTTTAAGCTGTGAAATCTTCTAAGAAACTGAAAACAGGATCTTAAAATGAAAAGGGACAGGCCTTAGATGCAGACCCTGCCTACACATACCATGGAGGGGAATCACCCTGGCTTTATCTTGCTGCTTAATGACTAAATAAATCTTTTGCTCCAGAGAACACTGAGTTGGAGCAATGTAAGGAACATCGGTGTCTCCAACATGCTGCACTGCACAGTACTGTTGGGGAGATTCACCAGGCTCCCACAGTCCATGTCTTGTGCAGTCCTAGTGCCTCATATTAGCCCTGAGAAGAAGGATAGGGCAAGGATATTTCTTTCAGTCCATTGGCTTCAGTAGTGACTTCTGGAGTTATGATGCTAATGTACTTCTCACATTCATGGTCCGTAGCATATTTGTCCATATACAATTACTTTCACTCACTGAGAATAAGAACCTCCTAAAAAATCTATCCTGACAACTGCAATTGTGACTGGTATCCCCAGCACCCAAGGCAGATGGGCTCTGCTGGGCATAAGCAGTGAGGTCCCACAGAGTCTTAGTATGCTACTCGCCGTGACAGTCCCTACCTTGGCTGTATCAGTCCACCCTTGCAAATGTCTCTCGTGCATTATTTTCCTCTCATTTATTAAGCAGTGTAATACATCCTTTTTTGCGTGCCTCTATAAAATTCATCTTCTTGCTAGCCCTTCTAATACAAAAAAAACACTGTACCCTCTCTTCCCTTCTCTTTCATATGAGCACAGTTCTCCTGCACTTCAATTTTCCTTTTCTCTGCACCACCTAAGCAATCTTCTCGTGCAGTCTTTGGTGACATATTGGACATGTGCTGCCTCTTCCACAAGACCTCTGTCTCACACAATGAACAGAGCAGAAAGACAGGGAGCATACACAACTGCAGGGAAAGGTCTGCTCAGCCCATGAAGCCTAGGAGGGTTTGTGCACAGATTACTCTGTGGAGTGTTGTATGTACTCCCATACATAAGAAAAACCTGTGAAGTAGTTAGAGCAGGCTTAGGCAAGAAGACTCACCAACTAATTAAACTGCTGAACTCTTAACAGGATTCTGCTAAGTTCTTGTAAACTGATAATCCTCTAGGCTATTCATATAGCCAAGTCTGTGCCCATTTCCTAGTGATGGTAAAAACTGTTGATCCCAAGAGATCCTCTTCCAAGTTTTAACCCTTCTTCAAAGCACAGATATGGTAGACGAGCTTTGTAAACAGCTGTTTGATATTTTTAAGAGGGGGTGGAGAGATTTTAAACCTCATTTTGCTTTGCTGACACATTCAAAAAATGTTTACACATCAGGTTGTAGGTAAGATTTTGTATTTTCACTATCTCTAAGCGAGACCATGATAGTATTGCCCCTGGCATGCATTCCTTAACTTGGTTAAGGAGACGTTTGCATTTTTAGGGGCTGGAGGGGTCTTTTTCAGAATTTTAATGTGAGGAAGAGATTGGGAGAGTTTTGCCAATCCATTACGATTTTTAAAGTCAATAACATGACAAAAGAAGAAAAAAATAATTTCCTAAACAGTTGAAAATATGGTGGAGAGGCAATTTATTTTCTAAATAAGGAAAATATTATGAAATTGGATGTTAAGAGTGACTCATTCTTCCACTAGTACAAGACTTTAGCTTTTAACATTGTTATACATTTACTCTGGATTCCGGCATACATAATAAGAAAAAGACCTAAAACCCTTAAAGTGACTCGCTGTTAAACTGAGTTGGTTTTAAAAACCACCAAAACCATGTAAATTGCAATGCAATACAAGAAAAGTAGGAAAAATAGAACGCAAAGGCTATAAAAAGGAAACTGGCATGTGGTGCTTCTGCCATCTTGTGGCTCTTCTGCAGAAAGTCATATGAATGTTAACTCATATATACTTAAAACTGTTTCAGTATTAATTCTCCTAGTTTTACCTGTGGCACAGGTCTGCCAATAATAGTCATAGACACATGAACTGTTCAGGTAAGGCATAGCCATGTGTTGAAATAAAAACACTATGTACCAGTAAAAAAATTCTGGAAAGACATTTTTGCTTTGTAGACAACATTTATTCTCCTCGGGGCTCCAGCCATTTTCCCAGAGGAAAGAAAGGTACATTTTATTAAGTATATATAAATACAACTATAATACATATATATATGTATGCATTTATAGAAGTATGTTTAAGCATTTATCTCCTAGAAATGAGTACATTTATACGTACATGAATGTAAACACCATCCAAAACATATACGTTTAGATATCTGTGATTCTAAATAAGACCTGAAGATGTTAACAGATAAAATACATGATCAGCCCTACTTCTTTCAGTTTCAGTTCTTCTTAAGAGAATCAGGACATTGATTACTTCCCCCATAACTGCAACTTCCAGGAGTTTCCACATCAACTCACACAATCTGAGCTGAATTTCAACCATTCCACTCAATTCAACAAACCATCATGTTTCTGTTCAGATATATTCAGTCTGAAATGAAATATTGAGCCTGTTTTCCCAATTGGAAAGCAAAACATTGCAGCAGAAACACTGAAAATTTCAGTTTTGCAGACTGTTTTGTTCCACTTGTTGTGGCCAAATATGGTTTGCATTAGAAAGTCTTCATCAGATTTACTCAAAAACCGCTAGTCTATCAATCAGTATGAACAGAAAGTGTTCTTCATTTCACCTTTGGAGACCAAACATGGGAAATAGCTTCATTTCTCTGCCCTGAAAGTTGCAAGCCTGACTACATATGATCAAGGCTTATAAACTTCATCCACCACTAAGTCCATAGTGCTAACACCCCTTCCCCAAAATAAAAAGAAATTAGAGTGGGAGCAATGGGTGGTTAGCTTCTTGGGGCCCCAAGACAACTTCTTGAAAAGAGGCTATTATATGGGATTTGAACAGATTGTACCCTGCAAAGAAGGTACATGCAATTTACATGGTAAAAAATGCATTAACCATGAGTAAATATATCCTGCAGGTGAGCTGAAACTGTATGAACTATGATTGTTGAAAAATGAATGTGTAATATATTACACAGTGCTAGATCTCAGGCTCCAACACACTTCATTGGTAGACAACCAGCACTGGTTTTCAGAATGGAGCTTGGATATATGTGTTTATCTGTATTGCAATAGCATGTACCAGAATTGCAACCACACACCAGGATGCAACATCACCAGAATCCCACTGCACTAAGTACCATATACAAGACAAAGACTGTCTCTACCTCAAATAACTAGCACCTAGGAGCAAAAAAGAGAAATATTGAACAGTTTCTAAGATCTGTAAAATGAAAAAAAAAAAAATCCAAAATACTTAACATATATTTTAAAACGGACTAGGTTCCCTATGAGAGAATAAAAAATTCTAAGATCAAGTTTCTCTGATATTAGAGAATACATGTGAAACCCGCCATCCAAATTAAAGTTTTATCACCACTTTAGTGCTAGTCCACACAGTGAATGGCTGTCTGTTTTATGAGTTCCTTTTTAGCCTAAACGACAGAAGTTTAAGTTACAGATTTAAAAATAGTAGCCCTGCTGCTAGTTATGTTTCGCTACAGGGCCTAATTTCCTTTTCTTAGCTCTTTGTCTTGCAATTTTAGGATCTGGAAAATTATGCATAACTGGATATTTTGTAAGCACCTCCTGTAACATTAATCATGCTAATATTAAGAAATGTGAGGATTAAAGTGGCACCTTAATTTTGCACCCCTGCTTGTATGCATTGTAATAGTGCACATTTTTACCTTTCTCAGTGTACAGTATGAATCGCCTCTGAGAACGAGTCGCTGGTTCGCAGCATAAGAAGCAGTTGCCCATAACACCTTGGTTTCATTTGTCATTGACACCGGGAGGTGTAAACTGAAATAGGAAACAAGATGGTCTTCTGAGTTTGGCAGGTGAAATCTACCCCACTGAGTTGCTTTTTGTCCCTGTCACAGAGACTCCCATCAGCTAAGCAGAAAAGCTTATAAATTATTTTCTCATTTGTCTACTAATTATGATTTCCTTATTAAATGCTTGACTTGAGACTCTGTTCTGGGGTCAAAGCTGATCACTTACAGAGAAAACTGATGTCAGCAAAAGCTATACCTTCAACCTGGAAATTGTTAATAGTAAGTGTTCCGATAAAAATCAAGCTGCAGACATTTTGAAGTATGCATCCAAGACTGATAGATATTTTACTCCTAAAATCATTCCCTGCCTTAGTTTTTCCCTTGTAAAAAACAAGCCAATGTTTCTTACACATCTAGAGTTGCAGTATTAAGTAAATCTATTTATCACTGTTGAATAACCAAGATCACGAATTTAGTATCTGCTTTCAAGGAAGGCCAATTAGAGTAAATACTGTATTAAATCACACAATCATATTAATAAAAGATATTAAATAGGTTCTCGCTGAGTAAGCCTAAATCGGGAACAACAAAAAAATAGACAGAATACCTCAAAGAATGTATGCATAAGGGTCTTGCTCAGCAGTAAAGTTGCAGATGCACAGAAAACCTTAATTTTGGCATTTTGTTAAGCATGAGGTACTTGATCTTGCAGCAAGTATGTTTGTTTTTACACAAGCCAGATTAAATTTTTAGTATTTATACTAATTTAGTATTTAAATTTAGATTTCAGGTAATCCTATGCAATCTAATCACTGAGACACAAATACAGAATTATTTCTACAGCTTTGCAATAATCAAATATTTGTACTGTTAAACTGCCATTAAATTTGAATCTGTTTTTTTTTTTTTTTTCTTTGGCTCTAGAATGGGACAAACTCACAATTGCACCTTACCAGTAGCACCTGGTAATTATGAGGATTCCAAATAAATCACTTCCTTTTATTTAGTACTTTTTGTCTCACAAGATTTTTGCTTTTCAAAGCTCTTATCACCAGGTTAGACTACAGACATCAACCAGCCAATAAACCAAGTGTATGGTTTTATTTTCATAGAAGACTTAGCTGTTGCTAATGTGCATTTAAGCAGGCAAAAATAATGACAGATCCAAAGATAATTGCACTAGGTAAGCAAAAAGTACGAATTTGTATTTACATGTCTGTGCCTATGTTGAATAACAAGAAAACTTGTAGCTTTGTGCTAAAGGGAATTTTTGTTTATTAGTAACATCAGAAGTTGATTATTTTTAGAGACCAAATTTCCATCAGCTTATGAAAAAGGCAAAAGACTGACAAGTTCAAAAATAGTCTTTCATATACCAGAACTGTTTATGCTGTGCTTGTCTGTGGTAGACTGGCTTCAATCCAACTCACCAAGCTGCCTTTCAGTGATACTTTACTTATGATTAAGCCTTTACTCACTTGTAGTACAGCCTGTTTAACATTCAAAATGAAATTTTCTTAAAAAGGTTGCTTCTGTGGCTCAGACATCTTTTTTCAAATTACTAATTGCTATAGGGGAAATCCTTCCTACACTGATAACTGAACGTTAAAGGGAACAGTTGGAGACTAACCAGAAATATTCATCTCATTCCAAAATTTATCTGTCCCTGTAATCCAAATGTAAACTTTCAGACCTAGCTATCAGAGGTTAAACTGCTAAATCTCGTGCTTGAACACAACTGATGCATTTCCATTGCCACTTATTACCAGAAATAAAACAAAACTTTGGGATGGAAGATGACTTGCAAAATTTTGGTACTACTGATTGTAGGCTGGCAAAATTATAAGAAAATAAACCAAGATTTTATTATTAAAATTCTAAGGGCTTTTTTTATAATAGGTGATGGCTGACTGTATTGAAAAAAACTGTCAATGTGACAGGTATTTTTGCTAAAAGCAAATCCATTTTTTAATTGCAAAAATAAAGCAGCATTTTTCTACCTAAGATATTTCTTAGAGAGAAAACTCATCAAAATTGAATCCATTTAAAATTTTGGAGGAAAGAATATCTCAATAGAGATAGAAGAATATCTCATCTTAATAACCAGATGTCAAAGAGGAGGCTAAACTTGCAAAGAAAGGGTACTGTTGAAGTCTCAAAGGGGAGGAGGAAGATAAATCGCAATATGTGGAAAGGAGCATCCTAACAGGGCTTGGAACATGATCCTTCACAGGAAAGAAGGAGTTTCTGATTTTTGAAAAAATGATGTTCTATGGGCAATCCTCTTGCCAGCCTGTGGTATAATACAGGACTTCCTTTCCTCCTGGAAACTTGAATGAGAGGCACCCGCAAATCGCTCTTCTGTAGTGTATGAAGCAGACCTGCAAACACACGTGCAGTTCTTCACGGGACTTCTCAAAAACTTTTTAAAGCAATTAAATTAATTGCATTTGCACATTTGTCAGTAACGTAGGTGGGTGGAAAGCACTGGTGGTTTCAGGACAGTGAGAAAAGCAAAACCTTGGGTTTTAAGGATGTAGGCCACAGAGTTCATAGAATTACAGATTTAACTGGGCAGGAGATAGATTCACCTAGGCATGGCTAGGGAGAAATAGAGTAGCTACATATAATTTGTAGAATACCAGGGAAAGAGGGAGCAAATGTTTAGAAAGCTGAGTAGCTGGGGTACAAGTCCAGCTACAGCTGCTGAGTTTTGTAAGAAATCCGGAGGAAGGCATTGAAGATGGACTATACTGAGTGAAAGAGAAATAACTTAGTATAAGCTTTTCAGAGATAGATAAACTTTTAAGAGCTTTTAACTCACTGAGATATGTATAAAAACAGCTGGTAGAAGCTCAAATATTTCACTGTTAAGCAGGAACTTTTCTGACATGCAAGAAGTGTGAAAAGGAGACTACTGAGCAGCCTGCTTCGCCAACATCACCACAGCATCCAATAGTGACAGCCTTCTATTTTAGCCCAAAACTAGCAACTAGTTGAATGTGTGGCTACCAGATCTGGATGGTATTACTCACACCATGTCATGTGAGATGCAAGGTACTTGGAAATCCCCAGTGGAAGCACTGAGAATTCACTTTGCAGATGCAAGAGACCTTACTTCACCTCCTTTTGCAAACTGTACTTGAAGAATCATGGTTATCATTCATGTGATATCACTGTCCACTGTAAGACCAGGTACACAGAATGGCCTGCAATCTTATTCTTATTGCATCAACAAATTAGGTATAATAAGTCAACAGATGCTAATAGGTAGATTGGCACTAAAATATACGTAAAATTCAAATATTCCCAGTTTCTTTCCTGATAAAGATTAATATAGCTTTGTTTGAAAATCCCTGAAAGACATATTTTTTTCCCTAACTTCTCCATTGTTTCCTCATTCTTTGAATAAAACTAGTAAAGCTCCTACATTTTTTCTTCAATTCATGTGAGTCTTCAGTTTCTTTTCCAGTTAGGAGGTTGAAAGGGCAAAAAATAAAAAAATTATAAAGAGGAAGAAGGCATCTCAAGCAATATTTTCCAAGACTGATGGGGTAAGGGAACATTTGGGTATGGAGAGGGAGGGGTTTTTAGAATTTCTCTTCTCACTTTTTCCAAGACTTAAGAAAAAACCCAAACATATAAATATGATGTGTTTAATATATGTCAGTGTTCATTTTTTTACTTTCAGGACAAACAAGATTTAAAGAGTGAAAAATAGTAAGCGTATACTTCTGAATTAAAGAAGTACCTTTTAAAGGACTACACTAAAATTCACAATACAACTACATTTGTGGCCAGCATTTTTTCTGTTTTCCCTCAGGTATTTAATGTATAGCATTTTAAATTAGAATTTAAGACTCTTCCTTATGTATGTGACCTGTTATTTTGTATTGTAGTTAAAAGTTTTTCACTTTGTCTGTACTTCTGAGGGTATGCATAACAGAAGTGAAAAGTCTGATTAATACTACTATCAGGAGTGTGTGCTAATCTCTTATATCCAGAGAAGTTGGAGGTTATTTCCAGGCTGATGTCATTTGTAGAAAGAAAATATTTTTAAAATGCCTAACATGATTGGGAAATTTATAACCTGAAATACATTCTCTTTGTTGATGATTTTATGCAGGTTTTTCTATCTAGCTTTTTTTGCCCCTTTCATTCTGTTAAATACTTCAGGACCCTTATGACAACCATTGCATAAATGAAAGGTCAAAATTGTATTACCAAAATGAGACACCAAAAAATAGCATTTAAGAGGTTCTTACTTAGAAGATCTAAATCAAAATTACACATGTGCATTGCCTATCTAAACAGAAATTATTGATGTCCTGACAGTAATGATATCCTGACAGACACAATACTTATTTGTGCTATGAAAAAAATCACCTTTCACAGCACACGGTGGACCTCAGGATGTGCTTTCCATCCTTCACATTTCTGGATGGGTGTCAGGGAGCAGGCATGGGGTGCTCAGCCTGGAATGGGGCTTCCCAGGGGGAAGCAGGAAGATCCACCATCCCAGCCAGAAGCAGGGCAGTCACAGGGTACCAGGGCACCCCAAGCCATCAGGCATCTTCCCAGGGATGGGACAGGAGCCTGCAGATAGGCCAAGCTCTTTGAACCCCACGGCTGGGCAGTGGGAAGCTAGGTCCAGCCAAGAAGCCACACCATAAAACAACACTGTAGTGTTGAGGCAGGTCTGGAATCAGCACGCCTCAATTATGACTTAGACGGGGAGAAAAGGCCTGGGGCTGAGCGTACATAGAGCTTCTGGACACATAGGAGGCCCCAGGTGAGGCTGGTCAGGGTCTTTATGGCTTATTAGTGCACTGAGGGCTCTGAGAGAGGGAATGGTGAGTTAGAGCAAACACGGCTGTGCCAGACTGTTTAACAGGTATATATGTACTAATTAAATATTGGCAACTGTCCCTAACTAGAGCAAGCCAGAAACAGTCATTCCTAACTGAAGAGGCACTCACAGGAAGCATAAAAGACAGTTCTTGAATTTAAGAGTAATACTTCTGTAGGCAGCAATTTCTATTTCTCTATCAAAAGCTGTATCACAGAACCATAGAAATGAGGAAAGGAATGGACTTAAAGATACCATATAGAACATTCTTCTGCTCAAAGGCTGTAGAATTGCACTTATGTCATTCCTAATAACTGTTCTTAAAAATTTCCAGTAACAGCTTTATATAAGATGTATTTCTACAACACATTCCCTGCTAGAAAACTTTTGGGTGTTTGTGTGAGTGTTTTTAATTCTAACCGCTTACTTAAATCATTTTTATTTCAGAGTCTATTAGTTCTTGTGCTGTCTATCAAGAGCGCTGAGAACAGATTATTTCTTTCCTCTTTTTGCTAGTTTCTTTTGGTTTTCAAGACTGATCAGCTGTTACCTCTATCTTTTCCTTCACTGACTAAATCAGAACTTCCAAACTTTCCTCATAAGCCACGTTTTAAGAGGTGGACTGCTCTTGCCATTCACTTCTGAATTTTCTCCAGTTGTTTTGTATTGTTCATGAAGCATGAGGAAATACTCTGGTTGCTAAATACATGCTAAATACACCAGAAAGTTGACTTTCAAGGCACAACTTGACATTTGTATTTTTTTTATTACACCTTTCTTTTCCAGCCTGTCCAGATCCCTCCGTAGAGCCTTCCTGCCCTCAAGCAGATCAAAACTCCCAGCCAACTTGGTATCATCTGCAAATTTACTGAGAATGCACTTGATCCCCTTGTCCAGATCATTGACAAAGATATTAAACAGAACTGTCCCAACACTCAGCCCTGGGGAGCCCCCTTGTGACTGGGCACCAACCTGATTTAACTCCATTCACCACCACTCTTTGGGCTTGGCAATCCAGCCAGTTTTTACCCTGCGAAACATGTGCTCATCCATGCCATGAGCAGCCATTTTCTCCAGAAGAGTGCTGTGGGAAACATTGTCAAAGGCTTTACTAAAGTCTAGGTAGACAACATCCTCTGCCTTTCCTTCATCCACTGAGTGGGTCAGTTTGTCATAGGAGATCAGGTTAGTCCAGCAGTACCTGACTCCCATAAACCCATGGTGACTGGGCCTGATCAACTGGTTGTCCCATACATGCCATGTGATGGCACTGAAGATGATCTGCTCCATATCTTCCCCAACACTGAGGTCAGACTGACAGGCCTGTAGTTCTCCAGATCCCTCTTCTGACCCTTCTTGTGGACAAGCATCACATTTTCTAACCTCCAGTAAACTGGGGCCTTCCTGATTAGCCAGGACTGCTGATAAAGACTGAAAGTGGCTTGGATAACTAAGCCAAGGAGTCAAGAGGGCTGAGAACATAAGGGATTTAATCTGTTTCTGATGAAGCGAGATAGATTTGGAATAGAAGACAAATAAGCGGGTAGAGACAATGAGGAAAGCAGTATTAAAAAAGTCAAGGATTACAGTAAGTGGTATCTCTGGCCATGAAATCCAGTAAAGGAATACAATTCTTTGTCCTGGAAGATGAAAAAGCTGATGGAGAAGGGAACAGGCTGTACTGGATTTCCTTCAAAAAATTCTCAGCAGCAAAAGAACAAGAATAGAGGAACAGGGCACGAAGGACTGAGTCAAGGCTCAGGATTAATGTGTTAGCATCTTACACTGAGAGGAAGGCATGGAAGTAAGAGAGAAAGGGGAAAGGAAAAGGTGAAGGGGATGAACATTTCTTCTACTGAAAGGATGTAAGGGCAAGCATGGTGACATTAAGGATGACAGAAAACCCCTCTACATCCATTTCTGGAGATACTGGAAAAAATAAGAAAAAAATAGATATGATACAAGACAAACAAACATGCCACTTTGGCATCCAGACATAGTTGCAATCATTACAATTATCCAGAATAAGAGAAAGAACCTGAGAAGAGGTGAAAGTTTTCAAAATATTTCTCACCATTAAATAAAACCTACATATTTTGAAACGTGTCTTAGTGACACAGCAAGACAGACCAAGAGTAAGGCATAGTCTGTAAAATGAGAGTCCGTGTTAAGAAAACTGCTGAAATAACAGTTGAAGGGGAAGCTTTTTCCTCTTCTCATGTGTGACAGTTGAGAGATGAATGCCACATGAAGATAAGTATTGTCATTCAAAAAAGAGAAGGAAAGAAGTTGTGGACAGAAGCAAAGCAATGGTTACAACAAAGGCTGGAGACACATAGAACCTCCAGAGATGGATTAATGGACAGGAAACTGAATAGTGATGATGAAAGTAACAGAAAGGGAGTTTGAGCTGAGAGGGATATAATCTGATCGATGAGGTAGCTGTGAGCACAATATGAAAGAACTGAAGAAAAGCAAGGGAGACAAGGAAGCTCAGAAGAAAAATAATTATGTTAGGAGAAGAGGAAGCTGGGAAATCAGCACAGGTTACTGTGATGAGAAGGGAAGTCAGAGGGAATTGCTTGTTTTGCAGTCTTTGCTTTTCTGCTGCACTAGTATGAAGACATCATTCCCACACATTACACAGTGCAGTACCCCCACGGTTTTGCACAGAGGGAACATGAATGAGGGGCAGAGTGAACATATCAGCAGATGCACATTTGGGGTGATAAAGTCCTGATCTTCACAACTGGGCTGAGATAAGAAATACACTGAGATAAATTCACTTACAAGAACTCTTTTAAATTACCCTTGTTCAGTGGGAATTCCCATTCAATGTACCAAATCGAGAATTGCTAGGATGAATCACAACAGTGGTCTAACTTGCCCTAGACAAAAACTAGAGCTGTTGTGTTCCAGACACCATGTAAGCAAGATCACTAAAAAATATGTTGCTCCTTGAGTCACATCCCTCATTTGCAGTTTTTTTCTGTAAGTATTTTAATTAAAAGTCCCCTCTGCGTAAGCCATGTTGCTTCATCATAACTCTAAGACTGCAATAAAAGTAAAAGGATACATTTATTTACCAATACAGACAAAATTAATAAATATTTTTAAATTGTTGTCTGTATTCTGGTGGCAAACTTGATTTTGATATTTTTTTTTTTTTGTCTTCATGGGAAAAGCACATAAGTTCACAAAAATTAAGGTAAACAAATGTCAAGAGATGAAAGAGTAAATAAAAAGAGTGAATCAGTATGACCACTGAACTGTACTCACATGCATGAAACAGTAAAACATCTCCACCCTGGGACACAAGAAACAACTGGAATTATCAGGAAATTTAATGGCATGTAGGTATCCAGAGAAAATAATGGTTCTGTTACAGCTACAACCTCTCTCCACCTGTGATTTAGTGGCCTTAAAATACCAAAATAAACTCATTACAATTGTAAGTCCCAAGAAGGAAATAGATTGCCAAATCAAAAACGAGATGCAAATGCTCTTTAGATAATGTCATTTCTCAAGTGTGTGTTACAAGGGATAGAAAAAATTATTTCTCCATCTTCTCCTGTGCATCACAGCGATCTCCATAAATCCTGCAGAAATTCACGCACTGGATTTGCAAACAGATATACTCCACTTTAAACTTTTGAGTAGTCATTTTAGCTTTGCTGGAATTACTCGTTCACCGGAAGTCAAACACTGTTATCATCATTTCTAAGATTAGAATAAAGTTTCCAAAGCTCATTAAAAGCATTTGTCAAAGCAGCAGGCTGCTGAGTAGGATTCTGCCAGATACTAGGAATGAAAGTGAGATGAAGGCCACAATGTCATCTTGAGAAGTACTCCACAGGCACTGAAAGTTTCAGAAATACTTCATATTTTATCTGGACGTGATCCTGGAATAAGAGAATTTGAAGTGCATTTGAGGAATTAAAAATGAGCTAATTAAAAAAAGTCATAACAACAAAGACAAGTATCATTACTTTCACTATGCTCTATTCATCACAAAAAGATAATAGATGCACTCTCCTTGACATAGTATTAAACAAATCAGTTCCCACTTCTGTGTGCACAACCATTCACTCTTCTTCCAGGAAGCATTGAAGGTTTAGGTCTCTGGTCATGCCTTACCCTTTGCCTGCACACAAAAGAGCCCAGTGAGTAGTAAGAGGCAAAAATTGCTTTGGTTAAATCACTGTGAACACTCACAGAAACCCAGTGGGGACAGATGGTGTGTAATGCTAGAATCATAAAGTAAAATATTAGTATAACCATTACATTATCCAAAAGACAATTTCTCTAACTGTACATTGCTCATCCCATGCTATCACAGTATGTATTTAGATCAGCATTGTTTTGAAGACCCTAAGTCAACACAACAAAATATCATGAGGCCTATAGTCCCAGCACGAATGAAGGGAAAGCTTCACTTTGCCATCTGTGAGACCAAAAGATAAGTTTGGGAGGTCACCTCTACCCTGTAGCTGGTAAGAACCATGAGTAATTTCATGTGAGTACATGAAGTTTCAGGATGAAAAGTTTAAAAGTGAGATATATTTTAGATTTCCCTTGTAACGTTCCCAAGATATATATCAAATAAACCCCACACTGATTTGTTTAATGAGATTTTCAGCTTAAAATGACTGCAGGCCACCAAAAATCAGATTCACCTCTTGAACAGAAACATGGAGAAGGGATATTTGTGTAAGACTCCATATCTATCCTTGAAGCTTAAAACAGTTTGTCATTCTGGGACTTGGTTTTCAGTTTTGAATGACAGATATCACCTGAGTGTCAAGTTTAATTAAAAAAAAAAAAAAAAGCTAAGCTTCTACTTCAACAAGAGAAATCTGTTTGAAAATCATTCATCTACCTGTTGAGTCATTGACTACTTGAAAATAAGTTATAGTTGCATGCAAGAAAAACTGTTACACAAGGCTTTCTATTTAATTTAGCAGTATGCTTTCGCAATGTCTCTGTGTAAGTGCATATATCCTACAATGTTGTGTATATAATATATATTTCTTTCTTTTTAGAAATAGTTCAGATTTTCTGTCTTCATAAATTGGATCCAGCTTTCACTGAGGTAAATTCACACTGAAGCAAGTGGCAATGTTCCACAGATACAACATTAAGATATATATATGGGACCAGTATGAATGAATTCATTAATTCTTTCCAGTGAATATTTATTAATTTTACATAATATTCAAAGGAAATAAATATGCTATGGTACATTGGACTGTGGGCTTCAGTAATAAGAACACAAGACATTAGTTAATAAGTGTTTGAATAACTGACTGCATTTAAGAATCCGTTCAATTAATGAGGTAACAATTATTTCCTGCAAGAGAACTGGCTTCCTACTCCATCAGTGTTTCATCTAATCATATTTCTAGATTGTATTATAGAATTTGCTTCCATTTAACTTTATTTTACATATTTTCTAAGCAAACCTGGTCCAATGCAAAACTCTGGTACACTCTCACTGCTTCTAAAAAATCAGTAGGAGCATGTCCACCATCCAGAAAGTTTTACTGTTGTGGTTTTAAATTAAATGTTACACCTCTGTTCAGTATTTAATTGCCAAATCAACTTACCTAGTACCCTACCCCCCAAGAGGAACTGAGCATCCCAAATTTCCAGTAAAGCCATAATATAATTGACTGGAATGAAACAACTTTCATTTTCATTGAGCTCAAATACAAAGTCCTCTCGCTGCACCAAGCCCTTATAGGTCACCCCACTCCCCAGGTTTTGCTGAAATCCAAGTAAGACCTTTTCTTAAAGTCATTATTCTTCCTTCCCCTGTGCATGTGCATGTCTCAGAGGTCAGAATATAGTAATCTTGTTTCACATTGCAAATGTTGTGGTAGAAACACAGTCCTGTTTTGAGAAATCTGATAAATTATATGGCATTTCCTGTTTGAAAAAGGGGAGCAACAGAATTTTTCTGGAACGTGCAATGCTGGTGACACTCAAGTGAGGCAATTGCTTTCATGGCACAGCACTGTGAGCCAAGAATATGGGCTATCTCTAGTCTACAGTTCAGAATGCAAGAAAAGGTATTGCTCGCACTCAAAATACTACAAATATGTCCATGCAGACATTCAAATAAATATCACCAGGTTCACAAATTAATTCAGTCCTCCCTCAAGAATCTCATTTGCTGCCATAATAGAAACATCCAGGGAGCCAAAATCTTGTGTGGTCAAGCAACTTGAAGTGCTGTTGCAGCTGATGCTTATGAAGGTTCAGGTAACACCCTCTTTTGGTTGAATCCTAAACTGAAAACTTGCCTTATCTGTTTACCAGGAGGTAGGAATTCCACATTACAGTAGATCCTTAGATACACATCTAATGAAAGGTATAAAGTATACTATTGCAAAGCTGTGATTAGATTCCTTTCCTGTCAGTTCTTTTTACTCTGTGGCTTTGCAAAGATCAGGGGAACAGACAAGAAGGCAGTAAATCCAGTCTACTAACTTTAAACAGAAATGATCATTTGTGTATGACAAAAAGCCCTAAAGAACTCAAATATGGTTATCAAAATTTGAATTTCTGCATATAAATAGCCACATCATGGTTTGATGATTAGATCAAGATGAATTTTCTTACATGGCACTCCATAAATAGAAACTCATCAGTTAGCTGTAATCACTGCCTGCTGAGAATGCCCTCACAGTGCCAGATGCCCAGACTTTCTCCTTATTTACAGTCTTCAACAAATAGAGATCATTATAGGTATGTTTACCCAGTAATGCATTCGAACCAGTTGTAAGCAAAAATGCAAATTTATAAATTCTGTTTAGTAATTTTGATTAATGGATTTCAGATATTTTCTCCTGATATCTTAATTTTTTAATCATGGAATCTTATAGCCATATTCAGATCATGTCACAGTAAATTCATGTATTCATAGAATCATAGACTCATAGAATCGTTAGGGTTGGAAAGGACCTTAAGATCATCTAGTTCCAAGCCCCCTGCGTGGGCAGGGGCACCTTAAACTAAATCATATCACCCAAGGCCTCGTCCAACCTGGCCTTGAACACTGCCAGGGATGGAGCATTCACAACCTCCCTGGGCAACCAATTCAACTGCCTCACCACCCTAACAGGAAAGAATTTCCTTCTTATATCCAATCTAAACTTCCCCTGTTTAAGTTTTAACCCGTTACCCCTTGTCCTGTCACTACAATCCCTAATGAAGAGTCCCTCACCAGCATCCCTATAGGCCCCATTCAGATACTGGAAGGCTGCTATGAGGTCCCCAAGCAGCCTTCTCTTCTCCAGGCTGAACAGCCCCAACTTTCTCAGCCTGTCTTCATCCGGGAGGTGCTCCAGTCCCCTGATCATTCTCGTGGCCCTTCTCTGGACTTGTTCCAACAGTTCCATGTCCTTTTTATGTTGAGGACACCAGAACTGCACACAATACTCCAGGTGAGGTCTCACAAGAGCAGAGTAGAGGGGCACGATCACCTCCTTCGACCTGCTGGTCACGCTCCTTTTGATGCAGCCCAGGATACCATTGGCTTTCTGGGCTGCAAGCGCATACTGCCAGCCCATGTTCATTTTCTCATCAACCAACACCCCCAAGTCCTTCTCCGCAGGGCTGCTTTGAATCTTTTCTCTGCCCAACCTGTAGCTGTGCCTGGGATTGCTCTGAGCCAGGACCTTGTAGGACCTTGCACTTGGCATGGTTAAACCTCATGAGGTTGGCATCAGCCCACCTCACAAGCATGTCAAGGTCCCTCTGGATGGCATTCCTTCCCTCCAGCGTATCAACTGAACCACACAGTTTGGTGTCATCAGCTGAGGGCACACTCAATCCCACTGTCCATGCCAGTGACAAAGATGTTAAACAAGACCAGTCCCAACACCGATGCCTG
Source organism: Pezoporus wallicus (assembly GCF_028554395.1). NCBI lineage: Eukaryota > Metazoa > Chordata > Aves > Psittaciformes > Psittacidae > Pezoporus > Pezoporus wallicus. The sequence goes on from NW_026635941.1 coordinate 687,490, forward strand.
AGGAGCACCACTCTTTACTGTCTCCAGCCGGACATTGAGCCATTGACCACAACTCTTTGTGTGCGGCCATCCAGCCAGTTCTTTATCCACCGAGTGGTCCATCCATCAAATTGATGTTGCTCCAATTTAGAGACAAGAATGTTGTGTGGGACAGTGTCGAATGCTTTACACAAGTCCAGGTAGATGACATCAACAGCTCTACCCCTGTCCATCAGTTCTGTAGCCCCATCATAGAAGGCCACCAAATTGGTCAGGCAGGATTTCCCCTTACTGAAGCCATGCTGGCTGTCACCAACCACCTTGCTGTTTTTCATGAGCCTTAGCATGCCACCCAGGAGAACCTGCTCCAAGATTTTGCCAGGCACAGAGGTGAGACTGACTGGTCTGTAGTTCCCTGCGTCATCCATTTTCCCCTTCTTGAAAATGGGGGTTATATCTCCCTTTTTCCAGTCATCAGGAACTTCACCTGACTGCCATGATTTTTCAAATATGATGTCCAGTGGTTTAGCAACTTCACTGTATACATTTGAACTTCATTTGCCAGTTCCTTCAGGATCCACGGATGAATTTCTTCAGGTCCCATGGACTTGTGCATGTTCTGTTTTTTTAAGATGGTCTCGAACCAGATCCTCTCCTACAGTGGGCGCAAGGTCTTCATTCTCACAGTCCCTGCATCTGCCTTCCAAGACTTGGGTGGCTTGGTCAGAGCCTTTGCCAGTGAAGACCGAGGCAAAGAAGTCATTCAGAACCTCAGCCTTCTCCAAATCCTGTGTAGCCAGTTCTCCTAAGAGCTTCCTGAGGGGGCCTACATTCTCTCTAGTCTGTTTTTTATTTGCTATGTACTTGTAGAATCCCTTCCTCTTATCTTTAATACCTCTAGCTAAGTTTAATTCTAACTGAGCCTTAGCTTTCCTAACCTGGTCCCTAGCTTCCCGGACAACATCCCTCTACTCTTCCCATGCCACCTGTCCTTGCTTCCACTTATTATAAGCCTCTTTTTTCATTTGAATTTTCCTCAGCAGCTCCTTATCCATCCAAGGAGGTCTCCTGGCCCTCCTGCTGCACTTCCTTCTGGTTGGGATGCAACACTCCTGAGCTTGCAGCAGGTGATCCTTGAATATCAACCAACAGTCTTGGGCCCCTCTGCCCTCTAGGGCTGTATCCCATGGAACCTTCCTAAGCAGGTTCCTGAAGAGGCCAAAGTCTGCTCTTTTGAAGTCCAGGGCAGTGAGCTTGCTGCATGCTCTTCTCACTGTCCTGAGGATCTCAAATTCGAGCATCTCATGATCGCTGCATCCAAGGCTCCCCTGGAGAGTCACATTTCCAACGAGCCCTTCCCTGTTGGTGAGCACGAGGTCAAGCATGGCACCTCTCCTTGTCAGCTCCTCTATTACTTCCAGAAGGAAGTTGCCTTCTACACAATCAAGGAACCTCCTGGATTGCTTGTGCCGGGCCGTACCGTCCTTCCAACAGATGTCAGGGTGGTTGAAGTCACCCATGAGAACAAGGGCCTGCGAGCGTGAGGCTTTTCCTATCTGTCTATGGAGTGCTTCATCCACAGGTTCTCCTTGATCAGGCGGTCTGTAACAGATCCCCACAGTAATGTCTCCCATAGCTATATTCCCTTTAACCCTGACCCACAAACTCTCTGTGGACTGCTCACCTGTCCCCAGACAGAGTTCCATACTCTCCAGCCTATCCCTAACATAAAGGGCAACTCCCCCTCCCTGCCTGCCAGACCTGTCTTTCCTAAAGAGCCTGTAACCTTCCATTCCAACACTCCAGTCATAGGAGCCATCCCACCATGTTTCTGCGATGCCTATTATCTCATACCCCCGTAGACATGCACACATCTCTAATTCCTCTAATTTGTTCCCCATGCTACGGGCATTTGTATAGAGGCATCTGAGCCGAGCTCCAGCTGAAGCTGGCTCATTGGCTGGGGCAGCTGGGATATCTCTGCATTGCTCCAAGCATTTACTATAGGTGCTGGCAACTATTCATCTGTAACACCATATGTTTAAAATAAAGCCAAATAAAAATTGAAATGGTAATTTTGTAAAGTAAATAAATCTTGTAGAATAATTCCACAAAAAAAAAATTTGCAATTGTGTTTATGTTGGTAATGTTGGTAACTAGTACTGCATCTCAATCGCTCTAGCTATATAATCCCCTGTTTGAGGAGGATGCTGAGGTTACTGCACTTCATGTGCTTTTCTGGTTGTCTTTTGACTTGGCCTGGGCTCTGTGCATAGGATTCAGCTGAAAAAATGTAGTGTCTAATGTAAGTATAACTCAGCATCTGAGATAAAATTATAGATTTTCTGTATAGTCATGGACATAAATGGGTCTTTCAGGGTACAAATCACCTCAATCTAAATCAGAGATATAAAACAGGCCAGACAAACTGTGTCCAAAAAAGTCTGTTTCTTGCCATTTACAGACCTTACAGAGAATCCAGGGTAACTAACACAGACACAGATGTCAATACCACAGGAGTGCATCTCACATGAGATGAATCCCCTGTCAAATATTTAAACCTGCTTGCACTTACGCCCAAAGGAACTTCAGAATTGCACTCCTCCTGTAGAAAGATCAAAGTCCAGTAGAACAATTCCCTGAAACATCCCTGGCAACAAAGGATTCCACTAACAGACTTGTTCACTTGCATGTGCAGTAAGTGTCAAGCAAAGACTGACCTTTCCCATGCATCAGAACCTTCTCAGTTCTAGTTTTCATATGAAATAGCTATATCCTGCCCTATACCTGGCATCTCTTACCAGGAGTTTCAAATATCCAGTAGCCTGTGTTGGCAAATATCTGGAAATCTTGTAGATCGACATCTGCGGCAGCAATGCAAGCAAATTGCTGTAAAAGTTACTATCAATCACTAAAACAGTAAAATTAGGTCAGCAGAAAACAAAAGTTAAAGCCTTCCGCCTGTAATACGACACACAGGAGATAGAGATACATGTGCCTTGAAAAGCTGGTTTTTAGAATTCTTTTTTGAATATTTGTTTTTTTCTAAAGTAAAGCATCCAAGTGCCCAGACAACAGATGTTATGCACAAAATTCTATGCAATGTGGCGAATGGTGTTTCTGTAAGTAAAGGAACACACATCCTTATATAGGAATTAAATAAAATCTAAACTAAGAATGATTGTGTAAGTTTATGAATAAGTGAAAGTACACAAAGTAAGGCATATGTAAACTTATTTTGTGTTACATGAATCATTCTTGATATATGACTATAACGGCAGCCTTCATTAGAAAGGGGAACAGAAAAAACTTCTAAGAAATGAAGTAGGAACGCTTCCTAACGTTCAGTGGTTTGGCATTCTTTGTTAAGAAGGTGAAGGAAGCATAAACAGAGCTTGCATGCATTTCATGAGTCACTTCAGAAATTAAAAGTTTTACGTATGAAGCTATGTCACCTAGAAAAGCGGATATGATACGTATGTGATGGGCATGAAAATACCAGATACATTTCTTGTTGATACTTGTGTGCTCTGCTTTATAAATGCTCATCTCTCAAAGGATGAAATTTCAAAGAAACAGATAATATTTGATACTTGAAGGCTCTCATTTTATGCTAGAGTGTAGATACATCCTATAGAAAAGAAGTTGTCACTGGATCCTTAGGAACTAAGGAAATAAGGGTTTGTGTGTATGGTGTAACTATGTGTGTCTCCTTGGATCATAGATTAATTTACAGATCTACTGACCCTCCAGCTGCTGTTGCCTTGTCTTTCTGAAAATCATTCATAGATACATCTAGTATTCTGAGAAGTGACCGTATGGCACACAGTCACCTGGTGGCCTACGGAAAGCACTGCCATGGGCCGGTGCAGAGGATGTAGCCATATGCATGTACACACACTGAGCTCATTCACACCTTCAATGGCAGACTGAGATACATCTTTATCATGAACTTCCTAGAAGTAATGGACTGTTATTTGTAACCAGCTTCCTCATCCCAAATAAACTTGAAGGGGTTGAGGAGTTTTACAGGTACTGGTCTGTCTCATCTCCTCCACCTAGATCATCCCTTTTCACCTCCTCAGCACTGCTTTGTCAGCAAACTTTCTAGCCAGGTGGGTCTTGCTGTGCACGCTGAAAAGAAATGGAAAAATATGACCTGCTTTTCCAACTTGTCAGATAAATTTGCTTTATTTTTTCGCCTATGACATGAAAGCGCCATTCCAAAATAATTTCTTTCATTGAGAAACAATTTTTTTTTGGGGGGGGGAGGGAACATTGAAAGCATGGCTGATTATTCATAGTAACTTATCTCTTTGTGAGCACTGAATATGCAGCAACATAGTTGTTTGATGTTTTAAATGATTAGAAGGGAATATTTCCCTCCTAAATTTCACTTTGTGCTCAGTTGTCAGCTACTGCATAGAGCTCAAGTCACAGAGGGAAATCTTTTGGATGACACCAAATCTTCCTTGTTCTACTCTGCCACCTGTTCTTCCTGCAGGATAGAATGCAGGGAAAGGAAGGACAAACTGAAAGAAAGAAGTTGTGCAGTGGTTGTTTTGCTGAGCCCAGCACTGAGGTGTCAGGATATTAGGTGCTTTTCTTAGCAAACTCAGATTCCAGAATTCCACAGTAACATCACCCTTCCAGTTTTTACCCAAGGAAGCTTGCAAAACCTCACAGCTGCACACAAAAACACTAAAAACATGATCCTGAAATGCAGAACACATGAAAGAACAGGAAAACCTATTGTACCACTTCTAAATCAATGCACTGGTATTTTGCTTCTGACTTCAGGTCTTTGCGCTTGGAGACCTCATATAAAGTTGATAAAGAATCCTGCAATATAGTGCAATTTTATTATGAACATAAGCCTTGTGGAAACATTTCTCTTTCAGAAGACTTTCACTATACAGCAGGTAGCATTCCCCCTGGTTTCCTGCCACCTCATCTCTCTGGTGTGAGCTCCAAACACAGAGGATTGTGGCCCCTGAGTACCACTTCCCTATACCGTTAGGTCTGCCTCAGGACCTAACTGCCCCATTCTAGGATCCTTTTAGGACGCCTTAGCAAAATTATCCAGCAGCTCTGGAGGGCAGAAGAACCTTGGTCTCAGAAGGTTTTTGCATTTCCTGCTACGCAAAGATGTAGGGACTTTTTCCCGAAGCCAGACTTTCTCTGGCTCCTGGGCTTTGCACTTCATAGCAGGGATGTGTCTTGAGGGTACACAACCACCCCAGTGTGCCAGAGACTCCCTGGAATACCTACCCACAGCCTACTAGATGCTGGAAACAGCCCCCAGTTAGTCCAGGCCTCCAACTGCATTGTACTAGCTGAATTTCACCTCCAGCGTCACTTTGCAGTGGGGAAATCATGTGTGTCCATGCTAGCCACGCTCAGGCTGACAGCTTTAAAGTATAACAGGTCATTCACAGAACCAAGACCTATGTGGATCCAGATATACTCTGCTGCACTGTGAGACTGTCAGCCAGCATTATTAGGTATAATGCTACTTCCCTGTTCATGTGTTTGCTGTTGAGTCAGGCTCTGGTTTGGGGTATTTTTCTTTGTTTTTCTCCAGTTCCGGAAATGTAGGAGGAAGAGATAGTCCAGATCCTACAGTTAACAGACAAAAGTGTAATCTTATTTAACCCAACACAGGACTGCCATGTGAGGAAGTGCTCCTCACCTGAACAAAACCGCAGGGTATCCAGTCCTCAATGTCACCATGTCCTTCAACCTTTTATTCATCTCGGACCTGTGTTGCTTTCTTTTAAATTAGATGGATATATTCCTTCATTCCTCCATCTAACAGAGAAGAAATCAGTTGAGGCTGTGACTCAAAGTAAAACTGTTGGCCCTATCAAAGGCCATAGACTCTCCTTTGAAGGCTATGTTAGACATGACTTAATGACATGATTTTTAGGCACATAATTACTAGTTGGTTTCTCAAGACAACCTGATGCTGGTAACATGCTGCCAGATCCTTGAGGCTTGATTATTCTTTCAGCAAGTTACGAGTAGTATCCCTAGGGCTCCTCGTGGCACTGAAACACCTTCACACGTAGCCTTCCCTGCAGCCCCTAGTTTTCAGGATGTCAACCTGAAAAATGGAAGATTCTATTTTTTCTTTTTTCTGAAAAGCTAAATAGAAGTACAGTTATAGTGATATTGGTTACAGTGATATTGGTTACAGTGAGATCTTCCCTTCCCAATGAGATTCTGCTCCCAGCTACGACTTAGTTTTAAGTCTGACACTGTCCTGCCTAAAGTCTTTTCTCAGAGGTGTGTTACCTCACTGAAACCAGCCCTCTGCCTTGTTTTATTTATGTGTTGCTCTTGTTTTACTTACCTATTCATACATTTCTTGAATGAGAATGTTTATAAGTAATGAGAAATTGTTGTTATTAAGTAAATTACTTATGCATTAAATTATTAGGTGATACCATTGCTGCTGTTATTAATAAACCCTATTGACTTTTATTAATAAACATTACCGACACTTAAAAAGAAAATCAATTTTGTAATCATGTTTACAATATGTTTAGATGATTTATATTTATGAAGTTATTCATAAATAACTTCATAAATATTTTCCTAGGAAAATACTTCATTTCCTAGGAACATACAAGAGCATAGAAGAGGCATACAAACACATAATTTTTCATTCAGCATCTCTCTCTCCATAACATAAAGTTACTTGTTACCAATCTTTTGTCTTTTTTTAATCCCATGTCTCTGTAGAAACAGCCAGTGTTGTCATTAAGGGGATTCTGTGAGGGAAATATTCATCACCGAAAAAGGCACAAAATCCCATGTACTTTACAGAAAGGAAGATCATTGATTGAAGACTGACTTCTTCAGAAATTTCTGAACTGACTTGTGCATCGCTTGCAAAAATTCCCCACCCACATTACTCTCTTTGAAGCACCCTCTCATAGAGCTGCCTCTTCCATTTCTTGCCATAAAACTGTCAGCTGGGTGTTTCATGTTGTGATACAGCTCTCTAGGTTACAGGAAATCAACCTAAGCAGTTTTCCTGTGAGTATAAAAGAAGTAGATGAAATCCATTAACCCTTTCAATTCATGATATATTTACACACTTGTAACCTTGCAGGTCTTAGAAAAATAAAAACAGTCTTAATGGGAAGCACTTGCAGGGAGAGTGGTTTTTTTTTTCTTTAAGAACCTTTTTTCTACTCATTGACTAATTATTTTATTTATCCACAAAAGGTACTGGTGGGTGTTTTCATTAATGGCCCTTCTTTATAATATTGCTCTTTCTAACAGCCCCATAATATTTTTTTCATGCTGAACGTTAGCATACTCTCTCATCCTAGGAAATAAACATCTGTTTTGTTCTTGATTTGACAGCCCAGTATGGTGCTGAAACAGAGCTGTGCCATGAGCTCGGATACAGCTCTAAATTTTCAATGTGTGATAGATATTTCTGATTTAGTTCTTGATGAAACCTCCCGTTCGATTGCTAGAGGTGTGCAGACTGAGTAGGAAAGATTATAAATTTCCCCAGATATCTGGAAAAAAAGAAAGTCTGGAACTGTATTAAGGATATCTTGTGGAATTCTTAATAATTCGTAAAGTTCTGAAGATGATGTTTTATCAGAACACCCACTCACTGAAAGCATCCTAATATTTTACATTAATAAAACTTTGCAATCTAATCTGGAGAAGACAACACAGAGGTCCTTAGCTTAAACCACAAGAGATATGCAAGGATTTTAAAATCAAGATCCAAGTCCCCAAATGTATATACCATTAACTCCATCTAGCAGAATTTTTTGTCTGCTAAACTATTAGTAGATTATTTGTATTCTTCTCAAAAAAAAAAAAATCCTTTATCTGTACTAAATTCTACAGAGAGCTGAACACTGCTGCCAGAACCACTGAATAATATCAGGCTGGAAGGAACTCCATGCTATGAGACCACCTTATCTCACTTCATTTGACTATACTGCAAAGCCACAGAACAAAATCACCAAACAGGTACACAGATGCAGCTCAGAAAGCAGCAGCATGAGAATCAACTTCGAAAGCACAATAGGTCATGTTTCAGGGAACAGATTTTTGACCTTCAAATGGCTCTCACAAATACCTGCAGATAGCCTTTAATTCAGATTAAATACTGACAACTCTTCTCCTGTGAGGAAACATGAGGCTTGCCTAGCCTTTTTTTTTGCTTTGTATCCAGTCTTATATTCTCATAAATGCTGAACTGCAGCTTCTTGCTGTTCTGCTTCCCACTTTCTTGCTGAGGATATGCTCCCACATACCTTTGGTGTATCATTATAATTCTTCACTAAGTTCAAGCAGTTAATGGTTACTGTTGAAGTCAGCTGTCCCTTAGTTCAATTTCACATCTGAAACTATTTATCTTGGGAAAGGCAGGAATAAGAGATAACACGTCTTTCACTGCATCAACCTGGCTTATGTAAAAAAATTGTTTACCACCCTCAGAGATACAATAAAGCTTCTGAAATAATAAATTCCACAGGCTGGCAGTTTGCTTCAGCCTAAGTGATCAATAATCTGTAAGAATGTTCTTCTAATTCCCAAAAATGTAATTCTGATTTTTCAGGAGGAAAAAAGATATCGGGTCTGCACTCAGGGGCATTTATGTGATCTACACATTTTTCTGTGTAGCTTATATAAAGATCATACAAGCACTACCTTGGCTATTCAGGGTTCTTACAATAAGGAATACGGTAGTTTTCAAATACCACCTAAGGAAAGCATATAGCATATAATCTGCAGGTTAGAAGGAGATTCCACAACACTGAAGGCAGTCAGCTTTCTGCACAGCTCCTATTTCTTTTCCCCTTCTCTGTGAAAGTGACGAGTGCAATAGCTAGATTAGGATGGGAGAAAAAAAATCTCTTCTAGTTTTAGGCCTAAGCTTATCGCTGGCTCCCAGCTAACATACCTATGGGATGGTTTAGCTTAGTAAGGAACCTCAGCAACTTGTGAAGATCATTTCTCCAAGCAGGAATCATATTAGTTCCTTCAGCCCACACCTACAAAGACTGAGGGGGGAAAAAATAGAAACATAAAACTTTCCTGTATAAGGTTACATACGTATTCTTGTCTTAGTTTAAACATTAACTAAACACACTTTTGTGGTGATTAACTTCCTCAGCCATATTTTCAATGGCTACTTTTTGCTAATGTAATTGAAGACTGCATTACACAGCTGAACAGGAAAGCTCCAAGAAGTTCTCAATAAGCCAGGAAGAAATACACACAGATGTAATTTTTCTGAACTCTGCTACAAAAGCATCTTTTATTATTTTATTATTTAGAAAATGCTTCCCTCTACCCAAACCAAAATATTCTATAATACTTTGATGTCTGGATACAACTCAAAGCATTTAGAAATTACACATAGTATTTTGGCATTATTGAACATATTTCCAATAAATCCTTTCTATTCAGTCATACTCAGACTTAGGCAGGATGCATTAAAATGTTTATTTTACAAACATAAAATTCTGCTGTGTAAGATAATCTCAAAAGCAGTTCACAATAATGTTCATTTCCTTTTCATATTAGAGTTTTCCTTACTAGTTCTAGTTTTTATTGTTTTCCACAACCCAGTCTTTTCCTTTCCTTAAAGAAGTAGAAGGAACTTTTTTTCCCTAGGATGTAGCTTTTAAAGAAGCTTTCTCCATCACTGCTGCCTTCCTTCAAGGACTTTGAACACAGGGGCTCTGGAATTTATGTTCAAAGCCTGATCTCCAGCTTTTTCACTGAAAAGGATTCCAAGCCGCACTCAAATACTTGTGCAGCCTATTGAGAAATTCTTCTGGATTTCTTACTGGCAGTTTTAACATGAATTGAGGAGGACCACAATAATCTCATCTGCTTTTCCTGAGCCTTCCCAGCTCCTGGGGTAGCAGCTCTAGCACTACTTCCTCAGACAAGGCTACAAGTTCCACAGGAAAGTAGATGCCCCAAAACATCTTGCTTCCATGGCATCTCTAGAAAGCAACAACTCCATTGCATGGACAAGAGAGACTGTAAAGAAAGAGAAGGCACTATTCATCAGGATTTAATGCTGCATCTAGGATTTATTATGACCTTTGAATCAGAAAAGGAAGATAGATCTGAGTAACCATGTTCTGGCTTCTCTATGACTGACCAGGAGGTTTTCACTATCACGAAAGTGATAGGCACTTAGAGTGGGCAGAATTTTGGTGCCCACAAAACAAAACTGTTTTCCTGTAAAAGCATCTCAGTTGTCATTAAGACCCTGGACTGCACAAGTTTAAGTGTCAGAGTTGCTGCAAAGGGAAAGAGGAGAACAGGGAGAGAAGATTTGAAAAAGCTTCAAACATCCATCCCAAATTATATTTTACACACTTCGCTAGGCAGTGTGACAAGAATTCATAAAACATATAGGATAATTTTTGGCTAATTGAAATGTTACCTTTTAAAGTACTTCAAAAATATCTTGTCTAATCAGTGCCACAATGTTCATAAAATATTAAAACTGTACTGAAAATAAAATTTCTTATTTTCTTTATATTTCAGTTTTTATTGCAAAGCCTAATTTTAGCAATTTTGGAATTTTCAGCTAAAAAACTGCATTAAAAAATACAACAATTTATTTCAGAAAGAAAAAGATGAGGCTGTAAAGTCTGAAGAAAACTGCAGTTAATTTAAAGAGAAGTTTGCTGCCTCTACATTATTACCTTTTTTGGTTACCTATACTTTAAGCCCTGCAGGTACTCACAAACAAGCTGCATTTGAAGATGGTACTTCTGTCACTAAATTCTGTCATTAAACAGTTTGAATTAAATGTGACATTTCCACCTTTTTCATTGTTTCTTTTCTAATGGAACTCAAAATGTGATCTGCTTCTCTCTCTAATAGATGTCATTAGGATCCTTAACCATTACACAAGTGAAAATAGTATTGAGTGTTTTGTGTCTGACCAGTGTTATATTAAGCTCAAACTCTCTTTGATTTCCATCAGTTTTGGACCAGTCTATTGCTTGTATGAATGTGTTGCCCTCTGTTGGTCAGGCATATCTCATAGAGCATCATAGACAACAGGAAACCTAACCATCTTTACTGCATCAGTTAGGAAATTTATGTTTCTATGTATGCTGAACAACTAGAAAGACTCCAGGAATTTAAAAAATATATGCATGCTTTTAGAAGTGCTTTTTTTTTTTTTTTAATGACCCTAAAGGTCCTTTTTGTGGCATTCTTTCAAGGCATTACTGCTTTGCATTTCTCGATGTAGCCACTAAAATCATATTCACACACTTTAAAATACAAAAGGTGTTTATGCTTATCCAAGGAAATTATGCTGTGGTTCTGTGCCATAATTTAGTGCAGAACCACAGTGATAATTGCCGTAAGGTGCAAAACTCCAGTTTAGGGAGTGAAATACAGAGGAGCAGGAATAAAGTATGGGGCAGCCTCAGCAGCACTCTGGACCACAATGACTTGAGGCCACTTCACAGCTTCAAATGGCATTTGAAGCTAATTGCTTGCCAGCTTTCAAACACAAATGCACACATAACCTTAATCAGGCTAGTCCAAACTGGCATCAATGCCTAATTGATAGCTTTCTTGCTAAATTACCCGTGTATATTGTTCTTAGCAACATTAGGATTTTATTTGCTTTTTAACCTAAAATTGTCTATTGATGGATGTATTAATTGGTCTTTTCATGAATTTAATGTAATCCCTTAATAATCCCTTAATAACCATGTCATTTTGTGAGTTGCAAAATGAACAAAATTTGGTTACCCATGGATTTATAATTGAGTTCCCATGTGGACTCTGTAATATTTAACAAGTTAAACTCCAATTACGGTCCTTTCCATAAGTGGAAATTTTAAAAAGGTCTTTCCTAATTTGTTCACTTTTTTTCACAAGAACAATAGGAGCTTCGTATCCTTGAGATATCCCTCTGTCACTGTCAAATCAAATTAATCCATGATTTCAAGCCATTAGAGAGGAGACCAAGAGATACACACACAGAAATACACATGCCAAGTATGAGTCCACAAGTCTCACCTCCCTAGGAATATAGGTTTCCAATTCAGACTGAAATCAAGTAAAAATGCAAGTTAAAAGAAGTATTTGGGGTAAAAATTAAGATGTTTGTGTGGTAGTATAATCAGGCTGGAGACAATCACAGGGTCTAATCTCACTGAACTCTTCTTCCCCACAAAAACTGGCCCCAAGTTTTGGCTCTACATCAAATACCAAGCAAAAGAAGACATGTAGGGGTGAGGACCAA